>NC_068336.1:25767078-26393634 GCF_000147395.1 Oryza glaberrima | reverse complement strand
TTGAACCCCTAACTCCTTCCACTTCAACAATGGTTTGTGTAACTCTACCCTCAAGTCTCCTAAATTTTGAAGTTTAAAATTGAATAAATTAAAAAGGTAGAACAATTGATGCTCAATATCCATGCTACCCTTTGGTAAAATGTGCATACTCTTTATTCCAAGCTAATATTCCTTTACTTGTGAACAATCCATCATAGGGAACCCATGTTATCTAAGTAATTGGAATATGTGATATAGTAGGATGAAAAAGAAACTTGCTCTCTCATATGAAGAACTTAGGATTTATTTTACAAAATAAAAATTCAGATAGCATGCTCCACAATGATAGGCAATTTCCTACCAAAGCCATATCTAGTGATAGAACTTTAAACTTCCAAATTTATGCTATTTACTCTTGAATTGAGTTTTGTTAAATCTTGTTGACCCTTGTTGAGAAAGTTATCATGTCCCTAAGATCAAGATCACGTACATGCCACATATATAAGCTATTCCTACACTGGGAATAAGCCAAAACATGCCTTCATCCACCAAAAATACTCTACTCCTACACTAGGAGTAGACAAAAAAAATTGTGTCTTAGAATAAATACTCCATATTCTACAATATTATGATCTCTCTTAAATATTTTGTCTAAGAGACATGGGCTATGCAAAAATATGAAAAAAAAATGTGGACACATGAAGGTCCAAAAATAAAAAATGATGAGCACATGAAGGCTCATATATAAAAAAAGAGAGAAGAACAAAAAGAGATAGCCATATTCTCAAAATAAAAGTTAGAGAGAAAGATCATTCATTTCAAAGGAGTAAGGTATAGGTTTATCATTTGATTTATCCACGCGCATGCACTTCTTGATCTAAGGGTGTGACATCTTTTCTCCTTGGATCTGAGCTTTGACTTAGCAAAATATGGAGAGTAAGTATGCCTTCATATCTTTCCCTACCCAAAGATCCATATAAGCTTTTTAAAAGTAGGAAAGAAGGAAGGCAACACTATGATATGCCTTGGTAAGGAACTAAACATAACTTTGAGTGATCCGAGAGAATCATTTGAGGAGCTAAGCTATGTTTACATTTTCAAAATCAAATGAAAAAACCCAAGTTTCTGAACTGATTGATGCAAAAGGGAATTTGAATCCAAGCATTTCCATTATTCAATCACCCAAGATAATGTTCATAGGTTCAGGTGAAGCCTGGAATAACTTGTATGCAGGTTTCATATCAAGGAGATGACCCATCTTAGTCTTTAAAGCTTTTCTCAAGGACGAGCAAAGAGCTAAGTATGGGGGAGCTTATTGGCGGTCCTTAACTCATATTTCTAACCGCCAACTCTCATATAAAATCTGCATAAACAAACACCAAACTTAGTAATAGGGCGTATAACTAACGAATTCCACGAGTTTTGGTAATTCACCATTCTTTGCAAGACTTATACATAAATATGGTGGAATTATAAAAAAAAGGCGCATTCTGAAAAGCATAAATGCAGAATCCACGCAAAGGAACAAGGAGAAGGTCTAAGTATCCTACCAATCTGGACCAACCACTGACATAGGAGAGGTCCTGGCTGACTCAAGAGCCCGCCACGCGAAGACAGTGGCGAGGGGAGCCCATAGGGGGCCAGCCGCACCCATGGTGCGCCCCACCTTCTCAGCCCTCCTTCGTATTCCATACATGGGAAGGTCGGTTCAATGGGTTTTCCATGTATATCTCTCCTACACCGACCTATTTGGACTATAAAAGAAGAGGAGAACATCCCCCATCATCATCAACATCAAGGAAGAAGAGCTACCAGATATTGAGCAACACTCCAAAGGGCTTAGGCCCTATCTAGCTATGTAGAAGTAGATGGGAGAGATGTGAGATGCAAAGTAGAGAGCGACTGTAGCTGCAGGAGTCTTCTACTCGGTCTACTATGTACACCAAAGGGTAGAAGGAGTGCTGGGTATGTCGGCTCCCTACAATTTATACCTCTGTTGATGCAAAAAACACACACTGGCCTGGGAGATCTGCTTAGCTCCAGTGCAGGTCCAAAGGTTGATGAGATGCGGGCGTGCCAGTCAGTTTGATCCTGCAACTTACAAGATATGTAAATAGTAGATCAAATAGCCGATCGGCAGACAAGCCGATGGAGTAGTTCCAGCCGATGCCTATACCAGCCGATAGCGATAGGGTTCTGAGCTATCGGCTTTATATCCAATGTAGAGTCTGACACTTGACTTAAATAATGATATAAAGGCAATTGGCTGATGATAATATAGTATAACAATAATATAATCCAGTATAAACCAATCGGCTTGCAATGATATGATAGAATAAACACTGATCCGAAGGTTAAAGCATACATCGGCTGGAGGTCCGATATCATAAAATCCGCAAGATTAGATAAACAGTGAAACCTTTGTTGCGATCGGCTAAGTCCAACTTATATGTATATGCAATCCTTATAAGCCGATGCAATGTCCAGATAACTTATCGGCTAGCACCCCGATAAAACATTAGCATGAACCTATCGGCTTAACAAGATTTATATTATCAACAACAATCTAGTAGGTCGAACCTAACCGATGCAGCACGAGATTGTATATGATAATCTAATACTCGATGAGCCGATAGATCTGTCTAATGTGATGGATATAACAAATCTTATAACAGCATTGTGATTGTAAAGATATATCAGCTAAGGCAGAAGATCGGACCTAACCGAGACAGTCCCAACTAAACCGATGCGTCTCTAAACACAATGCAACTAGAGATAGAATTGAGATATCAGGTAGGCAAATATATCAACCAAACCAGAGCGATCCAAGAGATCGAAGCGATGCAGCCTTGAACAACACCAACGTAGCGGATAGATTCACCAGGGCCGGCGGAACGTAGGACTTACCCCTTCGCCGGAGATCGAACTGAACTGATGTAGCCTCGCGTCAGGTGCCAAGTTCTGTCAGATGATAAGTAAAAACCTCGGTAAAGAGGGTGGCGATGCGCTGAGAGTACTTGTATTGATCGATAGATTGATAGATTACAATGACCCCGGGTGTACATATTTATACCCATAGGGAGATACTAGTCCTTGTCGGACAAGAAAGAAACTAAAGATAAAAGGAAAAGATAAAGTCCTTATAGGACACTAAATACACTTTCCTAAAGATAAAAGGAAACTAACAAACTATTCCTAATTAATAGATAACTTGACATGCCGCATTCTCTTTGAACATGGTCTCTTCTGGATAAGCTTCCTTTAGTAGATCAATTTCCTTAACCGAATATAGCAAGAATCCGACAACTGACAACTTGATAACTCTCATCGGCTAATCTCAGGACTTCGAAGCTGATGCTGACTCTAAGCCGATGATTACTCCAGGCTTACCAAATTTCACTGTTAACAACCTCTACGAGCACTTGTACTTTGATGGGTTCTCCTGTTAAGTAAGTGTTCATGGTTCTTATGGTATTATGTCTTTTGATTAGCAAAGCTATGTTTTTGTTTGTTTGCGTGTTCATCATTCGTTCTTGTAACGGATGTTCTAGCATAGGATTACGATCGTGTCTGACTCCACGATCAACGTTAGAATAGTAATCACTAGCATAGATATGGTGTCTAGGCTAGAGTTACCTTCGTTTTCTTCACTTCCCTACGGTAGGGGGGTAGGCGGCAGGTAGTGACAGCCCTGTCCATCCCTAGCACTCCCCCATGTACAGGTTGGAAGTAGAGCTATAAGCCAGACATCTACCTGGTGGACCAGGTGCAGGCCGGTGCCCGAAGTAAGTAAGCAGAAGTAGAGTTTATCTGTCCTTAGACCTCTAAAACCATAGAAATCCATCTTTACCCTAGCCTTTTCTACCCTTGTGTTATCCTTGCACGGATTATCTAGAATAATACCTCCATTACCTGTGGAAAATATGATACCCTGAATGCTTCCGGTTGAAGTGCTACGACAGTAATTTCGTACGCTTGTGGATTATTTATGTTTGCGTTAATAAATACCAACACTACGTCAAAATCTTGTTGGGCGGTCGACTGGTTCTCGGGAACATCAACAAGCGAAGGTTCAACCCCATTACTAACTAAGTCAAGCCTGTTGATTATTTAGCGTCGAACTCGGTGCTAAAGTGGGCATACTTTACCAAGCATGGAGAATTTAAAAAATTTACTTGGAGCTCCTTTCATCCTTATGGCAAGCCATTGATTATGCAATTGAAGATCTATCGGGCAATTTAACTATTCGGATTTCCAGCTAACTGATTCAATAACCGGTTGAACCGGTCGGATCACTAGTCAGGTTGGTATGCTACAAGTCAACTTGCTCCGAAATGCTCAAGATGGAGTTGCTCAATGGATACAAGGCGCTCGGGGACTAGCTATGGAGGGTATAACCCCCGGTATCCACAGCAAGGCACATGGGCCGGCCCACCAGGAATGGCCCAATCCAGTACCTGAAGACCCATGGCGCACGGCAGCGCTCGGAGGTGCTCGGCGTGCACCGCAAGTCTACCAGAAGGCAATTAGCAAATAGATAGGGATCTGATCTCATAAGCTAGATATTGAATCCATTGATTGACGCTTATCATTGTAAACCGACTAGATTAGATCTTAACCAATTTGTAAACCCTATCTCCCAGCTATCTAAGGAGGCGCTCGGCGTGCACTGCAAGTTTATCAGAAGTCAATTAGCAGATAGATAGGGATCCGATCTGATAAGCTAGATATTGAATCCCTTGATTGATGCTTATCATTGTAAACCAACTAGATTAGATCTTATCCGATTTGTAAACCCTATCTCCCGGCTATATAAGGAGGATGGGGTACCCCCTCAAAACCCGATAACTACACCTCATCTCATATCAATATACAATCCACCAGAACATAGGGCGTAAGGCATTAAGTTGCCTTGAAGGCCCGAATCTGTCTAAAGCTTCATGTCCCTCCTCTTCGAGTTCATCACCTAGTTCTGATCACGCGTGTCCCTCCATGTAGTTAATCTACCATCATGGTTATCCCCCTCAATGTACTGCCGACCATATTTAGTCAACACTAGTCATGGTGGAATGAACTATAGGAGCCTTATAGATTACTCTAACCTGCCCTTAACAACTAAGGTGGAATTAAAACTCCACGGTCTCGTAACACAGTAACACATGAGCCAAATTCAAATAAGCCGACTGTAACCTAATTTAAGGTGACTAAATAAAAGGGCTACCATGCCAAAAAAATTATAGTTCTTGGACGTGCAAAGCTGACGAGCCTGTCAACGTCGATTCTTTGTCCTAATCTGCTGTAGTATGTTGTTGCTCTCCAGGGTAGATCTGTGTAGATTTCTCAATATCGTCATCGGTGACATCGTCAGTCTCATTACCCTCTTTGCTCTTACCCCACAGCATGGTGTAAAGACTTCCGACCAACAAAATTCCACCCAAGATGCTGCCAATAAAGGAAGAGCGGAAAAGGAAACTTTTGTTTATTTCAACGTGTTCTTAGAATATTGCACCATTGATCAGTATATATATGATTTAATTTACCTGCCGAGGTGAACAATCTCTCCAAGAAAGAAGGATGAGCAAAATATTGTGAACACGAAGCAGAGTGGCGTCCAGGAGGCGAAGAACATGGGGCCTCTCATCTCTAGGCACCACGTTTGCAGGTAGTAGGACACTCCCGTCACCATAACACCCTAAAGCAAACCACCAATCGTCTAATAGTCAGATGCGTGTGCAGAAGACCATGTCAACAGTGAATACATTGGATCACTGAAAATTTTATGTGCAGAACTTACCGAGTATAGGATGGCGAGCAAGCTGATGTCAAATCTTAGCTTCCATCTGGAGAAGTCGCGCTCTGCGACCACCGCGACGACAAACGACTGCACCGTGCTGAACAGGCACTGAGTCACAGTCACAACCATTTTATCTTGATATTCCTTTTGCACCGCTGCCTGCACAGTCAACAGACAAGGAGTAGAGACCCCGATTCGTCAGTAATTGCAGCTATGGATTGATGCAGACAAGCATGCAAGAACAGCTCTTTTTTTGTAAATAACTAAACATGCATGCGAACCTGAAAAATGATCCACAAAGACCAGCACATGTTGGCAACCACCATAAGGAATGTCCATTTGATCCACACACCCCTCGGAACTACTGTTTTCGAGCCTGCGTCAGAGGCGAAGGCACGGTGATGGTTGATAGGGCTTATGGACGGGCCAGCGAAGAAGGCGATGGTAAAGACTCCAGCCAAGCAGAGTGCCACGCTAGTGACCTTGGCTATGCCTGAAGAGCTCCTCAGCTTCACATACTCCGTCCTGGCAAGCAACATTTCAATCCTGGTATTATTATTATGGGTTAATTGGATCCATGCCATTTACCCATTTGAAAATATGCCATTACAATTTATGAAATTGGAACCATACCATTATGATTTTATAAGATTTGATATGTGCCACTCCATACCTCTTCGAAGCAATATCAAAATTTTACCAAAATACCCCCTTCTTCTTCCTTCTTCCTCCCCCTCCATCTCTGTCCATCGTCATGCTCGTGAAGAGCGTCATGTCCTTGGCCTTCACGACCGCCTGCTACGTGTACTCGGCCATCGTCTTGCCAGCGGCCACCGCGGTGTCCTGGCCTTCTCCTTCACCATCTTGGCGTACTCCGTCAGTACTACTCCAAACATTCAGTACTGTTCCTGGCCTGCTCCTATTGCTATTTGATGCTGATTTTCTCCAGCCACCACGAAGTTCCGCTGGTGCTGAGTGTGATTTCCTTCCCCCACACCGTCGCCTGCTTCACGTACTTGCTGGCCGTCTGGCCAGTGCTGAGCGTGACGTTCTTGGTCTTCTCCGCCGTCGTCCCGTGCCACCATGGAGCCCGCCGGTGCGTATGCAGCAGTCCCCATGGCGCCATGCGCCGCGCCAGGACTCTTCCCCCGGGCAACGCCGGTGGCATTTGACTTGTCCGATGAGGGGAAGGAAGAAGGGGGTATTTTGGTCAAGAAAATTTTGATATTGCTTTAAAAGGGTATGCAGTGGCAGATATCATATTCCTATAAAATCATAATGGCATGGTTAAAATTTCACGAATTGTAATGACATATTTTCAAACGGGCAAATTTGTAATGGCATGGATCCAATTAACCCTATTATATACTACTCCATCCATTCAAATTATAAGGTGGTCTGGTTTTTCAAGATATGTTGCTTTTATTATGTGTTTGATATAGTGTTTATCTAAATATGTATATCAAAATTTATGTGTTTAGAAAAGTCAAAATATCTTATAATTAATATTTTCACAACTAATTTGAATCTATTTATGGTACATTCTCAAGTTAGGCTTTAGTGATGTCTTATATAAGAGGTGGTGGACTATGATATCGATGATGATAAACCTCAAAAGCGCCGCCAAGAAGAAGGTGATGGCTGGGAGTGAGCTGTCTACTGCAGATGCCACCGTTGCAGAGGTGAACTTGAGGCTTATATGGTATAGATTTACCCCAAGCGTAATCCTGAAAAGAAATTTCCGCAGGTAAATCAGGGACTAATTAAACTCTTGACATGGCATGAGTATACAATCGATTCTTATTTTTCGTTTTGTACCAATAAATTAGAGTTTGTAAAGATAAGCGCATACCCGATTAAAGCACAGAAGAAGAGCTTTATGAGCACCCCAAGTGTCATGACGGGTCGTGCATTTTTCCTACAAATATAATCAAACGGATCTGTATTTCTCAGCTAATCAAACAATATAGCAAACTAAGCACCATCCCACCCTAGTAAAAGTGTGGTCAAAGGGCTCCCACCTTGGTCAAACCCGTCTGCTAACTCACCCCATATCCACCTATTTAATGTCCTCGTCTCGTACGAACCGTACAATAATAGGACGACCACCATGCAGTAACGCCGCAACTTACGAGTAGTAACAGCAATAAAATATAGTTAAACTATAGTCACGACATATCTAGTTTTGTAGAGCTCTTTTTTTAAAAGCATTATGGTGTAAATAGTTCAAAAATATAATATGTGGTGTGAGAGATATCATTGTTGATGTGAATTCTAAATATATCACTTGCACTTAGCTTTGCTAGTTCAAGGTGGATGGTAGTTCTTGGACCTGTGTTCGGTAGTTGCCACATGTTATTGCAGTAATACTACACGCTATGTTACTGCATAAAATATAGTTGTTATGGTACACTTGTAGTAACGTCACGATGGAATGGTGGAATGGTAGTAATGCACAACAAAAAGTAATAACAATATTGGTTTAGATTGGGTTTGGATGGGGCTAAAATTTTTCAATCCCTGTCACATCGGATGTTTGGACACTATTTAGAAGTATTAAACATAGACTAATGATAAAGCCTATTCCATAACCCTGGACTAATTTGCGAGATGAATCTATTGAGCCTAATTAATCCATGATTAGTGTATGTGATGCTACAGAAAACATTCTCTAATTATGTATTAATTAGGCTTAAAAAATTTGTCTCGCATATTAGCTCTCATTTATGCAATTATTTTTGTAAATAGTCTATGTTTAATATTTTAAATTAGTGTCCAAATATCCGATGTGACAGGGACTAAAGTTTAGTCCCTGAATCCAAACACCCTTTTAGTATTACTACTTATGGAGAGATAAATTTCAAAAGACCAATCTTTGAGAAGCAATATCTCTTAGATGATATACTACTTGTTTAAATTGTTTGCACCATCAAACTAGAAAAGGTGCTTACCAAAAGTAGATCTATCATGACTATATTTTAATTATATTTTAGCGTGCATTGTTACGACACGTAAGACACAATGTTACTGCACATTGACTGTCGCGTTACTGCACCGTTCCTATGAGATAAAAGCTGAGAAGAGATGGGTGGCAGGGGATGTCAGCACGATGGAATTGTAGTAAAGTCACGATGGAATTGCAGTAAAACCAACCTAATACTAGATGTGACGTATCCTAGTACTACGAATCTAGACATACATTTGTCCAGATTTGTCCAGATTCGTTCCAAAGATAAGGACATGCATGTGACGTCGGCTTCGTCAGAGCAAGAAATAAACATATGGCCCTGTTTAGATCCTACCCTAAAATTTTATACCCTGTCACATCGAGCGTTTAAACATCTGCATGAAGTATTAAATATGGGCTAAAAAATAACTAATTGCACATATTGCGACTACTTTGCGAGACGAATCTTTTAAACCTAATTGCTATTTGACAATGTGATGCTACAGTAAACATGTGCTAATGACGGATTAATTAGGCTTACTAAATTCGTCTCGCAGTTTACTGACAGATGTTGTAATTAGTTTATTAGTGCCGAAATACCCCATGTAACACCTTATATAATACCTGATATAGCATGCAAAAACTTTACACTCCTCGATCGAAACACCCCAAGATAGCAGGACATATTGATAGATTAAAAATGCAGTAGACAACTAGACATGCACTCTATATGCAGGTTGACCAGGGAGGTGCTCCTGTGCTGCAGTGCCACAGCCAGACTTCAATTCGGTGTCAGGTTGTGTGATGTGGCAGGTGTACTAGGAGGGACTCAAGTGTACCAACCAAACCATCAAAGGCAGCACCTATATAGAAGCGAAACGGGATAGGTACATCTTACAACGATTAGGAACATAATAGACCATACTCATCATGATGCAATGCATACACGTGTCACACAAATGAGTAAGGTGTATATTAGCCTTGGTTCATATTATCCAGCTCCTATATATAGAGAGAGATGGGTTGTTACATACCTTTGTAGAAGAGCTGTAAGCAACAAGATGAGGGAGCCAACTGCCTGGCGATAGAAGATGAAGATGTAGGTGTTCATCCCGTGGTTGAAAGCAGCCTTGGATATCACAAACATACCAGTGTAGATCAGTTGGACGACGATGGCGATAAAATAAGGCTTTATACTTGCTTTCACCATCTCGATCCAGCAATAGCAAGGCGTGCGTGGTGTTTGTACGAGGGTGTTGTCTTCAGTGTGCGAGAGCGTCCGTTTAGTTTTCTCCATCAACATATCACTACTTCTATATATTTATATAAAAAAGAAGAGGCAGGCACCAGGCAGTTTGCCGTCCTTGGACCTTGGCCGGCTTGACCTTGACACGGAAGCAAGGCATGTGAGCTCAATCATGTGCTCACGAGATGTAAACAGCAGCGGAGTGACGGCACGCCAAGTGTAAACGCAAGTGCACACCAAAATCCACACGATCTGCTTTTTTTAAGTCTCCACAGATAGGAGACCCACTTCGACAGTGTTTATTCCACGCTAAAAATAAAAGTTCGACGAAATTGGAAATAATATAACGGTAAAGTTGAAAGTTTATGTGCGTAGGAAAATTTAATGTGACGAAAAAGTTAAAAGTTTGAAGAAAAAAGTTGGAAACTAAGGGTGTGTTTAATTCACGCTAAAATTAAAAGTTCGATTAAAATTAAAACGATATGACGAAAAAGTTAAAAATTTGTGTATAGGAAAGTTTAGATGTGATGAAAAAATTAGAAGTTTTAAAGAAAAAAAATGTTTGGAACTGAACCTGACCTAAACAAGCCCTTCGAGTCTACATCGGCGGCGTCCAGCTCGAGAGGACCGTGCCGTGCCGACCGTGCCGCGCAGATGCCTGTCCAGGGACCCACTTTGACCATACCATGCCGGACACGAGAACGCACGCACCAAAACACGTCATTCTTCAAAAGGCACCAAGCAAAAGCAGTCATACATGCACGAACAAAAGAAATACTCGGTGAGAGCATCCACAATGTGAGACACTTCGAGTGTTCTCAATAGAGAAACTTGGCTCGCACTGGAGAGTACCCCTGTATGGACTCCTCAAAATCTGAAGCAACCCGGTGAGGGTCTACATCCCACAGTGGGTGTCCTGGACCAAGGTAGCCCAGTACAAAAATTCCACCCATACCCCTCATCAGTCCACTAGCCCAGCAACCTCTTCCTCTCCTCTTTCTCGCATTTTCTCGTCTCCTCCGCCCACCGTCTCCTCCTCTTCCGATCTCCCCCTCTCTCTCTCGGTCGAACGAGGCGCGGTGGCGAACGGCGAGCGCCGCGCGAGGTGGCTGACGGCGACGGGCGCACGGGGTGGCCGACGGCGACGGTCGCGCGGGGTGGCTGACGGCGATGGGCGCGCGAAGTGGCCGACGACGTCAATTGCCAAATCCCCTTCCCTCCGCAGCGGGGTCGTCGTCGTCACGTCGAGGGTCGTCGCCGTCGAGGGCCGTCGCCATCGAGGGTCGCCGTCGGAGTGGCGATGGGGTGGCCCAGATCCGGCCTGGGCTTGCCGGATCTGGCCTCGGGCAGCGACGGCGGCGGCTTGCCGGCGAGGTCAGCGCCCGGTCGCCCTCCTCCCGCTCCCCTCTCTCCCTCCAGCCATCGCCGTCGCCGACCCCAGACTCTACCGCCCCGTGCCGCCTCACGGGTCGCCTCGCCGACGACTCCGCCGCCCCCGGCACCCCCGCCCAGCGCCGCCTCGCGGATCGCCTCGCCGACGACTGGCTCGCCCTCCTCCTCTTCAAGGCCGCCGAGCTCCTCCCCACCGTCGCGATGGCGGCCGGTGGAGCGGATCGACGAGCAGGCGGCGCTGTGGGAGAGAGGCGAGTGTAGGAGGGGGATTTGGAGGAGCGGCGAGGAGACGGGAGTCTGCAGTGGGTCTCCTCCCAGGGGCGAGGGTCGTGTCTCTGCGAAAAGCGGTCTCTCTTTGCAAAGAGCCGCGTTCCTCTGCTTGGCGCCGTATTACGACTCACGCTGAAAAGGGGATGGGAGGCAAACGGCCGTTTGCGACGGCACGGGTCGAGGGAACCATTGTGGATGGCCTGAACCCTTCAAAAAATACTCTATGCACGCTTCAAAACACGTCATTCTTCAAAAGGGACCAAGCAAAAGCAGTCATACATGCACGAACAAAAGAAATACTCGACGAGCAAAAAGGGCGCAGCAGCCAGAAAAGGATCATCCATTCGAGCATGCGTCACCTTCAGAGATCAAACCATTCGCCGGCTGCTTAATCATGCAGCAAAACCACTCAATTACTCACTCCATTTGCCACACATTTTTTCTCCTCCTCTTCCTACAAGTGCGATCTTTCCTACTAGTGCGATCTGCTTGGATGGCGTAGTATCTACAGAATTTTATGATAGAATCTATGTGATTTTAAAAAATATTATTTTAGTAGATCATATTATCAGTAGAAGTTAGGGGTTTATCCCATCTCACTTTTTTTAAGTTCTTTTCTGTTTATTTCATTTTTTGGCTGTGTGCCTATGGGCAGAGGCCGGAGTAACACATTTCCATTATAAAAAAAACTAGTGTGATCTGCGTCTCACGCCATGTTCGTTCCATCGATCGATTTGGGTCTCAATTATTCAATCCTTTTGCCGCAGCAAAAGTAAGAATAATTCAGACACAGAAAATTCGAATTAATTAAGACTACCATCTGAAAAAAAAAGAAAGAATGTTACTAAACCAGTTCGTTGGATCCAACGATCAGTCGATACCTTTGTCTAGCTTTTATCGGACAATTCGATCGATCCAGAGACTTTTCCTATCTAGTAATATACGTAACTACTCCCTCCGTCCCAAAATAAGTACAGTTTTACACTATTTATCTCCAATGTTTAACCATTCATTTTATTTGAAAAAATGTTATGATTACTGTTTTTATAGTTATTACATGATAAAATATGAACAGCTTCGGCAAGATTTCTCTTCTCAACTCGGATTCGAACCAGTCGGTAGGAGATGCTATCTCTGCCCCGTTCGGTCTCTCGGACTCGGCAGAGATCTACTCCAAGACTCTCTCGTCTGAGTTGGCTTCAAACCACTCGGACGGGGATTCGTCGACTTCTTCTTCGCAACCAGATCAAGACGGAGCAGTCTACCATCAATCTTGATGCGGCTACCGGATGATCTCGCTGCCGTTTTCACTTCAAGGGCGCCTTCTCCCCGTAGGTCCAGATCTAACCCGGTTTTGACCTCGGTCCGATCTGGCTCCAGGGAAGTCGGCGTAATTCTCCAACAACTCGGATCCGTTTCCACGGAAGAATTAGAAGATTACCTCAGCTCTCCCAGCGTCGACTCCTGTCATCCGACTGAGATTATCGACTACGGTGACTTCGACTACGACTACGACTTCAACAACTTTGACGACTTCGACGATCTTGATGAAGACTTCGACGACAACTATGAGGACGACTACACTCCACTCTTTTTGAGCGTTTTCATGGCTGACAACGAGACCGAGGAACAGCACCTCGCTCACGAAGCTAATGAATAGTGGACACGACAAGATGCCGAACGACTCAGATTGGAGCAGGAATGACAAAACACAGGAGCAAGCAAGACTGCTGCGTGAGCAGCAGGAGCATGACCGACTGACTCGGGAAGTTGAGGAGCAAAGACAACGTGCCTTAGCATCTGGGCGCCGAGCACGGGAATTGATTGGCCAGCAAGACATTGATGGCACACAAGTTTTCCGCACCCCGCAACAGAATGCGGTCGCTGCGATTACACTTTTGGATACCCTTCTAACAGCGGCACCGCCGGACAACGTCGCCAACATACTTAATCAGACGAAGACAATGATCGTTGCAATGGTTCCAGTCAGCTCGGGGAGCATCCGCACGCCTATAGACAGTCGGGTTCCACCTCTCCGATCTCAAGATTATCATCAGCCAAGTCTCAGCATAGCAGGCTCGAGATCACATCACGAGGGCAGGGATCATCGGGAGCGTTCTGTTCACTCACCCGCCAACAGGCATCGCATCGAGAGCGCCGTGCTGAGCAGCCTCATTCACCCCGCCGCCGGCAACCTGTCGACCTACGTGATACCCTCAATCGCCGCCGTGCAGAAAGAGACTCGATCTGTATATATCCTATGCGAACCTCAAGGACCACGTAAGTCTTGTCGTCTATAAAGATCTCCCAAACCTGTGAGCCAAGGCCCTGGAGATATGCAACCTGCGGATTTTCCAATATGGGTAGTTCGACCCATCGAAAAACAGCGGTTTGCCAACACCATGCTCCATGTCGCCTCCATGGACTTGGAACGGTTGAAAATAAAAAAATTAAAATTTAAAATTAAATAAAATAATTAAGTAGAGTAAAATAATGAAGAAGAAAATAGAAATAAAAATTAATAACTAATGCTATGAAATATATATAAAAATAAAATATATGAATCACTTAAATAAAAAAGAATTAATTAAAGATAGAAGAAAACATAAGGGGAAAATAATAAAATGGAAAAAGTCTACATAATAGAGAAAAGTAAGCAAAAGAACATCACATAGATACTACTTAAATGACCTAAAATATACCATATAACCTCACCAACATACTATGTGAATAATGAAAGACACGTTATGGAAAATTCTGCTTATACTACATTAACATCTCAAAATACATCCTAGACCATCTTATAGATAGTGTGAATAAACAAAAATATATCATGAACATCACATAAATAAACAAACAATGGAAAAAAAAGGTCTTACAAGAGGGAACTCACCTCAATATCAATCGAAAAGTGTCTATGACCTGTTTTTCACCCATATTCAATCTGAAATTCCCTTGACTCTTATCTGGAAAAGCAAATGCACACTCAAGTTGAAAGTGTTTCTTTGGTTACTTTTATTGGACAGATTAAACACTAAAGAGTTGCTGCAACAAAAACATTTCAATACCCAAGGTGGAGCTTCTTGTGTTACATGCAACAACTCAATCACAGAAGACTCTCTTCATCTCTTCTTTGCTTGCCCCTTTGCCTAGCAATGTTGGCATATCCTCGGTATAAATTGGGATCTAAACCTGAATTTCATGACCATTATCATTGCAACGTATAGGAACTTCCCTCATCCCTTTTTTATGGAAGTTTTGGCAATATGTTGCTGGCATCTCTGGAGTAGACGAAATGACTTAGATCTTCAACAGTATTCAAGCAAACTTTGGCAAATGGAAGGCTGATTTCAAGGATGAGTTTACTCTGCATATGCATAGAGTAAAGGAGACAGAAAAACCTTTAATAATGGATTAACAGCATATCTTAATTAGCTTGCCTTTTAGGCCGTCTTTTTCTTCTTTCTTTCTTTCCCTCCTGTTCCCTCCTGTTGTACCCCCTTGTATATTGGTGCTTTTAATAAAATGTGCAGTAGGAGCTTCTCCTACTGTTTTAACCCTCAAACAATGGAAAAAAAGGAAAGAATAAGAGGAAAATAAAAAGAAAACAAAAGAATAAGAAAAAAAATAAATTTTAAAAAAAGAGAGACACGGAAGGAGCGCGTATGTTCATGTATGTGCCGGCCAGGAAATCACATGTGAGACGAAACGAGGCAGAAGTCACCGATAAAACATGCGTTGAGAGCTGGGACTAATATAAAACTATAAAACTGCTCGACACGCTGCCCGCCCACTGCATGTGGTCTCATGTGTATCTACTAGACATTGGCATTTTTTATTCAGTTATTTAATTATGTGCATGATATATTATTTTGAACTTAAGTATTCACGTATATCGACAAATATTAACCCTGGCAGAAGGGGCAGGCGAGTTTTGCTATAGTCCTATAGTGTCCGGATGGTCATTTTGCGAAAAAAAGCTGTAACAACCTAAAAATTTAATTAGTAGTTAAACGTGTCATATGTTGTGTTTCTGATAAAATTATAGGAATTTCAAAAACTTTCTTGAAAAAAAAATTTCTTCAGATGATTCTTATGTTTAAAATGGCTAGAAATTTAAACCTTTTGCTAGACTTTTGTTTGGGATGATGTCAAACTTTAGCTACCATTATAGGGAAAGCATTTTTTTTCCAGAAAACAAAATAACCCTATAACCTTGGTGGCGAAATCTAAGTTGCTGGGTTAAGGAAGTCTCATTCAATTTTTCAGAGTGCTTTGACGCTAATAAAATTCATCAACACAACTAAAGACCTACTCACCAATATTTTTCCTTGCACGAATGGAACGAGAATATAAGAGACTAAGCCAACTCAATACCAAATAATTCACGAAGATCCACCTTTCTTTTTCTCCCTTTTAGCTTTTAAGCCAAGTTGAAACCTTTTTTATTTAACTATAATGAATGACCAATCGGTAATTTTGTAACTCATATTTCGCTTATTTGATAATCTACCCGATCACGCATAGCTTTTGGCTAGTAGATTGAGTAACTAGTGATTGTATGCTTGTGTACCTGGTTGTAGTGTAGTCCAATTTATTGGCTTAAATGATTTTCTTTGTTTGGCTAATTGGTACATGTTAAATGAACATAGATACTCTATAACAAATCTAAGCAACATAAAATTCCATGAAGGTCCTCATGTCAATTAGACAACCTAAGATGACTACTGTAAAGGTTTCATCATTTTATCACCCTTTTTACTACCTCAAATATACCAGTCAAGTATTGTCACAGTGATTAATTAGAAACCTAATCAGGAAAATGAAGCAACTCCTAAATGTGCTTAAAAATTGATCAGAAGAATATAGGTTTTATAATTTATTCAAATACTAGATTATTTATCATGAGTTAATATAATTTTTCTAAAATTTTTACACTTAGTTTTGACCTCATTGAAATTCAATTTAGTTCTCAGCATACCCCTTTTCACCTTTTTGCCAGAATTAAAATATTTCGAATTTTTGAGTGAAACTTTGAAAAATGGAAACTAGGTAACTCAAGCTATACACATACCAGATCACCCTTTTTTGGAATTCTTGTAGCTAGGTCAAACTAGTTAACCAAGGAGAGAGAGAAAATTCTTGAAAATTCACTAATTTCATTGTGTACCTATGTTTCTAACCTTGCTTTATCTGTCCTACGGGCCCAGTTCGACTTGGCCCCACATGTCACTGACCTGGGCCCGCTCCATATCTCCTAGACCACCTCTTGGGCGTGCAACCACACCTCAGGAACTTAAGACAGCAAGAAAAACCCTTCATCTTCCTACTCCTCCCTTTCCATTGCCAGCCACTTTACGTTCTTCCTTAGGTTGACCTCCCTCCCCACTTTCTCCCCCAAAATCTTCTTCAAACATCCAAAACCAAACCCTGCATGTCACACCTTTGGATCCCTGGGGCTCTAGGTTTTCCATCCATCCAAATATCTTGCACATGCATGGCCATTTGAGGGAGATCGGGAAGGAGGAACAGCAAGGAACTGCAGGCTACGAGGTTGCAGCAGTTGGATGACACGTTTCTTTTCTGTGTTGGTAAGTTCTTTCCACATCCATGGCTCCCTACTTGAGTTCCTATAATGCTGACAATCCCTTCTTTCTCCCCCTCCCTATGGGTCACCGATTCAAATCTTGAGAGCAAAGAGCAGCTACAATTCATATATCTCCACACCGGCAACAATAACCCATGTTTCCTTTGAGTTCCTCTGTTTTGGTGAGTTCTCATGTCTCTACCTCCTGTAGATTTATGTTCTTAGCTTTAGGATCAAGTACTCACGGTGCTTTTGTCCTGCAAGTAGCGCAAGGTGAGTTTTGTATTGTTCTTCCTTGTACTACTTGATCGTGCTCTTTCTATATTGATAGTTTGATACCCTTCTCCGGTAAACCCGTGTACCAGGCATTGCAACCTCACCAAATGTAGGATATAAATGAGCTCACACCTATCCTTCTCCAGCCATCAGTGGATCATGGTGATTTGCATTAGTGATCCGAGTCGTTGTTGAGTTTGTCGTCCCTAAGAAAATTAGGGCCAGCCTGCTGCACCTCATCCTTTGGTGAGATTTTTCAGCACCTCAGCAATTTGTTTTCTCTCACACAAAAGGACCTCACAAAGCTTGCTTTGCCACTGAACTCCGCCACCAATAGCTAGTAGTTGCAAAATTCTAGGAACACTGTTCTTGGTGCTTTAGGTAGATTGTTAATTAGCAAGAAGCATGGGGATATTCAGAGGAGGATGGAACTAAAGTCACTTGGTAATATCTGAGAAAGAGATAACTGGAGTTACAATGTAATTACACTAAATTCATGTGCCAATAATTACTGAACTAAATCAATTATCCCACCACATAGCTTATGCACCTATATCATTTCTTTCAATTGTAAGCTATGAAATCAAATTTCTGCTAAGGGGCAGCCAGTAGCAGTTCCATTTGTCACATTAAGTCAACGCGCATAGTTACTTCATTTTTCCAAGTCTAAAATGGGTGATTCAAATTGTATTAGAACCAGTGAATTTGGCTCCTTGGTGTGATATAAGTTTTATTCATGTAAGGTTGCTAAAATATCAGTATATGGTTGGGTCTGTTTGTTTTATTTTCAAAAGTTGCCATTTTAGTGTATATGGCTGTTTAGTTGTGTATCTCCTAAGCTAGGGCAGCAAATGTAGTTTTTATGTCAACTTGTATGCTGCCCACTGTATTTATCTATCAATTTATAGAGCATGTTGCATATGCATGTTTATTTGAATCTTATTTGCATATTTGTCTTTTATCGGTAGCTTCAGAAGTTTCGGAGTACGTGGAGCAAGAACCTGAGATTGAGTGTGATTATCTGCAGCAACAAGGCGAGCACCTAAGCATCTAGCACCCATGTTTTACTTAAATTCCTTTGGTTGCGAATCTATTTTATATATATATGTGTGTGTGTGTGTGTGTATGCATTTGCTTAGTTAATAGTTTTGGGTGACATGGTATATAATTAATTGGTGCATTTACCTTAGTTATATATAGCTGCCATATACCTATTACTCTCCTGGTTGGGAATAGTTGGGATGTTTTATTCATTATGCTTAGTTTTGCTTAGTGGGGATACAACTATATGGCTAGACAATTTTGTTAATTATGGGATATGGACAACTTGGTTAATGGGCTAAAACTGGAGCACTTACATTAAATAATTGTTGATGAAATATGATTGACTTGGACGGGTGGTAGGGCGATGATGGGAGGTATGTTTCCCCTGATGCAGTAGCTCCGTCTGGGTCGTTAAGGACTGAACATTTTGACGTCTATTCAAGCACCCTACATACTTACCACATGCCGTATCATGGGACCGGCTTGTTTGATTACTAGACCTACTGTGATCATTTACGCCCATCGGAGAAACGTGAGGATTTGGGATCCGCGGAGTGCCTGGTTGGCCGAGGTATGGCAGGGTGTATCTCCCGCGTGGTGAGCCCGCCTTAGTCACATCACACGTACGTGACTGAGTCGTCGGGGGCCCCGGTGTGGTTTATATGGTTGGGGTGGGGCTAGGAAAGGACATGTGATGAGCTTGAATCACTTGTAGGTCGCATCTGTGTGGTGGGCGGCATTTGATCCTTGTTCATCTCGTGTGGATACAGTTGTACACATCTGATCAGAGTATAATCTATTCGAATAGTCGTGTCCACGGTTATGGACAATGCTTGATGTGTGCCTCAGTTATGTTAGCATCAAACTTGGGTTATTTTGGTGGATTTATGTTTGATTGTGATGTTGGCAGGTTGTGCCATGATGATATAGACTTTGGTAGTTCCATGGTGGATGCTGTGAGCGCTGTTTGGGCTCATTTACTTGTACCTTTCAGATTAATTTGCTTGCTGTCCAGAATTTTATAATGTTGCTAATCAATTTATTGTGTTATCTCTTCCACTTATATCTGCTCAATAAAATTGGCTTTATGCAAATATATATATATATATATATATATATTGGGTAAGACTCGCGAGTACAATTTTGTACTTAACCCGGCTTCGCTGCTTTCAGGTGAGGACTCCGACGTAGAATTGTGCTTCCTGTGTGGTCACTGTTCTGCCGGCGGCGGCGAGGGCAGTGAATGATCTTCTGCTATCTTCAGCTTGGCTCTTGCCTGGTTGGTTTGCCCTTGTGGGGTTGTGGCACCATCGTCTTTTGTTTTGTACTTTTGGCTTTTGTTTGAATCTTCCGCTACTACTTGTGTGCTGTTAGATGGGACGACCCTATTCTGTACCAGATAATTGCTATACTTGACCCCTCTTTATGCACTTGTGATGATCTTCCAATTGCTTGCAATGAAAGTGTGAGGCTAGTCACATTCCTGGGGACTAGCTGAGCACGAGTAACGCGTTTTAATCGCTTGAGATAATTGGGGATAGCGCTTTGGATCGAGGCACTCGGCTATGCCTTGTTTTCTGGTCGCCGCCTTCGTGTGGTTGACGGGCATATGACGGAGTAGCCTGGCAAGCTATCTTATGGTTATCTCTTGTGATCATTACTCGGCATTCCGGTTATTATAGCAGAAGGTGTCAACCGTGATCATGGACACATTGAGGACGAGTGGCTATTTATGCGTGTATGGATCCTACTCCTCCAATAGTATGTGGTGGCCGCGTTGGACACTGGATAGTATAATACTCGGGGTGTCCACAAAAGCCCTGCACTTCACACGTAATTCGGCCACAGTCCCCCACGAACAGTACCCCTGAGGTGTTATTTTGCGTTTCGGCCCTTCGTAATGACGTATATTTCATGGGAAGAAGAGAAAAATCACGAATTAGGTTCACGCTGTAAAACAAGAAAATCGATGGGCTTTTTCGTTAGTACTCCCTCTGCCCCTAATATAAGGGATTTTGATATTTCGCTTGCACTATTTGACCATTCATCTTATTCAAAAAAATTGGAATTATTATTTATTTTATTTGTGACTTACTTTATTATCCAAAGTACTTTAAGCATAACTTTTCGTTTTTTATATTTGCACAAATTTTTTTGAATAAGACGAGTGGTCAAACAGTGCAAGCAAAATATCAAAATTCCTTATATTGGAGGACGGAGGTAGTATAAGTAGAAGCATACTTCATGCGTTATCGTGGGTATCACCAATGAATTTTAGTGCATTATATGGTATGCTGATGTAGACAAATAAATGCAGGTTAGTGAATGACGTAACTTGCTGATGTGATACCCCCTCGTTTGATCCCTTGAGGGGATATCCCTCATTGTTTACATGTCACTCAAATGGTTATGAAAAAATTGAAAAAATTTGAGAATATGTATTAACATGTAATATATCACTCCACAAACATGCAAGTTCAAATCCAACTTCTACAACTCAACAAGAAAAACAATTTGACTATGAATATACATTAACTAGCTGCGGATTAATTTGTTTTTCCGTTACGAGAATTTGAACTCGCATGTTTGCAGAGTGTTATATCGCATGTTAATATATCTTCTTATTTTTTTAAATTTTTTCATAACCATTTAAGCGACATGCAAACAACGAAGGGACATCTCCTCGAGAGATCAAAATAGTTTCCATAACTTTATGATACCATAATTACATGTGCTAGTGAGTTGCTGTTTTGGATGACTTGCATGTCGAACTAAACTTCTAGTGTGGTTTGAGATTATAAGAGAAATAGATCGATATATTAATAGATATAGACAGATAATGCTTAAAATGACTTTTATTTACATATAAGCTTTCTTAATGTAAGACACAAGTACACCATGATTATAAGTGCTCAAACATTTATATATAGTCCAGCCTATTCTTTAGTCATGCCCCGCCGCGTGAATTATTGTGTATAGTAGGATAGTACGGAAGTGGATTTTGATCCCTCGAGGGGATGTGCTCTCGTTATTTGCATGTCACTTAAATTGTTATGAAAAAAATTAAAAAAAAAGATGTATTTATATGTGATATATCATTCCGTAAACATGTAAGTTCAAATTCAACTTCTATATCTCGGAACGAAAAAAACAAATTTGACTATGAATATACATTAACTAATTGTGGTTTAATTTGTTTTTTTGTTACGAGATATAGAAGTTGAATTTAAATTTACATGTTCTTCTCAAATTTTTCTAAATTTTATTATAAATATTTAGGTGACATGTAAATAACGAGGGCATATGATCTCGTCGAGTGATTAAATTAGTTTTCCGGATAGTAGTTTTGCTTTTTCATCCGTAATTAATACCTCATCTTCTCTCTTTTTTTAGATAATACCTCATCTTCTCTTATGATGTGTAGTTCAGCTAAGTGGCAGGGGCGCGCCTTTCCACTCGCTGAGGCACTCCAGCAGTGGATGGATGTGCTTGTGCTGGTTCATGGCGATCACCACCTTGTCCACCTCCTCCCCGGGAGACCGCGTCTTCTCGCCGGTCAGGTACTCGGCGCCGAGCTCCTTGCGCACGAACCTGTACAGCGGGTACGAGCGGCAGTCGGAGATCCTGTTCGGGGCCGTGCCGCTCTCCACAGCGGCGCGTGCGGCCTCCACCTCGTCGGGGAGCACCGCGCGGAGCTGCTGCTCGAACTCAGCCACCTTGGCCAGGAGGATGTCACCGTTATTGGCCAGCGCATGCTCCATGAGCACCGCGCGGAGCTTCTGCATGAGTGGCAAGCTGGATCTGCATGGGTCTTCTGCGTACGTGAACACCGCCACGCGGTCGATAGCAGCGCCGAGCAGCGCTAGCAGATGGTCGTCGTCGTCCATGGCCAGGGTCAGGGATTTCTTGGCGACATTCGTCACGCACTTGTTAACAGCGGCCTGGATGCTCTCCTCGAGTTGGCGCAGGTCGACGGCCTGGCACAGTGCGATGAGGAAAGTAGAGGACATGAGCTTCAGGATGGTGACGGCCTCTGCGGTCATCCTGGAGGAGATGAGGCCGAGAGAGTTGACGCTCTGGTTGTGCTGCTCCGCGGTCTGCACATGGTTGGTCACCGGGTTGGCGAGGAACTGGAGCTCAGAGCAGTAGGACGCCATGGCGACCTCGGCGCCATTGAAACCGTAGTCCAAGCTCGGGTTGCGCCCGCCGGACAGGTTGGAGGGAAGGCCGTTGCTGTAGAAGCTACTGACGAGCTCGGAGAACTGCGAGAACATGAGCCTGCCGATGGCAGCGATGGCGAGACGAGTGTTGTCCATGGACACCCCGACGGGAGTGCCCTGGAAGTTGCCGCCGTGGAGCGCCTTGCGGCGGGCGACGTCGATGACCGGGTTGTCGTTGACGGAGTTGATCTCCCGCTCGATGGACTTGGTGGCGAAGCGGATGACCTCGACCTGCGGGCCGAGCCACTGCGGCGCCGTGCGGATGGCGTACCTGTCCTGCTTCAGCTTCGTCAGCCGGTCAAGCTCGCCCTGGCCCTGCTCCTTGTCCTTGGCAAGCTTCTTCATGTAGGAGCTGCCTTCCAGTATGTGCTCCATGATGGCCGCAGCTTCGATCTGTCCAGGGTGGTGCTTCAGCGCGTGGATGAGGTGGTCGGTGTACTCCGGATTGCCGGCCATTACCTCGCAGTACACCGCCGAGAGGACCTCGGCAAGGACGGCGAGGACGTTGGCCTCGAAGAGCACGATCGCCGCGAGGCCGGAGCCCACGGCCGTGCCGTTGACGATGGCGAGCCCTTCCTTGGGCTGCAACGCGAAGAACCCGTGCTCGATGCCGGCCATCCTGAATGCCTCGGCGGCGTCCACCTTGGTGCCGTCCGGGGCCACCGCCGCGGAGTTGTGGCGGCCGGTGATTAGGCCGGCGATGTAGGACAGCGGGACCAGGTCGCCGGACGCGGTGATGGTGCCCCGGAGCGGCAGGCACGGCGTAACGTTGGCGTTGAGCAGCTTGGCGATGGCCTCGAGGATCTCGAAGCGGATGCCCGAGTAGCCCTGGGTGAGGGTGTTGATGCGCACGAGCATGGCTGCGCGCGTGACCTCCGTCGGCAGCGTGTAGCCGTCGCTGCGGCTGGCTCCAAAGACGCCGGCGTTGAGGTATCTTTAATGAAGTATTTGATTTTCATTCAGACCCACCCACCCAATGAACGAATTAATTACTAGCATTATATATAGCATGTGACAGTGAGCAATTAGTAGTATAAAATAAAATACTCAAGTATACTAGTAGTGTACAGCTAATTAAAGTCGTACCGGATCAGCTCTTTCTGGAGCGCGGCGAATTCCTTGGTGCGGCGGTGGGCGGCACCCCCGAAGCCGGTGGTGACGCCGTACGTGTCGGTGCCATTCATGGTGCTTTCGAAAACCCACTCGCGGCTAGCCTCCAGGCGGGGTCGTGCGGATTCGTCCAGCACCACCTGCACCCGGGCGGCCTCGCCGGCGACGGCTGCCACCTTGGCGACGCTGAGCATGGCGCCGTCGATCTTCACCAGCGGCGCGCGGTACTCAACCACCATCCTCTTCACCTCCTCGAGGTGGCTCCCCGCAACACCCTCTGCCGCCTTGCCCCAGTACAAGGGGTCGCTGCCGCGCGGCCCTGAGCCGTTGACACCGGTCTCACACTCCATTGCTCGCAGCGGCACGTACAGGTCGCCGAGTACGTACGTATACAGCTAACAGAGGGTCTTTGCGCGCGGTGGATCTTGTTGGAATCAGGACTCAGTGGGGGGTGCTTAAATAAGGGCTTTGCTAACTGTCTCTCTTTTTAATTACCCATTTTTTAGAGTGATCACGCTAGGTCATTTTTTTCTACCGATTGATGTGTGCCCATGTGTGCTACTTTCTACCGGGCTAGCTAGTTTTGGGCTTTTGGCCCAATTGAAATTTAAGATTTTTTATTTTCGAATTTGTTTTAATTTTGTTTTGAAATTTATATCTGCATAAAGTTTCTATATAAAAAGTTTACGTGTCAAAAGTTTATATATAAAAATTTTGTATGTATAAAGTTTAAATTTGAGTTTAAAGTTTGTGGGTACAGATGTTAGTAATTTGAATATAATTTTATTTGAATGCCAAGCTTAAAAATTTGGGTAAAAATCTATTGAATTGAAGATGTTGCTATAAAATAAAAAATTTATGTGCACCCTAGTTAGACGGTAATTATGTGGTAATGCTTTAATTACGGAACGGCACATTATTTTTTTTTCCGACACCAAAACGTATGAATTAATGCAGTAGATCGTATGCTAATAATTATACCCTAAGTACATGCGAATTAAGTGACGACATGCATGGCTGCATATATGCTATGCTGGTTCTTCCAGAATCCAGTCACAAGTTACGTGCATGCAGACAAAGTAATTTTTATAGTTTGAGCATGTTCGTGGCCCGCGAACATTCGCATATCAGCCTTCCCCTCAATATATATGGTGCCTATGGTATAATTCCAAGCGGGCTGGGGAGACAACCATGCATGCATATGGCATATCCTCTAGTAGGGTCCGAGAAGGCCACGACCTCTTCGATGTGGCAAAGGCATCTTCAACAGCAATTGATGTGGAGGCCAATTGAGGTGATTCCATGCATATGGTGAGCTGATTTGTCGTTTTGTTTTGCTTGTTAATGATTTGAGTGATCTAATAAGTAGATCAAAAGACTTGGGATTATTTTTCCTGTGATCTTGTAGGGACAACGGGAGCGTGCAGCTCCTTTCTGGGAGTGTTTTACTGCTAGATATATCTCAAGGAATTTGTTTTTTTATTCTGATATGTTGCAACCATAGTTGAGAGGGTTTCTGTTTGCAATCATACATTTTGATGAATAAGTTGAAAGTGTGATCCGTGAAAAAAAACTGCTTTCTTTACTATTTCAATTTGATTTTCAAATATTGTCATTGTAATTAATTGATTTTTTCTTTTTGGGAAAACGGTAAAAACGCAAAGCGCTCATATATACTGCTGCATACTCATCCCTATAAATACACGCACGAACACTCTACCCTATAAACATCTCCGAGAGAATGAAACATGATATCTTGAGATTGACGCGCCTTGATATTTATGGTTACATGGGCTTCTAGTAAACTAAAAGAATAATTAGTTATGAATGCAAGCACGTGCCATCTTAAAATTATTTTGGAAAATAAGGTGTAAGTATTTTCCGTTCAATTAAGCACTTGTTTTTATTACAGAAAAATTGGCATGGTCTATGGAAAGTGGATGTTTAGCATGGCCATAATCAACAACACCGAATAATACATTATAAATATATATGTTTTATTTGGCAGCTGTGCGGCACGGTAGTAAACACAACACAACTTTATCATAATTAATTATCTAGGATTTTTGCACTTACATTTAGTTATTGGACAACAGATTACGAACAAATTAAAATATAATCACCTATTAAACAAAGGAATCATAGCAAAGTATTTACGTACCTCCAATTTAATTTTGAAACGGCGTAGAGACAAAATCAACCATATATTTGATGAATAGCCTGGTCAACAATAATTGTAGGTTGCAGCTCTGGTGGATGGAGAAAACCCACCAGGAATTAGTCAGGATAGAAGGATACAGATCCCTTTTTTTTGAATTAATCAACCGGGGGATTCCCCACCTGAATTATATTGAAAAGAGGAAGAGGGTTTACATCATGAAGTATTACAGAATTAGCTAGAGTGAATAGAGGAAGAAAGAAGACTTTTCCATTTAGTCACAACCGACGACCTATCTTCTCTACGAAGACGCTCAGCCCACAAAGTAGCGTCCTCAATACATTTAGCCACTAACCTCGTCCGGGAGGTAGGGAGACCCCGAAAAATGGCATCATGCCTATGGTTCCAAAGCCCCCAAAAACAAAATAAGAAAAAAACTTGGAAGTGCTTGACAGGCAAATGGCAGGGAGCAGTGAGGTCAGCGAGATCTTGAACACTCGAAACAACAGATATACGCAAAGTGTTGAGTTGTGATCCAAATTCATTTGCACTTAATAAAGGCCAGCTTCTGCCGTAGCGGATCGTCATCTCTTTTAGGGTTCCACCATATATATACCTCTTGTAAGCCGTCGTGCGGCGATGTAACCTCACCCCAGATATAGTGAAGATATTTTGCTGGCTGGCGCCCGTGGTTTTTTCTCTCCTGTTTTGGGAGGGTTTTTCCACGTTAAATCTCGTGTCTTCTGTTATTGATCTATTATTCTTTATCGTTTGTTCGCTTATCGTTTCCTAACACAAAGCTCTCCAGAATTCCTGAGCGAATTGGCATTGAAGAAAGAGATGTGTCACCGTTTCGTCAGCACAATTGCAGACAATGCACCCAGCTGTTGGAACAATGTTCTTCTTGTGCAAATTAGCCTTGGTAGGAAGCCGATCTTTAGCTAGTAGCCAAGCGAAGAATTGAACTCTTGGAGGAGCTCGATTGTCCCAGATGAAGCTCTAGTTCTTGCACAGTGGCAGGCCCAATTGAGAAGAAGAATAGATGTTCTTCGTGCGAAGGATCCCAGGAGCATCACGCGGTGTACGTAAATCAGTAGAGTTACCGAGGCAGAAGTTTTGTAGCATCTCTCGCAATTGTGATAATTGAGTTTCAGCAGAGGAGGATAGCCTGGGAGCGAACTGATCTTCTATTGGCTTCGAGAGGAACACCGCAACCGCTGCTTCCCCATTGAGAGCATGAGAGAATAGGGGAGCAAATCGATCTTTGAAAGAGCTCGAATCACACCAATAGTCATGTCAGAACGAAGTGTGCATGCCATCCCCAACTTGAACGCGCGTCAGGCGCTGAAGAATCGGTAGGAGAGTGGATAAGGAGTCCCAGTGAGGACCCAGTTGATTGTCACAGAAGAGGACGGAGCCGGAGTGTTCTTGCCAAATCCATCGTCCACAAGAGGAGTCTATCGAGTGAAGATGATGAAGTCTTTTCACAAGCAAAGCACAGTTTTGATCATGCATGTTTTTAATCCCTAGACCTCCCACTGTTATAAAACCGGCTCCGAAATCACATCGGAAACCAAACGCGGAAGAAACACCATAGGAGATCCAAACATGATGACGACATCGAGGCACGATATTTGATAATGGAGTTCAGCCGAAGCTACATCTCCGGGGCACTGATTACGGGCGCTCCTCCCCGATCCAGCATATTACAACGTATCAGAGTTACAATGACTCACGGCCGGTTGCCGCCGGCAGCCGCTCCCTCTCGCTATGCTAAGTCGCCATGTGGTTACAACAGGCACGCCTCTCTATTTATGAGAGAACCTAGGATAGAGTCCGACTCATACTCTAGTCCTACACCTAGTACAACTCCAAGTCCTAAACTGTAACCGACTGCGTACACATATTCGACACAAACTCTAATAAACTCCACCTTGGCGAATATGCCACGCCAACCCGAATTTTTTACTTGCTCGAACCTCCGTGCACCAAGACTTGAGTTGATCCTTTTTCGCTGCTCACATCGAGCTACCCCGACAAGCCTCCACCAGGCTCACTGTTAAACAAGAGACTCCGCTATCCCTGTAATTTCTTTCTCCTGACTCCACCTGCAACAGTACTCCACCTTCTCTCATATCACCACAGTCGTCTTGCCAAGCGAAATTGGATTCCTTCCTAGCTGTCACGTCATAGGCTTCCCAAAGACTATGTTCACCTTCATCTTCCGTCTTAAATTTGACTTGATTTAATCCATGGCCAGATAACAAATGTCATCACCAAAATAGATAAATCAAACTCACCAGACATGAAGAGAACCCTTTCTTCCTTGTCGTCTTAAGAACCAAGCTAATAAATCCAACATCCACGCTTTCCCGCATCCGTAGACTGAATTCCGGATAGATTAAGAAAATCACCGTTGCTTTGAATCATCTGAAGAAATTACCACCACAGCGCTTGCTCTTCCTCTTCAGTGACGCAGATTCCATATATCCCCATCATGCAAACCCCACAGATCCTGGATATACCCTGTACTGCCAAACAGACCGTTGACACCCTCAACGATTTTCCCCCGCTGTTTCATGGGAAACCATCTTGCCCATCCACGACTGCCACTGCCGTGTCCACGAGTTAACACAATAGCTTGCAATTCTACATGCACGATCCTTCTCGCATATAACTTATCTCACCAGACTACTGCACAAGTATGTGCTAACATGTTTGTCCTTCGATACATGTACCAGGCCAACACCATCACCATGTATGGACACATGCATTAGCCATCAAACATCACGTGCGCATAGTCTAGTCTTCATCAAGTTCCAATGCACTAATCACCTTGCATGCTTGCTTGGTCCCACGTGTAAGCTGCCTTGACTCAACCACCACAGCGGCCGCGGCTTACCTGTTCCATTGCTGTGTTCCTATCCGTGTTCCGTACCACGTGGAGGCTATCGGTTTGTTGATTGTTTCTATGTGGCCCCACCATAAACGGAGATTATTCTCTCCATCCGTCACCTGATGACGCAGTTAGCGATTACTCCTAATTAGCGTGGCCCTCCAAGAAAACAAAGGCGCCAAATAAAAATTAAGTCGGCAAACATCAGTCAGTTTTTTAGAAATAGATTAAGGTTTACATATGGCACAGTATTATCGAATCACAATCATTTTCTTCGTAACAGCAATGGCCTCTCCATCTAATCTTTCAGGGTCAGCCAAGGTCACAGATTCACCGCATGAGCAAGTGACAACCATGTTGACGGAACCAGCTGCCTCTGCTGCAACGTCTATACTGCATCACTCAGGGGCAAGCTTCGATCTTCACTTCTTTACCATAGCAAACAATAGTTGCCAGCAGCTAGGGAGTTCCACATTTGGTACTGGCCATTGAATTACACTAATGGGTTGTTTGGTTGCCTGATCCAAATCCCCTGCTCGTTCGGAACAGCACAAGTTCACAGGAGCCAGTGCCGTGTCCATTCTTTGTGAGCGACTAGGAGCAGCGGTCGCCGGCGAAGCACAACAGACGACGAGCAGCAAGCGCCAGCGAAGCGACGGCCAGATCCGACTCGTGCAGAGTGAAAAGTACTACTAGTAGTACTCGTTTTTTTTAAGTCAGTAGTGACGGCGTCATATTCTGCAGTGGGCTAACCGAACACACCACCAAAACCCAAACAAACCGATGGCCTCCACGTGGTACGGAACACGGATGGGGACACAACAACGGAACAGTGAAGCCGCGGCCACAGGCCATAGGCAAAACTAGTCCACCGCGGAACAGGAGATCGGTCAAACAGAATCAGATCGATCGATCCCCTTCTGCTTCCTTCTGCTCATGCTCCTACCGCAGCAAGAGACCGCCGCTTACAGCATCGCTCTCCACGCCTGCTGCGACCGTCTCTGTCTCGGATCTGCACAAGCACCAGGAGCCCGCACGCCTCACCAGCTTCCTCAACGCCGCCACCGAAGACGCCGCCTCGGTTTCCGACATCGCTGCCCGTCCTGAAGCGCTTCGTCGCCTCCTGAGCCCCGCCGGTGAGGGCGCCGCCGCCGCCGCCGTGGGCTTCCCGCCGGTGAGGATGCCAACGCCCACGGAAGCCTTCTCCCCGACACAGGAGTGTCGCCGCCGCCCCTTCGCCGATACCTGCCGCCTCCTCGCCGGAGCCGGCCCGCGTCGAACTCACCAGCACCTGCACGACGACTACACCAAGCCGTGCTTCTACCGCTCGTAGTTCGTCGCCCAAAACCCCCGCCGCCCAAGAAATCGGGTCCGATCTCTTCATTGCTTTGGTTGGTTTGATTCGATCGCAATCTCTACAATCCCGTGGATTCCTTTTGCTGATTTACAGGGACAAGTTAAGCCCGATTCTATTTCCAAATCGAATTCTCCTCCGGTCCCCTTTCATGTCCGACGTGGTATCCTTCTCGATCTCTTCTTGTCGTGTGTATTGAAGCCGAACCTATGCTCGACTCCTTTTCTACCACGGCCTCTCCGAGTCGAGTCCTGCATGAAACTGCTACTACCAGCACTGCTTCTATCTCCGCCGCTGGCTCGGCCTCGACGCAAAACCGCGCACACCGCCACGACCCTGACCTCCAAGCTTCACATACCCCTAGCAACGTCCTGGTTCCAGAGCAATCCATTGCATGTACGCTGCTAAGTAGCAATCCTCCATGCAGTACTTGTCGTTAACACCTCCAAAACAGCCTGTTGGATCCACCCGCTCCGACTTCTGATTGAACGCCATCAATCTAGTCGTGAGCCGAAGCCGACAAGTCGCATGTCGTCTTCCCAGCCACCGAATGACCCGAGCGCTACGTCTAGCCATCTCCCTGTCGAACGCAGCTCATTGAAAGGCTCAGGCCACCCCGCCCAGAGTGTTCGATCCACCGACCGAGAACGCCGATCGCCTCCAGCTTCAATCAACCCGAGCATGGGGCCCCACGTCTCCTTGTTGAGAGTAGCTCACCGGAAAGTCCGGGCCACCCGCCCGAAGTGTTCGACCCACCGATTGGATCGCCAATCGCTTCCGCCGCCATCAACCCGAGCACCACGTCTAGTCATCTCCCTGTTGAAAGCAGCCATCGAACGGTTCAGACCGCCGCCTGAAGTGTTCGATCCACCGATCAAATTCCGTTGATCACCGCCGTGCTCCACCTTGCGTCCATGTCCGTCCCTGGACACCCTGTGTAGTCGTCGCGGCGTGGAGCACCTCCCTCGTACCTCTACCATGGATCTCCCGCAGGCTCTGATACCACTTGTTAGAAAACCGGCCCCGAAATCACATTGGAAACCAAATGCGGAAGAAACGCCATAGGAGATCCAAACATGATGACGACACCGAGGCACGATATTTGATAACGGAGTTCAGCCGAAGCCTACATCTCCGGGGCACTGATTACGGGCGCTTCTCCCCAATCCAGCATATTACAACGTATTAGAGTTACAACGACTCACGGCCGGTTGCCGCCGGCAGCCGCTCCCTCTCGCTATGCTAAGTCGCCATGCGGTTACAACAGGCACGCCTCTCTATTTATGAGAGAACCTAGGATAGAGTCCGACTTATACTCTAGGCCTACACCTAGTACAACTCTACTAAGTCCTAAACTGTAACCGAGTGCGTACTCATATTCGACACAAAATTTAACACCCACTTCTCTGGCAGTGCACCTTATCGCAAGCGACAAGGCAGCGATACAGATCCCATTAGGCATACACGGTGTGGTGGTGCCATGGCCAATTGTGTTGATTTTCTCTGCCCACGTTAATGTTAGAGCTGAAGTTTAGATTGGCAATTTTCTAGATAAGAAGCACCCAAGAATACACTGCAAACACGTTTTTGTCGCAGCAGCTTGCGACCAGAGTATACATGCATGCACTACGATTCATCTTATTTAATTCAGACTAGCGTGGGACGCGCGCTGCACCGGTGGAGACAGAATGGAGTGTTAGTGATTACGTTTGGCAGTTTTAGCTTGATATAATTAGCAAAAGAAATTCGATCAGTTTATCTGACATAAGTGGCAGGTTTCTGTTTTTTGGTTGCAAGAAATATAATGTTGTCATGAAATCTTAAGGCAGGAATTGGAATTGGTTGGCATAGTATGTAGTGTTTTTTTAAAAAAATCATATTAATCCTTTCAAAAGTTTTTTAAGCTAATATTTAATAAATCATGCGCTAATGTGTGCGGAACCCCTCCTCCCAAACACACCCTTAAAAGTTAAATTTCGGAGTACATCACGGCTAGAGAAGGTACAGAAAGGACTGCATAAATAGAAGGTATTGTCATCGTTCATCTGATAATTATACTTGCATAAATGTACACACTCCATTGACAGAGAGAAAGTAGTGGATAAAATAGTTCATCTGATAATTAATAGATGTATATGTACAAAGTTAAGAACTACAATGAGATATTCTTGTCTTCCAAAAGTACACTTGAACTCTTGAGTTGTAAATGATCTCTATCCTGACCTATTAGACTGAAATATAAACCACGAAGGAAGTCTATAGCTAGAGTTACACAAAACAATGTGAATATGATATGGTATTGTGTTATTAAATAAGCCATGAATTTAGCTATCATCATAATCACTATATGGCAAAATATAAGAAAAACAGTCGCAGCGAACAATTAAGATATATGTACATTGAGCACATTTCTAAAAAAACAGTGACACTGGATATTTCCCATCCATCATCTCTGCCGACCATGTCAAAAGAATAAACGATCAACATGCGCCGCCTCTAAATTTTATCAGCAACATTAGAAGTAGCCATGTACGTTTAATCCTTGTGAACTAAAAACATCTTACACACAATGTTTTCTAAAAATATAAGAAAGCAAAGTAAAAATAACATAGATTTAAGAACATATTTAGTATAATTTTCTAAATCTAGACTGCACATGAGATATTAGAGAGTTAAGTTGGACAATATTAATCACATAATATTAATGCTTTCCTTGAAAACTCAAATCAGAAAGCTCTGAATCACAAGGACAATATATTCATGAATCACAGGGAACAGCGGCAGACAAATGCGATTGCACTTGAGGGGAAGGATTGGTACGAACCTAACAGTAATAGAGGTGATGATTACACATTGACAAGAGAAGATGGTGGGAGACTGCGGGGAGAGGGAGCACCGTCATCTGCAGGAAGCAATCAGAAGGTCAGTTCGGCCACCTCGTTCTCAAGCTGTACAATAAAATGGAATCAGCAAATGGCATATACTTTGTTAACATATTATCTACGGAAATAAGGGTTTTTTTTTTGCAAAAATACCATCCGCACAAGCTCCTAGCGGAGGTGACGCGTCGACTCCTGCCGCTATCTATGCCAGCGCCAAACGCAGGAGGCGCTATTTTCAGCTGGTTTGAAGGATTCTAATTTGCATCAAAAGATTTAATTATTCAACTGCGAGTATAAAGAAAACTAATTCTCAAGAAAGAACCCATATTCAAGGAACCTTACCATGCAATTTACCTTCAATTTAACATCAGTTGACTGCAAAAATTGACAATATATATTAGATGAGCAACCGATCAACACAATGATTAGCAGCGAGCCTGTTTAGATCCCATCCTAGAATTTTACACCCTGTCACATCGAACGTTTAAACACCTGCATAAAGTATTAAATATAGGCTTAAAAAACTAACTGCACAGATTGCGACTACTTTGCGAGACAAATTTTTTAAGCCTAATTACTCCATGATTTGACAATGTGGTGCTATAGTAAACATGTGCTAATGACGGGTTAATTAGGCTTAATAAATTCGTCTTATGGTTTACTGGCGGATTTTGTAATTAGTTTTCTTATTAGTGCCCCAACTCCCCGTGCGATACCCTATATAATATCCGATGTGACACGTCAAAACTTTACACCCCTAGATCTAAGCACCCCCTATGATGGCAAAACTCTGCATTGCTTGTGGAGGCTCTGATGATGTATACAGGGGGAGCCCCAAATCGCGCCAATATGATCTGGCACCTGAATAGCGACTCAAGCAGCTCTGGTCTACTTGTGATCTCATGATCATCAACATCGATCTGCTCTCGGTCTCCCGTTACTGATCGAGATAAGATCGGTAGAAGGGCTTTGAAATATATCGGACGTTGTCGGAGGGTAAACTCCTCAAGCGGGGGACTGTGGGGGCCCCTCTTTTGGTTCGGACCGGGGACACGGGTGAAGGTTTGAGAGATGAAGGGAAGGTGATGCAGAGGGGGTCGGGCCCCTCGGGAGCAATGGGGACACAAACGGTCTATACAAGTTTGGGCCACTATGGAAGCGTAATACCCTACTCCTGTGTGTGGTTGGATCTGGTGAGGAAATAAAAGCGCTTTCCGCCCTCCGTCCCCCTTTTCCCCCACGCATGGACATCTTTTTATATGTTAAGGGGTTACCAATAATATTCTTTATAGGTAATTAATGTGTATCTTGTCCTCTCGACGTGTGAAGCCATGCGCGCCTTACCGTGACATGGGCCCCATCCCATCATGCCGAATGACGTGGGCGTCCGCCCATGTCATTCCTCCTTAAATGTCGATGATTTCTGGCCGTCCGGCTCCACCACAGGGTAGGGATCTCTCGAACGGACTGGCGTGGAGAAAATGTTGGTCCGAGTCCAAGGGAGAGGCAAAAAAACCCCTCATTAATGGCGACGGGACGGGGCAGACGCAAGCCATGTCCCCTGCTAGCAGCAGGCACGTGCGCATAGTGCCCTGTCCTATGCCTATCCGTCGTCACATCGGTCATTCCCGCTGCAAGCGACCTGTTAGTGTGCATGCTCGCCACATTAAATGTGGCGTGCCGCAGCAGACAGGACCTCATTAAACGCGGTAGTTGGGCGCTGGGAATGCAAGCCCATGGCACACACGTGAATCAGAGCGAGGAGGGGCTCAGGACGGGCCGACCCTTGGCTCGGGAGGCAGCCACCGCTCCAACCCCGGGCCCGACCCCCCTCGGGGGCGCCACGTGGGTTTGGGGCGGCCTTCTCCCTCTGTACGGGGTACCCCCGGGCCCATATCACCGACGGACGTAGATTAGGTTTGCTTTAAAAGTGGCCCACAATTTTACATAGATTAGATTTTCTTTAAAAGTGTCCCACAATTTGATTTTGTCATCTACGGTGGTGATAATACAATCTAGCAAATCAACGACCAGATTTTTTTTGATTAATGGGAGAACTCGTATAAACTGCCCGATTAGTATAGGTACTTTTCCTTTTCCAGAAAGGGTACCCTCGTAATTTATATATCCTATATAGTTAGAACCAAAAGGTTGACATGCATAGGGCCACATACTTACTTAATGTAGTTATATTATAATAAATCTAAATATCCATTAGAACCATACATGTCACCTAGATAAATTATAGACACATTAGATTTTTCTCATGTTTGGTATATAACAATTTATGTGTCATATACAATCAAAATTTTAAATCACCAACTATCAAGCTTAAAATATTATCTTTTTATATATTATAATTTCTTTTCTTAAAGCTTTTTTTACGTATTTCTAAATTTTTCCGCTGCAACGCGCGGGGTAATCGCTACACCCCTGGTTTGACTTTTTACTTAATCAAACTTTGTTAAATTTGACTAGGTTTATAGATAATTTAGCAATAATCAAATCAGTTTTATTAAATTTAATATGGATATATATTGATAATGTGTTTGTTTTACGTTAAAAATACTAAAGTTTGCAAGGAAAAAAAGTAAAACGACTTGTAATAAGGAGTAGTAGTATTTATTCATCTTCTTCCCCGCACCGCACCTCGGCTCTACCTACCTCTCCCGATTCCCCAATCTGCGGTGTGGTGTGGTGCGGTGCGAGCCGGACGCAGGCGTCGCCTCGCCTCGTCGCGCGCGCGGCTGTAGAGAGAGAAGCCTCGTAGACACCCTAGCCTCCTCCACCGGCCTTGCCCTCCTCGCGCGCACGGCCTCCTCCACCGGCCTTGGCCTCCTCGCGCGGACGGCGGGCGGGGCGTGCAGGTTTGGGGGAGTAGCGACGGTGACGCGCCCGACCTCCGTCCACCTGCCTCCATATCGGTTCGGTTCGATTCACCACCTAACTGTTGTGTTGCTTTGATTTTGAAAAGATGGATGTGCTATGTGGTATGCCCTAGACTATTTTTAAAAAGAAGTACTTATTATGTGGCAGAATGAGGATTCTGTATTTCTGAAAATGGACCAAATCAGCCTCTAACTGGTTCTCTTGAACAAATGCCATATATATGCCGATCGATGCTTGTTATACATGGACATGTCAGTATTAATTTACCTCAATTGTTTAACTATAATTAGGTCTTGTGTTTTGATGTTGGGTCCGAGTATGCCTTTTGATAGTCCCAACTCAAAGTGTACAATTCTGTTTCATGGACTCTAACTCAATACTCGTTTTTAAGGCAGTGGGTAAGCTAAGAAAGTCAGTTGCCTTTTTTTTCCCTTGTCATTGTGCAGGGCTGCAGCATGTATGAGGAAGACAACATTCAGGGAGAATTGTTACTCGTTCAGGCAGAACTTGATGACATCCAAGGTCACCGCTAATCATGCATATTCTGCAATATGTGCTATCCCTTTGATTCATAAACGTTCCTCGGATGAGATCAAGTGATTAACCCTTCTGTGTAATACATAAATGGGAGGCAGGGGTTTCTAGCTCACCATATCTAAGTGCAGTTGAATTAAATTATAGCAAGTACAACAATTTTCGGGGGTTAGATTGGCATCTCCTGCTCCGTTTTTCTCATTGATGAATATTTTATCACTGTCTATATTACATCACAAATACTAATTGTTATAAATCCATAGGTACTTTCATACAAATAATACAAAACCACATCCCTCTTTAGTCTTTAATTTTTGCCGGGATTCATAATATTTTTGCCGGGACTATTTAGTCTTTAATTTACATGAAGTCTAATTATCACCTTACACTATGATGAAACAAATCAACTATGCCTATATAAATATGCTGCTAATGTCATTATGTATCTTCACTTGCATTAATTTACATGAAGTCTAATTATCACCTTACACTATGATGAAACAAAGCAACTATGCCTATATAAATAGGCTGCTAATGTCATTATGTATCTTCACTTGCATTATGATCAGCAGTGGCCACCTTTTCCTTTGTGGTGCTAGTGCTCTGTTATTTCCTCATATTACAAATTATCCTTTTGTTTTGCTCACTTAAATTCATGTTTCTCAGGGCAAATTAGTGCACTGATTGATCGTCAAGAGGAGCTGTATGAGCGTGAATCACAGCTGAAAGCTATGCTCGAAGTATCTAAAGCATCCAACAACACAATTAATAATACCCCTTCAGTTGGTCCAAAAGATTGGTCTGGGAGCTTCTTATGGGACTCTCGGGCTGATGATGTTCGTTTTAATGTATTTGGGATTTCTTCATACCGGCAGAATCAAAGAGAGGTAAGGTTAGTAGAAGTTATCTATATTTTTATGTTGGACACTGCTTAAACAACTAAGAAGAGTAGAAGTTATCCTTTTTTTATGTTGGACACTGCTTACAACTACGAAATAAAATACAAAGTGAGATTCATATAATCATTTCATTTAGCGAAGAAACCATATATTTGGTGTGCTTCAGACATACATGGGCTGCTATATGTATTCTATTATTTATCATTAACTTGTGTGTTGCTCAAAAAGAAATAATCTTTTAGAATTATGTTACTATCCCCACATTCTTTCCCTTTTGTTCTCTTGGTACTGTTGAGCCTAGCCCTAGATGTACATACCACAACTTGCTATACTGCTTACAGTTTCTTTATTTTGCATCCTTTTAAGCATATTGCAACCTTCCAGATAATCAATGCCATCATGAGTGGAAGAGATGTACTGGTCATAATGGCTGCTGGTGGAGGGAAGAGCCTCTGCTATCAACTACCTGCTGTACTTCATGATGGAATTACATTGGTTGTTAGTCCTTTGCTTTCCCTTATCCAGGACCAGGTATTTAAGCTTTCAAGATCGTAGTTTTCACTGCATTTTCCAAGTCATCAAGTAGACAAAAGGACACCCATGGACATCACGTATGAGAGAGATAGGATAATATCTGTGTTGTCAAAGTTTTATCTGTCTGGCCTCTAGTGATCCCCCGCGTGTTATACTCACTGTCTCTGCCTATAATCTCTTCTAGAAGAAAAGAAGAGGAAAACAGCCAGAGCTCTGCCTATTCAATCAAGAAGAATATAAAGAAGCATATACATTTGCAGTCACAATTTGAAAACTAAAGCAATAACTAAGTCAAAACAACTAGAACTAATTCATTCCTCGCTATTTCCATTGGCTAATGACTATAATCTCCATTTTGAGGTTCATATCCAGTTCTCTGGTGCCCTCGTTCCCTAAAGTAGCCCACATGTCCATGTTGTCATCACCCCTCATGGGCTCATCGCAACATGCATAGCCTGCATCATCCTCGTGGCCTAGTACATTCTACATTGCTTCCAGCTGGCTGTCGTCATCAACACAGACTCCAGATCCAGCTATTCAAGCGCTATTAGACTTGTTCCCCTATCTCTATGCTGTGATTTTCTGCTTTCTTCTGTTCTCTTCTTCTCACTTCTACTCTCTACTATGTTTCTCTCTGGTTCTCTTCTAACTCTTTGCTCTCTGCTCAGCCTTTCTTTAAGTCTCTTGTCTTCTCCAGGCAATGCCTGTACACCTGCCTAGTCTGCTTGCTGACATGGTGTTGTCTAGGCCACCATGACTACCATGAGAATTTATTTTATCTTGTATATGATCATTACCATTATTTGATTTGTTCAATTCTAGGTCATGGGACTAGCAGCTTTAGGTATACAAGCATACATGCTGGCTTCAACTACCAATAAGGAAGTCGAGAAGTTCGTCTACAAGGCGCTTGATAAAGGTGAAGGAGAACTGAAGATATTGTATGTGACACCTGAAAAGATATCCAAAAGTAAAAGGTTCATGTCTAAGCTTGAGAAATGCCACCATGCAGGGCGTCTTTCTCTCATTGCAATAGATGTGAGTTTTTTACCACACAATAAAGCATGTTTACTCTGATTAAGGTTGGATGATGTGCTTGTACATGCTTTTGCTTACTCTGTCTCTCTTAAGAATATTGTTTTGCTTTGAGTGTGTTTTACTATTTAAATACTAACCCATCCCTCTTGGACTAGAAAAAATGATTTGCAAAAAAAACGAAGAAGACTTGTTGCCATTGTCTACTACTCGTGCTAATCACTTGTACAAAATGAGCAGTTATGATGAATTGGTTTATTCACTGTTCACATTTTATAAGTTATTCATATTGGTTTTTAGTTTTTATTATGTTTCTCATCATATAATGATCTTATCAAGTGTGAGCATAGCTAGTTGACATATGTTTTAAGCAGTTAAGCACATGTGTATCTAGAGTCTGCGATTACCAATTTATCATTGTAATTAAGTGTTATCATGCAGGAGGCACACTGCTGTAGTCAATGGGGCCATGATTTTCGCCCAGACTACAAGAATCTTGGCATTTTAAAGGTCCAGTTTCCCAGTGTTCCTATGATAGCTTTAACTGTGAGTTGCGAAAATAATATCCATTTTTTACTATAATTAAATTTTAACTGTAATGTGAAATAAGGCCTGCTTCTTTTTTTGCAGGCAACTGCGACAAGTAAAGTGCAAATTGATTTGATAGAGATGCTTCATATCCCTAGATGTGTCAAGTTTGTCAGCACAATTAACAGGCCCAACCTTTTCTATAAAGTATGCCTTTTCTCAATTTCAAATCGAGGAAAATCCATCCATACCACAGATTTTGCCAAATTCAGAGAATACCACAAAATTTGGGAAGTGCCAATTAATACCACAACTTTTGCCAACACTTCCTATCTGTACACTGAGCTAGAGAAATGTCACTTTGCCCTTCTTCCTCACCTAACCTTCAATTTTCTATCCTTTGCCTGAGTTTGAGTTGCTGCTGCCAGCTTGAGCAGCCACTGTTAGGAGCGAGTAGATTCACCCCAGTAGTCAGTAGACTTTTTCTTAAATATAAGAAAGTGCAATGCAGAAGAATGAAGATGTGAAGAGAACATTTCACTAGTCTTGTATAGTTGTATTTGCCTTTAACATTCTTTTGCTATTCAGGTATTTGAGAAATCACCAGTTGGAAAGGTCGTCATTGATGAGATTGCAAACTTTATAAGTGAATCGTACCCGAATAATGAATCTGGGATTGTTTACTGCTTTTCTAGGAAGGAATGTGAACAGGTTAGTATAGTCACTGATGAATGCTTCAAGTTTCTTTTATTTGCTGACATGTGATTTGGTTGGATAATCCACTATCTGTAACTTTTGAATTTCTATTCAATTCTGGTTTGTGTTTTACAGTCTTTCACATGCTACACTATCTGTCAGTTCATATATATTCGATTTGCTAGATGCTAAATTTAACATAGGGTAGCTGCGGTAAAGATTGGAGCAATAAGAGATTGGTAATGGGTCAAGGCCCATGGGTTCTTTCACAACCATACCTGCCCTCATATTTTTAGGTCAAAAATGTATAAAATTTCAGCCCACCCCATTTTAGACCAGGCCCTCAAATTTTGTAGGCTAAATAGTTGGGCCCATTACCACCCCTAGACACTGGTGCATGATAACATTGCATTTTGTTTTTGATAAAATTATATGCTATTGTTGTTTTATGAAACGCCCATCTAAAGATGCAGCAAGGTTACAGTTTTGAACAAATAGTTGCTGTTTCGTGAAATTTACTCTTTATATAGTTAAAAATGGGCAGTGGTTGAAAGCCATGTCTTGGACTTCTCTACTTTACTGACTGCACATTGTCAACTTTAGTTCTCTCAATGCAAACATAAAGCTAACATGAACTACATTCTGAAAATAAGAATTGACAAGTAACATCTTCCATTTATGGGAATAAATGTTTGCAAAGTATGATTTCATTGGTTGCATCTTCCATTTACTAAATATTATGGCTTACCATTTTCAGTTACCATCTGAATTTATAATTGTTAGAGATTCTTTTGATATGCACTATGCCTAACACATGATTGCTGCATCTATATCTATACTATATCCTAATGCTGTGTTTCATGGTTAGTCTTCAAGGACTTTCTTGTATTCTAAAATGGCCATCCGCTGACCAACAGTATCTCTCACACTGCTTCATCAACTATTTTATAATTCTGTGCTTTTACTGACAAACAGGTCGCAAAAGAATTGTCTGAAAGGGGTATTTTAGCAGATTATTATCATGCAGATATGGATGTTATTTCTCGTGAGAAAGTTCATATGCGGTATGCTCAGAATTTTTTTTATCCTTGTTTGTTACTTTGAGATGAACTTTATTTGGTCTTGTACATTTATAAGCAACATATGTAGTACATACTGATCAACAAGGTTGAATTGTCTCTCTCTGAACATGCTCACTTTTGAATAATCACATGCATATAACTGCAAAGTATGGAATTTATATGTAATAGGAGAGTTCCTCTTCAACTTCATACAGGTTTCTCTCTGAACGAATAAATTAAACATTTTTAAACTGTATAAATTCTTCATTTGCTATGTATGTTTGTGCGTGAAAGCTTTAGCTACCAATATTATTCTTATAATGTTTAATAATTCTAATATTAAAATCACAGTAACCAGAATGAACCGGTGGTTTAACAGAGCAAAAAGAAAGCGGAACGTAGCTCAGCTCGGTTCAAGATGCTAAATAGTTCAGGTAAAAGAAAAACAGCATAAATGGAATGTTGTATATGACCCGTGCAACCGTGCTAGTTGGAGCAAACTTGCTGTCTTTTGTGGACAGGCTAACTCTCCTACCACCTCTTTTCCTTGGCTATACTTGCACCAGAGGAATTAAAAAGAATGAATGTGCAGTTTCTCAAAATGTCTACTTTTAATTACTATTGTCCAACTGCTCAACCCCTTATTGGATTACAGCTGCCTGATCTATGAGTAGCATGTTTCTGATTTAGTTGAAAATACAAATCTGTGTTGTTAATCACCTTTAAATGTTTTTGGACCTTGTAAGTATGATGCAATGATGCATTCAACAGTAGTTTTGTACATTGAAATTTCTATGACTGTAATTCTGTATCGCCATTGTAATTTGATGTTGAGCTCTTATGGTTGCCGACAATTTTGTGAACCGTTTCTTTCAACAGCTGGAGCAAAAGCAAATTGCAGGTCATTGTTGGAACAGTATGCATCCACCCCCCCCCCCCCCCTCGTCTATGCCCCCCTCTCCTCTCTCTCTCTCTCTCTCTATCTCTATCTCTAACATTCAAGTTTTGTATTAATTTATGTAGGTGGCATTTGGAATGGGAATCAACAAGCCAGATGGTGCGTTAAGTTTTGGTCTTTCATCATAATGATGACATATGATGTGTTCAAGATGTAGATGTGCACTTATCTAATCTAATTATATGGTACCAGCAGGATTAAACAGATGGGGATTAGCCCGTCATTGATCGCAGGTCATGGGAAACAGTCGAAACCCTGTAGATGTTATTACAGGTAGTAAAAATATTAGGAAACTTAAATGTTTGGTAAAACATGAAGAACTGTGTTTCAAGGCGGCCAAAATTTCCAACTATTTAGTAAATTGCCCCATAAGTCTCTAAATTTGCAAGGTGCAAGTTGGTCCATTATCTTAGAAGCTGGAAACGTTCTAACTTGTATGAATGATTCAAATAGATTCAGAGCTGGTGCTTAACCAGCGTCAGGAAGATAACCTGGCGTGTCAGCTACTGGAGAAGGGATGTAGATTTAGACTGGGAGAGAACATAGGGGAGAGAGATTAGACTAATTGATTTTCATTGCTTAATAATAATAGACACAATTCCTTCCTTATATAGATGGAATTTAACTTGACCCCTAAGTAAGGACTCGATCTAATCTTATCTCTAACTAGACCTCAATCTAACTTATCCCTATCCGAAGTACACGTGGTCGGCCTGTCGACCCGATGATCATGACACTAGAGACACCTCACCACAGTTTTTAGGGAAACCCTCCCTATAATTCATTTGAAATATATTCTTTGTCGCATATCAGAGTGATGAGACAGGCTGCTGTTCTTTCTGACTATGAGGTTACAGGGAAGATATGAGAAAGAGTAGTTGGGGAGAGAATGGGAGAAAGAAGAAATGTCATATTTGTTTCCACGCGCCACTTCACATAAGTGTCTAAGGCCACATGGATGCCTTGTCAAACCAACTTTTGATCTATTTGAACCAATATGTGTTCATGGACTAGTTTTCAGTTTATTTGCATATTTGAATCCACTTGCAAACTTTTCGAAGTACTGTATGATATCATCTTTCACTCGTTCTTTCTCTTATATCCTCTCACAAATCTGACTTACTGGAACTAGTTAGATTTGTGCTATGGCATAGTTCATAATTATTTGGACAATCCATATACTATATGTTCCCATGCTCCTTCGTTGTCCTAGAATATTTCAGCATAGGCTTCTCAAATAAATTGCATGTCTTTTGTATACTGTGACTACAATTAGTTTTTGAATTACCGATAAGTAGCAGTTACAGACTGGTGATATCGAACAAATTGGACTATTATGTTTGCAATTACATATCTAAGAAATAAATTAAATCTCATTTTGTTTCTGTAGTCAGGTTTGTGATTCACCACAGCCTTAGTAAATCTATGGAAACATACTACCAGGTACATCTAATTATTTAACCAACTTTCTTCTTTTCTCTGACTGCGTGGTCCATTTTAAATAGATCTTATTGATTTTAGGAAAGTGGAAGGGCAGGGAGAGATGGACTACCTTCAGAATGTATTCTGTATTATCGACCTGGTGATGTTCCACGCCAAGTAAGACTAAAGATGTCTTCCTTTTTCTCTTGGTGTGGCTTCTTGCTTCCTCTTATCGATATGCTGTTTTTTCAATGAGCAGAGTTCAATGGTCTTCTATGAAAACTGTGGCCTGCAAAATCTTTATGACATAGTACGATATTGTCAGGTAAATTCCCAGTGCTCCGCCAAAATGAATAATATTTGATTTTCTTAATTCTTTATACCCTCAACATAGATTTTGTTAGTCTCAGTTCCGCCCCTTTTCTACTCATAACTGTACAACAAAGTCATTTATGTATAATCTCACACTGCTGTTTAAGTGATCAATCCAACTGAACTTCCTGCCTGGAATTTTGTACAACACTCCAAAAATAACTTCCACTGAAAATGTACAGGAGCATAGGGATCAATATACCTTTCCACAGAAAATGGACATCATAACTTGCTGTCGGATCTCTCTCTCTAGGAATAAAACATGCAATAGGTCCTGAGATAACATAGGACAAAAGTTGTTCATACAACGAAAAGTAATATTGTAAAGTTTTATTGCAATATACTTATACTAGAGTCCTACTCGGAACTGTGTGAACAGACTTAGGCCTATATAACAAGTAATAAAGATTAGGAAATAGTTTGAAGCTCATTAACTTACATGACCTGAGCATGCTATATTTGCCATAATTAGCTTTTTTCTGAACATCCAACATGGTTATCTGTAGTTTATTCACATTTATTTCTGATCGTAAGCTCGCCTGTTTATAGTCTAAGAGGAGCTGTCGTCGTGGTGCTTTCTTCCGGCATTTTGGAGAGGCTGCACAAGATTGCAATGGTGTTCTCTCATTACTTTCTGAGTACATGACTAAACTTCTGGATTTATCATACTTAAACAGTTTCTTCTTGTAGGAATGTGTGACAACTGCACTTCTAGTCTTGAGCTCAAGGAGATAGACGCTACCCGTATGATGATTTTACATCAGCTTGAAAATTTTACTGTTGCACTGAATTACATACTTGATACTTGCATGTTCTTTAGTTTATATTTTTACAAAATGGTATTTTTGGGAGACATATTTCTTGGAAAGATTTTGTGTATGTATATTTATACTTCGATTGTTTCTATGACTTATTGTACAGACCATACTAAAATTATCGTTTCGCTTCTACATGATATCCAACTTAATGACCAAAGAGCTACATTGTTGCAGCTGGTTGATAAGTTCAAGGCAAAGTGGAAAGATTTAGGTGAACTTCCTCCAACCAAACACCCTTTTTTGTGTGATTCAAGTTGATGATTCATTTAATTTATACCATTTGCCTGCATAAATATTGAATGACCCAGAAAACAGTTCTGATATTACTACTGATCATGGATAAGCAGGTTGTTCAAATGAGTCCATTGATCTTAAGAAAGAAGGCATTGAACAGTTGGTAGTTCAACTTATACTCGATCGGGTTTTGGTATGTGTGACTGCAAATACTGCCATGCGAATTCACAAGTTTATTAATGGTGATTAATGTCCATTATGAATCTCACATTCAGGTTTATAATTCACCTAGTACTGCTACTATTGAAACATTTATTTGGAGTACTTCACTTGTAACATTAAATGTATGTTTATATAACTACTGCAAGTTCTATAAGAACTACTTCAACCATGGACAAGGGCTGAGCACCACACACTCCAGACCCAGCCCAAAATCCAAGACCATGGTGTAATACCAGATCTGGTTTAGTTGTATATTTATTGGTTTGTTTTATTTTTATTTTTTTCTGTATCTTATAATGGTTTTATATTCCCCCCATTTGTAAATGTAGCTGTGTAAGACAGCAGAATAAGAACCAGGTTCCAGTGGTTGCTATACTCCTGGCTACTAGCTGGGATTTCATAAACTTGCATAAACCAACTGGTTTTGGGAAACCCTGTAGATTTGAAATGAGCATTTTGCTTTGATAATGGCAATGTGGAAAATAGTGCTACCTTTTTTCTGGTTAACTACACGACACATTCTCTATAATTACCATGCTGCATTGTCTTGTGGTCAAAATAATTATATTTTGCCACTAATGTTTTGAGAAAAAAAATCAATAAACGTTTTGAAGCAAAGGTGTTTGTGCTTGTATTGTGGCCATCCCCAATCTTTGTTTTCCAAAAATGAAGCTTTTGCTTTTATAATCTTATATATCAATAAAAAGCAGTAGCAAGATCATAACATTATGAAACTATTTTAACAAAAAGTCTAATAATATGGTCTTCACATTTTCATAGCTTTAGCTGCTTTCTTTGTTTGCCTCAAAGACCTTGATTTGATTTGCAATGATTACTGAAGAACTGTTTATCCCTCTTAGAAAGAAGAATTTCAGCATACAGCATATGCAACCAATGCATATGTTGCCTTGGGACCACTGTGGAAGCCAGCACTACAAGGTAAATGTTTCTTTCTCGTGAACTTTCCATCTTATTTTACGAGCGATGGATGAACATCTTATGTGTAAAGTTCAACGCTTGAACACACCACTATCTTTGTTATTGCTAGATGGATTGTGACCGTACACTAATTAAAATTCTGGCCCTTGACCTGCCTTAAACTTTGAGGTTTTTCTTGATGTGGTCATGTGTTCATGTTTGGATAATTTAGGAAATTGTGGAACGTATGTGAATATGTTTTTTTCGTATATATGCAGGGAACAGACCGGTCAAGCTTAGCGTTGCCTTTCACTCTCAGGATAAAGGTAGTGGATCCAAACGGACTAAGCGCAACCAGATGAGTAATTTGGAAGCTAAGCTTGATGACCTGCGGAGAGAGCTCTCTTCCAGTAATGGAGGCGTATTCCCACATGCTGTTCTTTCTGCCCAGCAAATTTCCCTCCTGAACCGCCAAAAACCAACCACTGTTGCTGAGGTGAGGTTTGGTTCAAATATTCTCTTATCCTACTTAGTGCTATCCTAAGTGTATATATGGACCGTCTCTAATTAATATGTACATTTTATCTGTGGCCTGCAGCTTGAAAAGCTTATAGGAAAGGTTAAGACAGGTAAGTACGGGAGCGCGATCATTGAGCTCATGCTGTTACATGTCGATTCAGAAGTAGCCGGAGGAAAGGCCTGTGCATCGAAGAGGCAAAAGAAAGATAAGAAGGATGTTATTTGTGTTGAGAGTAGCGAGGAGGAGGATGTTTAAGCATTATCATAGTTTTTCTTTTGAAGGCTAACGAGGCAAATTTATTGTTGAACCTTGAGTGAATCTTGAGTTGTGTTGGGATTTAAATGAGTTCTGAAATATATGTAGTTGAGGAATTACAGTGTCAAGCTAAGGCAAATATGGAATATCTAGGGAATGTTTTGGTTTATTGTCATTTTCAACTTTATCAGACTTGGTATTTTTTAGAAAAAGCAATAAACCATCGTCCGCTAATTAGCTATCATATCACAATTTGATAATTACATAAGTTAACTTATAAAAAACTATACCAAAATTTGACAATCCTTCAAATCGAACACATTCTAACATTGGCCGTTTTTAGTTCCATGCCCAAAATTTTTTTAATGTATATGGACACACATTTAAAGTATTAAAAGTAATCTAATAACAAAACAAATTATATAATCCTACTGTAAACTGCGAGGTGAATTTATTAAGTCTAATTAATTAATCATTAGTAAATGTTTACTGTAGCACCATATTGTCAAATCATGGCGTAATTAGGCTCAAAATATTTGTCTCGTAATTTACATGCAAACTGTGCAATTGGTTTTTTTTTCCGTCCATATTTAATGCTCCATGCATATGTCCAAACATTTGATATGACATTTTTAGCCAAAAATTTTTAGAATCTAAACACACCCGTTACTAAAATTTTGTAGCATTATCATATTTTGGTAAGGTTGACTTTTTTTTTCTTTCAAACCCTATTTGGGAGAGCTTGAAACTAGTACAACTCTCAGAATCTCTGGCTCAGAATTCTTCCCGAAATAGGGCCTGACTGATGTTATAGACCGGAGAGGTCAGAAAGGCAGCATGTTGGAAATCAAAGATGATACAATATCCCAACACGTTGGAATGAAACTTGGGAAATAAAAATGGAAATTCAACAAAACTTGAAGGCAATTTGGCATGGTAATGAGTGGTGGCGGCAGTAGAGAAGTGCTATTGCCAATTAGTAGTACTCCAGTAGCAATGAGGAGAAACTAATTAACTAATAATAATGGCAGCAAAAATCATCCATTCTCCAGTCCATTGTGAGGAGAAAATTAGTGAGAGAAGACGATTGTTGATTCACATTCACCATCCACCGGTGCGGAGCTGAGAGAGAAGAGGAGAGAGGGAGCAGGAGCAGGAGCAGGAGCTGCTCAGTGGGAGCGGGCGGCGTAGCGCTCGACATTTTGGTCGTTGAGGTTGATGCCGACCATGGCGTCCCCGAGGCCAGCGCTGACGTCGGCGAGGATCTCCGGATCGCTGTAGTGGGTGACGGCCTGCACGATGGCGCGGGCGCGGCGCGCGGGGTCGCCGCTCTTGAAGATGCCCGAGCCGACGAAGACGCCGTCGCAGCCGAGCTGCATCATGAGGGCGGCGTCGGCGGGGGTGGCGACGCCGCCGGCCGCGAACTGCACGACGGGGAGGCGGCCCAGCTGCTTGGTCTGCATGACCAGGTCGTAGGGCGCGACGATGCGCTTGGCGTAGGAGAAGACCTCGTCGTCGTCCATGTTGCGGAGCGCGCGGATTTCGCCCATCACGGAGCGCACGTGGCGGACGGCCTCGACGACGTTGCCCGTGCCGGCCTCGCCCTTGGTGCGGATCATGGCGGCGCCCTCGCGGATGCGGCGGAGGGCCTCGCCGAGGTCGCGGCAGCCGCAGACGAAGGGGACGCGGAAGTTGTGCTTGTTGATGTGGTGGGCGTCGTCGGCGGGGGTGAGCACCTCGCTCTCGTCCACGTAGTCCACGCCGATGGCCTCCAGGATCTGGGCCTCCACGAAGTGGCCTATGCGGGCCTTGGCCATGACCGGGATGGTGACGGCGCGCTTGATGTCGCGGATGAGCGCCGGGTCGGACATGCGCGCGACGCCGCCCTGGGCGCGGATGTCGGCGGGGACGCGCTCCAGCGCCATGACCGCGCAGGCGCCGGCCTCCTCGGCGAGGCGTGCCTGCTCGGGGGTGACCACGTCCATGATGACGCCGCCGCGCAGCATCTGGGCAAGGCCCACCTTGACGGAGAAGGTGGCGGCGGGGGGCTTGCAGGAGACCTTGCCGCCGCCGTAGAGGGCCACGACGCCGTCGTCAGAGGACGCCATCCTGTGGATCTTGCCCTGGACTGAGGTGGAGTGGAATAGTAGTGGATTGGTGGGATTTTTTGGCGATTTGGGATGGAATGTGATACTGATATGGTTGCGGTGGCCGTGCTCCTGGCCCCAAATGAAAACGTTAAGGTTTATCTTTCCCACGGACTTTCCCCATATTTCACTCAAATTTACTGTTTAAATTTTCAAAAACCGTCCCGAAATCTACTTTTATCCTGTATTGAAACCTCAAATTTATCTGGTTTTTGGTTGAAAGTTTCTTATCGAGTTAAAAATTTTCTAGTTTGAGCTGAATTTTTTTTCCGCACAAGTAGAAAGGGGGTGTATTTTTTTTTCCGCACATGTAGAAAGGGGGTGTTTAGATCTAAAGGTGTAAAGTAGAGTGTCGCATGGGGTGTTCGTGCACTAATAAAAAAATTAATTACAGTATCCGTCAAGTCGAATTTATTAAGCCTAATTAATCCATCATTAGCACATGTTTACTGTAACACCACATTATCAATTAATGGAGCAATTAGCCTTAAAAGATTCATCTCGCAAAGTAGTCGCAATATGTGCAATTAGTTATTTTTTTTAGCCTATATTTAATACTTCATGCAAGTGTTTAAACATTTGATGCGACAAGCTATAAAATTTTGGGTGGAACCTTAAGTTTCTATTTTGAATCATTTGTTTTTTACAATTCTTAGTTGAAAGTTTTCATATTTTTCGAATAAAATTTTTACCAGAGTTTAAAGTTACTAGGATTTTAAAAACAAGGGGTGTATGCACGGTATACTACCATAATCCGACTTCTTATCGTATCAGATATGGGAACACGGCTGCAGGTAGCAAAAACCCCAAATAGAGACATCTGCGTGATCACGGCCCTGACTCCTGCCTGGCGCACCTGCGCACGATAGCAAACCGCCCACACAGCACGTTTATTTCTGGTAAAACTTAACGAAAGCCTCAACTTTGTAAAGGTTAGTGGCACAGTTTAGGGGTAAAACCCAAATTATTGACCAATTTAAGCTAAGCACGACTTGTCTGCAAATTTTATGGCCGGAGGATTATTGGGCACGAATTCTATAGGTAAAATTTTGCATCAAAACAGGACTTCTCCCAGTCCCAAGATCATTATAATACTCTATTTTAATATAGGCTTTGCTGACAGAGTAGATTGTACACAAGCCAGATGGTATTCTTTATCTTCTTGTTTTTTCAGGGCGAGCCCTGCTCGGCTCCGTTCTTTTCTCCAACAAAAGTTGGATGAAATTAGATATTCATAGTACGCTTTTCAAAGTGCTAAACGGTACGTTTCGTACGAAAACTTTCTATATGAAAATTACTCTAAAATATCATATAAATATATTTTTCAAGTTTATAATAATTAAAACTCGATTAATCATATATTAATACCACATCGTTTTGCGTAAAACACGTATTCTTTATCTTCATCTTCATCTATATGAGTTTCAAAGGGTTCCCAGGTGTAACTTTATTTCCTACCTACTCTTTTGAGTCTGAAATCCAAATAAGTCACATACTCCCTCAATAAGTCAGGGCCGTTTCATACTACAAGTCATTTAACCTTTTACTTAGTCAAATTTCGTTAAATTTGATCACGTTTATAGAAAAATATACTAATATTTTTTAATATAAATAAATATATTTAATTTTAAATTTTAAAAACTAATTTGGTATTGTAGATGTTGCTAATTTTTTCTATAAACTTAGTAAAACCTATATTTACCTAAGAAAAAAGCCAAACGACTTATAATATGAAACGGAGGGAGTAGTATATAGCGAAATGAGTCACATAGTATATAGCGAGATAATCATGTGCATTGTCTCACTTATGATATATAGCAGGCAGGGAGCAAAGCAGTTAATATCATCCTAAATCTGATTTTTTTTTTCAGCTCGATTGAGCTGAAGCCTAATCCATGACCCCTCGTCATCAGCTAGCATTAGACCCCTACATATATAGTAAGACCGAAGGGGATCTTAATTATGAATCATGCATGTAATGTTGCACGTTGGAGCATGCATGTATATGCTCCATCATGAGATACTGAGATTGAGACGAATGGAAGGTCAGTCCCATTGGATAGTCCTGTGGAAGGTCCAGTCGGAGGGGTTGACGGTGGATTGGCCGCTGGAGGAGACGAGATCATAGGGTGAGTCCTCCCCAAACTCTGTCGGCATCGCCTTCCAGTGCAGGCATGGATCCCACTCTGCCTCCTTGAGGATCCTCAGGATCTCTTCCACAACAATCTTGCTCCCTTCTTCAGACAGATGAAGCCCATCCCTGCACCCACCCACATTCACAAACAAACCACCAATTGATCCAAATAGATATGATACTGATCAGGAAATGGATGAATTATCAATCAGCAGCACTCACGTGAAGCAGGCCGTCGCCCAGTCGTCCCGTTTCTGCATAGCATTCCAAAGATCAACCACCTTCAGGTCCATCTCTTTGCATAGAGATACACAGGCTTCGGAGTATAGGCGGCAAGTTTCGTTTGTCCGCACTATCTCACTCAGGACAGTGCTGCATGGATTATATGCACAACATTTGAATCATACTAGTACTTTCCATTCAAATATCAACCAACAGATCCTAGCCAAGAAATTAAGATTATCCCTAATTTGCACCTGGTTGATTTTCGGAGCGTCTCCTCGTTAAGTGGTGGGCAGCTGAGGAAGATGACACGGGTCTTCTCAGACAAGCTCTGAACATAAAGGCAACAGTCAAGCAAGTTCACAAACGGTACAAGCAATTTGCATTCTGTACCTTCAGGTGGTCTGCGATCTTTCTCATGTTGTCTATGTACTCCTCTAGTGGCACATGAGGTCCAAGGCCGGATGAATGGGCAGCAACCGAATCATTGCCACCAAAGTAAACTATTACCAAAGAAGGTTGCACGGGCGAATCCTAAGACAAAAACGGAGTTTACAAAGTAAGTAAAACAGTCAGCTAAATTTGAACCTGCAAATCGTAATGAATAACATCATAGTAAATAAAATGTATTAATTCTGGACAATGATTCTCAAGACTATCTAGAAATTTGATGCTGAAAGTACTCCAGAAAATTGTTCTCTGGCACATTTGAAGAGTAACATAAATCATACAACAACTGAGCCACTAAATGATAGCCAACCTGCCTATTCCAAGCACGGAAACATAGAGCCAGATTTGTTCTTGTTAGATGAACAATGAACAAAAGAAGGGGATATCACTAAGATAAGAATCATCAGATTAGAAGGGAGGACCTAAGCAAGCATGTTAGTCAGGAAGTACAACCACAGTCAGTACCAACTACCCCCAACCAAGTTAAATCATCCACTCCACTTGATCTGGTCCTAGGGACAAGAGAAAAATGCCCATACGTACCTTGGGAAAAATTTTGTCAATGACTTGAAGGGCGCGCCTTGAGTTCCAACCAATATACCCTCTGAGAAGGATATCAGCCTGAATGAGTTGAGCATTAGTGAAATGTATAGTATAGTATAGTAGGAGACCGATTAATACACACATTATGCTGAAAATGGCACAAGCAAAACAGAGGGTATTTGTGGGTGGGTCGACCTGGGAACAGGACACTGATTCAAGCCAAAATGAACATGATAGATGCAACTACTCATAGATGCTCGGAAAATCCTGGCCTACAATAAGTCAACAGACAAGGAAGCATTTTTATCTTGAAAGACGTATGAGTTGTTTAAGACCGCCAATGGCCATAGAAAGGAAGTTTCGCTGAGCCCTATGTTTTGAGGCACTTGTAACCCTAGGTTTAGCAGTTTGTTTAAAGAACATCTCCCTCCCACTCCCAAGCAAGGGCAGACTGAAATCAGTTGCCCCGGAGTATATACCTTTAGATATAGCATACTTCCTCGTTCCTATCAAACTAACTCGAAGCCTTACAAGAAAACAAGACAAAGCATCTCTTGTATTAAAAAAAAAAGACTAGATTTACATTGGCCTAGGCATGAGGAATCAAGATGCGAGAAGAAAACGAATCTCCTATGGCAGATGGGTAGGAATTGAACAATCTAATATGAAAAATTTGGAGGACCAAAATAGTTAGTTGATGTGGTAGGGAGGGATGGGAGAGCAGAGAGAGACCTTGCGAGCGTAGATGTCTGCAAGGGCAGCGCCCCATCCGCCATTGCTGAAGCTGAACTGGACGATGGAGGAACCGAAGAGCACGAAGAGCGGCCGGCCTGGTGCCGGCGCAAAACCAAGCATCCTTCTTCCTATTCGAGATTGGATTGGAGAGTGGAGAGGGTGGTTCTTGATTTGTTCGATGGGAGCAGACAGAGAGCAGCAGCAGGTGGACCTCAACTGCACGCACGGCTGGATTAATGGAGAACAAGAGCTGTGCACAACAAAAAGAAAAAAAAAAGTGGCTTGTGCGATCTGTTTATTTAACCGGAGCTGGAGTAGTATACTCCGCGATCAATTGAATCGACCACGGTCTGCAGTGTACCATGGCTAAAGAATTTAAGGAGCAGAAAATGGCAGATACAACAGTACTGGTAGTAGTAGTGGTATTCCTACAACTACAATAGCAGCACACAGACCTCGGCACGGCAGGATGCTGAAATTTCTAGGTGGATTGGAGTTATTGCAGCGACATTAATAGTTGGATCCGGATCCTTTGCAATCTGAGCACTGTTTCTACAGTTTCACTCTCACTCTAGGAAAACAAATGTTTTAAATAGCGGGCTAAAACATTTAGCGATTAGCTTCTCAAACAGCTATAGCGGGCTAAATGGAGCTATAGCGGCTAAATTGTACATGAGAGCAAATAGCTAGAACCCTTCCCAAACAGCTATAGCGGGAGATAGCGGCAGCTATAGCGGGAGATTTAAAACCCTGAGTAAAACGTATTAGGCTTAACCCGCTGCATACCTTATATTCCCTCCGTCCCATAATATAAGGGATTTTGAGTTTTCGCTTGTATTGTTTGACCACTCGTCTTATTCAAAAAAAAATTTAGAATTATTATTTATTTTTTTGTGATTTACTTTATTATCCAAAGTACTTTAAGCACAACTTTTCGTTTTTTATATTTGCACAAATTTTTTTAATAAGACGAGTGGTCAAACAATCTAAACAAAAACTTAAAATCCCTTATATTATGGGACGGAGGGAGGACGGATTTGCTAAATATCATTCAACGGAAATTTAGACATTAAATTTTACAGATTTTAGATCGTTAGGTCCGTGCCAAAATTCGTGCACTATATTCTTCAACTCCAACGAGCTTATCCTTTTCTCCTACCCTAACGTCTATAATGCCCTAACTCCAATGAAGGACATATGGATTAGGATTTAGGGTTAAGGTTGGGTAGCAGGGGAGGTTGGGGAAGAGGGAAAAGAGGGGTCTCCCAAGGACATAGAGGGATGATTATGGGCGACGGAGGACCAACAATGGACGGTGGACATGGACGACCGATGAGGCATTGGCGGTGGTGTTAGAGCCACAAGGTCGGCAGTGGACAGCGCGTCGGTGTTGTTGGCGGGGGCTAATGATATGAGTGGTTAGGAGGTGACAACCTGTGATGACGGTTCTAGTGGTGAGTTGGAGATGGGGAAGACGACGGGGAGTGGGAACCACACAATCACTAGCTTAAGGAGGAGGTGAGGGGGGAGGAGGCCGGTTGGAGGGGCCTCTGGCGCTATTCATGCCTTTGGATAGCTGGTAAAGTGGTGAGGCAGCCGGGCTAAGAAATGGAGGGTTCTACAAAGTGGATCAATGCTGGTGCGAACTGTTGTTCAGATGGCGACGGGTTGATCTGGCATGAGGGAGGCACAACGCCGACACGAGATAGCGGCGGTGCAGCTGCGTCCTTCCAACAAGAGGTAGGTAGGGCACGTTGGAGGTGGCAATGAGATAGGGAGGTACTGATTTTGTGTTGCTTGTCGGGCCATCAACGCCGTCCTTAGGAATCCATATCTGCTAATGCTCACCTCCTTCCCTGTCGACACCATTTGGATCTGACTGTGGAGGTTCGGGCACTCTGTTGCCAACCACCTTCCACCAATGCAGCCCTAGCCACCGATGTCACCGTTGTGCTCATGAAGATTGCTGCTACCAGCTAAAGATAAGATCGGATTGCCTGCATATTTGGTGTTGAGGCCATCAACACCACCAACATCTTGGAGGTCCCATGGGGGTGCGGCATCCATGATGGTTATGTCCTCATCGGATTGGCTTCAATGGATAGGGTGGCAATATCTAGATGAATGATTGTTTACAGCTCACTTACTCTCCGATATTATCATCTAAATTGGTTTGGCGTCAGTCGTCAATGAAGGTATGTGAGAAATTTGGCCAGCACAATGATCAACCATGGATTTATTTCCTTTTCAGCAAGAGTAAGCCGTTAGGAAGAAACAATTTTTGTGAAGATTCTCACAAATCATTGATGGAAATTGTCTTTTTTCAAGTAGTTTTGTTGTCCTTAATCAAGCTGTGTTTTGTAATTCGCGATCATTCGTCATGTAATCTCACAGCAATAATTGTTATAGCTACTTCACGGAATGGATTTTATTATTAAAAAATATAATACATGGGAATTGAAGTAAAGGATGGAATGAATTTTATTACAGCTTCTGTGATAGTTTTGATGGAGATTAGAAGTCATGGAACCATGATCCATGAGTGCATGACTATGACCCATCATCATTCAGTTGGATGTAGGCATGCTGCCTCATCTACTCGAGTTTGGCTAAGGACCACCAGTCAGCCTCCGTTTCTTCAACCACGCCAGTCGACCATCACGGCATCACTACTACGAGGCCATTGCCATTCAATTCCAAACATATGAGTAGTTGCAGCTGCAGATTTGCAGGCTTGAGTTCTCAAAAAAGAAGAAGAAGAAGAAGATTTGCAGGCTTGCAGCGTGGCAATCACATTTAGGGTGTATTTAGTTCTCACCAAAATTAGAAGTTTGGTTAAAATTGAAACAATGTGACGAAAATGTTGAAAGTTTATGTGTATACGACAGTTTTGATGCGATGGAAAAGTTGGAAGTTTGAAGAAAAAGTTTGGACCTTACTACTACATCCATCCGAATAAATGCCCCCATGCAGAGCAAGCAGGTGGCAGTTGTTCTCTAGTGTTTGTATAGTGCTAGAGCAAGTTTAATTTATCTTTAAGTAATTATTATATTAGAGTATGTGAAAGTAGAGGATAAATATATTGGAACTAGATAAAGTAGAGAACAGTTGCATTGCGATTTGATAAAAGAGATAGTATTTTTTTTGTTGGTATGTATAGGATGTGTGAAAAATAACTTAGCAGAAATTCATGTATCTCAAAGAGATAGTATGAAAATTCATGCATTTCATGAATTTGGGACGGAGGTTGTATGAAATATTTTGTAAAATTCATGTATTTCAAAGGAGGTTGGATGAAATAACTTCGAAGAAATGTACAATTACAAGAGACCAAGGAATAAAGCTATGATGTACAACTTTATAGAAAATTTCCTTGGTAGTATAGTTCATCTCATAGAAATTTTTTATAGAAAACGTTATATTACAATGGCTTTACTCCTAAGGCCTTAAAAAAATTTGTGTACATAATTTATGAACAGTGCTATATGTACTTTAAAAAGTTCATACAAATAAAGTTTTCAACCATTTAATTTAATTAGTAGGGATTTATATAAAATAAAGACCGAATGACAGGTGCTACATCAACCTTTGTAGAAACATTTATAGGAAAAGGTTTTGTGTATAACTTTTCCCAACATGTAAAATCATTCTAAAAGTTTTTCCTTCAACCTAATGAGGCCTAATCATTTTGTAGGTGAAGCCCAAGCCCAACGTGCGACGGGCCTGTTTGGGAGGCCTACGATCCAATCTCGGAGCATTCCCAGGCGACCGAGCCGGCGGCGACGGCGGCGGCGGCGGCGTCGGTGTCGTCTTGCCCCCAGACGCCCAACACCTCGACTGCTCCAGGGCGCGTCGTCCTCAACGACGGCGCCTTTGCACTTCTTCTCCACCTTCCTCCTCCAGGTCCGTCTTGTTTCTGCCTTTACTGGTCATCCTCTCAGATCAAGATTCGTCCTTAGCTAAGTATTGAAATTTCGCCTTAATTTGGTGTGCGATTATTTCCGCCTAAGATTAGATTAGATTGTGACATGACTTGTGCCTTCCACTCCTGTCATCCTCTTAGATTAGATTGATTTAGTATTTTCGTTCATAATTCGGGATAGTTTCCTCGATCTGTAAATATTTTAATTGATTTGTCTGCAATGTTGTGAAAATCTTGCTGAATGCATGGAATCTTCATGCAAAATACTAAGATATTGATGTGGCAACTTGCCATCCCTAGACCAACTAGTCGACTAGCCGGCCACCTTTGTGAACAATGGTTGGTAATACGATTTAACTGTCTTCTATTATTGGGGACAAATAAAATACCTTTCTTCTCTAGCTATGGGTTTTCCTGAACTTGAGTATCTAGTAGTCTACGCATCTTACACCACCAACACCGCTCTAGAGTGTTTCATGATATACAGCAATAAGCTCTACGGTTTCCGCTTTTGTATCACTTGACAGATGCTGCTTGGTAATGTTGGGGAAATCTGAAAGTAGGCTGCTGTGATTTGCATGAGACTGTCCTGATTTGCAGAAGCCCGGAATTGACAAGTAACTTTAGCACTGCTTTAGTGAGGTACAGAATTCATACCTCCCAGAATGGAGGTTGTTGATTCAGAAAATGGTAGTCAAAATGCAGTAGAGTGTCAAGCTCAAATACTTGCACATTACTGCCTTTCTGGTACGAGGTTTGATAAGATCGTCCAGAAAATGTTGTTTCTCTGCATCCATAAACGCCAGCCAGGTCACTTCTGGAGGCTCATACTGGCCGTTGCCGACGTTTTATATAAAGAAGGTGTCTCATTTTAAGGAGTAAAAGGTACCAAACCTTACCGTGCCCAGTTAATCAAAGAAAACTGAGTGAAAACCAAACCTAAAACAACACATCAATAACTAACCTAACCTAAGCTACCACGATGGAGCCCAACATGAGGCATCAGCACCGAGCTTGCCATAGAGACGACACAGTAGCTCACACGTGTTATCGTTGCCAAGCTTGCCACCCAAGCGACGCAACAGCTCCGACTTCACTGCGATGTTACCCGAACGCCAAAATGAACAAACCGATTCGACACCCACGAAGGACATCAGCCCAAGCTACCAAGGAGCCACTTCTACACACACAGCTAGCACCAACAACCCTATATAGAGATTGCAGTGCGCCATTGTTCTACTCGGCAATAACCAAAAATGATGGTCACCTGCCGCAGAGCAAGACACAAAACCAACGACGAAGGCCTCGTCAAACTCTCTAGGCCTATAGAGCTTCGGAGCCGTTGCAGGAGTCCACCAATGGTCACCGTTGCACGCGGAAGGTTCTTGGTGCTAGGAGGGCTCAACGCCATAATAACGCCTCCAAGAAGCGGAATGGCACCTAATGGTGTCGTCGTCGTCAAGATGGCCCATGGCCTAGCAAGGCTTTCGCCAACGATTCCCAATCAAAGCCCCAAACAACCATCATACACAATGAAACGACCGTCACCGGACCACCGCGCCAACCCTTCAACGTCCAAGCCCAATCCACCACCCCGCAGCTCAACCTGGCTCGCACCGCCATCCCCACGACCAAAACTGAAGCACTTGGGCCATAGAAGGGGATGAGCCCTGTGGAGAAGAGGATGCTTGGCCGGCAATAGAGAACAAACTCTCCACCTTCTAACCGCTTCCTTGCTTGCTGCCATAAGCCGCTGAGGTCACCACGGGCGGCCGACCACCACCGCTTTCGACCCGTGTCGCCGTTCGCGGCCGCCCGGCTGACCATGCATGACCCTCGTCGGCCTTCTCGCGTAGGTCACTGCTGGCCTCCTTGCACCGTGGGCCACAGCCTCACGCCGCGTCAGTTGTGCCTCGCCAGCAATGGCCATGCATCGCTCCAGCTAGATCCATGTGCCGCCGGCCGCTGCCTTGCACACCACCATCCGCCACCTCACACGCCGTCAGTTGCGTGGCCTCCAACACCTGCCGACGAGCCGTTGTTGTCGCCGGCTCTGACCAGATCTGGCAGGAGACACCAGATCCGGCCACGCGCCACCGGTCGCTAGAGCCCGCTCCCAAAGTGCCACCGGCTCTCCCTCTTTGCCTCCCGGTGCTGCGGCGGCTGTCCCCGAGGCCATGGGATCAGGCCTCAGACCTCCGGGGGGAGAGGGAAGGCCCCGCTGCCGCTGTCCTTGCAGTTGCATGGTTTTCTGGCGGCTTGCTCAGGCGGCAGTGAGGTGGAGAAGGGAGGAGGTGGTGGGTGGCAGCAGGGGAGGGAGACATCGCCCATGTCGCCCAATCCTAGAGCGACGCAGGGGCGCAAATGGATGGTCTCTCCTCTGTGCTCTTCTTCCCAGGTTAAATGTTCTTTTCCTGCTTTGTGCAGTATGAAAATCGGAACAGTTTTCCTCAAAAAGAAAAGGAGAAAATTTGAACATATTTTGGTATGACATCATATTACAGTATTTTTCTGTTGCAAGTGTTCATGTACCAGCTTGTTTCAGCGTGATTTTTCTTGTCAATTGCTAAACAATTATTTCTTGGATACTGACAGCATATCTCAATAATTCAGTTGCTGGGGAGTACCACATGCATCAGATGCCGTGTTGGCACATTGTAAGGTATATTCAATGCCTGTTCCTAACATTTACCAATTCATTAGTGACTACTTTGGTATTATGGCTAGTACGTGATTACTATTTGTGTTGGACATAATACTACAAGTTAGAAGATAATAGATATCCATCACTTGTTTCTTGGAAGGTTTTTCTAAGAAAATCTAGAAACTAGGGCTGCTTAATATAGGGGTCGTGTGGAGGCTCAAGCTGGGTCAAGCCTGGCCCGAGAGGCATGGCGAGGCTGGCCTGGTATTTTTTGGATTGAGCTGTCGGTGAACAGGTTTACAGTAACTTAAAGTACTAAGCTGGATCTAGTACTAAATAGACTATACAGGGGTGGGTCCAGCCAGAGAAGATAGGGAGTACTGGATAGGTGTTAGAAAGGAGGAGATAGCGGCGACATATTTCTAAAATTTGGTGACTGAGATACTTTAAGGCGGATTCATCTTTCTCTAATTCTCAACAAACATTCAATTCATGAGGCATGCCAACATATACATTTTCATTAATTGAAAAAGGGGGAACAAGTTGGTCATGGCAAGAGCTAATTACAACCTGAATGCCCTGTATGCACTATCTTTGGTAAACAAGCCCAAAAAAATCAAAAAGGAGAAAAAAATGTGTGGCAAGAGTCAAGTAGTAGCACATGGTAGAAATCACCGTTGATTCTTTCCGTACATCGGACCAAAGCCAATTACCCTTCTTGTAATAGGCTCCTCTCCGTGGGGGCAGTTTTGAATCCCATGTTGTTAACACTGCGGAAGATCTTTGGGTGGTGGAATCAGAGTCTCACTAGGTCTCTTTCCATTATCCACCACAAAGGCCATCTTGAGTCCCCATGATGTGTGCACCTCGAAATGACAATGCATAAACCAAACACCTGCAATATAACAGCTCAATCAATGTGTCTGGAAACAGAAGGGGTTATTTATCTTAAAAAAACATAGGTTTTAAAATCAATACCTGGGTTGTCTGACCTAAATCTGATTGCCGTCCAACCACCAGTAGGAACTCCAATGGTGTTCCTCTCGATGGGGTCGATGAGGTTGAATGTAGAAGGGGAGGTCCTGGGGTTGTAGTTCCCGACCCCTTTCCCAACCACAAAAAAATTAAAGCCATGTAAATGGATTGGGTGGCTTTCTGGTGATATGATTCCCGTATCCTGGAGTACAACCTGCACTGAAGCATTGTATGGCAGCCTGTAAACCCTGGTTCCATTCATGGTTTGAAGGTTTTTGGGACCACTTCCTGTATAGTTGAACTTGTGCAGTGGGGTTGCTGGGAAGTCTTCTGTGAACACTCCTGGAATGTTGTAATAGTGGGCTTGAAGAATTGGGGTTGATGGCATGATGAACGTCACGTTGTTGATTGTGCCCACCACCCTTGTCCCATTGATGCAGCTTGGACATGGATTGACACCTACGCCAACGGTAAGGAGAAGGGAGTTGTCTACTGTCTGTGGCACATTGGCTGGGTACTCCTTGGAATTGAGACTACGGAGTGAATCAGTAAATTTTGATACGATATGGGTGGCATTTTGTGGTGGTGGCTTGACGAGAGTGAGGGATGCCATGCTTGACGAGACTGTGTTGGCGTAGTGCAAAGTAGCGGTGCCTGTTTTGTTGTCAACCTGCACGGGCGCATCCATGAAGGGGGAGACTGAGAGAAGGTAACGGCCAGCGCCTTGGTTAGCTCTAACAAGGACGTTGGTGGTCTGGCCTGGAGTGATGAGCAGGGTATCGGTCTTAAATGGCTTGGTATAGACTGCATCAACCTCAACCACAGTTAATTCGTGCCCAGCAACCTTGAAAAACAGGTCATCATTCAGTGCAGCGTTGATGATCCGGAGCATGTATGTTTTGCCATTTTCGACGCTGAGCTTGAACCCATCTGTGCATTGTATTGCAAGCATACATCAGGAAATCGTTAGGTCTTTGGCTCAGTTGTAGGACTAGCACATAGTTAGCCATAACATGCACTGTCTGTCTCGTGTTCATGTAGAGTAAGAGTATTACCTTGTGAAGAAGCACACTCAGACAGCGGACCAGGATGACCATTGATGGTGTGTGAATCAGAAATATTGGGTCCCACTCCTAGCTGCATGGCCTGGTTAATTACAGTTTCTGTGTCCTCTTTCCACCATTCTCCTGCATGCAGCACATGATAAATTAAGTGCTGGATGCATCAAGATGTAGAGAAGCAGCTATATATATGTGTGTGTATATATATACCTAACACGATAACAGCCTCCTTGTGAGGTGCAGGGAAGGGGTAGGGCACGCCAAGCTTTGGAAGGATGACGATAGCACCATGGACGGTAGCCCTTAGCCAATTGATGTGAGCATGCCAGAGGAGTGTGCCTCGTTGCCCTGTTATAGTGAAATTATAGAGAAAGCTGCTTCCTGGCTGTATTGGGCACTGTGTTATGTAAGCTGGCCCATCGTACCACCCTGTCCGGATCTGCCTTACCCCGTGCCTGATTAGTATGACATGCTTGTTTATCAAGTTATACACCAAGTGTATTTTTGTTGCATAAATGGGAACAATAACTAGCACATTTCTGTTTTCTGTTCAACAGAGAGGATCTAATGCAAGCTATACATACTTTTTACCTTTTATCTAACACAGCATGATATTCTCCTTTTCTTTTTGGGTACTTACAGAGAGCAAAGGAGCCTTGAGGTGGTGATTCAAATTGTGGTGCAAATTACACGTGGAGTTGAAGCATATGCATGGAGTTGCCATGGGCTAGCTAGCTAAGCTGCTTACCAGTGGATGGTAACATTGTGAGCTACATGATTGACGACCTTGACTAGGACATTATCGCCTTCTCTTGCATACAGGGTTGGCCCCGGGAACTTGCCATTGACAGTGAGGATAGGCTTGGTTGAGCAAAGCCGTGTCATGTTCCGCATGACCACCTGCACAAGACACAGAAAAGACAGACAAAACCGTGGTAATAAACCATCTTGCCATTTCTGCTGCAACCTGTATATGTATGTGACAATTGCGATGCATGCTTGCAGTTATCATGCGGCAAAGTTTGATGACGATATATCCTCACATTGAACTTGTAATGCCGGGTGATGGCGTGGGCGCTGAGAGCCTGAAGCAGGAAGCAGGCGGCCAAGAGGAGCAGGGTGAGCCGGCGTGACTCCGGCAGGACGGCCATGTTTGCTGCGTGACCAGCGGCAGGGGAAGGAGAACTAAGAGCTGGTGAGAGTGCAGTGCAGTGCATGGAAATACGGAGGTAACGAATGCTTATAATGGCGCACTGGCTAGATAGGAGGGAATGGGCGGTGTTGGGTTTTTAGCTGCCATGTCGTTTTAAAATTTTGTTGGGGAAGCCTTGCTTAACAAGGCTAGGAACCTTCTGATTCATTTACTTTCACGACCATTCGCCTAAATTTTACCAGCCCAATCCCAGCTGCTGCTGCTTCTGTACATGCCTGATAGTGCATTCCTTCAGTACCACATAAAGCTACCTACCCGATTACTCCACTATGCTGCCGCACCCAGTTTCTGGCTGTTCATACTTGGTGAAACCTTCACTTAATTAGCTATACATACACTCTTGTTTGATGCATACTCGTACAAATTAATATTCTTGCTGCGTTCATATATATATATGTCCGTCCTTTTCTATAGGTTGGCTGGCACTGGCAGGCTGATTCTAATAGAATTTGCAGAAATATATATGCACTTACAACCGACATCCATCTGGGGTTTGGTTCCGAGTGCTTGTCCTCGATCACTTAACAAAACAACCACTTGCCCAAGCGATCACTTAACAAAACAGCTACTTGCCCATGCAGTTGCCTTATATCAGTTTATCTATCAATAATCCGGCATGTTCCTCCCATCAGACTGAAGAGTACTCCATGTTCCGTCTACTAGTCATGTAGACATTCTCCATCGTGTCCCTGTCTGTCAGTCATATGTACAATTGCAGCAACCACACCTATAAAACGCTTGGCCTACACAATAGGAACTATAATGATTACAAGTTCCTAGTACAACTGTACAAGGGTCCACAAAATAGCATCTAAATTACATTTTCCCTTAAAGATAGTATCCTAGTCAAATATTTACATATAACGAATATGACAAATGAGCTAACCGATCCTAAATGGTTAGTGGCAATTGCAAAATCTTATACCAGTGCATGTCTATGCGTTGGCTTGCTCATAGCCCACAGTATAAATATGCGTCGGTTTATCATAAATATTTGGCTTTTATGACAACATTCGCTGAAACATTTAAAATTGCTTGCTCATAGCCCACAGTATAAATATCCGTCGTTTTATCATAAATATTTGGATTTTATGACAACATTCGCTCAAACATTTAAAATTTCAACCTAATAATTTCTCAAATGCTTAGTTTTGAAATATAAGAAACAGTGGTAGCTCAACATTCAGCTGAATATTAGATTTTATAAACTTATTCTACTACTATAAAATTGATGCTCAAAAACTTAAAAAGTTTGGTCGAATCTTATCCCAAATGCTAGATATTTATGACTTGAGAGAGTAAAAATAAAGACTCGATGGTATTTTCAGTTGCATGTTTTATTTACCCTTTTATTTAACACAAATCCTCAATAGGATCTACATAGTGTGATCTATCTAATTAACAGTCAGATCATTCTAATTAATATAGTAAACATAGATCTAGCTATTTCTTAGAGTGCTCACCTGTACAGTTTTGTTATTAGATGTTGGCGTTTGGAAGAGCTTGTGCACACGATTAATAGTGGGGACTTAATTGGAATGGGACTTTAGATAATATAATTAATTTTGACCTTTGCTTAAGAAAAAAGTTGTAACTAATTATTATAGAAGTTGCATGGCAAACGATTGCGAATTATAAAATTACAACTTAAGTAAAAATAAAAAACTACTTAGAGTACCATCTTAAAATAAAGATTATTTCCATATAGAGTGGTGAGAATATGCATAACCATTGTTTTTTCCCAATACCTTGCAAGTTATATTGTCTTCCGCAAATCGAAAACGGAATCACTGAAATCAACTGTAGATCATTTTGTCCATTGAATTTCTCACACATCATCACCGGTGACTAACGTCAAACCAAAATAGAAGATAACATCGAAGGGTAATTGAGCAGTGAATCAATCATTCGCCAAGATCTTACCACCGTCATAGCCATTGAAGCTAATCCAACACAAAGGACACCCACCAGCAATAGAACCTCCAATGCGACGCCTCTAAAATGGTCATGCCATCTATGATATCATCATTGCTATTCCGTACAATTTGAACTAGGTTTTTACCCAGAGTCTTTCACCCAAAGAGTCTACCCCTAAACACGATGAGAGGAAGGGAGCGTCAGTGACATCGCCTCAAGGAATGTGTGGTGCTCACAGGCATCACCGGTGTGGGTGCTCCCAGCATTTAGGGCCTCAGTTGTATATCCACGACGATCTAAACTTTGACCTCCTCAGCGTTATTAATCATCTCATCCTTTTCAGTTTTTCTCCTCGCAGAAATGGGCAATACTTTAGTTAATTCAATCTCTTGGACGATGTAATGAGTTGGGTACTTGGGTGTCTGGAGGGAGTTCAATCACGATGGTGTAAGTGGTGCGTGCGCTTCAGCCACCTGAATATTGATGGGACCTTTTTCATTTTTCTTGAACCATTTAGAGTAACAATTGGACCATATCACCATAAGCATTAGTTAGATGCGCTGATCAAAGTCCGTCAGATTCATCATGCATTGGATTAGATTAGATTAGATGGTATATTGCCATTGCAACCTTTCCCTTTGCATGTAGTTGAGGGGTGCCTGTCTAAGGTAGCTAAGGAGGAGAATAAGATCGATGTTGATGCAGCCAGCTTCGCACAAGCATATATTTGCAAGACAATTCGGATTGATTCAAAGCCAAGCTAGCTAAGCTAACCCATGTCCACCTGGCTTGGCTAAAATGGCTTCTACAATATGCACCAAGAAATTAAGCCAACACCACCCATCTCTATCTCCATTTGCCTTTTATTACACATTCGCTAATCAGTGTTCAATGTGTTTTCTTAATAATAGATATTAAACCTGTCCTTAATTTGCTTCAACAAAATCTATAACCACTATAATGTAGAGGCCGAAATGACATCCAATATACTCCTTAGAAAATGTACTACTTCAGATGGCGGCGGTCCGCGCTAACACATGGACATCACATTGTGTGCTTCTTCAGCATTGGCATGTGGGTTTGCACGCAACTAATTCGTATCATGCACACTTCGGAGAGACCCCATCAGGATGCACGCATGCCGATTTATCCTAGGTTTGACAGGCTAGTTAGGACATCATCCAATATTGCAGGGACTAGTGATGACAAAGAATAGTGGGTTGGAAAGGTAAAATATAATATAGGATAAAAGAAAAGGTAAAACTAGAATGATTCTTGATATATTCATTTTGGCTCAATTGAATTACCCATGATCTTTATAAAGGGGTTGATCTTGTGTAAACAAAACCTTTTCATATTATATTAGGTTTAGAGATGTATTAGAACTCGAGAAAATCCTAGACCTTAAGAAAAGGAATATGAAAAAGAACAAATTATACATAGACAGTTGGACTCATAGTCTGTTGATAAGACTATCGACATATAGGTCAATATTTGATCAGACCGACTATCCTAACACCTCCAATCAGCTTTTTGCGTGAAGGCTCTTATCCCTATCTAAATTTAGCCTAAATTGGGTCCAATACCAAATTTAACTGTCAACATCTTACATTGTTTTCATAGTGCATAACATAGATAGATGACCTTGTTAGGTAAACTATAGTGGCAGTACCGCTTGGTACGACTTGTTTGGGACATGTGTAGGCGACATTGTTCATGCATACATACATACATGTGTAAAGGATTTTGCATACTTATAAAAGATTTCTTTTTTGGCTTCAATTTTTTTAGAACGGCTCCAAATAGGGCCCGCTAGGTCTAATTGTTTGGTAGCAACTAAGACTCAAACACACAATAGAGGAACGAATCTGAATAAGTTGCAGGCGCTATTGTGACTTGCAACTTAGGCAGTAGCAGTTCTCATCAAGGGATGCAAATCGGATTGTCCAGACAAACGAGTTGCATTGTTCTTTGTTCCATAGCAAAAACACTGTAGCATGGAACATTGATCATACTGTTACTGTAGCGCTAGATATGAACCGTTAATCATGGAAATGGATGGCTGAAATTATATGCAGTCCTTAAGTTGCAATTACAATTGTAAGTTTGTACCTGCAAACGATCTCAATCCTAGAAGAACATACAGTTTTGTGGATGTATCGCCCGTTCCGTCGTGGCGCCTAGCGGGAAAACTCTCTTAAAAACCCTAATTGTGAAATCTGTTTCCTTGCTTGTTGTCTACTGTCCGTGCCATCTCAGATCTCAAATCCCCAATCTATCGTCAAGTTCAATCCCGAATCCAAATCCTTCCCAAGTCAAATCCCTCCGCAAAAGTCTATTTTGCCTCCCTCGGGTTCGATGGGCCGAATCCCTCTCGGCCCATCTCCCCCTCCCTCCCCGGCTCTCTCTCTCTCTCTCCCTCTCCCCCGCTCTGCCCGCGCGCTGCGCACGCGTGCGTGTGAGCCGCGCCGAGCCGAGCGCCCCCGCCCTCGTTGCCACCTCCCGCCGACGCCGCCCAAATCGCCGCGCCGCCCGTTGCTTCCCGCGCGCGCGCGCGCCGTGGTGGCCGACCGCCTGGTCGTCGCCGCCGTCAGCCTCTGCCGCGCCTGCCCCGCGTCTGCCGCCGAGTCGCCGCTCCACTCCAAAATCAGTCCGCCCTCATCGCCGTTGTCATCGACTCGGCCCCGCCACTCCCCGCGCGTGCCTCCAAGGGACGGAGGCAGAGCCCTCCGCCCCCTCTGCCGCGTCGCCTTCTCTCCCTCTTCCTTTTCCCGAAGTGGCAAGGAGGCAAGCCCCCTTTCCCCTCCTCCTTTTCCCCTTTTCTCTCCCCGCCGGCGTCATCCTCCCCCCACCTCTGCACCGCTTGACCGCTCGCGCCACCCGCCTCATCTCCTTGACCGCCCCAAGGTCGGTTTCCAAACCGACATGGCCATCCTATAAACCCAGGCGCCCTCCCTTCCTTTTCCCCTCCCAAATCTTCCCCGTTTTCGCCCGCGCCATTGCCGTCCCTCTCGCCGACCGCCGCCATCGCGTGTGCTGGAGGAGCCGGCACGAGCAAGGACGTGGAAGGGGACTCCGGGCGCGCCCTCTTCTTCCTCTTCCCTGGCCCGAGGCCGGAGAGATCACTCCCGTGCCGTCGGCCTCTCGTCACAGCGCCCCACCTCGTCGCGGTAGTGTCGCCCTCCGTTCTCCCTCCTCGTTCCATATCCCTCCCTTAGTTTTCGGTAGTAGCATGCATAGCCTCCCCGTAGCTAGCCGCCGCCGCCCCGACTGCTGCCGTCGCTCGCCGTGTGCTCGCCGCCGTCGCCGCCCGAGCTCAGAAGCACCTCTCGTCGCCGGCCTCCCTCGATGCGATTCCTCCTAATCCGACGCTAGCAACGGATTCCCGTAGCCACGTAGATGCTCTCACCGCCGGGAATCGGCCCCTCGTGACCTCGTCGCCGTTTCCCCCTTTTCTCTCCGCCGGTATCCGCCGCCGCAATCCGCTGCCGTCGAGCATCCCCCGGCGAATCCGAGCCGTTGGCTCGTCTCCCCTCGTCCTATGCAACATCCCGGTGTGCTTGCCTTCGCCTGTATCGCCATGGTTCACTCCGCCGCTCGCCGCTGTCATCCGCCGTCCGTTCCGGCCGGCGTCGTCGTCTACCTCCCGCCGGTCCGCGTGGCTGCCACGTAGGCGCCACGTCGGCGCCACCTCGGCCGCGACCGGATCGGCTGACCCGGCCAGCCGCTCCCTCCGTTTCCCTCCCCATGCGCGCGGTCCACCGCGAGTCGTGAGGCTGCGCGTGGGCCCGCCGCACCGCGTCCTCCGCGAACCACGCGCATGCGCCGCGCCTCCCTCCCCAAACCCTAGCACGCCCCGCGTGCACCTCGCTCACGGTGAGCCGAGTCGCTGACAAGTGGGTCCCACCCAGGACCACGCGGGATGGACCCGGCCCACCGGCTCTCTCTCTCCTCCTCCGCCCGCGCGCGCCTTGGGCCGCCCTCTTGGGCCGGCCGGACCATTAAGCTCGGCCGAGCCGCCCCTTTCTCTCGGGCCGCGCCCTAGCCGCCCGAGGGAAGTCTAATTTCCCTCCCTCCTTCTTTTCTTTTCTTTCCTTTTTTAAAAAGGGTTTAAATAAATCCTTTTTCCTTTAGACCAAAAATCCAATAATCTTAGAAATTCAATATCTTCCCAACCGTAAGTCCGTTTGACTCCGTTCAACTTCCAAAATTCCTCAAATCTCGAGATCTATCTAAAGGCACGTTTAAAGGTCAATAATAGGGCTTTATTTTCGCCGTTTGTTGAGTTGTCCTGTTTCGCGTGTAGTTTCGAAGCCCGAAGACCCGCAGTGCGAGGATTTCGAGGATCAAGCTCAAGATCTCGAGCAAGGCAAGCCACCTTTGAACATCTTGAGCCTATATTTGAACTTAGTTATGTTGCTTGAAAAATATTATGCATTGATAGGGTTGCACTTAATCTGCTTGTCCCGTCTGCAAGGCAGTTTGGCGGACCTACCTTGTTAATTGTTATATCATGTTCCCTTGTAACCATCTAGTTGCGCTTCGGTAATCGTGCACTCTGTACGAGCATCGACGGTCGCCTTCAAACTTAAAATCTGAGAAACATCTTGGATAAAACTTGGGTTTTCCAAAAGATTTGGAAAATCCGACACCTGGGTCGGTGCTTGCGAACTAAATGAATTTCCAAAATCGCGGACCGGGGAACGTACCGGGTGTACGGTTTCCCGCTCTTGCACTTAAGGACCGTTTCCTTGGAATTTCATCCGAACATAAGACAAGTACGACCATATGGGTGGAATGGGACACCCCTAGCTGAGTAACTAGCTAAACGGGGGAGCCATGATGCCAAGAGACATGTGGATTCAACGGGGTGGTGTCGGGGAGAACCCCCGGGTTTCCTGGCACAGTATGGTCTGGGACCTAATCTGGTGTTGGTCTGGGACCCCTCTCGTTGGCATATGGTGAACCTGTGTCGGCTTTCGAAATGCCTTGTCATGAAAGCCTTAAGGTCTCTAGTCATGGCCGTTCTGCACGGGCTGGATGATCCGGGTTAGTAATGTCGTGTGGGTAAAGTGTACCCCCTCTGCAGAGGTTATTAAACTATTCGAACAGCCGTGCCCATGGTCATGGGCGGATGGGCGGTGATTCCTAGCGTAGTTTTGTTTGACTACTGCCTTGTGAAATTTGTTGTTGAGGAATGGGTTTGATGTTTGGAAAATCTACGGCTGATGGGATCAGCCAGGCCCGGGTGGCCGTTTGAAAGCTGTTGGCCGGGTGCCAATCTTGTTCAATTCAAAAGACTGATACATTGCACATACTCCGACCGGACGAGACGCACTGTCTCATCCATGTCGTTTGAGAAGCACTCACTTAGTTGTTTCAGAAAAGAGTTCAAATAAAATCAATTGCAAAAACAACAGCCTTTCCTTGAAGCCTGCATTAAACACTTATTTCCCGTACTCACCCTTGCTCTATATAAATAATCCCCCCCTCTCAGTTGCTGAAGAAGATGAAGCAGATCCCGCTGACGAGTTTTTCCAGGAGCAAGCCGGCTACGATGAGTTTTAGGGTTTCGGCTTAGTTCCCAAGTCGCGCCTGTGATGTGTGGTCCAAGTCTTGGCTTCCGCTTCCCTTTTGTAATGCAGTTGTGAGCTCGGGATCTGTCCGCAGCCCAACATGACTGTACTCCTACTCTATAATAAAGAGACCTCTGTTGCTGTGATATTCTGTCTTCCTGTGATACCAGCACTGTTTCCTGGGACTGGTATCGATTAACAGGTTAATTTGGAGCGTCACGGGCTAGTTCCTCTCGGGACTAGTTCGGGGCGTGACAGTGGATGGTCCATGAAACACCAACTGCTAGCTAAGGTGATGCAACATAAATTTTCCACACTTCCAAAGGGAGTGTTTTAGAGGAGAGGATTGGAGAAGAAACTTAAAACGAGCTGAACCATTAGTGTACGATTAATTGAGTATTAATTATTTCAAACTTGAAAATGGATTAATATGATTTTTTAAAGCAACTTTCATATACATGGAAAGGGGAACAAGGAGAAAAAAAGGAGAAGAGGAGAAAGCGGCAGCGACAAGAAGGAGGCGGGGTAGAAGAGGAGTCTACCGACGACCAGATTTGGGAGCACCGTTGTTGGAGTCGCCGCAGATCCAAGCCGATTTGCACTATAGCCGAGTTTGTCGTGTGAGGTCTCCGCCGCTCCATTCACCTAGGGCTTGCTCGCTACCACCGAGGTCTTCGCGTCTATTGTGAGGCGCCTTGTCCAGGTTGTTAGCCGCACACTTTCACTTTGTCTTCGGGGTCGCTGACCTGAGGTGCCGGCTGGTGGTGGAGGGAGAGTGGTGCTTGAGGCGTCAGCCGACGGTGGAGGGAGGGAGAGTGGCGCCGGCCGGTGGTGAGGGCTAGCAGCGAGGGAGAGGGGAATGGAGTGAATGAGATGGGAAGGGGTAACTTTATTTTTGTTACTGTTTTTGAGGTGTTTGGTGTAAATATTGTAGTTCCCTACAAATTATCAAAACATAAGGACTAAAATAGAAAATGATAAGAGCTGACATGCAAAATCGAAGTCACAGCTTGAGCTACTTTGCATTGTGGGAGAGGGGGTGTGGTCTCAGTCTATGTGGCACATTCTCTCATCTAGAGACATGGTGTGTCCCGCATTGTGAATGGCCTTAGTATCATTGTTGTTGGTAGGTGCTGATAAAAGTATGAGCAACAAGAATTGTGCAGTAGCATTTCTCCTTGTCAGATGATCGGAGCCATCCATACTGACATACTCCAATTGTCGGTTCATCACCGTCACTTTGTGCAACCCACTGTTTGTTTAACAATGGCTTGTTAACATTGTTGAGTCATGGGGAAAAATGTGAGAAGCATATATCAGGTATCATGTGAGAGGCATTTAGGGCGTGTTTGGTTGCTGCCCTCGTCTGAGCGCTATCACTCAGGTAGGTCGATCTAGCCGCAGGTGACCGGAATCGAACGCCTGAGATCGACGCCTGAGTCAGGCGTGATTCCCAGGGTAGCATCCAAACACGCCCTTAATTTCGTGCACAAGTGTGTGTATACAAGCGGGAGATACCTAGAATATAATGTGACATTACCTAGTTTATGAATCTAGATATGAGCATGTCAGAATCACAGTAACACTAGCAATATTTTAGGTTGGGACGGAGGTAATTAATACTAGTACTTTTCTTTTCCTTGTAGATGCTTTGCTTTCAGATTTTGTTCAATTGATAATTGGAGGCACCATTGCCTGGCTATGGGCAATTACCAATTTACTGGTAATGCAAGCATATGTACACTACGATACGAGTACGACGAGTGGCTAAATGATGAAGCTCAACGGTACGTACGGTAGACAGCAACGCACATTAATTAGGTTAATGTACTACTACATCCATTCTAAAAATATAGCTAGCTAGTATATGATGTGTCATATTTTATATTAGATAGCTATATTTTAGGATAGAGAAAGTACTAGCTAGTATATTCATCCAAAATCCTACCTACAGTATTTATTGGGTTATTCTCTGTCCAGTGTATAAGTAGAAGTGATTAGTATATATGGTATGGATGGATAGGGTGATGAAGGAGAGGAATCGAAGTTGGGCATGCGTGCGTGGAGATCCATGATGCAGTGCACCCCCGTAGTTTGTTAGTAATAATTAATTATGATGGCAAGTGCATGGCATGGAAGGGGCCGGTCCATTGATAATTCGACATGATCCAGCTAATAATCTGCATGCTACACCCACACATATGACATGATATGATGCATCAATTTCACCTACTAGTGCTAAAACCACACACAGCTCGATCGATAGATGAGATCAAAGGGGTAAGATGGGTTGTACTAACTAGTAGTAATATACGTAAGTGAGCGAGCGAGCGAGCGAGTATACGTTGGAAATCAAAAGTTGTAAAAGTAAAAGCAAAGCTAACACTGCAATCCAAAACAAAGAAGAAAGAAAAAAAATGGTGGTACAGTTATAGGAATGCGGAGCTAAGCTAGCTAAACAAGCATGGGGTCCAGTGAAGTCCAAGGAGGCAGAGGGTGGGGAAAGAAGAGAAGGATTCAGAGAAGGGAAAAAAGCAAAAGAGAAAGGGAAAAAGGGAAAAGAAGAAGCAGCAGCAGCTCAAGACTCAACTCAAGTAGAAGAAGAAGAATAGGGAGAGAGAGAGACCATCGATCGATCTGTCTCTTTTGCCTGCTCTGCTCCTCTTGTTTTCTTTTGCCTTGTTTGCCTCCTCTGCAACGAACGCAGACCTAGCAGCATGCATATTCAGTCAAGAGTTTAATTGCAACAAGAAGAAGAAGAAGAAGAAGAAGAAGAAGAAATCTACTACTAGTCCAGTTGCAGTTGCAGAGGCATATTGTGGTTGGATAATGGAGGATGAGACGGTGTCGGTGTGCGGGCTCCACCCGGGCGTGGCGGTGACGGGGTTCTGCCCGGCCTGCCTCCGCGACCGCCTCGCCGGCCTCCATCCGCCATCCGACCTCCGCCGCTGCAAGTCCTTCTCCTACTACGCCCGCTCCTCATCCTACATGGAGCCGCACCCGCAGCAGGATGCTCTAGTCCTCCCCGATGCTGCTGATGCTCCAACCAACACCAAGCCCGCCTTGGGCTCCCTGGGCAAGCGCTGGCAGGAATGGCGTCGCAAGTCCAAGCTCAAGCACCACCACCCGCCCCCCGCCACCGCCACCGACCCCGCGCTGCTGGCCCGCCGCTCCTGCGACGCTTTCTCCACCCGCACCATGCTGGACGAGCCCCGCGCGTCCTACCATCCCACGCTCTTCGTTCCACGCTCCGACGACCAGATCCCCGTGGAGGAGGAGGAGCGAGCTTACGTGCCCGGCGGCTCCGCCCAGACAAGGGACTACTACCTCGACTCCTCCAGCTCCAGCAGGAGGCGCCGGAGCGTCGACCGCAAGTCCTCCTCCGACGCCGGCGACCAAATCCCCAGGATGGTGGCCGCGGCTGCCAATGCCAGGGTTTCACCGGCCACAGAGCTGTACCACCAGCCCCACACGTTCCACTATCACCAGCCAAGCTTCGAGCCGCCGCCATTATTGGCCCGGGAACGACAAGAGGCAAAGAGCAAGCCTAAGAACAAGGGGATCAAGGGGTGGAGCATCTGGGGCCTCCTGCACAAGAAGAGCAGCACCACCAACAGTGTGGGTGCCACTGCCAGTGCGTTCGCCGGCGAGGCACGGGCGGCGCCACCGGAGCTCCGGGCAAGGGGTTACGACGGCCAGATGCTCCGGTGCAACAGCAGCGTCAGCGCAAGAAGCTCATTCAGTGGAATTGGAAGCTCATTTAATGGCGGCAGGTTGGGGATGAGGAGGGCAGATGAAGTTTTGCTTGAGAGGAATTTCAGCGCCAGGTACTCTTCGTCTTCCTCCTGCAGGTATCAGTTTCACAAGGATGATTACTCCAACTCCATTGCCAACAATTCTGGAGCTGGAGCTGGAAGCAGGCCTCCTCGTTCCTCCACCTTGCCGAGGACCTCACTTGGACTCTACTACTACTGAACTCAATTTTATTATTATTACCCTTAGCCGCCCTAAATCTCATCAATCAAAAATTATTAGTGTGCATAGCATAGCAGCTTATATATACTTGTTGCAGTTTTACAACTCAACTGGTGATTGCCTCCACCACGTACGGGTGCATTATACCTTACTTAATTTACACTAGTACACCCTTTTGTTTATTAATCTCCTCCAACCACGACATATGCATGTTTCTTCTTTCATCCATTCAGTCCCAGACTCAAGCCTGTCTCATAATCTCATATGCTTCAAATCAGCCATGTGTTGGATTGAAAAGAAAAACGCTTTTCCCTTCATCAGTTTGTAAGGCTCCTTTTCTTTCATATACTGATATACAACTATGCAATGAAGCTCATGGTTTAGTGCCATTTTTCATGATTTGTGCAGTGAAGACTGAAGAGGCAACAGAAGAAACATAATTCATGGCTTCCAGGAAATATAAATACTCTCTATATTTCACAGTATAAAAGCTATTGCTCACGCTTTTCAAATTATTTTATGGTTTTCCGGAAAATTTGCTTGATCCCTCAGACCTCAGTTCAGTGCAAGTGAACGGTGTTCATTCACCGCAAAGCAAAATAAGCAGTGAATGCCAGTAAACCAACATTTTACGATGTAGACAACAGAGAACCAACCAGGCCATATTCCAATCGGAAAAGAAAAAAAAAAGTCTCAACCGAGCTCAATTCTGCAGCTCATCTTTCATCATTCCACAAATTGAGAGGTTCTCCACAAAAAAAAAGGCACTACACCAATTCTGTCAGGGGTCATGCAAAGGCCCGCTAAGATTTATTACTCAACAGCGTTCTCACAATTGAGCATTCAAGTTTCTTCCTTGTTCCCCAATTCTCAGGGAGGATGTTAACCGTTGCTTCTTGTGTAAGAGAAGATTAAGAAAAAAAAATGTACGCATCCTCTTTTTCCACGATGGCAAAAACCATGTGTTATAATCTTCAACTACCAGGTTTCCTCACAAACAGCTTCTGGACCTGTTCAAGTAAAAACAAGGGGGAAAACAATGATATTAATAATGCGTACATCCCTGCACTTTTATCCAACAATATAGATTCAGATATCAGCTTTACCTGCTCCAGTGTCAAGAACATTATCACATTCCATGATCCCAGTCTAGCAAAGTTTGGGAGGAAGCCTTTGTAAAATGCCAGAGGTCCCTGCAGACAAAAACCCTCTATTAGCTACATGCTCAAAATGCATACAACAGTTGGCTGAAACGTAAACTGCGTTTTCCAGCTGCTAAGTCATTACAATTATAAGATTTGCACAGCACAGTTCAAAATGTGTGTTTGCACTTTGCAACACTGAAAGCTATACTGTGCACAAAGATGTCATTTACTCGAGCTGAATTGTGACAGGGTACATAAGACGATCATTCTCCTTGCTCAGCCAGTAACATAACAGTAACGGAGAAATATTTCCTGGACAATCACTCTCCTTGCTCTTCTACTCCTCCCCCCCTGTACCCCTTCTTCCTGTATCTTCCCCCATTCTCTCCTCTGATCCCCCCATAAATCCATATTTACTGTATCCCAACAACAAAATACTTGTGCTATCTGTAATATGGCAGAGAAGGTTTGCAATGGAACAGGGTGCATCTCTAGATTAAGCCTCACATGCAAAATTGTCAAGATCAATGGTAAAGGTGCTAGGAAGGAAATAAAAGACGATTCCAGCAATTCCTGCCGCTGGTTGGCTGCCCATGAAGATGGGCACTTACACAAGAAGTCCATGTCGCTACCAAGATGCACTTTAACATGATTGAACGAGATAACTTGTGCTGACCTGCCTTATAGAAATTCGGCCTAAGAACGTCCTGGTAGAAAAACTAGCTAAAACCACTAGGTAGCTGTCACTGTCATAGTGATAACCATAAAGAAGTCAGATTCCAACAAACAAGCTGGATCTGTAACCAGCGAATCATCTAAGTGTTCGTGTTCATTGCATTCTATTCTATGCGCTCAGCCAATATGAAATCAGGGTATGTTCATTGCATTCTATTCTATGCTTTCAGCCAATATGAAATCAGGGTAGCATATTCTATTGTATGAGACCTGGTAAACATCTACAAATATGTAAGAATGATAACACAAGATCTATTTACTAGTAACTCAAACAGGGTAAGGGAGTAGAGCATACATCATTCTTCAGCGTCTTCACGAAACAATCAATAGTACTTGTGTAGGCCGAGTCACCCATCATTCTTGACTTGACCTGTGAGAATGTGTTTCTTATCAGTCCAGGTACTAATATAGTAATATTCAGTTACCAAGAAATATACAGTAGTATACAATACATCCTTGATAATAACCACAAGAAATTAGGAATCTCCATTGCCGTACAAAGAATGCAACAGAATCTCCATACATGTGTAACAAGAGTCATATATGTCAACAAACAAGGGAACAGGCATGTGAGGAGCTCAGACACGCTATGTGTTAACAATGAAAGGCATAAATCGCGGAAGCATGCAATTCCCAAAGCCCGGACTATGAAAATAGCTAATGAGGCAATACTGTGGATTACACATCCTAAATATGTGAGGTGTACACTATACTAAATTTTCCTAGTTGGGACTTGGAATAGTGTGCCACACTGTTATATTCCACGATTTACAATAGAAACTTTGTTAGCAATATTCCTGATGATAGGGGCATTGACAGGGTACCAAAGAAGACTAATATCACCAATGTTTCATCAGGAGCAGATATACATAAGAAACTATTAAAGGAAAAGTATGTTTACAGTTAGTTGTGTAATAGAAAATTGCTAAAAATTCACAAACTGCAGTAGGGAGGCGACGAGGCGTACACAAGAAAATGGTTACTGAGCATAAAGGTCATCTCACCACATCCACTGGAGAACCAACACAGACAGCGAAGAAGCCCGCGCCCAGACCCGATAAGAGGTGAGTGACCACATCATCTTTGAACCCAGGAAGCTTCAAAATAGTCTGCAAGGCGAGGATAACAGTGTCATCTTTCCTGTGACGCGTGCGAACTGTGAAATTGATGGTACAGTCACTGCGAGAAACAAGGACGGAACCTGCTTGACTTGATCATAGCTGGCCAACTCGGCAGCATTGATGATGGCATTGCGCGCAACATTGGGTCCAATGCCAGTCCACAAAGCAGCAAACCCTTCCTGAGGATAATATAATAAAGATGTGAAGCAAGCAATGATGTGTTGGTATGGAACAGGCAAGCGCATGCGAAGAAAGAAGCAGAAGGTCAACCTGCCTAACAATCTTGGCATAGGCATCCATGGCCCCAGCATATCGGCGCGGGGCGCCGGGCGCCAGCTTGCCCTCCGCCTGAAGCCTAACCTTGACAAGGTCAGTGGGGTTGGCGATACTGATCGCAATGGCACCTGAGATGAGAAGAAGCAGCATATAACGGAGTGAGTACTAGTTGGGAATGGGAAGCAAAGCAGAGTTGGTAGAGTACCAGTGGTGAAGCCGGCAGCGATCTTCTTGGTGAGAGGCACATCCCCGACATGGTCTTTGCCAACGTAGAAGGATTTCACCTGCGTTGCGATTGCGAAGCGTGGGGTTGAATAATAGCGACAGGATGAAAAGGAAATGAGGGGAAGGAGGGGGGAGTACGGTACGGACGGGCTCGTAGAGGCCGATGCGGAGGCCGCCGTAGATGCACTGGCGGTGGAGTCCCGGGACGATGCCCTTCCAGAGAGCGGCGGCGCCTTCCTCGCGCGCGATGGTGGCGGCGGTGCCGAGGAGGCCGCGGTACTTGGGGACGGCATCGGCGGCCACGTTCTTCTGCAGCTGAAGCCTCACCTTGGCCGTATCCAGGGGGATCGTGCACACCTGCGGATCGGAACCAAATCATCGATCCGTCAGCTGGTTCCTTCTCGATCTACCTATAATAATGCTCTCTCTAGGAGGAGGAGAGGAGAAATCGGAGAAATCGAAGGGGATTGATTGGATACCTCAGCGAAGCATGCAGCGATGGCGCTTGCGGTGAAGCGGCCGGCGAAGGAGATGTCGGGCTTCGACCCGTGCTCCGGCATACCGGCGGCGGCGTTTGCGTTTGCGCCTGCGCTTGCGCTTGCTAGTGGGAAACCACGATTCGCGGACCCAACTCAACAACTCCCTACACCTTTATTTATTGTTTTTTTTGCTTTCGGTCGGTGTTTTGATTTTTCTGCACATACAAAAATGAGCAGGTTAATTATCTTCTTCTGCTAGTTTGGACATCTTTTTTTGCTTTGTTCCATGACTCGGATGCACATCACTAGACTAGTGGTAATGCAAATGACTCGGATTCGACTCATATACCTTCCCTCTACTAGTGTATATATAACATGTTAGCCTGATTTTCATTTCGTAAGGGATACGATGCTCTAGTCTTGATGTACAATAGGAATATCAATTAGGAATACGATGCGATACCTAACTACTATTAATACCAAATGCCTAACTAGTAGCAACTAGTAAGTAGTACCAAATGGGTATGCCTAACTAGAACCAAATGATGGGTGCTCGCATCTTTTATTAGAGTAAATTTCGCTATATTTTAATAAAATTTAAGACAGATTATTGTAAAACTAAAAATATATTAGCCATAAATTTATCACAAAATTACATGTTTAATACCATTAATCACAAAGCCTAAATAATTATAACCCCATAATATGTAATCAGTGATAACTTTATTATTAAATCTATAATTTTGTGATACTTAAGTTTTAAACCTCTTTTCTTAATAAACTTAGTGTTAAATCTTGAATCTATAATTTTCCAATGATAATTTGATAAAAGTATTTCTTTTGTCAAATTTACTATTTCCCCCCTTAGTTTTGGTGCCGAGCCTCCGCTACGCTTGGGCCGTTGGGCCTATACATGGAGACGGGCCCATATGCCTGGATGAGGCCCAACACACAAGGCCTGACCAGGCCTGGCCGTCATCTTCTTCTTCTCCGATCTCCTCCTCCTCCTGCGTGGCTGCGTCTCGCCTGGGACAAGAAGAAGAAGAAGAAGAATCGGAGGAAGAAGGGGGCAAGCTAGGATGCTGCGGAAGGGAGAGGCGCCGGGGCACCAAACCCCACCCCACCTGCACAAGGACGACGGCGACGACGACGACGACGCACCGTCCGGCTTCGTCAAGCTCATCAGCGCCGAGGGCTTCGAGTTCGTCGTCGACAAGAAGGCCGCCATGGTCTCCAACACGCTCCGCAACATGCTCACCTCCCCCGGTTCGTCTCCTTCCCCATCTATCGATCCGATTCGCTTTGCTTTCTCAAACCCTAGATTGCCTTGAATTATCCACCAAATCCAAATCCAACACAGGCGGCTTCTCCGAGACGCGCGAGGGCGAGGTTAGGTTCCCCGAGATCAGCACCCCCATCCTCGAGAAGATCTGCCAGTACTTCTACTGGTCGCTCCACTACTCCAGGTAAATCTCTCCACCTTTTCCACATGACATCCTCATTCAGTCCTCACACCACCCCTAATCCCATACTAGTCCTAACTTTTATGCAGTTGGATCTAGTTTGGATTAATCCTACCCTTCCAATGTCTATGGGCAGTACTATGCCAACAAAACCTTGTTTATGCTTGATACTCATTAATATCCATGGTTAGAGGCAGACAAGTCAACACAATAAATGATCGGATTGGTTACCATTCATGCAGCGAACAATTATACACATTCACCTATTGAATTTGATTTACTGTATACACGAGATTTATTGGACTGAATTTCGAGGATGTTGAAAGATTAAGTCTGCATTTCATCCACTTTTATTTCTCCAGTTTCAAGTATAAGTTTATTGATTCAATATATTTGATATTGTTTGAATTTCACCTAATCTATGTTCCACTACATTTAATTTATGATACTAATTTTTTTTCAACATCTATAGGTTCAAATGTTGATAAATTTCATGCTATTCTTTCCCTTAACTAATGTTTATACTTGATATAAGGGAATAAAAGTAAATGATCAAATTATATCCTTTTGAAAAGTATGATCCCCCGGAATTCTATGATGGGATGCTAATTTAGCATCTAATTACTTCCTTGTAGGTATGCTGTCAAAAGTTTTTATTGCCCCTCAGTGCTAAGTGATGACAACCTCCTATGCGGCTAATAGTCATATTAGCCATTGGATTATGTAGGATAAATGTTGTAAAATAACTTGGGAGCACCTTCAAAAAAAATCCATCCAGTTATCTTGTTTTTCAACTGCTCTAATCCTGCCTTCCTCTAAGACCCATCGGACTATGCATTAAGATATCCTGCTTTGAAAAGGGAAGCATAAACCTTTAGCATCAGCAGCTGCATCAATACTTTAGTCCCTTCAAAATTTATAATGATACATCTCATTTCAAAATCTAGAACTAAGCCTTGGTAGAGATAGTTGCCTGTGATATTTTGGACCAGGAACCTTCAACTACTATAAGATATATAAGCATATTGCACTCTCACGTTTGGTTGTTTGGAATTTATGAAACATGCAAATGTTACTTCAGAATACAATAAATAACTTACATACAGTACATTATTTTTAGCCTGTGTGCAGTGTATAAGGTTATCAAACATTTTAAAATTGTGGAAGGCATTATACACCTTTCAAATAATGGTGCACCAAAAGGTTGTTGTCTTCTTTAGGTAGTTTTATGGTTTCATGGTAGGGATTTAGCTTTGGTGTATCTCTCAATCCTGCACTACCCAATTAGTCAACTGGTTTTGTGATCGACTTTGTGGTTCATGTATTTTGTGGAGGCCTTTGTGATCCAAAACTATTAAAACTTGGGGCAGTTTCCTTAACTCATATATGCTTCTGAAATAACTCAAATAGCACATATGCATATCAAGTAGAATGCGATCTTGAGTGTTTTCTAGCTTATACTCTCCAGTCCAGATTTTAGATTTATGTTTTGGCATTGCCAAATTTTGGTGGAGATGGAGGTGTCTTGTAGGTTTCGATCTGAGTGTTTGGTATGCTACCAAAATGAGTCTTACATTTTTTTTTGTAGGGTAGAACAGAGAACCTAACCAGTCGTTTATTACTCTGATTCTGTCATATTTCTCTATCGATAGTCTAGATGTGTCTTGTATATTTTACTCAGGGTAACAAATGTTGTTTTAATATTTTACTTCATTCAAATTTAAGGCGCTCATGTTTAACGTCAACTGAAGTGACTCGGTTGTTGTTTTGTTTGGTTGGTTGATAGTGGGAAGGAGACATCTGAGTTTCAAATTGAACCGGAGATAACTCTGGAGCTGATGATGGCTGCAAACTATCTGGACACCTGATGAGATGAGGTGGAAGTGTTTTAGCAGGTTTTTTTTTGTTGTTGATAAGGAAGCAATCCCTTGGTTTGCATCCCCATTTGAGTGATGTAAACATTAGAGGATTGTAACTGTTGTGTTGTGTTGTAATATGATTATGTGGGTGCTTATGGAGGTATCCCTGAGACTTTGGATGGCAAAGGCCTTTTGTGTGCACAAATGGGTTTGTTACATTACAGGAATGGACATTCAAGTTGGGGGCCGGCTTGGTATGTTTTTTTTTTTCTATGGTTGGGCGAGATGGTGGAGGCGGCAGCGTGCAGTGGCAGAGGAGATTAGAGTAATACGGAGAGAGCGTGGGGACTAATACAGACTGTTGAAATGTGAGGGGCAGATTTTTATTTATATTCCTAGCAAGCAAAGCTGATAATAAAGCGATTAGTTGATATGAGAAAGAGATAGTATAGCGTAGCAGCAACTATAATATACTATATAATAATAATAATAATAATAATAATAATAATAATAATAATAATAATAATAATAATAATAATGGGTAAAACATGGATCGAGATTTGGATGGACCTACAGTATATATCACCTATGGGCCATGTGCGAGCATCAGTGTTCAGATCGCACAGAGTACACTTGATAGACTTTTAAAAAGAAAATATACAGACACGGGGGCACTGGCTGGCAGGGGGGAGTATTGTCTTGTGTTCATTTGATTGTATATTGTACTAGTGCTACTACTACGTGGAGAGCAGAGCACTAGCAGAGTGTGAGAAAGATAAACAAGGAAGGCAGATGTGGACGGAGGGGGGAGGGAGGGAGAGGGGCAAGTGTGATTGATGCACAAACAAACAGCTCAAGTTGAGGCCAGGTGGACGTGCAGCCACGCAAGACAAGACAAGCAAAGCAAAGCACGAGAGGAGAGGAGAGGAGAGGAGAGGAGCGAGGGCGAGGAGGACACGACGCACCGCACGGATCATTCATTCATTCTCTCCTCCTCCGTTCCTGACTCCACCACTCACATTCATTCCCTTCTCCTCTCCTCCCTCCCTCCCCCGCCCCTCTGCTCCCCTCGCCGGCGAGCCCAATGGCGGCGTCCGCCCTCGACTCCGCCTGGGAGGTACGCTACCCCCCAACCCAACCCAACCCTTTCTTCTACTTTTCGATTTGCTCTTCTCATCATAGATTAGATTATATACGATATGATACATGGATAGATAGATCTCTCATCTCCTCCTGTCAACAATGCGCGCAGGGCCTCACCGGCAGCTTCACCGAGTTCCAGCTCGCCACCGTCGTCACCTTCCTCCTCCACGAGACCGTCTTCTTCCTCTCCGGCCTCCCCTCCCTCCTCTTCGAGCGCTTCGGCCTCTTCGCCAAGTACAAGATCCAGGTCCCCTTCCCCTCTTTCTCCCATCCATTCTTTCCTATCTCGTCTCCTACTACACCCCACCCCAACATAGCATCTCCAGTACCTACGGTTTTTTTTTTCTTTTTGCACAATTATTATTATGGAGGACCTACCAACCAGATCAAACCCACTGGAATTGTCTCTTTTTTTTTTTTACAAAATCACCCCCAACCAACATGGAAAGGTGGATCACGGAACCAAAAATAATTTATGATTTCTTTTCCAGTTGTATGAGTGTCTTAATTCCACTTCAGGGAGCCTTCTGGTTTCTGCTATGCCAACGCCACGCTGATCAATATGCCTCGCAACAAGTCAAACTCACTGTGCGCAGAAAACGAAATTAAGTATCACCTTTGTGTGTGTGTGTGTGTGTGTGTGTGTGTGTGTGTCTTAGCATCTCCAAAAAAAAAGTCAAAAGGCCCCTTGAACGCTTCAGTGACTATGGGATGGGATGGTTTTAACTGTTGCTTAATTTCACTCTAGTTCCAAACTACCAAAAACCTCGTATGTGAAATGCTTCGGCAATAAATGTTTTGAGGATTAAGCTCTACAGCTTTGTCAGGATAAACAGATGACTTTGTTTGCACTGATCAGAGTGGAATACTACTTTTCTGAAATATTTTTTTTAATAAACGAACATAGTGAAATATTTGAAATGCAGTATTGAATCTATCTGGCAAAACTAGATCTTTGTTGTGTTCCTTATGCGTATTCCCCCAAAAAAAGATCTATGTTGTGTAGGCTAGGTACCATATTATTACTTGAACTATCACCCATCATTTATAGGAAACTCTTCTTGCACTTTTAAGTACCATATAAATGCCCTACCTATTAGGCTACTACATATCTTGAAAATTCTCATTCACAGGGAAAGTAATTACCGAGAACATTGTCGATAAATATCCTTGCTCGAAGATATATGATGTTGACTTGTATACTCTGCACCTTAGTTTTATATTTTCTCTGAACAAGAAGTCAAAAATTGTGAAAACAAGTTGCTTCCGGATACCACCAAGTCATCAAGAAATACTCAACCTCCGTGTGCATGTTTCAAGGCAGATCTGTTTGCTGTCGCTAAATGCTTCTAGGTTGTACTTTGTTTCACCACAAATCAGTTTTAAAGTAAAGCATGCTTGTGATTGCTCTTGTTCCCAGTTTACCGTGCTCGACTTACAAGTCATATCAGTACGATTTGAGCTGTTGGTGCCATGCCACTTTGTTGATCCCAAAATCAAATTAAGAACAATATGAGAAGTCTCTCCTGTCCATTTATGGTTCTCCTGATGAAACTAACATGCATTGCCTTTTTTTTAATTAAAAAAAAAGAGAGTATGCTCTTGTTCTGTCCCTACTTTCTATTTCACTCATTGCTCCCCTCTGTGCCTTTTCTTTTTGGGGGCCTTCTGTGACAACAGTTAAACTGTTGAACACTGTGAAACTCAGCAGAGATTTATACTTGCTTGCTGCCATATCTGGTCTCATAAAAAAAATTGTGTGGATCTTTGCAGAAGAAGAGCAATACCCCTTCTTACCAGAATAGATGTGTGCTGCGTCTCATTCTGTACCATGTCTGTGTGAACTTGCCTGTAATGGTTTTATCCTACCCTGCCTTCAAATTCATGGGCCTGAGGAGCTCTCTTCCTCTGCCACACTGGTATTCAAGTTTCAATCTTTAAACCAGGGTAGCACTTCATTTATTGCAATGTTTAACATTCCACCTATGTTGATGCAGGACGGTTATTGTTTCTCAAGTTCTTTTTTACTTTGTACTCGAGGATTTTATATTTTATTGGGGACATAGGGCACTGCACACCAAATGGCTATACAAGCATGTTCACAGCGTTCACCATGAGTACGTAATGCTACATCTTGGCCTCATACTTTTACATTTTGTTATTGTTCCAGTTCTTTTAAATAACAATTTCCTGGGCAGATATGCTACACCCTTTGGCTTGACTTCAGAATATGCCCACCCTGCTGAAATTTTGTTCCTTGGGTTCGCCACAATTGTTGGTCCGGCCCTCACTGGTCCGCACTTGTTCACTCTATGGCTGTGGATGGTGTTGAGGGTATTGGAGACAGTTGAAGCTCACAGTGGATACCATTTCCCATGGAGCCCATCAAATTTCTTGCCACTGTATGGAGGGTAAGTAATCTAGATATTGTAAGTGTGATATAAAATGGTATGGGGACTCTATTGGTGTCCTGAATGCCGTCTTTTCCTATGACCAGCTCCGACTTTCATGACTATCATCACCGTGTGCTCTACACCAAATCAGGAAACTACGCCTCTACTTTTGTTTACATGGACTGGTGAGAAATCATTGACTTTGCTATGTGTAATCATGCATGTTTACCTGACTCTTTACATGAGGAGCCTTCCTGTTTGTGATAGGCTGTTTGGTACGGACAAGGATTACCGCAATGCCAAGGCTATCGAGGAGAAAGACGGGAAGCATTTGTAAATTGTGGGGGCTACTCTCTTTCTCTTTGTCCAAATCATCGAAACAAGGGTTTGACATCTCGCAGTGGTGATAGCATTGTGTTCATGGGAGGAAATAGGTGTCCTAGCCACAGGTATCTATCTCCTGAGATGATCCTACAGTTTAGATTTTCTCTCCCCAAATTCACTATACTATCATCATGAGACCTTTGTGTTTCTGGAGGCCACCATGATGTAATTTGTCATAAGCTTAATTTGATGCGTGCTATTTTGTGGTTTGCTTGGACGGGGGTACATGCCATGACAGAATTGAACTATTCGAATCAGAAAGTTGTCAGATTAGTGAGTTAACGTTGAGATGAGGTTTACTGGTTAAAGTGCTGCGTGTTACTTTGGTGCTTTTGTTGGTTTTATCATCTTTTTCTCGTTCTTATCGATCTCGAAGTCGAAGTTTGTTTGTTTGTTTGTTTGTTTGTTTATATTTTATAACTGCTGGCTTTATGTATACTGCGTAGCCTGATGAAGGGTTAATTAATAGCAGTCAAGTTTACGTGTCAATTGGACACAGTGTTAGCATTACCCTGGCGCGTCGATCAGACCAAGGAATTGGGCGCTGTGACCGGCTTACGGCCATGCCATGCCTCTATCCGAACCGAACAACTCCCGCCTCGGCCAGGAATGGGTGTGTTTGGTTGGGCTGTGACTTTTAAAAAAGCAGCTGTCGACTGTGATTTTTTTGAAAAGTAGCTTTGAAAAGGTAGCTGTGAGGATTTTTTTGAAAATTAGCTTTGAAAAAGTAGTTGTGAGAAAGACAAAAGCTCGTTTGGTTACACAGGTGGTTTTTGAAAAGTTTCTCTCCTGACGAGTAGTCCCCACATGTCATGTACATAGCATCTTCTCCATCTTCTTCTCCATCCTCCCCCTGACGAGCATGCTGGCGGCTGACGACGACGACCTCGCACGCGCGACCGGCTAGCTCGGCTAGAGGAGGAGCGGCGGCGGCGGCTCGGCGAGGAGGTAGAGGCACACGCGGGCGGCGGCGGCGGAGGCAGTCGCGGGCGGCAAGGCTGAGGCCACCGCGCACGCGTGCTCGCCATTGCTGGAGCTCCACCATGGCCACCTCCCATGCCCGCCGATGACGACCGAACAACGACGACTTTGCACGTGTGGGCAGCTCGGCTGGAGAAGCGGCGGGGGCGGGGGACGGTGTCCGTGCAGCACGTGGCGAAGGCGTCGTCAGACAAGCTCATGCGGAAGTTCACCGACCCGGACGCGCACGCCAAGCAGATCACGCTGCCGCGCCGTAGCCTCGCGCTGGGGCGGAAGCAGTCGTCCAGCAGGGTGGCATTGGGGCTCTCCGCGAGGGATTTGGAGCTGGGAGCGGAGCTCGTGGTGCCCAAGCGGAGGCGGAGCATCGGCGGGTCCACCTAGTGGAAGGCCGGGCTGCTGCTGCCGATGACCACAGCCTCTGCCCGCAAGGGAGATCCGCCGCGAGCACCTCCCATGCCCGCCAACGACGACCGAACGACGACGACTTTGCACGCGCGGGTAGCTTGGCTGGAGAAGCGGCGGCGGCGGCGGCGGGGCGAGGAGGAGAGGCGGCGGCGGCGAGGAGGGGCGGCGGCGACGGCAACGGGGAGGAGGAGAGCCGGCGGTGGCGTGGTCTGTTTGGTGACGGCGAAGTGAGGAGGATGAGGAGCGACGCGATTGGAGAAAAAGAACGAACCGTTTTTTGGTAATGGCAGAGCTGGGTAATTTTTTTTCCCAAAAGCAGGTGAAAGCGGGGGGGGGGGAGGGGTAGAGGTGCTTTTGATTTGTAGTAGACCAAAAACTGGCTTTGGGCAAAAGTAGCTGTAGCATTTGGGCCCTTTGGTTAGCTTTTGCAAAAGTAAAAGCTGATTGAAAAGCCCAACCAAACACACCCTCAATTGCTCCGAGCCAAGCCCGGCCGCCGCCACCCTTCACGCTCACTCTGAGCCTTGCCACCACTAGGAATAAGTAGGGGTGCAAACGGGCTAGCCCGAACCCAGCTTGCGCCTCCCTCCATATTAAAATATACTTCTTTCGTCGTATAATATAGTAACTTAGTACCAGATGGAGTATTTTTAAAGCACAATAAATCTGTCCAGATTCATTGTACTATGAAATGCCCCCTTTAGTTTTAGGTTGCTTTATTAAGTAGTTACTTCTACTTACTAGCAGGGTATAAAAAATATGCGGCTATCACGGTTATCACGTATAGTAACCTTCTCCATTTTTTTCATGTTAATCGCAAGGTTGTCATGGTAACCGTACGGTTACTACGTTAACAGTTGAAACCGTGGGATGAAGGTAATCTCACCCAAAACGGTTTGAGAACCCTGCATACTAGTAGTGGAGTAGTGCAGTGGTGGTGCAAGATGAGATGTCCACCCGTCTGCCCGATGCGTGAGATGCTGTATGTGGAGGCAGGCAGCTGCTTTGATCCAGAGCAAAGCACATGAGAACAATCTTAATTTTAGTGTGCAGCAGCTTTCAGTCAGAGTACTGAGAACATGAGACAAGAGCACAAGAATCTTTGCCTGCCTGCCTGTGCCTGCCCAGCCAGCACTAATACCCAACCAACAGTGACCCCTCCTTCCCTGTGCTGTGCACATTGCACAGAGAAAATTAAAGATCCTACTACTATCTCACAGATCATTGATCATATACTGTAGTATCTATCAGGAGGGCCAGTTAACAGTTGCGCTGCCACTGCCAGCCAACCCTTTCATCTCATCTATCTATATATTCGAAATGCATGCATGTGTATCTACAGTTGCAGCTAGCCTTTGGCCCTCCCTGGACAAATTAACCTTTTGTTTTTGTGAATTTAACCTGTCCTTTTCGTTTTCTTGATCAGTGCTGCCATGCTGCCTGCAAGCATGGAGCAAAACAGATTTACAGTGCAATACTGTGATGAGTCGCTATTATACAGTCAGATCAGATCGATGACAGACTATGCCAATTTATGAAATACCAACTTATATTATCTGTGACAATGAAAGCAAATAATGTGCACTGCCATTAAGTACAACCGAAGAAATCCAACAATGTGAATCAACCGATCACTAGAGATTATCTAGCTATGCTCAGTAAATTAAAGAAATAAGATATCGGAACGCGGATGTGGAAAAGCGGTGAGAAAACAAGACAAAATGAATCAGGCTAAGCAAGCAACAAGACAAACGCATCTCACAAGCATCAACTTTTTATGGCTCTAGCGACTACTCGCTAGTAGTCGACTAAATAGTGGAGTTAACTATAATCAGGTGGAGGCCAGAGTGTAGGACAGTGAGAAGAAAACATACCAGCTGCTAGCTAGATGTCATGCTAATTAACACACTACCAAATCGATCTACAATTCTGATTCCGTGTGGTTCTGATCTTGTCCATCTCAAGAACGCCACTTCTTGCTTTAATTTAACTATTTAGGTGCCTTGTTCAAATGAAGAACTCATGTCGCGATGTGTAATCGATTTGGCGTCCCTTCCTGCAGCCAACAATATATAGTGCTGCTACCTGCTAGCTAGCATCTGGGGCATGACTTGCTAGATATCTAGACGGATTAAATGTGTAAATGTTCAGATTGATAGATAGGAGTAGTAGTGTAGATTGAGAGGTCAACTGCAACATGAAAAATAATTAGCTAAATTAATCCACGCAGCTAGCTAGCTACTCCCTCCATCCCATTTTAAGTGCAACTATAAGTTTCCGTGCCCAACTTTAATCGCTCGTCTTATTTAATTTTTTTTATAATTAGTATTTTTATTGCTATGAGATGATAAAACATGAATAATACTTTATATGTGACTTATGTTTTTAAATTTTTTTAAAAATTTTTTAAATAAGACGGATAGTCAAAAAGTCGTGCATGGAAAATCATGTCTGCACTTAAAATAGAACGGAGGGAGTAGCTTGAACCATCACTCAAATTAATTAAAGGCAGATTTACCCCTCGAGTAATTAAACTCCAACAAGACTCATAGAAACATTCATACAAAAACATTTATATGTATTACATGAACTTAGGGTTTATTAAGTACTAACTTTCTCTGATTCATATTATAAAATGTTTTAAGTTTTAAATAGTTTCATGTATGGACCCATGTATGTGTTTTATATTTGTCTAAATTCATATGGATATTAGTAAATCTAAACGATGGATGAAAAGGCCAAAACATCCCGTTGTCGTTTGGGTATTTAACTGAGAAAAAAATTTCACGAATAATTTTGAACTTCACTCACCGAATAGCTGACGTGCACCTAAATCCATTGGTATTGTATAGAGAACTCTTTTAAGTCCTCGAGAGATGTCCCTTCAATATTTGTTCAAAAATACCATCCAAAAAAGTTATTAATTTTTCTTAAAAAAATGACAACGTTCATACAATATACATATATACCACTCTGAAAAATTTAACTCTAAACTCAACTTACATTGAGAAACACACACAAAAAAGACGACAAATCTAACGTATAAACAGTACCGACACTGTGTGTAGATTGAATTTGAACTTTGGTGGAAACAGATGTCACACTATACTCTACAATTGTCAAATTTTATCAAAATTTTTCATAACCATTTATATTAGAGAAAACGATACACACAAAACATTCTCTCAAGTGATTAAAATCCTCTTTTTGGCGACATGTACCTCTCATTAGCTCATCGATGATGCTGTATAATCGGGTGGGAGCACCTCGGATGCCTTTGCCTATTGAACTGTCAACAACATCTAGCTATCAGTGTTTATTCTCTTTCAGTGGACTCTTCTTCGAACTGAATTATTACCTGAAAAGATTTTAGAAGAAAAACTATTACCGGCATTTCAATGAAAACATGTACATATATGCATATGCAAGAGAATCAATTTAGAATTCCAGATTCGATGGAGACACACTACCACCTCGATAGATTAGGATGACTAGCTAGCTAGCTAGGATTGCCTTGAATGAATTGCAGAGACACATCAATGACCAGTTAGTTAAGATCGACCAACAAATATATAATTTAAAAACATGATTTTGCCGGACAACGCATTCTCCAATTATATATATGCTCCTGGATTTTACATTTTGTCCAATAAAAAAACATCTTAATTACACCACTGGTGTGAGAGAAAATTAATTTGCTTCCCTCTATACATATATAATAGCAAATTAAATAATGAATTAAGCTACATATTTTTTCCTCTGAAATTAATAAACCCAAGAAGGAAACGAATGAATAAATTAAAGAGGAGCTAGCAGGCCACATGTGCACAGTGCAGTAACCAATATATACCTAAAGAACAAAACCTGATCGAGGAGAAGACATGTCATCCAATCATACACTGTACGCGCACACACACATGAGACATATATACACCGATCTGATCTGATCCAATCCTTGCTTAATTCTTCTCCGGCTGGCCGGCCTCTCCTATAGCTTAGCTTAGCTTGCGAGACTTCGTTCCACTAGTCTTCTCCTAATTTCTTCCTCCTGCAAATATGCGTAGTCTTCTGTCATCGTCGACCGTCAAGTGTGTCTCTCGCTGCACACGGAGATGCATGCACCTCTTGATTGATTGCTCGGTCGACTGATTGCTTCTTACACACCGCAACTCGCTCTAATTAGTTGGTTTAGCCTGTTTGGATTTGTAGTATTAGAATCGTCACATCCAATATGTACTAGATTTATTTATTTTGAGACGAGCTAGAGCCGCTTGATTATTGTCGATCGGTACTAGCTAGTGCTACTTAGTAAGCCGGCTAGTGGAGTACTCAATCTCTGCTACTACTCGGCTAGCAGCTGGCTGCTGCTGCAGCAGTAGAACATCAAGAGAGGAGGTTAATTAGCTAGTACGTAGTACCTTGGCTGCTTTAATGAACTCGATCGATCCACAGCTAGCTAGCATAGCAGAGCAGCAGTAATGGAGGAGCAAAGAGGCGAGGAGGAGTGGGTGATGTGGGGATCGGCAGGGAGAAGACGAATCATCAGGCAATCGGCGTCGTGGGAGGAGCAGGCGTTCGCGCGCGATGCGGCGGCCAACGCCAACCTCGGCGGCTGCGTGTGGCCGCCGCGCTTCTACACGTGCAGCTTCTGCCAGCGCGAGTTCCGGTCGGCGCAGGCGCTCGGCGGCCACATGAACGTGCACCGCCGCGACCGGGCTCGTCTCCGACAGAGGCAGACCTCCTCCTCCTCCTCCCCCAGCCACCAAGAAGAAGAAGCTGAAGCACCCCAAGATCAGCAAGCTGGCCCTTACTACACCTCTTTCTCTAAACCTAGCACCACCTCCACCGATAATACTACTTGCAGTAACGACATACTACTGCTAGCAAGAGATCAAGAAACCATCAAGAAGAGGGTACCGAGACAGCAAGTACAAGTAGTTGCAGATCAGGACGAGGACGAACCGGCCGGGAGAAGGTACAAGAGGAGGAGGCTTGGTTTGGTGGATCAGCTGCCGTCGTCATGTGAAGGAGGAGATCATCATCATCAGGTACTGATCATCACACCAACAACAGCCGCCGCAAGCCCTAGCTCTATAATTGCTTCTGCTTCTGCCCTTGTGGTTGGGGATCAGCAGCATCAACAAGCAGGATCAGTACTAGATCTAGAGCTTAGGCTTGGGACTAGTACTCCTCCTAAAGCTGTTGTGCACGCTTAATTAATCTGCATGAAATTGATTGACAAGTACCCCAGTGTGGATCACTCTAGTCTCTCCGTATATATATATAGGTCTTGTTAGCTGGCTTCTTCATTTAATTTCTTAGTTTTTCTTCCCCTTGTGACTTCTCTTGGATCAATTCGTTTCTTAATTAGTTTGCAAGGCCCAGCATGCTTACATCTCTCTCTCTCTCCCTCCTTCCAAATGCGTGCAGTGCATATAAATATATGTATGCCAGTGTTGTAGAAGAATTAAGCTTGATATTAGTGTATTGATTACATTCTCTTCTGAAGAATTGTATCCAGTCGATTCGATCATATCGGTATTAGGATTTTGTATTGTATTGTATGTGTTTGTATACAACTTCTATGGTCAAATTTGATCGATCTCTTTTTACCATGCATTTTAATTTCTTCCTAGTATTATTTATATTGTTCCCGTTCCCTCCATATATACTTAAAAGCTGATCTGCAGTTCTGAACCTTAGCTCAATGTGTCGATTACTATCAGTTCAGGCTAGACTAGAAATTTTACATGATTAATTAGGAGTATCAATTACCTAGATTCAAGCAATATGATTGATCATATCCAGCCCTATTCCTACACCGTGAAAGTTGAAATTCTAAATTAGATCCTTAAAATAATTATATATATATATATATATATATATATATATATATATATATATATATATATATATATATATATATATATATAAAGGTTATAGGACAATCTGTTATGTCCAACTGTGTGCATCTTTATTAATCTTACATATTAGTATAGCTTAACAAAGACTAGCTAGAAGCTGATCGACAGTACGTATAGCTAGCTAGCTAGCTAGTGAGGACGACGAACTGACGAAGTGATCATATCTGTTCTTTGTCTTTTGCGTGCACTTCCGATCCTAATTAAAAGCGCGCATCCATGCATCGTTCAAAGTTGGGGCACTGCATATTGCCGATGACATTCTGATTCCTCTTGTATATAGAGTATATTATACGGATTAAGATTTTTTTTTTGAAAAGAAGGCAAAAGTTTTGCCTCGTGTATATACTGATAGAGCAGGGGCAAAAGATAGGTACATGGCTTCTAAATAGGTAGGAACCCACAAAAAGAGAGTCTTAGGTAATTTTTCCCGAAACAGTGAACCCCCTAAGGTAGACAACCCCCGCTTTTGCCTATGCAGCTGCCACTCTTTTATTTTGGCGAAGATTATGACATGTGGGGTGGCGACATGTTGAAAGATACTGACATTGCACTCGCACCAAATTTCCCAAGCGATGAAGGTCAGAAGAGGCTTGAGCATCTTCACCGGGTTATGAGGTGTATGCAGGAGGTGGTATACCACTCCTCCACTGAGGCATAGTCATCCCAAGATTGTTAGTTCAAATTCAAGTCTGTCCACCACTGAATCACTACCCAGATTCGGCAGGAGAGTCTATAACGTGCAAAGAGGTGCAATGCCATTTCCTGTGTGGTGTAGTAGAGGGGCATATTTGCTGATTTGTCCAACTTTTTTTAGCCTGTCTGCTGTCTAGACTCTGCTTTGTATGACCAGCCATGTGAAGAACTTGCACTTCGGCGATGCCCATCATTTCCATATTGTCTCATTGAAAGTTGACCTTGCCGCCCCCAGGAATAGGAGCTGGTAAGCTGATTTTGCCTTGTATTCCCTGTTTGTGGTGAGTTTCCAGACGATGTTGTCGCGTTGTTGCCCTAGCTAGCAGGAGAGCATTGCATATCAAGGTCCAAAGCTCGACGTATCAGCGAAGATGCTCTCTCGTCGTGATATGGTACAATTGGATGTCTCTCTGACCCACTTGTTGGAGAGGAGGGCCTCACAGACAGATCTATTCTTGCTTATGGAGGCTGTGTAGATTGCCGGCGCAATCAATGCGAGTGCTCTAGAAGCCTGTTGTCTTCCCATCGCCTATGGTTATGGTGGTCGCTACGCTACCGCGAACAGCTCTCTGTCCAAGTGATCACCTGACACTAGGGTGCCAGCCCAAGGTCTTATTCGAACCACAGATATCAATCTGAGGGCTCCTAGCCCTCCTAGCTCATTCGGCTTGCATACTTTTTTCCAATTAACTTTGCATTTTTCTCCCAAGATATCATCCCCTCCTGCCCACAGAAATTAATTTGCGTCTTGTTTTGTCTATAGCGTTCAGGATCCCCTTCAAAAGCTTCAGGACCGTCATGTGGTAGATGGGTTATGCAAAGAGGACTGACTTTATAAGAGCCGTTCTTCCAGCCACCATCATCATCTTTCCTTGCCATACCACATTAAGATTATACATATGTACATATTTTCATACGAAAAATATACACATTTTAGTTAGAAATTCTGTAATCAACAAATGATTTTCTTGTGTGTGTGTGTCTTTGCTTGCCTGCATGGCTGCAGAGAGAGAGAGAGAGAGAGAGAACTGAGGAGAGGGGGCAACTGTAAGGTAGGAACAACAACAAACTGGCCTTGCATGCTGGCATTGCTCTTAATTTGGGCATTTGGCTCTAGCTACAGAGGATGATCGATGAATTCCAAAAGTTCAGAGGATGCATGCGTTTGCATATGGTGTTTCTCTCGATTTGCATAGTAATATACGGCCAGCAGTACGTACTAGCTAGGATAGATGTGTACTACTTATATATATATGATATATATATGTCCCATTAGTAATCCACACATGGTTTGCATTTGCTGGATCGATGGGTGCTGTCCTCCATTGGAATAATTCAAATCAAGACGCCCTGCTAGGGCCTCCTGCTGCCTCAATGCATGGATTATTCGATCTCCCATGAACTGGCACTGCATGCATGCCCTACAGCTAGCTAGCTAGCTCCAAGACTCCTGACTGCTGCTAATTTATTGGCCTGCACATTGCTACTCCGGCCGTATTTAGTTGTTTTAGCAAAAAATAAAAACTTTTGACGTATACGGACACGCATTTGAAGTATTAAATGTAGACTAATAACAAAATAAATTACATATTTCGCCTATAAACTGCGAGACGAATATATTAAGCCTAGTTAATTCATCATTAGCAAATGTTTACTGTAGCACCACCTTGTTCATGGCGTAATTAGGCTCAAAAGATTCGTCTCGCAATTTACATGTAAACTGTGCAATTGGTTTTTTATCCACATTTAAGGCTCCATGCATGTGTCCAAACATTTGATGTGACGGAAAAGTTGGAGGTTTGAAGAAAACTAAACACAGCCTCCCTCCATACTATTATAAGTGTAGCCATAAGTTTTCGTGTCCAACGTTAACGTTTGACCGTCTATCTTATTTGAAAAATTTATAAAAAAATTTGAGAAGCTAAGTCACACATAAAGTACTATTCATATTTTATCATCTAATAAAAATAAAAATACTAATCATAAAAATATTTCAAATATGACATATGGTCAAAGTTGGGCACTAAAATCCATAATTACGCTTATTATGGGACGGAGAGAGTACTACATAACACCACATAGAGACTGGCATCATAGGTACCGGCTCACTTAAAACCAGTACCTATGAGACATTTTCTATCCCCCTTCCCTCCCAAGTGGCGCCTCAAATAAAACTGCCACCTATAACACCTTATTATTACCGGTTAATTTATTAAAACATGGCACCTATATGTGAGTCATCAGTACCAATTCTCTAAAAACCGATGCTAGAAGCTAAGTCATCTGTACTGGTTTTCTTAAAAAAACCGACACCTATGGATAAGTCGAGTCAACTGGATGAGCGCGTAGAGGATGCCATTGATGAAAATATCTACGAACCTCTCTTTTACTATTCGATTGGCTCCTCTCCAACTCATGTTCTCCCTCCCCCTCTCTTGCCACCTCTGCTTCCTGTGGACTTGCCGCTCAAGCCGCCTCTGCTTCCGCCTCCTCTTTGCTGCTCTCCCCTACTCAAACGACAAGGATTAATTGGAATCGAAGACATCAACCCTTTTTGGCCAACACAGCCATCTATCCCCTCTCCATCGGATCCCGCCAATGCCACCAACGAGCTTTCTCCACCAGATCTGCACCAATGCCACCAACGTGCTTCTCCACCGAATCCCCGTTGTGCCCTTCCACATCCGCCAATGACTCTTCTTCTCTCTGTTTGGCGGATCTAGTTGCGGCTCGAGCCTATGAGGCCCACACTGGCGTGGGGAAAGGTGCGGTCGGCGATTAGCTTCGATCAGTCGCCTCGCCTCCTCCTTGGGAGCTCACTACCTTCCAGATCCTGCCACCACAAGGTTGGCATCAGCTAGATCCGGCCACCACCGTCTCAGTGGTGGCAAGATCCATCTAGGGTAGGGTGGGGTAGGGGGAGGGGGCCACAATGGCAGCAAATCGACGCATTGGCGAGAAAAGGCGATCGACGACGCACTTTACCACGGCAAGTGGCGGTGGATGTGTTCGTTGTTGTCCTTCCATATTTGTGTTCTTGGATGCTAACATGTGCATGTTTGATTCTATAATTTTGTTCTTTGATGTTCTTAGAAACCTTTCAATTCAAGATTATGTGAAAGCTATCCTTTGATCTTCTTCACTTGCACAAATCTTGAAACAAATCTAGCGGTTCAAAATTATGTGAAAGTTACATACAAGTTATATTGTACTTACATGCAAGTTACAGTGTAATTACGCATGCAATTAAGTTATAGTGTAATTACACTATGATTATATTATAATTACATATGTTAAATTTTTAGGAGAAAATTTATCAACAAATATTTTGTAGATAATGAAATAAAATTATATCGTGGCCTTTGTTCAAAAGAGTTACAGCCAATTATTATAATCTAGCACTATGTAAGAAAATTGCAAATGAAATTGTGCATGGGCACGCGATAAAAGTAAAGGAGCTGCAAGCTTCCATGGATTGATGGATATGGGCCCTTGGCCGGCTTTTGTGGATCGTCGGATCGCATCCATCGGGAGGTGGAGCAGTAGCCACGTATATACACATACATACGCGCCACAAAATATATACAACGACGATAGTTATTAATCGGATGGATTATTTCCTGAGCGTGTTTAGTGTGTGTGGTTCATGAGGCACCTCCAATCTCATCCACACCAACGACGTGCGTACGGACAGCTTAATTGGTTCATCCATCCGATCCATCCCAATCGGCCGCATCTAGCTGGCAAGCTAGCAGCCAATCACTACCAGACTTTGCATTCAGCCTATAGGAGCAAAACCGTCAGGAAAATTGGTTTTACCGTCAGAAAAAATATTCCTGTAGGTGCCCCGTCAGAAATTGCCGACAGAAAAATTACCATGGAAAAATTCAATTGTTCTGTCGGTTTCCCGACAGAATAATAATTTCTGACGGCCTTTTCCTGTGGGTGGAACACAGAAAAAAACTGAGACGCCGGGTTTGAGAGAACATAGTTCTGACGAGTGCACCGTTAGAAAAATTGGCTTTCCAAGGCAAAAAAAAAAAAGAAGAGAGAATGCTATGCACATGCACTTCAGATTAATACACAAGTAAATTGATTTGGATATTGCACTCATGATTAGATCCATACATAATTATTTACATCAATCAAATATTCATAGTACAATTGTGCATAGATACATCAACTTCAGTGAGATATACATATCAAAGTTTCAACTTTGTGTCAATCTTGTTTACAAACACTAAGAAAATAGCCACCCAGTGGTAAAGGAAGTGCAAGTCTCCATCTATGTTACAATTTATAAAGATACACTTATAAAGATTCATATTTTATCTTTCAAGATAAAATTATCCACCAAACATTGTACGAAAATTCTGATTGATCAACACCTTTCAATCAGCTGCAAGCAAAAAGGCAACAGGTGTTGAATGATGTGCAACAAAAATAATAACTTGCAAGATATGCACTAAGATGTGGCACTTAATCTGTACCTAAGACTTCGTTGAAATTTGGCGTTCTTCTGTAGTTTTGGAATGGACTCTGCAAGATGGACAAATTGAATATGCAAATCAGCTATACAAAGAATCAGTTTAGGTCATGCACATTGGTTAGTTATATTTAGCAACACATTCAGGCAGATCACTTTACTGTAACTGATGAAGCTTTGTCTCATGACATTTAAATATAAAACAGGGAAGTTTTTTTGAGTAGCAAGGGACTCTAATGTGGGATAGGTCTTCACAAAATGGCTTGAGAGAGGAAAATTAGATGGTCCTGATATAAGTTGAAACAAGAAACAAATTATTTAGATGTAAAATGGACATTATACACTAGACTAATCCAAGAAAATTAAGTTTCTATTATGGACTAAGTTACATAATGTAGACTAATATGGGAATCAACTTTTCTTGCTTAATATCCGGGAATCAGGGCTGTCTCAGGGCTCTGAAAAAAAAGAGTAAGGTGAATAAAATATCATTCTACTTATACTTTTAATTGATTAACTAATTCAAAAAAGGGCACCTAAAGTCATCAGAACATCTCTGTATTTCGTAATTGGCACCTAAAGGTAATTGGCAACAATATTAGTAGACAGATGGTTTGCTACCCGAAGCAAAATAATATATTGCAAGTCAATTACCGGTCTTGAAGTCTAATTGTCTAGACTATCCAGATCAAGACAAATATCCAGATCAACTATACGGTGATCATTTACTCCAAATCAAGACAAATATCCAGATCTACTCTTGGTAATCACGTACTACAAATCCTTGCAAAATAATCCGGAGAGCAAACCAACCAGCTGTTGGACGAGGAGGCTTGCTGGGGACAGACTGCCGTAGATCCGCTCGCCTCGAGGCTAGACCTGGCGCCGCCGGAGACGGGAGCCACCGGATCTGGAACACCCAGCCTCGGGATGGCTGGATCCGTGACCATCGAGAATGGGGCATATGGATCTGAAGACCCTGAACTTGGGTTGGCTGGCACCGCCGGGGAAGAGATGGCTCATCGATGGCACAAGGCGGCGGCGTGGTCTCCATTCGTCAAAGCACCGGCGCCGGCGCTGGATCTACTCGCGAGTGGCGATGAGGACTGCAGAAGGAGGAGAGGGGTGGTGGCGGCGGCTTGAGGGATTGGGACGCGAGGGATGAAAAACTAGGTTTTCTTGTGTGGGCTGCTGGACTTCTATACGATGGATTTAGGCCCACCTATCAGTGGTAATTTTCTATGAGTCCTAGCACAACCGACAGAACTATAGCGATGTTCTGTGGGTTGGCTGCAAAACGCACAGAAAATATCACGGCCCACAGGATAGCTCTAAAGTCTGGTAGTGAATATAGTATAGCTACTTGGGCTTACAGAATTTGCGTCTAAGGGTGTGTTTAGTTCCAAAGTTTTTTTCCAAACTTCCAACTTTCCATCACATCAAACCTTTCATATACACACAACTTTTCAGTCACATCGTCTCCAATTTCAACCAAATTCTAAACTTTTGTTGGAAGTAAACACAGCATTGGTGATCAATTTAACTAGTACTCGTAATAAATCAATGAAGGGAATATGCAGGCACGGTCTGGAAGAGTCGGGCACACACTCGATCGCTTGGACACTAGCAAAGCTGCAATCGTTCGCCTTGCATTGCCAGTAGCTATAAATCTCGCTCCATCAGCAAGCCAGCTCTCATCAACCGGGTGTCCCTGATCGAGCTGAGCTGAGCTGAGCTAGCTTAATTGCACAATTTAATTTCTTCTTGCACCTAGCTCATTCGTCGATCACTCACTCAGTTAGTACCTAGCTAGCAAGCAAGATCGGTAACGCAGCTAGCTAGTTAGTACAACTGCAAGAAGCTAATTAAAATACTATCTTGTGCATACATACATACATACATACCCACCAGCTGATCGATGGCAGCGACATCGACGACGATGGCTTCTGCTTTCTCCTCCACTGTCGGAGCCCCGGTACGTACGCTAGCTCGTCTCCTGCTGTTAGCTAGCTAGCCTCTAATAATATTCCTACACGACAAGGTTAATTTCCTACGTATGCACAGTAGTATCTGTCAAAATCGGCCGATATAAATTAGTACTCGTAGGAGACTGGCAAATGAAAACGAGGCTGGCAAATGGATGAGAGATACCTGTTGCTGCTATATAATTCTGTAGGAGTCTGAATATTTTGCAATTAAGCAAGTTATATAACTCTCCCGCCAATTTTACCATTTATTTTGTCGCGCCAACTTTACAATTTAAAAATTTGTATTTGTTGAGAAAATAACAATTTTGTTAAATTCATATAATAAAGTTTTAGGTATTGTCAGAAAGATAGAAAAGCATATCATGATTTGAAGCAAGCAACAAGAAATTTAAAGATAGAAAGGAAAAACTAGAGGAGACCCGTTAACGTTGCAATGAGAGATCTGTAGTAAGAAACAGAGGAGTGTCCTGTTGAAAGTTTAAAAGCATGCAGAAGCTGACATGTTGTGGCTTGGCAGGGAAGCGGGTTGGTGGTGAAGAATTGGCTGAGGACGGCGGGGTACAGCCACCATGGAGGCAGGTCCAGGTGCAGGTGCAGGAAGATCATGGCGATGGCGGGCGGCAGCAGCAAGGAGGTTGACGAGGAGAAGCAGACAGAGCAGGATCGGTGGAAGGGACTCGCGTACGACATCTCCGACGACCAGCAGGACAGCACCAGGGGGAAGGGCCTCGTCGACTCCCTGTTCCAGGCTCCCATGGGTGATGGCACCCACGAGGCACGAGTACCTCAGCCAGGGTCTCAGAACGTACGTAATTAAGCACATTCAATAATGCTTGAAATATAATGCTGCGTTGCATGCACATTTTGATTAATTAATTAATTAATTGCTGCAGGTACAACCTGGACAACACCATATGGACACATCTCCAAGAACTTGATGAAGCTGCCCAACATCCTGGGCATCTGGGGAGGCAAGGGCCAGGGCAAGTCGTTCCAGTGTGAGCTCGTCTTCGCCAAGATGGGGATCAAGTGAGAGTAGGAAGTACAACTGCATTGCATGCTGCGTGTGTTGTAATAGTAGTACAACTGCATGCATGCAGCCCCATCATGATGAGCGCCGGAGAGCCCGCGAAGCTGATCCGGCAGCGGTACCGCGAGGCGGCGGACATGATCAACAAGGGGAAGATGTGCGTGCTGTTCATCAACGACCTGGACGCGGGGCGGCACGACGCAGTACACGGTGAACAACCAGATGGTGAACGCGACGCTGATGAACATCGCGGACAACCCCACCAACGTGCAGCTCCCAGGGATGTACAACCCCCGTGTCCCCATCATCGTCACCGGCAACGACTTCTCCACGCTGTACGCGCCGCTCATCCGCGACGGGCGCATGGACAAGTTCTACTGGGCTCCCACCCGCGAGGACCGCATTGGCGTGTGCAGGGGCATCTTCCGCAGCGACAAGGTCCCCGACGAGGACATCATCAAGATGGTGGACGCGTTCCCATCGACTTCTTCGGGGCGCTGCGGGCGCGGGTGTACGGCGACGAGGTGCGGCGGTGGGTGGCGGAGATCGGGGTGGAGAACATCGGCAGGAGGCTGGTGAACTCCGCCGGATCGAGTTGGAGCAGCCCAAGATGACGATCGACAAGCTGATGGAGTACGGGCCGGCACATGCTGGTGAGGGAGCAGGAGAACGTCAAGAGGGTGCGGCTCGCCGATAAGTACCTCAGCGAGGCGGCGCTCGGAGACGCCAACCACGACTCCGGCGAGTTCTATGGCAAGGCCGCGCAGCAGTCGCCCGTCCCCGTGCCGGCGGGATGCACCGACCAACGCGCCGCCAACTACGACCCTACCGCCAGGAGCGACGACGGCAGCTGCGTCTACAACTGAACTCAATCCATCACCAATTCACCACCAGCTTCTTAATTTTGCACTTGTATGTATATATATATATATATATATATATATATATATATATATATATATATATATATGGACACCTATTTCCTACTACCGGAGTAGTTACTCCCTCCTCTTAATGAGTCAGGTTATGATCCAATAACCGGTCCTTAGCTTGGTTATTTTATTTAAATAATTAACTAAATTGTTTATTTGTTGAAATTATTTATTATTCGTTAGTTGCATGCAAACGAACTTAGTTAGTTGACATTAACATGCTAGCAAAAGAAACATGCAAGCGATATACTAATTTTAGTTAGTTGATGTTAGTTGATGGTGATATCTTCTGCTCGTTTTTAATTAGCTAGTTTAAGTAGTATGTATTCAAAAAGGTTTGTATCCCACGAAAATACCGAACGGCACCTAAACTCTGAATTAGTGAGCTGGATAAGGTGGAAGTAGTTACTCCCGGTAGTAGCATATAATTTTCATATATATATATATATATATATATATATATATATATATATATATATATATATATATATATATATATATATATATATGAACACCATCGATATGCTTCCTTGTACTTCGCACCCTATATAGCCTGTACCCTTAACAAAGAGGAACGTTTAATTTGTCACTACTGCACCCAAATTAACTAGTATTATTTAAATTAATCGTATGAGAATTTTTAAAGTATAGTACATACTAAAATTTTACGCTACAAATTTTAATACCTCGAAGTATGTGATATATGGTGAAATTACACTTGTCATATACTAATACATTATTAGTATTTGCACATAATCCAATCGTTTGTCACATAGTTCATTAATTATCCACCAGTGTACTAGCAGTACTGTGTGCATATGCAACGATACGTACGATCTCTGGATACTGTGGATGTGCCATCATATCGCTGATTGATATATACACATGCTGACTATATATGGGGATATCCCCCAGTTCTTTACATGTCATTCAAATGATTATAAAAAAATTGAAAAAAATTGAGAAGGTCTATTAACATGTGATATAACACTCCACAAATATACAAGTTCAAGTTCAAGTTCAACTTCTACAAATTGTAACGAAAAATACAAATTAAACCACAGCTAGTTAATGTATATTCAGAGTCAAATTTGTTTTTTTCGTTGCGAGATGTCGAAGTTGAATTTTTATTTGCATGTTTATAGAGTAATATATCACATGTTAATATATCTTCTCAATTTTTTTCATAACCACTTGAGTGACATGCAAACAACGAGGGAATATTTCCTCGAGGGATCCAAATCCACTTCCCTATATATGGATGTATTCTCAACTTGCGGGTTGCATTTGTTACTACAGATGCATGCTATATCAAAGTTCCTGTGCTATTCATCATGTTGCACGATAACAATTAGCGTATCACTGTAATGATGCACAAGTTGGGGAATGTTATCCAATTCCAATATGTGCGCTAGTACTTGCCTAGTGAGATGACTGTTATTTTCCAATGTACTGGAGACTCGACCTTACAAGTGTCGTTACCAATCACTTGCCTCCATCTCAAACGTCTTAGTAGGGACAAGCTAGCTAGGAGAAATTTCACATGACTTGCATAAAAGATTACTACTGACATGACATGAGCAAACAATTAATTTTCAAAAGTTACGAAAAGCAATATAGAGGCTTAGGAGGAACGAAAGCTATGAACCACAAATAAATTCATCTTAAGGCACTGCTGCAGATTTAGCTGCCTCCGATTGATGCTTCACCAAAAAACAATATCAGCAGCAGTGCAAAATTAGAATTTTTGTATTTTTGTGGTAACGGAACCCATCAAAGGGGAAAAAACGTACAATGCTTATGTTGTATGTTAAGAGAAGTTTGTGTGGTGCCAAATGACAGTCCTAGCCTGATGGTTATCGAGAAAGCAGAATATGTGCAGGTAGCAGAGCAAAATATTTGTGGTAGTCCAACTAGAATACAATTTGCATGCCATGCCTCATCCAAGAAGCCGGGCAACGAGAGGCAGCAAAAGGCTTTTCTGTGGTGATGCAAAATGAAGAGGTTATGTAGTAGCTGAGCTGATGAAGCAACTGGTCGCTAGCTGCCGGCCGGGAGACGAATGTGAGGCAAGGAAAGAAAAGAAAAAACAGAGAGAAAGAGTTGATCAGAAATGGGTGAATTCTGTGGTGAGGAAAGGTCAAGGAACTGAAGCCAAGAGATCCTTCCAACCTACACTAATACAATATACTCCTAACTCGCTCACAGACTCCGATCCAGGTCCAAGTCATGCTATGCTGTGGATCGGCCGGCCGAGATTGCGCCACGTGTGCAGAACCCAATCTTCAGCGTGTGGCCTGTGGAGGATCTGGAAGCTGATCCACAGGGAGGAGTGTGTGCCTCTCACAGCCTCCAACTTCCATGGCGACGTCCAATTCTATTGTATTATTTAAGGCCTACCGCAGCTCGGCCTCTACACTTTGAGCAGCAGCGGCCGGCCATCATCAGTGATCCTCTACAATCATCGACTTTCAGCAAATTAAGATGGCTGCTGCCTTCTCCTCCACCGTTGGAGCTCCGGTACACATACATACGCAGCTAGCTAGCTAGCTTGATAAGTACATGTTTTTGCTGCAAATTAAATGAGGAGGATATGTAATAGTACTTACTTGCGAGATTAATGGATGTGCAGGCGTCCACTCCGACCAACTTCCTGGGGAAGAAGCTGAAGAAGCAGGTGACATCGGCGGTGAACTACCATGGCAAGAGCTCCAACATCAACAGGTTCAAGGTGATGGCCAAGGAGCTGGACGAGGGCAAGCAGACCGACCAGGACAGGTGGAAGGGTCTCGCCTACGACATCTCCGATGACCAGCAGGACATCACCAGGGGGAAGGGTTTCGTCGACTCCCTTTTCCAGGCTCCCACGGGTGATGGCACCCACGAGGCCGTCCTCAGCTCCTACGAGTACCTCAGCCAGGGTCTCAGAACGTACGTACTAAATCTAATTTGTACACCACACCAATCGATTTTATTCATCATATTCATATATATGCTGAATTGAATCGAATTGACTGACTGGATATATGCATACATACCTCCAGGTACGACTTCGACAACACCATGGGAGGCTTCTACATCGCCCCTGCTTTCATGGACAAGCTCGTCGTCCACATCTCCAAGAACTTCATGACCCTCCCCAACATCAAGGTCCCACTCATCCTGGGTATCTGGGGAGGCAAGGGTCAGGGAAAATCCTTCCAGTGTGAGCTCGTCTTCGCCAAGATGGGGATCAAGTTAGTATGAACTTTCGAATTAATTAGTAGTATGTATGTACTTGCTTGCTGCTAATTGACTTACAACGTACGTACGTACTTACAGCCCCATCATGATGAGCGCCGGAGAGCTGGAGAGCGGCAACGCCGGAGAGCCGGCGAAGCTGATCAGGCAGCGGTACCGTGAGGCGGCAGACATCATCAAGAAGGGGAAGATGTGCTGCCTCTTCATCAACGATCTGGACGCGGGTGCAGGTCGCATGGGAGGCACCACCCAGTACACGGTGAACAACCAGATGGTGAACGCCACCCTGATGAACATCGCCGACAACCCAACCAACGTGCAGCTCCCCGGGATGTACAACAAGGAGGACAACCCCCGTGTCCCCATCATCGTCACCGGCAACGACTTCTCCACGCTGTACGCGCCGCTCATCCGTGACGGGCGTATGGAGAAGTTCTACTGGGCTCCCACCCGCGACGACCGTGTCGGCGTCTGCAAGGGTATCTTCCGCACCGACAACGTCCCCGACGAGGACATCGTCAAGATCGTCGACAGCTTCCCAGGCCAATCCATCGGTACATCCATCTGCAACCAAAAATGCTATCAATGACCAAATTAATTAAAATTAAAGGAAACTGAAACTGAATGATCGAATTGCTGCATGCAGATTTCTTCGGCGCTCTTCGTGCCCGTGTTTACGACGACGAGGTGCGCAAGTGGGTGTCGGACACGGGTGTGGAGAACATTGGCAAGAGGCTGGTGAACTCGAGGGAGGGCCCACCGGAGTTCGAGCAGCCCAAGATGACGATCGAAAAGCTCATGGAGTACGGATACATGCTTGTGAAGGAGCAGGAGAACGTCAAGCGTGTGCAGCTGGCTGAGCAGTACTTGAGCGAGGCTGCTCTTGGTGACGCTAACTCCGACGCCATGAAGACTGGTTCCTTCTACGGTTAGATCCAACACCCTCCCACTACTTTACACCATCATCATATATGATATATCTCTCTCCATCACTATATATATATATATATATATATATATATATATATATTATGAAAGAAACAAAAATAGCTTCCTCTAAATTAATTATGACCAGCTAACCAGCTAAAACGCACAAATTAAGATTTGTTATACATGTTATTCTATCTATAGCGCAGGGGCGGAGCCACGTGTCGAGCAGCTTAATTAGGCTTGAGCTCCACACGTGGCAAGAAAATTATAAGGGCCGGAAAAGCATAAATTTCTTGTTACAATTTGTTATACTAAATGATTGAGCCCTATGCATGACAAAATTCTACCTCCGCCCCTGTCTATAGGTTCTGCGCCATCCAGCTGAATAAAAGATCTCTAGCTATTCGCATCCCATCGATGCATCGTAGGCGGCCTGCATAGGAGGAGGAGGTGATTTAACCCCTTAACTCTTCACTATTCCATTTTGTAATTCCTGTATATTCAGTCCTTCAGCATACATGCATGTATGAAGACATATCCGGTGAAAACAATCTATGTGTTAGGAACCAATGAAAATCATACAAAAAAGTTTTGTAAATTCATGAAAATACTACTAGAGATATATAGCGCAGATATGAAATATATTCTTACCAAATTTCAAGTTCAAACTCAACTTTATTTGTGAGAATTTTTGTTTCTCTTAAATGAAGTTAAGTTTGGACTTAAATTTGGTAACAATGTATTTCATATCTACACCTCTCTCTAGTAATTTTTTCATGAATTTATAAAATTTTTAGATATAATTTTCACTAGTTTCCAACACTAAGCTCGTTTTCAAAGGATATTTCCCTTATATATATATATATATATATATATATATATATATATATATATATATATATATATATATATATATATATATATATATTATATTCTACTATATCTTGTCTGCATTTTCTCAAACATATAATACTATACTCCTATGTTATGTACTATATAGATCGATAGGTTGCTGATTAAAGTTAGTACTTGGATAATTTGGATCAGGGCAAGGAGCACAGCAAGCAGGTAACCTGCCTGTGCCGGAAGGTTGCACCGACCCTGTTGCCAAGAACTTCGACCCAACGGCAAGGAGCGACGACGGCAGCTGCCTTTACACCTTTTAAGCAGGCCGGCTTGACGCTTGCTATTAATTATTTCTCCTTTTTATGTTTTCTCTTTGTTCTGTGTATCAGATCACGCCCAAGCCATAGCTGGGCATGACAAGTTTTTGTTAATAATAATATAATATAAAGATATGGGCTATACTATACATGAGTATATTTCATTTGGGTATCATTTGTCAATTTCTGTGTCCATCCAGTGTTTTCTTAGAACAATACTGTAAGACGGTTTACTGTCAGCCAAAATGCTAAATTAAGCAATGGGAACAATACGGTTTGCACTCCTAATTTATTCGGCAAGTCTTTTGCTGCTTTTCGTTTCAAAAAAAAAAAACTTGGGAGAGTGGAATGCTAATTCACATGTGACATTCATGGAACAAAATTGAGAGAGAGAGAGAGAGAGAGTACCGATGAATGTAATCAAACAGGTAGGAAGAAGGCAGGGGTGCGAGGGTTGATGAGTGATGACGCACCTTCCTTGTGAAGCACTGTGACGAACACACAAGGGGAATAGCAAGCATTAGCAGCACCAGCATGAAAGAAAGAAAGGGGAATCGGTGGAAGAGGTGACGCTGAGGAGGAGGAGGAGGAGGAGGAGGAGGTGGCTCAGCGCCATCGCCTAATCGCCATCGCAATCGCGGTTGAAGATGGGATCGCCCTTTGAGGCATTTGGACGAACACAGATCAAGCATGCATCACCATCGGTGAAGCAAGCAGCAGCACGAAAGAAAGAGATCGGTGGACGCTGGCTGAGGGTGGGTGGCGAGCGGAAGCAGCAGCAGCAGCAGGGCCATCGCCATCGGAGTTGAGGAGGATCGGATGGAGTCGGCGGCGAATCGCAGCGATGGATGGATATCATCATATCGTGAGGTGAGGGGAGGAGAGGAGGGGACTCCGTAGTGGAGTGGTATCCGATAGATTCTGGGCCAGGTCCATTAAGCCCACTATCCCAGCTCCACGTTTCTGGGCCGGCCAACGTAAATGCACATAGGCCCCTGGCCTATATTTAAGTGGCCCATATTTCTGTGATCGTGGCCCATACATCCACATGTTTCAATCACGTGAGAGTATGTACACTTAGACTCCCTTAAATATATATGTCCAATATAATTCGTATCCCTCGGTTACAGTATCAGATATCCTAAACCCTCAACTATTAAAACAGGTGTAAAATAACTCGCTTGGTAGTTTTGAGTTGATTTTCGCTGACGTGGCATGTTAGCCTAGTCCAATCGTTGAGCCAACATGTGCAGACCCACATAACATCCCCCTCCCTCTCTGGCTCTCTCCCCTTTCCTTCTTCCTCCTCTCTCTTTCTCCCTTATCTCTCTCTTTCCCATTACATTCCCCCTCTCCAAGATATTTAACTATTTGTCACTCTTATAAGTGGCAATTAAGGATTTGCCACTAGATCCACATGTCATAAATATACGAGGGCCACACGTCATAGATTGTAAGTGACAAATCCTTAATCGCCACATCTTAAAAGTGGCAATAAGTAAAATACCCCCCTTCTCCATAGTAGCAGCATCGGCTGGTGGCTAGCTCCCAGCAAAGCGAAGCGGAACCGGGTGCAGCGACCCACGACTTGGACGGTCGAGACGTCGCCGCTAATCACTTTAACTCCTACCACGGTAGCCTCGACAAAGCCGTCGGCCTCTACTTTGCGACCGTCATGAAGGAGCCTGTTGGCCCATCCATCTCGACCCACTGACAGTGGTCTGCGGCTTGGAGTAATATAACCGCGTCCTCCTTCACGATGCCACTCTCTACCCGTGTATATGCGGACTAGGTGAGGGCCATCACGTCCCAACCCCCTCGAGCTCCTCCGCCGCCATCACCTTGCTATCGCCCCTCCACCTTCTCCTCAACCTTTCTGTAAGCCTCCGTGAGGTCAAGCCGCCATCCTCCTTGGCTCTGTTGTGCTAGCTGCCAACAACTGCCCCCGGTTTCCGCTTCGCCCCAATGGGAACTTGCCGCCAGCCACCATCGTTGTGGAGAGCAGGAACAGAAGGGGAGAGAGGGGGGATGAGGAAGGGAAGGAGAAATAGTATGATATGTGGGTCCCTACTTACTTCCTCAATGGTTGGCCTAGGTCAACCGGCTACGTCAGTGAAAACCATCCTCAAAATTATTGAGGGGGTTATTTTGCACCAGTTTTAATAATTGAGTGCTTAAGATATATGGTATTATGATTGAGAGATACAAATTAGATTGGACGGTGTAAATTTGAGAGAGACAAAGTAGACTTGTTCCTCAATCATGAGGAGCCGGCCTGGGCTGTCTCTCTAATCAACATACGGCTACTACTATAAGGGGATGTGTTTAGTTCCACACTAAAATTAAATGTTTGAAGAGATTGAAACGATGTAATAGAAAAATTAGAAGTTTGTGTACGTAAGAAAGTTCGATGTAACGAAAAAGTTAAAAATTTAAAGAAAAAGGTTGGAATTCAGGGTCTAAGAGAAGCTTTGCACTTCACTGTACAGACTGAACTTGTCTCTGCTACTGTCAGATTATTCAATGGCGTTGTACGTACCCTATGAATACTACTCTACAAATTAATGCCGCGCGTTCTTCAATTAATCTCCAATAATCCGCACGATGATGAAAAAATAATTTAGCGTAACTAACTGAGCAAGTCAGTTCTCCTACTTCCTTTTCAATATACTTGAAAAAATACTCGTGCGTTACAATGGATGAGTGCTATTTTAATCTTATCATTGTTATACGGTTTAGCTAGGATGAAATTTACTGTAGGAATTCACTTGGATTTTTATTTTAGAAAATCTTGAGCTGCAATTAGGAGCCCGACTTTCATCTCAAGTTAGCACGCAAGTTTTTTTAAAGAGATTTCTTATACGACTCCTTTTGTATTTTTAAAAACAAACAAACATAAAATCCAACTCAAATACGGATATGTATTTCTAAAAACGAACGTACTTAAAAACCAATCAAACATAGATGACATATTAAAATACCGACAAAAATATTTTCAATTTTTATAATAGTATAGATATAGATATAGATAACGTCATTAAATTCTAACATGATGTTTAATCATTCATCCTATTAAAAATATATAAATATTATTTATTTTGTTATAACATATTTTATTATTAAGAAAAATAATAATTTATACTTTAATATATTTATATTAATTTTTTAAATAAGATAGATAATCAAATTAACATATTAAAAAACAACGGTGTCATATAAAACCAAGATAGTATATATACTACTATATCGATATATACCACTAGTTGGTGTATGTTTAGAGAGACTACTGATGATGCCTTACAATTAGCTAAAGGTACTTTCTTAAGTAAATTAATAAATAGAGTATCTAATTAAGTGTCATCGTGTCATTACAGTGGTCATGTGCATGGGGTACAACTGGCCGGCCGTGTGATGGATGCATCCATGGATGGATATAGTACCCAGTACTCTGTACGTGTGTGTCTATATATATATATATATATATATATATATATATATATATATATATATATATATATATATATATATATATATATATATATATATGTATGTATATATATGTATACCGTTGTTGACTTTTTAAAATATATTTGACTATTTATCTTATTAAAAAAATTATATGATTATCATTTATATTTTATTATGGCGTGGTTATTATTTATATTTTATTGTGACGTGGTTTATCATCAAATGATATTTAAGCATAACTTAATTTTTTTATATTGACACAAGAATTTTGAATAAGATGAATGTTTAAATATTTGTGAAAAAATTAACGTTTTTATATATTAGGAAACGGAGATAGTACTAGCTATGTATATGTATGTTTGTACTGTATGTGTCTGGGGCGTTAGTACATACGCATATACGTATGAGTACGAATGATCGAATTGAATGCACACAGTGTTGCCATGGACCACTCCAACATAACTCCTCCTCATGCATGCAAGTATATACTACTACTAATATATTTATACATGTAACAGTACGTAGTATATATATGTTGCATCTTTCGTTAGGTAGAAATTTAATTAAATTCATGCATTCACATCCAAATTGATTAAGGCACCCATCCGTGCATGCACAGCACACATCTACAAATCAACCGGCCGCGACCGACTGAATATTATATGGGCGCTATAGCCGCCCAGCCACAAATGTGTAGATGCATGCATGTTGGCTCATACATCCATCGATCATGCGTTTGCTCCCTTTGCAATCTTTCACAGTATGGATGGACAGATATAACTGTATGTCCTAATGTAGAACATGACAATATATACTCTATTTAACAGAGAAAAGAGTCCACAGTACTGTTCATCGCCCGTAATATATATTTTCAACCCTCATATATATATATATATATATATATATATATATATATATATATATATATATATAGGAGCGTATCCTATGCACACAGGCCCTCACGTGTACACACCGTGTACACCAACTAAAAATTATCACAAAAAATTTAGTCTTAAAGTCACTTTTTTTAAGTTCGATTAATTACATAGAAAAATATAACAACATTCGTAACATCAAATCAATTCTATTAAGATCCACTATCGAATATATTTATTTGGCTTTTAGAATATTATAATGTTTTTCCTATAAGTTAAACTTAGTTAAACCTAAAAAGAAGTTAAGTTGAGGATAAAACTAAAGCACCTCACCTTATATTGTGAAATAGAGGGGGGTTATATTGGCGGATCAGAATTAAAAAAAACACACTGTTTGGCTTGGGAGAAAAATCTAGCATGACGGAAAAATTAATATCTCTACTATAATTACTATTAAAAAAATTGAAGATGTTTTTGTCGGTATTTTGGTACGTCATCCGTGTATGAGTCAATTTTTAAGTGCATTCACTTTTGAAAATACATATCCGCATTTGAGTGGGGTCTTAAGTTCGTTCGCTTTTGGAAATACATGAGTCATATAAGAAATCTCTTTAAAAAAACTCGCATGCTAACTTAAAATGATCGGACTCTTTTTTGCAGCTCATGATTTTTGAGAAAAATATATATCCAAGCGAATTCTCAAAGTGAATTTTGTATAACAATAATAAGATTAAAATAGCATTCACCCGGGAAACTATTTTTATCCCTCGAGGGGATGTCCGCTCGTTGTTTGCATGTCAATCAAATGGTTATGAAAAAAATGTGAAGATGTATTAACATGTGATATATCACTCCAAAAACATGTAAGTTCAAATTCAACTTCCACATCTCGCAACGAAAAAAAATTGCTGCGAGATGTGAAAGTTGAATTTGAACTTGCATGTTTGTGGAGTGATATATCACATGTTAATACATCTTCACATTTTTTTAAAAAAAATTCATAACTATTTGATTGACATGTAAACAACGAGGGAACATCTCTTGAGGGATTAAAATCCACTCTCCCTTCAACCATTGCAGTGCGCGGGTATTTTTTTCTAGTATTAATTGTTAAAAACAAAAAAAAAACTCCGCTAGATAATTATTAGGTACGAGTTTGGGCATATAACATTTGCATGCATGAACAGGTGAGGCGTGCATGTGCATGTGCACGTCGATCTGGATTGGATCTAGCTAGCTAGCTCTTGCGGCCGGTTTTAATTTTAAGGCAACGTATGCACGCACGGACGCATGCATGCCTTGTATAATTCCTCACGCACGCACGTACGTACGCTCGCTCACGGCTCACTCCATCTTGTGTGCGTCGATCGTCTCCATATATATCGATATATCATCATCGATCATGCCGCCCGCCTTTGCCTTCGCCTTGCTTGCTGCGTCTCCTTCACAACCATTATATTGCATGGTGGCTATATACATTCTAGCTTGTTGATCATTAATTAATTAGATATAGCTAGGTAGGTATATAATCCATGGGAGGGAGGGAGCATCTCGATCGCATATGCAGCTGCTAGCTAGGTAGAATTAATTCATGAAGAAGAGACGGTGAACGGCGGGCGGTAGATCGATCAAGCATGGATGATGACGACGATACTAGTTTCAATAATTCTCTTGATCTCTACTGCGATGAGGACCCTTTCGACTCTACGCCCCCCCCGCCGCCGCCACCGCCGGAGCAGCAGCAACAAGCTGGGACGACGACGCCAGATGATATTGATGATGAGGTGATGGAGTACTACAAGGCGAAGCAGAGGTGTTACGCTCTTCAGATCAGAGATTACTGCTGCTACCTGCAACGCCATCATCTTCTTCTTCAGCAGCAGCAGCATGGTGTGGCGGCCGCCAGGCTCAAAGCCGTACGTTACATCATCTATGTATGTACAGATTCTCGACTTGTATCGACCGATCATTCTCTCTATTAATTAACTAGCTATATATTCTTCCATGATCTGTACATTCTGATAGATAGTGATATCTCGACACTAAGAGATAGATTATTGATGTGCAAAATAAATAATTATTGTTGTTAGCTCTTGTGTTGTGTAAATTTTTAATTTGTAATCGAAAGATTGATATATGATGATGAATGATCAGGCAATGGGAAGGCTGGGACTGGAGGCCGCGACGGCGTTCAACGCAGCCAACTATCTGGATCGCTTCCTCTCCATCAATTGCCATTTGGTTGGTAAATCTATCGATCAAATCGGAGTACTCAGTTAGTAGTAGTGGTACGTCTCCTCTAGCTAGTAACTGAGTATGCATTGCCAATTAATATTGGCAGAAGTGGGAGGAGTGGATGGTGGAAGTGGTGAGCGTGGCGTGCCTGTCCCTCGCCTGCAAGCTCGACGAAGTCACCATCCCCTCGCTCCACGACCTTCAGGTACTATACGTATATTTTCATTTCATTTAATTTTCGGTGCATTCATATTCATACCATATCTATGCATTCATATCATATATTCATACATATCGATCGATACGAAGTGAACTGAAGGATGGATGCATGTGTTGTGTGGTGGACAGATGGAGGAGGCGATGGGGCACTCGTTCCGGGCGTCCACCATCCGGGACATGGAGCTCACGCTGCTCAAGGCTCTCCGCTGGCGCCTCGCCTGCGTCACCCCTTTCTCCTTCCTCCCCGTTACTACTACTACAACTACTAGGGCCCTCCTCCTCCGCTCCCTCTTTGATCCCTCCTTTCTCCGCTTTGATGCCTCGCTGCTTGCTGCCTCTGCTCTTACTTTATCCTCTACTACACCACAACACCCCAATCATCTCCTCCTCAACCGCCTCATTCATCCTTTCTCCCAAACGGTACGTACCTTAATTAATTTCTTACCCTATATATACTTCAACAATATTCTACCCATTTGTTACTATTATTTTTGCGTTCGTGATTCATCATTCACTGCCCAAGTCGCCATCTGCAAATGCTGGACTACTCTGTTTACATATTCACATCCGACCGTAATGCTCTGTTACAATATTGTGAACAGGACACTAGCTACTCTGTTTATTTGCATATTCTCTTTTTATGATGCAAATCTAGGGTAAGGTTGCTTTATATGTTGCATGGGACAATGATTCTAAACAAACTCTCCAATATGTATACAACAAAGTTTTTCTTCTCTCTCTCTATTCTCTACTACTTTAAACACTCAGTTGTTCTCCTCCCTCCCTATAGCATGTGGCGCCTGTAAAAAACCGAACCGGTCCACCCATCCCCCTCCCATACCACGCACAGCGCCGATAAAAAACCAAACCAACACACCCCTTCCACCCTATTACTCTAGATCATGTTACAATATACGGGCATAGTACTAGTGTCTAGGAAAAGAAATTTTACGACCCTTGAAAAAGTACCTTGAGGTATCTAAATTTTAAACTAAAACTTTTGGTAACTCGAGATATTTAATATCTGGAGGTACCAAATTAATTTTATACTAGAAAATATGATATCTTTCTGTACATTTTCAATGATGGTAAAATTACCCGTCTGGAAAACATATAGAGTTAACTGATGGTGTTAATTAAACTAACTGCAGGACCATGAGGTGAAGGAATGCTTCAACATGATGAAAGCACTTCACTTGGATATGTCCAAAAATCCTGGCAGGTCTAGTGACCATCCGTGCTGGAGTCCGATTTCAGTAGTAATTCCCTTCCACACTGACGGTACAGTTAACAGATCAGCAATAAGCCGATGTCTATTTGGCAGCGGCAGATTAAAGCCAGATCAATTTGACGATGATACATACTAATACAGAGGAAGATAAGGATAGTGGAGTATGCACATGTATTCAGGAGACGAAATGAACTCACAAGTCACAATGAAAGTGAACTAGCCACTGAAAGCATTAACTTGGGATAAGGAGATTAACATTATTCGTTTACTGTAGCTAATCAGACAAATTGATGTACGTATTTTGTGTATTTTATATTCGTTCTGTAATATCGGTCCTCGCTAAAAAGCACGCCCATGTATTTGTGTTGTGCGTGCTGCTCAATTATTTCAAGTTTAAACAGTCTGTGTGCAGCATATTTCAAATATAAAATTGTAATACTGTTGAGCATAATGTATATCAACAAGAAGAAGCGATATATGTGACTGGTCTGGTTAAAATGTATCTTCAGGCTTTGGTGTGAATATGTAGAGAAAAATCATATCAGTGACTCAGTGATCGAGCTAGACGACTAGGACTCCTTTTCTGATTTGGAAAGCAACTGAACAGAGCATACATGCATGCTTTGCTTTCTGATGAATTACATATGCATATGAAAGATCATAGACCCCAGCGGCATTCACAGGATAGAGATCGTGAAAAAAAAGCAGAGAACAAAAGCAAAAGAGAAGGAGATTGCAACTGGGGCTACGGCTACGACTTGTCAAATTCTTTTCCTTATCCAAATGACGATCGAGGACGAGGAGATATATAAATACTCTAGTAGCATGCGGTTGATGATGCATTTGCGCAGCACAAGTACAAAGCGAGAAACCTCAGCGCAAAGCAAGGAATAGATCCTGACGTAGTACCTGCTGAGAGATGGATCGCAATCCCCAAAGGAAAAAGAAGAAAGTGAAATTAAAGTTGGTACTTAGTAGTAATTTGCAGCCTTTGGAGTTTGCTGCGCTGCTCTGCTCGCACTGATTTGGTTGCCAGGCATCCGATTAGCTGATTGCACTGCACATAGGTGAAAAACTGAAAATTAATGTGCAATAAGATGTGAAGAGCAGGTCAGGTCAGTAAGCTAATTAACTGAAGCCAAGTGTGAAGTTGAGTTACAGCAGCCTAGCACAGTCATCAGGTAGCCTATAGTGGTGCCTAAATTGCTGATTGAGCATGTAGACATTGCTAGTGGTAGTACGAACAAGTCGACAGAATTATGGCAGCAACGTGTTGTGGCTTATGGAACACATGAAACTGAAATAGATAGTAGTATGTTTATTCGCTTCAGATGGATGTCCCAGGTGTTAGTTACAGGAAAGGAAGTAAGCTAACAAGTCAGTTAGCTTCAGTAGCTAGGGAGGCTAGCTCCCTCTGCATAATTTTTATAGTCAGTGTTGACAGGTTATATATATGTTGGCTGCGCTGGTTGGCTGGCCTCCCCCCAAAGACTAGTGATCATCAGTTGCATCAAGCGACTAAGCTAGCTATATATTGGCAGTTAATTGAGTTGATGGCCACTCCTCTGCTGCTCGTCGTCAATGCCATCCTCATCATGGCAATCACAGCTTGTACGTACATGGCAGTTAAACAAGCAGAAATGCATGATCCGTTTGAATTGGTAGCTAATTAATTATGAGGGATGAAGTTGCAGGTGGAGGAGGAGGAGGGAATGGCGGCATCCAGCTGATCATGGTGAACAACTGCGGCGAGTCGGTGTGGCCGGGGCTGCTGGGCACCGCGGGGCACCCGACGCCGCAGTCGGGTGGCTTCCACCTGGGCGCCGGCGAGGAGGCGGCGTTGGAGGTGCCGGCGGGGTGGTCGGGGCGCGTGTGGCCGCGGCGGGGCTGCAGCTTCGACTCCCGCGGGCGCGGCAGCTGCGCGACGGGCGACTGCGGCGGCGTGCTGCGGTGCAACGGCGCGGCGGGGGCGACTCCCGCGACGGTGGTGGAGATGACGCTGGGGACGTCGGCGTCGGCGATGCACTTCTACGACGTGAGCCTGGTGGACGGGTTCAACGCGCCGGTGTCGATGGCGGCGGTGGGGGGAGGCGTGGGGTGCGGGACGGCGGCGTGCGGGGCGGACGTGAACGTGTGCTGCCCGTCGGCGCTGGAGGTGCGGGACAGGGAAGGGAGGGTGGCGGGTTGCCGGAGCGCCTGCAGGGCCATGGGCGGCGACCGCTACTGCTGCACGGGGGACTACGCCTCGCCGTCGGCGTGCCGCCCCACCATCTTCTCCCACCTTTTCAAGGCCATCTGCCCTCGTGCGTACAGCTACGCCTACGACGACGCCACCAGCCTCAACCGTTGTCACGCCAAGCGCTACCTCATCACCTTCTGCCCACCCCAACCATCCTAACTACTCATTCACTAATGTACTCGTATTCTGGATGTATCTTCTTCTTCCATCAATTAATCATACTACCTATGCCTATCTATATATCAATGCAAATCCTACCTACTCCATCTTTATTACTCTCAACTGCCCGGCCGGTATACCAGCAGATATATACTCCAAGCTAGTACCAGGTAGCTACTATAGTACAGTACGTAGTATCACAGCAAAAAAAGGATGGCACTAAAAGTGCCCGAAATTCTAGAACCAACACCGACAATTTAACAGATGTGGTTATAGTACAATCGTGATTTAATTACACTGTAAGTTGCATGTAACAACTTGTATGTGACTTTCAAAAATTACATAACATGCTATTTCGGTGAAACGAAGGTTGTGGGAACAAATCCTCTCACATGTGCGCGCGCCGTGACGTTTTTCCTTCTTCATGACTTGCACGAATCTTGAAAGAAATCTAATGGTTCAAAATTATATGAAAGTTACGTATAAGTTACATTGTAGGTACATACAAGTTACAGTGTCATTTTTTTTGAGAAAAATTTGTCGACAAATATATAGCAAAATTGTAAGTATATATATGTACCGGTTCTTTAGTAAAACTGGTACCTATGGCATTGCTGCTTAAGTGCCGGTTTTTTAGAAAAATCAGCACATATAATATGTATATATTTTCCCTATGACATCTTCTTAGGTTTGAATTACCCTCCTCAATTCAAAAAAACAGACATTATTCACCCTCAACTTTTCATACCGGACGAATTACCCCCTAGTTGATTTCGGAGCGGTTTGATCCTACATGGCGTCCATGTGGCAATCCAATCAATATAAGAAAAATAAAAAATTGTGGGACCCACTTGTCAGTTCCACCTCTTCTCTCAGTCACCATATGTGGGCCCTACCCTTTTATATTTTTTATGCTGATTGGACTATCACGTGTGCGTCACGTACAACAAAAACCGCTCCTGAGTCCGTCGGTGGGTAATTCATCCGGTATGAAAAGTTGAAGGTGAAGAATATCTGGTTTTTAATTGAGGGGGTAATTTATACTGTCGCAATAGTTTCAAGGGGGTAAATTGGAATTGTTCCTAAAATTAAAACGCTTGTGTGCTATAGTTGTGATAAACTTATTGTGATTGTATAACATCACCGGACTGACGAATCGCAGTTACAGCATGCATGATACTCCCTCCATTCCAAAATATAAGGCACAACCACCCTTAACCCAAAGATCAATAAATAATTATTATCATCTTGTAGTTTTTTTAGAATCATCCTAATAAATATAATACATGCATCCAATAAGATTAGATAACATGAGAGTGGAGGATTTAAAAAAGTAATAATTTAATAGAGAAGATGCCATAGTTAATTGCATGCTTGTATGCATGTCTTAGATTATGGAATATCTAATAAAAGTGGTTGTGCCTTATATTATGGAACGGAGGGAGTAAAATGAAGGAAAGCCAGCGGCTAGCTAGCTTAGGTAGTAGTTTGTCGATTGTAATTAACCCAAGTAGTAGAGCGACGGGGTGAGAAGAGCCAGCAGGCGCCTCCTCTGTGCATGCAGCAGCGATTGGACACCTGAATCGATCAATGAATTGAATGAATCAACTCAATACTTGCTTATGAGAAATTATACAGATATATGTTTGTCCAAAACAAGCTAGCTGATCGATCAGTAGATGATGTATTGAACAATGCAAGCTAGGTAAAAATTAATAAGACTATATAAGGACCACGAGCGGCGAGTAGGATTTGGAGGCGGGCTAGGACATGCCTGCCATGGACGTAGTGGATGAGCATGAAGAAGTTGCGGTTCACCATCTACATATATACGTGCGTGTGTGTCTGCATTTTTTAGGAAACCCAAGAATATTTTAAGGTCCACGAGTAACTGCATTTTCTGGATATCTCATGGAATATGACATCTCTGCACTAAGGGCATAGTGGTTCAACACTGGCCCAATAGATTGATGCATGACAAAGTTGGGAGGGGTATGTTGCTCTAGATCATGACATGCACGGATATATGACATTAGATGTGCAAGATGACCCTCATGCAGCTGGGTACCCCGTGGTGAAGTTAAGCATCCTACAACATCAACTACGTCTATTGCTTGAGAACCTAAAAGCTGTGAACTTATACCAGAACTTAAGCCATATGTCATCATATGCTCCCGAGATTCCAACTGAGCAGTTCCTATACCATTGTTATCCAATTGGTTCATGTTAAGGAACTCATTCGTTGTTTTTTGATAGAACTGATTGCTCTCTTTAGCATCGTCCGGAACATACGGAGGAAGGTCAAAATCTTCCTCTCCAAGTAGTAGTTGTGTGAAAGTTGGTCCCTCTCTAGTATGAGTAGGAACTTGTGTTTGCATTGCCAAGTTGTTGGTATCTCTATTTGTGTTAGCATGTGCAATCACCTTCTGATTACTTGAATTATAACCCTGAAAGAAGGAATACGATTAATACATGAATATTATTGACTAGTTAAATGTTTGTGTTTGCTACGGATAAAATGAAAAAAATATTAAAATATTTTTCTAAAATAAATAAATCATATTTACCATGAAATATGTTACCCACATTTTCCCTATAGGAGAGAAAATGTGACCCACATTCTCCTATAGGAAAAATGTGACCCACATTTCCCCTATAGGAAAATGTGGCTACCCACATTAATTTTATATGTGGCTATCCATTTAGATATAGTTGTTGTGTAATATTAAGAAGTTAAAGGGGTAATATTTAAAGATTGCTATTGGAGTAGGTGGGGCGACAGATTCAATGCCACCACCATTGGATTGTTTTTAGAGAGTATAGATAAAATTCTACCAATAATATGTACATCAACCAAACTACTAGAGAAGGAACCACGAACAATATGCATGCTAGTGGTTCTTCATTAAGAAAAAGAAAATGTTAGGACATCCGATCCATGTGTTACCTCTCTATGATATTCTTGCTAAGTGTCCAATACTGAATAAAAGGTACAAACATTCCTTTGAAAAATTTTCTTAAGTTCATTTTTAAAGATAATATAAATGATTTATATCTCCAGCTTTTGTCATAAGGCACAAATCCAATAGGTTTGTTGAATAAAAGGGGAAAAATAGACATAAGGTGATGAGACAAATCTCCCAACTTCCTATTATTTTCTAGTGTTAATAGAGACACATAGATTCTTACATTCTAGGATGTTTGTACGTCAGCATAATAATAGAAATTTGTTTCAAAGAACTCTAGCATATAACCTAATTGGATTTAAACCTATAATCCTTAGGGCATCCTAGTGATGGTTCAAACTAGCAGATGAGGTGGGTCTCATCGTATATATGGCCTTAGTTGAGTATGCATACTAGATGCTCCCTTCATCCAAAAGTCTAAGGCATATTTATTTTGTCACCAAGACCAAGGACGAATTAACTCATCCACCATATAACAAAACCAAGGTACTATATGCATGCATACAAGCAATGAGTATTAAGATGACTTATTGAGTTTCAGTCAACAATTTAATTTAGCACATCGAGACTACAAATATTCTCATCTCATTTGGAAAAAACTAGAAAATAAAATATGCCTTGAACTAAGTCGTGCTTAGAACCATACTCTCTAGCCTACTTTTTAATTGCATATAAGGGTTTCATCGGGGTTTCAGCCGATGAGTTATCTACAAGGATTATAATGATATACAAGGGTTTCATCGGGGTTTCTCTCTAGCCTACGTTGCATCGGCTTATAAGGATTATATACAAGTTAGATTTAGCCGATCGGAACAAAAGTTTCACTATTTATCTAATCGTTTGGATTTAATGACATCGGACCTACAGCGATGTATGCTTTAACCTTCGGATCAACGCTTATTCTATCATATCATTATTAGCCGATTGGTTTCTAGTAAAATATATTATTGTTATATTATATTATCATTAGCTGATTGTCTTTATATTATTATTTACTCAAGTATCAGTCTCTACATTGGACATATATAGCTGATTGCTCAAAACTCTATCAACATTAGCTGGTACCGACATCGGTTAGCATTGCTACATCGGCTTGTCAGTTGATCGGCTCTTTGACTTTTAATTTATATATCTTGTAAGTTGCAAGATCAAATTAATTAACACTCCATTAAGAAGCTTTAAATATTATTTTCCTCTATAAATTACTTAAACTAAATATGTTCTTCTAAATTACTTATCTGAACTTTGATCCGATTACACCGTTGTATTTATTACAATTATATATTAACAAGAAGATCTCACATGATTATATATATTAACTAATTAACCGTTAAAATTAGGTGATTAATGCGTGAGAGTGAAATGTTTCGATACGGTGTTGGAAAAAAAAGTTTAGATGCATATTTTGCTGTGCTTTCCATATCTTTCAAATTGTAGCAAATTATTTTGACTGCCAAATTAAGGAGCAGGACGGTACATGTGTCTACACAGACAGGGCATGCATATCAGGATGGGCAGATCGAAACAACAGTGGCCCATCTCTCAGAGAGCAGCCCAGCTAAGTCAGGCAAACAAAGCAAAAAAAGCGTAGTTACATATAGAAAAGAAAAGAAACAAGATGGAGTTGGGCCGGGCCCAGTACATAATTGAAGGCCCAGCCCAGAAGCAGCTAAAGAAAAGGAAGGGGAAAAGAAAAAAAAATAGTGGCGCAGGGAGAGGTAGAGCTAGTCGTGGAAGGTGGAGGAGATGAGCAAGGAGACGCAGCGGCGCATGATGTACAGACGCGCGCGCTGCTCCCTCACCCTCCCCGATACCGACCGCCTCAGCCCTCCTCTTCTCCGGCCTCTTCCTCCCGCCACCTCCTCCTCCTCGATCTCCTCCTTCACCACCTGCATCGACGACGACCTCGTCTTGATCTGCACCAGCTGCTTATTAGTATTAGGCTGCATCATCTTCCACCCCTCGCCATCCATCATCTCCGATCGATAACTACTCTCAACTTCTTCCATCGATCCCTCTTCTCTTCGGAGGATAAAGCAAAAGCTAGCTAGCGGCGAATGAATCGAGTAGCTAGCTTTTTGCTTAAACCATGGCCAGTTTGGGTATTTATAGTGAGATACCCAAGCCAGCAGCTTAATTAATTCGTTACCCCATGCATGGCCATGATGAGGATCGCGATAGGAGTAATTAACCAGTTTAATTTGCTTGCCACGCGTACGTGTGTGTCTCCAAAATAGGGGTCAGCATGGTGCCGGGTCCCTTAATTTTGTTGCATTCATTTGCTCAACATATTAGTACTTGCACCGTTTCATATTATATATAAGACTCTAGTATTAGGCAACATATCCTATGCACATAGGCCCTCACGTGTACACACGTGCACACCAACTAAAAAATATCACCAAAAAATCTAGAAAAAATCATATACATACTTTCAATTGTACTACACCTAGGGTTAAAATCTTAACGTCAAATTCATTATATTTTAGCCGTAACAAAAAAAACAAAAAATCTGACAGTTTTAAGGTTGCAATTTTGTCAGAATTTTATCTTTTTTGTTATTCTCTATGTAGAATGAATTTGAAATTGCGACTTTGCACGTAGATGTAATACTATTGAAAGTACATGTATGAATTTTCCTAGAATTTTTTGTGATAATTTTTAGTTGGTGTACACGGTGTGTACACGCGAGGGCCTGTGTGCATAGGATACGCTCCCCTAGTATTATCCACATTCATATATATGTTAATAAATCTATACATATATGTGTGCCTAGATTCATTAACATCTATATAAATATGTGTAATGCTAGAAAATCTTATAACCTAAACGGAGGTAGTATTAAACTAGCACAAACTATGTCCTAAAATATAAGAAGTTTTAGACTTATGTATAGGTATTAAAAAAATATATGAGATTAAATGAAGGATGGTTGTGATTGATTATGAAAAGAAAGTAGGTAAGAATTTGAATGGTGTAAGGTTGTGATTAATTGAGAAGATAATGTAGGTGAAAAAGTTATTATGATATTTTGAGACGGATGGAGTAGTAATTAGCCGAGCATCTTGCTACCCAGTGTAGTACTACAATGCAGTTAAGTGCTATAGAGAATCTACTTAATTGATACAGTAGTGTTAGATCCACGGATGCATATGCTTGATTGCTTGCTTCGATTGATCGACCTCTCTCTCTCTCTATATAGCCAGATAATTAACTGATGATGACTTTCTTTATACTCCAACGTACGAATCATCGATCATGCTGCTTGTCCAAAGTGATCTTATTAGATCCCTCTCGTGTTGGATCGAACATCATAATAACGTTGTATTCTTAAAAAATAATAGCTAGAAACTTTGGTAATCATGCTATCATAATTAATATATCTCTCGCTTGTAAAACAAATAACTGCTACCTCCGTTTTAAAATGTAGCAATTTTTAGCTATAAATCTAAACACACAGATATAACAATTTTTAGCTATAAATCTGAACACCTAAAAATTGCTATATTTTGGGACGAATATAGTATTAACTAATATCTGCAAGCTTTAAGTTTTGTATCGTAGTACTTCTTGGTTGGGTACTTGGGTGCCATTGATCCTGAAGTGACCTGCAGCTCCTTAAAGTTCGACTACATAACAAACTTCAAGATAATTTACTGCGAGAATATACAATTAATGATCTGTAGCACGTTATTATGCTACATAAAATTAAATTAGTTTAGAATCTTGTATAGCCTATATATGCATAGCACGGGTTTAGAGTCTTGATCAACAAAGTCAGCTTCATTAACTATAGAAATTCTTGCATCTTTTGGATATGTTAAAGATTGTTACTTGCAAAATGGATCTAATCCACGACTGATTTTAAAGATGGAGTGATAAGGATTTCTACACCGGTCGTAACAGAATTAAGATCTCTCTTTTTTTTCATATGGAGAAAAAAGGAATTGTATTCGGTTCTAGCCCAGAAAAATTAAAGCCAAATTAAGCAAAGGCAACCAGCCAAGGATGCTCATCTTCTGATCCCTATAAAAAGAAAAGCAATCGAATTAATTATTCTATATTTTTGGTGCTGTGTAAGAGATGCATGCCTTGTTGTGGGATAAGGTGTCCAACGCCTGTACTGAGCTGCTAGATATGCATGCTGCATTGCCCAGGAGATGCTCGGAAGTGGAACATCCCTCTGCTTTGCGTTATTGCGGGTGGAACTTGGGCAATTTGGCTAATTAGAAACGATTATTGGGTTTCAACAATAAGCAGTGCTTGTGCCGGATGTGCTACTGTTGCCTTGTACAACTATTTCTTTCTTGCAATAATAGTGAAAAATTTTAGCGCCAACGAAGCTAGCTTAATTTGGGCGAATTTGGAAGCTGTAAGAGTCTCGCTGCTTGCAAGAATCCGCGAGTCGCGAGGGGAAGGAGATGGATGAATCACAAGCCGATGGCGAGGAAGTCCAGTGTCCTGGCTGAGTAGGGGTAGGGCTTTGTGTCTTTCTGATTCCCTATTCTTCAAGGTAATCCACGGTAATTAACTACCTTGTCCTCTAAAAATTAATTATTTTATCATAATTTTATAATCGTGATTTAAACTAATCCAGCTATCAAAAAGTCAGAAGCATCAAATGGTACACCCTAGGAGCTAGCTGACATGAACCTAGGGAGTAGGAGCAGTACCATGGATCCAAAAGGTTCATTGAACTGGAATCATATATATGCATGCATCTCACTGCATTCGTTTTGTCATTTTGGTTATTCATGTACTAGTATGGAAAGAAATTTAAATGAGTGGAGGTTGATGAGACACCAAATACTCTAGCTATGTTTATATTTGTGTACGATTTTTGAATCCTTTGAAATACTTATATCTAGAAACAGATAGAGTAAAATTTGAATTATTATTATATCTAAGTCTTGATGAAATTATGATATTACGAAAACTATATCTTTAAAACAAATTTAGATACTCATATGATTCTTGTGAATATAACCTGAATATACTCCTATTCAAAAAGATAGAACGTTCAAAAAAAAATTAAAATTTGACTTGGAACATGTCATGTTCTTCATCAAAACCAAAACCAAAACCAAACCAAACGTAACAAGCCAATATCAACTCAACTCATTTGTCCAATTAAATAGTTAGTTTGAATTACTTGAATATAGACACGATTTTAAATTTAGACAATGGAAATGTTTTATATATTGTAGACACCATTAACATTGCATAGTTTTGTATGATTTAAATTAGAGTAAATTTCACAAAACTACAGGTATTTTGACCAAATTATCACAAAACTACAGATTTAAGGAGTTGTATCACAAAACTACACATTTAGCACCAAATTTATCACAAAACTGCAGATTTTATGTTAAGTATCACAAAAATGCATATTTAATATTGAACTTATCACAAAACTATAACTTTTGGAGTTTAAATCCCTAGCACCATTGTGATGGTGGAGCTATAAACATTATTACTTTGTGATTAAATTAGTTCTAAACCTGTAGTTTTATGATAATTTAGTTACTAAACGTGTAGTTTTGTGACACTTCATCTTAAATGTGTAGTTTTGTGATAAATTTGGTGTTAAATGTGTAGTTTTGTGATACAACTCCTTAAATCTGTAGTTTTGTGATAGTTTGGTCATAGTATCTGTAGTTTTGTGAAATTTACTCTTTAAATTATATTGCTCCACTACGGTACTGGTAATTAATTAGAATTGTTTCTACAGTTTATCCATGTGAAGAAAAAAATTAAAACAGACAATATCTTATACCTTAGTCCAACATATTTTATGGTATAATTTCTTAGTATAAGTGCCATATCTAATGTTGTCTTTATAGTAAAGGGTATATTTTATAGAGCTCCTACTCTAGGGTGGAGTGGAGGTGAGGAGTAGCAGAAATGCCACTCCACTTTCTTAGTGTAATTTTTAGGAGCGGAGCGACAACTCTTATATATTATTCGGAATCTCAAAAGTGTTTGGTACATGTCTAATTTTATGGGATTATTTTGCCTCCCAATCGAGACGTATAAGCAGATAGGGGATCTAAAAAATTAATTAACAGCTAGTAATAGACAGGTGAAAATTTGCTTAACAGTGATAGAGACATGTTGATAATCAAAAAAAAAGTAGGCAGATATGTATACATAATTAATATGTTTATGTTTAATTACAAACTCTGCATGATGTTAATCAGCTAGCATGCAGATTTTTTCAATGACACAGAGCCGAAAGTTTCGCACCGCATGTTGTATTGTGCTAATTAACACATGATTAAGGAATTTGATGACTCATTTGACTATACATTGCATTGTTTAGTCTCTCCACATGCATGCATGTTATCATGCATTAGCATGTGGGTTTTGTTGGGGGTGATGTGACGACCATGTGACTATCTGTTAATAGTATAAGGACAAATGCAGAAAAAGGCGCTTAGATACTGCAAACTAAAGCATATATAGCAAAAATCAGGGTTCTGACACCATGAATGTTTACGAGGAAAAAAAACTTGCTTAAACTACTTCTGCTGATAGAACATTGATGATACGAAGTTGAACGTTTATTTGATCATGTTAGGTACACACTGCTGGAGAATCGCTTTTTAGTTCTGGTTAGGAACCCTCTATAGTCCCGGTTTCCCAACCAGGACTACAAATCCGGGACTAAAAATATCTATTTTTAGTCCCGGTTGAAATAACCGAGACTAAAAATAGATCTTTAGTCCCGGTTCGTAATACCAACCAGGACTAAAGATATAGTATCTTTAGTCCCGGTTGGTATTACCAACCGGTACAAAAGTTATTTTTTTTCTTTTTTTCTTTTCTAGCGCCAAATATCACATATTTGTGTTCACACGTCACTCATCACATATTGTTCACACATCTCAACATCCCAAATCATCCACAGCAATAACCTAATATTCTCAAACATCCCAAAATCATCCACACATCTCAACATCCCAAATCATCCACAGCAACAACCCAATATCTCAAACATCCCAAATCATCCACAACAACAAATCACAGATCATTCACACATCATTCTCAAATCACGGATCAAATCAACAAACAATTATTCAAATTATTCACACAACGAAAAGGAAAAAAGAAAAAAAATCCATGGAGCTGTCGCTGCGCGGCCTTCCACGCTGGGCCGCCGTCATTCCGGCACGGGCTGGCCGCCGTCGCTCCGGCACGGGCCCGGCCGCCGCTGCTCCAGCACGGGCCCGGCCGCCGCCGCCCCTCCCTGGCACGGCCTAGCCGCGGCCGCCGCCGCCCCTCCTTGGCACGGGCTCGGCCGCGGCCGCCCCTGCTCGGCACAGCCCGGCCGCGGCCGCCGCCGCCGCCCCCACCCAGCATGGGCCCGGCTGCCGCCGCCCCTCCCCGGCACGGGCCCAGCCGCCACCTCGGCTGCTTCTCCCGCAAATCTGAGGAAGAGAAGAGAGGAAAACTTCATCAGATGTGGAAGAGGAAGGGGAGAGGAAGAGATGAGAATGAAATAGGAAGGTGAGGAAGAGATAAGGGAGAGATAAAGAGTGGAGGGGAGGGAGAGATAAGGGTGAGGACCGAGGACTCTGCGCGTGGAGAGAATGATGGAAGAGAGATACGTGGGAAACTGATTTGTAGTCCCAGTTGGTATAAACAACCGGGACTAAAAATCTGATCTTTAGTCCCGGTTGTTTATACCAACCGGGATTAAAAATATTAGGAGACCTGCCACGTCGTGCCAATGAAAAAACCGGGACAAAAGATGATCTTTAATCCCGGTTGGTAACACTAACCGGGACTAAAGATCATTGCACTTTTAAATCGGGACTAAAAATGCTTTTTAGTCCCGGTTTTTTAAGCAACCGGGACTATTGTTGTTTTTGGCAACCGACGAAAGATGGTTTCTCTAGTAGTGACAGTACGTTCTGGCAGAGAAGTGATTTTATTTGATCATGCAAGGGAGGTGACAAAAGTGATCAACCGTTTTCTTGTCCACTTCCCAACACCAAAACTCTTGCATCATATGCATAACCACCATTACACATACAGAATATTACTCCCTCCGTCCCTAAATATTTGACGCCGTTGACTTTTTTAAACATGTTAGATTGTTCGTCTTATTCAAAAACTTTTGTAAAATATATAAAGCTATATGTATATATAAAAGTATATTTAACAATGAATCAAATGATAGGAAAAGAATTAATAATTACTTAATTTTTTAATAAGACGAACGGTCATACATGTTTAAAAAAAGTTAACGGCGTCAAATATTTAAGGATGGAAGGAGTATTAACATATTTTATATTTTAAAATTCCGAAACCCTACTCATGTAGACTCGGTGAAAACAATTGAATACTTTATGTTTATAAAAATGCAAAGATATTATCAATAGTTCAGCATGGCGCTGCTCAGCGGTTCTCTGAATTATCAAAATTTCGTAACATCAATAAATCTGTCTTACCAAAATTGGGGGTTATTGACTTTGATGCATAAATAAATTAACCTAGCCTACCAAATTTTGGCATTTCCCATATTTGATAAGGTTGAGAAGTGTAAGTTGTGTTTAGTTTGTTACTTTTGTTAAGTTTTTGGGAGAGAGAGATTCTAAAATTACCAAACTTTGGTAGTGGAAACAAGTTTTGGTAATTGGTAATGTTAGATTGTTACGTTCCCAAACGTCGGTAAAGTTAAAACTTGGTTGGGTTAATTTTAGCAATAAAATGAACAACCTTTTGATATGAACAATACGGTATTAATGTTAACAAACTTGAGGTACTTTTGATGGTAGTGACAGACCAAATAATAACAAGGAAAAAACCTTAACACTTAGAAACTCGACCAAAAAGATAGTTATCAAGCACATTGTAAATTCGAATATCTTTTTGGAATAAGTCCACTTTGACTCCCACCTTCAATCTAATTCATATCCCTAAATCGTAATACCGGATATCTTAAACTCTCAACTATTGAAACAGTATAACGTGACTCTTTATGCAGTTTTAGAAGGCTGTTTTGTTGACGGCGCTTTGATTCAGTCTAACTAGCTAACTCATCATGTGGACCCACATATCAGTGTCACATTTTTCTTCTTCCTTCCCCTTTCTTCTCTCATTCTTTCTCCCCTCTCCTTTCTGCTACGACAACAGCGGCGGTGTGAAGAGGTCAATCGGCCTAGATAACAGAGTGGGCAGCAAAGAAGCTGGTGCTCAGACGACAGCCATGGTTGACCATCCTCGCCTCCTCACTTGTAGATCTCGGCAAGGGAAACAAGGCGGTGATGAGTGCAGCAAGCCGTGCGATGTCGTGCCTATGGCATCACCGTGGTAGTAGAAAGTAAGAAAGAAGTGGGGAGAAAGAATGAGAGAAAAAGGGGAAGGATGAAGAAAATGTGACACTGACACGTGGGTCCCACCTGATGAGTCAGCCAGTTAGACTGGGTCAAAAGCGCCACATCAGCGAAACAGCCCTCTAAAACCACTTAGGGAGCCAAATTATATCGGTTTCAATAGCTGGGGGCTTAAGATATATGATGTTGCGGTTTAGGGATATAAAATAGATTGGAACTATATATAAGGGAGTTAAAGTGGACTTATTCTTATCTTTTATCATGCATCAGTTTTCCAAAGGTTGGGCCATAAGCTCTTGGCCCAGCCCAGTTCCAAAGAAAAGTAATGCAGAAAAAGTTTGATTGACTCCCTCAAGTATACGTTGAATCTCATTCATATCCCTCAACCGCAAAACCGGGTGTATCAAACCCTCTCCAACTATTAAAACTGTTTAAAATGACTCCTTTGGCAGTTTTTAAGGCGGTTTAAGCTGACGTGGCAGCGCAGTCATCATAAAAAAAATACTCCATCCGTTCCAGAATATAAGAAGTTTTAGAGTTGGGCGCGGTTATTAAGAAAATAGGTTGAAGTGAGTGGTGGAGGGTTGTGATTGGATGAGTAGTGGAGGTATGTGGGAAAAGTGAATGGTGGAGGATTGTGATTGATTAAGGGCTAAAAGTTATTATATTTTAGGGAGGAAGGAGTAAATAATAGGGTGTGGGGCCCATCTGTCATCCCCTATATCTCCATTTCTTTCTCTGCCATCTCCGTAGCTCCCGTATCGATCTTTTTCAGTATTTACGTTGGCCACCAGCATCAGGAAGATGCCTCGGGGTCCATGTGCACCTGCTGCTAGCTGCTTGCATGTCCCATCGCCGCCGGCCGCTCGAGTTCGAATGCATGCCGTCGAAGACAAGGTTCAGCATCAGCCCCCTTGACCCTTGCTTGTACAAGGCCAGGATCGATGGATCACCGGCCATACTCCGGCGAGCTTTGGCTATGCCGGACGATCGAGCTCCTGACATTGACATACTCCATCCGTCCTGTACATATATATCTACGCGATCCAATATCCGCATGCATCAAGCTAGAGATGATCACTGATGCTTATGAGCACGAGGAAGACCGACATGACAGGCAAGGACTGCTTGCTGCAGATGCCACTGGACACGGACCCATAATCCTCGAAGACGCATGAAGAGAGGAGTACGTACGCTCACTAGTTCTAGCCGAGCAGAGAGCATCCGCCATACTGGCGGCATCACCGAACCGCTGAATCGCGCACTACTACAGAATTCGGTTTGCAGCCAAAATCGAACTTTGCATGTTGACGGGCAGCCCACCTACACCCAAAGATTTTGCGAAAATCGGACTTTTGCATACGGCCAGCGCAACCACATGTAAAAATACGATTTTGCGCATGCAAGCGCTTAAGCCGACCTCATGCGACAACAAAAAATCGTGAAAAATATTCCAAAAAGAAAAAACCTAGCCCCGCCACTCCCCACTCCTTCGCCAGCGGCGGCTCCACGCTTGCCAGCCGTCTGAGGTTGAGGCCACCACCACCGAGGTCGTCGTAGCCGCCACCACCAAAGTCGTCGTAGCCATTGCCCTTGCCTGCCGCCACCGAGGTCGCCGCAGCCACTGCCGCTACTCCCGCCGTCAGCCACCGCCACCGCCGCCACTCTCGTTATCGCCTGTGCCAGATCCGCCCCGCCACCACCGGATCCACGTGTGTAGGGGCGGAGCAGTAGCCGGATCCACGCGGGAGGGAGAGGGGGTGCCAGATACGTCAGTGCCACGCCTCCTGCCCGGTGGTGGAGGAGCCTCTTGCCCACTGCAGCAACTCCTGGCCGTAGCCGCTCCCGGCTGCCTCCTTGTTGTCGTCGACAGCCACCCGAGGTCGTCGAGCTGGCCACCGCCTGCTCCCGGCCGCTCGGAGGAGAGGAGAGAAGAGAAAGAAAGAAGGAAGGAGGAGGTGAAAATAGTATCAAGAGAGGAGAGGAGAGGAAGAGAGAGAGGATAGGAGGTGGAAAAAAATTTGAAGTTGCTAAGAGGGAAAAGAAAGAGGAGCGGAGAAAAAAATCTTTGGAGGAGAGGGGATAGTTTCACATGCGGACCACTTAAGAGGCCCGCATATGAAAATAGGCTCATTGCAATCGGTTCCTTAAGAGGCTCACATGCAAAAATAGATTTTTACATGTGGGCGTCTTAAGGAACCGCACGCTAAAATGAAGGTCAATTATTGCAGACGCGACCAATTACAATCCGACTGCAACCTATTGGGGTCCTCGTGTAGAAAATCGTTTCCGTAGTAGTGGAGAATCCAATGGAGAACTTGTCTCTAGGTGTAGGGAAGTGGCCGACCGCTCGTGAGTGTGGGGAATATGAGAATATAATATCGATGCTACCGGAGAGAGGGACACCTTAGCTTGTTCGATGTCATCCAGCTCCCTCGAGTTCCTCCCCCGCCCCCATCCCCTGATGCCGCCCGCTGTTGCGAAGACCAAAGAAGATTGATACGGGGAGAGAGGGGTAGAGGAAGAAGGGAAGAGAGAGGGGATGACATGTGGGCCCCACTTTATATTTTTACTTGATGTGATGACCTGGCTGCCACGTGGATGTCACATCAGTGAAAACCGCTCTGGAAATAGCCAAGGGAGGCGTTTTAAACGATATCAATAGTTAGAGGAGTCAATAAAGCTGGTTTTACGATTGAGGGAGACGAATCAGATCTGGCCTATATTAAGAGACTTTTTCGAACAAATGCTACAATGAGCCTAAACAATCCTGGTGAAAATAGCCATCCAGGAGAGAGGAATGCCAAAACGCCCATCCGGAAGTCGTCGACCATTGTCGTAGTCGTTGTGTATGCAGCTATGGTCGCCCGCGTCAGCCAGGCCACCCGAGCCGCATCGCCCATCCACCCATGCCACATCGCTTCACCCTGCGCCGCCCATCAGCCACACCTCCGGCACCGCCGCGACACCTGAAACAACGAGTGTGGCGGGTTCTATCTTTCTTTCCTTTTCTATTTGGTGAGAAGATAAGGTCAATTCGCTTTCTTTTAGCTATATACTCTATCCGTTTTAGGTTATAAGACGTTTTGACTTTGGTACTGCTTTAAGTTTGACCAAATTTGTAGAAAAAAAGTACTAACATTTTCAACTCAAGACAAATTTATTATGAAAATATATTCAATTATTGATTTGATGAAACTAATTTAGTATTATAAATATTACTATATTTATAAACTTAGTCAAACTTAAAAGAAGTTAAAACGTCTTATAACCTGAAATGGAGGGAGTATGTCTCATGTGATTCTTTCTATGCAGAGGAATATATGGGTAGCTACACTTAAATCGAACAAACATCTGCTTAAAATCACTGCAAATATATAGCTCTTCAAAAAATTGATAGAAATATATGGGTAGTTGGAAAATATATTATATAGTATATTACTCCTTCTATTTTTAAATATTCGACGCCGTTAACTTTTTTAAACATGTTTGACCATTTGTCTTATTAAAAAATTTAAGTAATTATTAATTCTTTTTCTATTATTTAATTTATTGTTAAATATACTTTCATCTATACATATAGTTTTATATATTTCATAAAAGTTTTTAAATAAGACGAACGGTCAAATATATGTCGAAGGAGTAGCAAATAGCTAGGGACGTTCGATCTTATCCAGTTCAGTCACTCCTCTTTTGAAAAAAAAAAATCAGAGAGAAGAAGAAATCTGTGAAAAATCTCCGACCACCGGACATCGGGGGCATGGCCGCCTCCGCCCTTCTCTCGCCTGTGCGGCCTCTCGCCGGAACCACACGTGAGTCTCCCTCCCCCTCTCGCTCCTAGCCGACTCGGGGAGGAATGCATCGATCACTGGGTGTGGCGCCGGCGCCGGCGCCGCCGCCGTGGGCTGGGGCTTGTGGTAGTCGAGGTTGCGTAGGGTCCGGGGAGATATGGGGCAGCACGGGGAGGCGGCGGGTCTGTAGGGAGGCGCGGGGGTACTGGAGTTGGCGGGCGGCATAGGCGGGAGCAGCTGCCTTCTTCTGATTTCTGAACAAGTAGCTAGAGATCAAACTAGATCCATCCATCCGGCGAGCCAGCCAACGCATGCATATGTATGATAACTTGGTCTTTGATCTAGTAATATCCATGTTGTCTAATTAGCTATCCACTACTCCATATTTAACCAACTGACAATGGAATTAGCTTGTAGTACAAGATGATGCATGGGAAGAACAGAAGAATTCAGTGAGCGAGCTAATTGTTATATCTACCGGACTACCCCTATATACTCGTCTTTGCTACCTTATTGGCCAATTGTGTCTAGCAGTATGCACACACATGCACGTTGCTGATTAATTTGGTTTATTACTTTGTGAAGCAACACTGACAATCCGTCAGTTGCAATAGATGCCTGTAAACATTAATTGGGACGTTGCTGACCTGCTTATATATATGTAGGAAATTGTAGTTGATGATCTATCTAGTGCCATATAATTTCACTGTGTTTAAACAACTTTGTGTGTTCTTTCATCATTATGCCTCATCTTTTTTGTTCTCCTCCGCTACCCTCTCTGTTTGTGTATTCCTGCATTCCTTGCATCAACAGACTGGAGTTCTCCCACCTCTTTATTTTTCTTGGTTTTTCATTTATAGTTTCCTTCGGTGTTCCCTACCAAAACAAGAGAAGGATCCCAACGATGCGGGTCTACTGAGCTGCTGATGAAGGTTAGTCTAATGGTAACTGGAGATTGGCAAATTGTAGGAGCGGTCAAATGTTTTATTTTACAGTTTTTTTATTCTTGAGTGAAATTTCTTATACCCAGGCTCAGATCTTGAGGTGGTTATAAACTTTTGATGTATCTTACATGAGGGACTACTATTTCAATTCTTTTTTTTAATAAGTAGAAGTATTTATGTCCTTTCTAGGCTGTACATTGCACACCACATTTACTTTCAAGGTACAATAGTGTGTCTAAGTTTTGAGCTTTCACACACTGCGAATGGCTGTGCATAATGCCTGCAAAATGTGCTGCAGAAGTTCATAATGAGTCATCACAGAACTCAGTTTAGCAAAATGTACATAGGCTACATGGAATATTATGGCGCAAATTTCCCAATCCATGTATCTCGTACTTAAGTAAAGGACTAAGTCTAAGCAATTCATTGTGGGATTAGGAGATTGCAGATTGGGCTTTATTTTAATGGAAGACAAACTTGTGTTTTTTTTCTGAGTAAAACTATAGAACTGATTGATATGAGTGCATTTTGTGCTTTATTTGATTTTAAGAAGAGGAAGTCAATGACTTGGGAGTCAACGTGGCACTATCCATGCTAAAATTTTACAAAAGTAAGTTCATTCTTACTGTTTTCATCTTGTATTTATGTGCAGCAATCATTGGCCTTGCGCCCTTGCCTTTTGATATCAACTATATCTCTATAGCTTGCTCTCCTTTATGTGAACAGGAGAAATATCGCCCTTACTACCCTCAAGCTGCCGTTATGTGCCAACTTGCAGCCAGTACTCTATGCAAGCATACAAAAAATACGGCGTTGCAAAGGGTACAATCTTGACAGCTTGGCGTCTATGCCATTGTAATCCTCTTGGTATGTAGGTTTTTCGTTGGTTCATAGTTCTTTTGATTTCTTTGACAGTCGCAGTCTGCACCTGCATCATATCATATCTATTAAATTTCTTTTCCAACAAACAGGTGGTCATGGTTATGATCCCCCAAGGTGGTTTGGTGAGGAAGAGTTACCAAAGCAATGATGGCCTGGTAATTACTAGAGAACGTGCATGCATGCCCTATGGTCATTTTGCATACAATTCTGTGTGATATGAGACAGTGTAGTTCCAGGATCTTTTAAGCAAATGCCACATAGAAAAGATGACAAAAATGCTGCCACAGTGTTATATCTACACTATGTTTTCTAAGAGAATTTTTTTATAATCATCAAATTCCATCCCTATTCAACTTGCGTGTCAGCGGCTTTATATTTGTTTGCTTTCTACCTATTTTCTGCACATTAGCATCAACACTCACTAGACTCAACACCCAACTGGCCTGTTGCTTTCTAAACCCTGTAAACAACCTGCCAGTGAAATAGTCATACACTAATTGATGTCACATGTTGACCTATTCTTTATCCCCTTCCTCTTTGTTTCTTCTTTAATTTTCAGGTGTTAGATTATATATTCGCAAGGATTCCATTGCATATTGTTTACCGATGCAACTGTCGCAAGCAAGGGTGTTCAGGAGTTCTACTGCACCTGACAAGGGGAACTTATTTGTTTACAGTAGTATCGACTCATGCCATGTTGAGAAGGTGATCAGATGTTCAGAATTTCTATGAGGAGGATTGTTATGATAACTGGTAAATGACTTTCTACTATGAACTTGGAAACCACGTCCTTAGTAACAATTGTGCTGGTTTATCAGTACCGCTGAGGAATTGTATTCCCAGGAATCCTGTTGTATTAGCACAAGAATAGTATAGAATTTTCATCTGATAGGCTAGGAGCAGTGATGCCTTGTGGTACTGATGCCTTGGCTCTTCCATTCCTCAATGTTTCTTTGATCCTTAACAATCTGCAAATCTTGGTTTTGGAGCCACTTCTTCCCTCGTCCTATCAAAAGAAACAATGATCATTAGATATAATTTGATGGGAGAACAGAGGACTCTATTGCATTGATACAAGGCAGCAGCCAAAACTACACCAGTCTTATCTGATTGAATGATGTAGCTGAGGACCATGTAACATAGTGAATGATGCAGCCTGTGACCTGGGTATTGTATATGCTCATAATGCAAAGGCAATTTGCAAATTCAATCCATGCTGTTTGACAGATAAATATGTGCAGATGTCAAATCTTTGTAAAAAGGGCAGGTGCAAGGCAACTTAACAACTTCACCCTGAACTATGTTACTGTACTCAGTCAATTCTTCAAGTTGAAAGGACTCAACACATAATGTCTGTAGACTGCAGTCTGTAGAGGCAAAATCCAGGCAAGTGCAGAATAGAACCATAATATGCAGCAACACTATTCCAGTATTATTCATTTTTCTAATTTGCATTTTCTTGTGGTGCTCTTGGTAAGGCCGAAGAAGACGGAAAAGGATGGAGGCATCAATTCCTTCAACCCATTCATACCCAACAATTTTCCTGGTGATTGATAGCATGGTGGTGTTTTAATTTTGCTGAGAACAGGGTTTGATGTTTTCCATGCTTGGCTTGGATACATCACCCACCTTCTCCTCCTTTTTGGCATATTATACAGCTGATGGCTCTTACAAGGAAAAATAAACAGGCCATGTTGCAACTGGAGCAATCAAAGTACTAGAAGTACGTGTAAGTATTACTCTAGGTGTCCATGCTCTACATGTTGACAATACTAACACGTTTATAATTAAAGAAACTTGCCTGGCTGTTAAAATGCAAATCACTGTAGCATTCTGTGCACACAAGAAGAGTGATGCACTTTTCATGTCCAAAGATAAGTCTACTAACTTGCATTTTTTATGCAGAAAAAGAAGAAAAGAAAGAAACCAAACAGTCATCCGGAGGAAGTGTCTTGTGATTGGCGCACCCATGCGGAGTGAGCAAAGAGGATTCGTCCCATCCATCCCTGCAGCAGCCACTGCCCGTCCTCTCCCAGCAGAAAGTCCTTGTGGTGGTACTTGTTCACCTCGTCCCTGATTGTATCAACGATATCTGGTCTCAGTTTCAGCTGCTGCATGCCTGCACGGTGGTTCCTGGCCTGCCACTGTTTGTACTTCTCAGGGCGCTCCACCAGGTCTGCACCCTCACAGGCGATGGCGTTGAGGGCGTAAGGCCCCAGAAGGTTCTGCTCCAGCGCCAGCCGCAGCCCACTATCCCTTGGGGTGGTCGCGTCCAGTATGTCAAACAGAGCCGAGTAATACAAGAGCACTGCACGGAAGCGTGACAGGAAGGAGGCACCATAGCTATCATTGGTGATGCCTTGGATGAACACGTCTGGCTGCATCTTGCTGATGTTACGGAGGGCAACATCCCTGGGGTTTGGCCCGTCGCTGAAGACGCTCTCGTCCATCAGAGCACTGAAACTCAAGAGGTCATTCACCACAAGCACCTCATCAGGCTCGATGTGCAGGTCCTCGGCACCAACTGTCTCCCACTTTGCTGCTGCAACAGCTTGGAATCTGAATGGCACACGAAACTCATTGGCACAGCTGCTCAGGCAATGCCCTGCCTCCTCAATACGCTGAAATGGACGAAACGCCGGCTGGAGGATGTCAACGATGGTGATCCTCACCTCCGGCGGCCCGTCTTCCCTGCTTCCCAGCCGGCGGAGCAGGTCTGGCCAGTGCAGCCCACAGCGCGGGCCGTAATCAACTATGTGCAGCCTCTTCTTCCCTTGCACAGCTTGCATGATTGTCATGGCAGCAAACATGAGTGCCACCTTCGTGAAGCAGCAGGCTGCCATGTAGAGCTTGTACACCTTGAGGTACTCGACCAACGACATGCGCATCTGATTCTGATACAGATGCTTCCCTTTGCCAGCTAGCCGTGCCTCAAGCCCCTTGGCGAAGTAGTGAGCCACTCGCTGCATGGCGTCGCCTGTTGCCAAAGCGTGCTGCTTGATCTTCTTCAGCAGCTCGCCTGCAGATTGCTGGTTGTCTGTCGCCGTGGCCTGTGCACACTGGATCAGCAGCAACCGTAAGTCCACCACCTTGCTACTACTGCCTTTCTTGTCCTTCTTGTTGATCTTCTTCTCTGCCTCATTGTCCATGTCGATACGCAGCTTCTCCATGTCTTTGATGCATGTCTCGTGTGCGTGCAGCATCAGTTCGGCCAGCAACTCGCGAGCACCAGCCTCCTGTGTCCCTGCAATCGTCAAGGCAGCTAATTTACTGCTCCTCCCCAGTTCCTCCTCCAGCTGCTGCTCGTCCCTGTCATGGTTTTTCTTCTTTCGTCCCCTACAATGACCATCACTTGATACTTGATCCACCGTCTCCAGCGTTCTGAAGCTGTTGTTTCTGGGCAACAACTTGCTGGCCTCTCCCATGCCCTTCGAGAACGCCCTAACCACTTCACTGCCCGGCAACATATTGTTGGCCTCCTCTGTGCTGCCCCTGTTGACACACTGCAAGTTGGTGATAGCAGCAGAAGAACCCATCTCATCCTCCATGAGCATACGAGAGACGTAGGAGAGAAGTTGGTTGTCCAATGATGAGGGATCTGTGCCATCACTGTTGGAGAGGGGTGTTGCGGGGAGGTCAAAGAAGACAGGTGGTGGGGATGGTGCTTCGTTCTCCTTGAGGAGGGCCTCCCAAAAGAAATCCTCTGGGTTGGCCATGCTGATAATCATTCAATGGTGGTAGCCTTTGCTCTTGCTCGCCATATCATGAGACAGCAGCAAATACCCTGTCTATAACTCCAACCTAGTGTGTGATGATTCCAATAACCTAGTACAAACAGGACATGGAAATGAAGATGACTCCAAGATTGCTTTGAGAATGCAGACAAGGTAATAATATACGTCCTTTGTTTTTATTTTTCTTTACCTGTTCAACATGACTATCCTTGGAAAACATTAATTTTAGAACATGAAAAAAAATACTTGTTACTCCGTATCAACACACTGTTAAATATATATGTTTTTTCTGCATGGGAATACAAAGTTATTATATGTATATTTTTTTGAAGGGGATATATCCGCCATTGTAGAGGGAATGCTGACAGGGAGAACTGGACTAGTCATGTGCTACCCATGTTGAGTGGGCAAAGAGGATGCGGCCCTTCCAGCCCTGAAGAAGCCACTATTGATCCTCCTCAATGACAAAATCTGTGGTAGTGGTTCTTGACCATCATAACTTTCTCCCTGTTCAAGGGCAGCTGCCTCAACCCGAATTAAATTTGAAAATATATTGTTTCATTTATTTTTCCCCAAAAATATCCGAGATGCAATATTTTTTTGGCACAAATATACCGTCGATATCACTGAACCGTCGCGCAAAAATGACGAGGGCATGACGACGTGGACGGTCTCGCACGGTGTCATGAGGTGATGGAGCAAGACCGCTTTGTGTCACGCGGATGGCCAAACAGCGAGACCGACATTCAAATTGATTAATTTGTTTACAATAGTATCGACTCATGCCATGTTGAGAAGGTGATCAGATGTTCAGAATTTCTACTAGGAGGATTGTTGTGATAACTGGTAATTGACTTTCTACTATGAACTTGGAAACCATGTCTTTACTAACAATTGTGCTGGTTTATCAGTACCGCTGAGGAATTGTATACCCTGGAATCCTGTTGTATTAGCACAATAATAGTATAGAATTTTAATCTGATAGGCTAGGAGCACTGGTACCTTGTGGTACTGATGGCTTGGCCCTTCCATTCCTCAATGTTTCTTTGATCCTTAACAATCTGCAAATCTTGGTTTTGGAGCCACTTCTTCCCTTGTCCTATCTAAAGAAGCAATGATCATTAAATATAATTTGATGGAGAACAGAGGACTCTATTGCATTGATACAAGGAAGCAGCCAAAACTACACCAGTCTTATCTGATTGAATGATGTAGCTGAGGACCATGTAACATAGTGAATGATGTAGCCTGTGACCTGGGTATTGTATATTCTCATAATGCAAAGGCAATTTGCAAATTCAATCCATGCTGTTTGACAGATAAATATGTGCAGATGTCAAATCATTGTAAAAAGGGCAGGTGCAAGGAAACTTAACAACTTCACCCTGAACTATGTTACTGTTCTCAGTCAATTCTTCAAGTTGAAAGGACTCAACACATAATGTCTGTAGACTGCAGTCTGTAGAGGCAAAATCCAGGCAAGTGCAGAATACAACCATAATATGCAGCAGCACTATTCCAGTATTATTCATTTTTCTAATTTGCATTTTCTTGTGATGCTCTTGGTAAGGCCGAAGAGGACGGAAAAGGATGGAGGCATCAATTCCTTCAACCCATTCATACCCAACAATTTTCCTGGTGATTGATAGCATGGTGGTGTTTTAGTTTTGCTGAGAACAGGGTTTGATGTTTTCCATGCTTGGCTTGGATTCATTACCCACCTTCTCCTCCTTGTTGGCGTATTATACGGCTGATGGCTGTTACAAGGAAAATAAACAGGCCATGTTGCAACTGGAGCAATCAAAGTACTTCTAGTACTGGTAAGTATTACTCTAGGTGTCCTTGCTCTACATGTTGACAATACTAGCACGTTCATAATTAAAGAAACTTGCCAGGCTGCTAAAATGCAAATCGCTGTAACATTCTGTGCACACGATGCACTTTTCATGTCCAAAGATAAGTCTACTAACTTGCATTTTTTATGCAGAAAAAGAAGAAAAGAAAAAAAAACCAGTCATCCGGAGGAATTGTCTTGTTGTTGTGGCACCCATGCGGAGTGAGCAAAGAGGACTCGCCCCATCCATCCCTGCAGCAGCCACTGCCCGTCCTCTCCCAGCAGAAAGTCCTTGTGGTGGTACTTGTTCACCTCTTCCCTGATTGTATCAACGATATCTGGTCTCAGTTTCAGCTGCTGCATGCCTGCACGGTGGTTCCTGGCCTGCCACTGTCTGTACTTCTCAGGGCGCTCCACCAGGTCTGCACCCTCACAGGCGATGGCGTTGAGGGCATAAGGCCCCAGAACGTTCTGCTCCAGCGCCAGCCGCAGCCCACTCTCCCTTGGGGTGGTGGCGTCCAGCATGTCAAACAGAGCCGAGTAATACAAGAGCGCTCCACGAAAGCGTGACAGGAAGGAGGCACCATAGCTACCATTGATGATGCCTTGGATGAACACGTCTGGCTGCATCTTGCTGATGTTACGGAGGGCAACATCCCTGGGGTTTGGCCCATCGCAGAAGACACTCTCGTCCATCAGAGCACTGAAACTCCAGAGGTCATTCACCACAAGCACCTCATCAGGCTCGATGTGCAGGTCCTCGGCACCAACCGTCTCCCACTTTGCTGCTACAACAGCTTGGAATCTGAATGGCACGCGGAACTCATTGGCACAGCTGCTCAGGCAATGCCCTGCCGCCTCAATACGCTGAAATGGACGAAACCCAGGCTGGGGGATGTCAACGATGGTGATCCTCACCTCTGGCGGCCCGTCTTCCCTGCTCCCCAGCCGGCGGAACAGGTCTGGCCAGTGCAGCCCACAGCGTATGCCATAATCAACTATGTGCAGCCTCTTCTTCCCTTGCACAGCTTGCATGATTGTCATGGCAGCAAACATGAGCGCCACCTTCTTGAAGCAGCAGGCTGCCATGTAGAGCTTGTACACCTTGAGGTACTCCACCAACGACATGCGCACATGATTCTGATACAGATGCTTCCCGCTGCCAGCTAGCCGTGCCTCAAGCCCCTTGGCGAAGTAGTGAGCCACTCGCTGCATGGCGTCGCCTGTCGCCAAAGCGTGCTGCTTGATCTTCTTCAGCAGCTCGCCTGCAGATTGCTGGTTGTCTGTCGCCATGGCCTGTGCACACTGGATCAGCAGCATCCGTAAGTCCACCACCTTGCTACTACTGCCTTTCTTGCCCTTCTTTTTGATGGTCTTATCTGCCTCATTGTCCATGTCGATGCGCAGCTTCTCCATGTCTTTGATGCATGTCTCGTGCGAGTGCAGCATCAGTTCGTCCAGCAACTCGCGAGCACCAGCCTCCTCCGTCCCTGCATTCGTCATGGCAGCTAATTTACTGCTCCTCCCCAGTTCCTCCTCCAGCTGCTGCTCATCCCTGTCATGGTTTTTCTTCTTTCCTCCCCTACAATGACCATGACTTGATACTTGATCCACCGTCTCCAGCATTCTGAAGCTGTTGTTTCTAGGCAGCAACTTGCTGGCCTCTTCCATGCCCTTCAAGAACGCCCTAACCACTTCACTGCCCGGCAACATATTGTTGGCCTCCTCTGTGCTGCCCCCGTTGACACACTGCAAGTTGGTGACAGCAGCAGAAGAACCCATCTCATCCTCCATGAGCATACGAGAGACGTAGGAGAGAAGTTGGTTGTCCAACAATGACGAGGGATCTGTACTGCCATCACTGTTGGCGAGGGGTGTTGGGGGGAGTTCAAAGAAGACAGGTGATGGGGATGGTGCTTCGTTCTCCTTGAGGAGGGCCTCCCAAAAGAAATCCTCTGGGTTGGCCATGCTGATAATCATTCAATGGTGGTAGCCTTTGCTCTTGCTCGTCATATCATGAGGCAGGAGCAAATACCCTGTCCATAACTCCAACCTAATGTGTGATGATTCCAATAACCTAGTACAAATAGGACATGGAAATGGAGATTACTCCAAGGTTGCTTTGAGAATGCAGACAAGGTAATAATATACGTCCTTCGTTTTTATTTTTCTTTACCTGTTCAACATGACTATCCTTGGAAACATTAATTTTAGAACATGAAAAAAAAAATACTTGTTACCCCGTATCAACACACAGTTAAATATATATGTTTTTTTTTTTGCATGGGAATACAAAGTTATTATATGTATTTTTTTTGAAGGGGATATATCCGCCATTGTAGAGGGAATGCTGACAGCGAGAACTGGACTAGTCATGTGCAACCCATGTTGAGTGGGCAAAGAGGATGCGGCTCTTCCAGCCCTGAAGAAGCCACTATTGATCCTCCTCAATGACAAAATCCTTGTGGTAGTGTTTCTTAACCATCATAATTTCCTCCCTGTTCTAGGGCAGCTGCCTCAAGCCAAATTAAATTTGAAAATATACTGTTCCATTTAATTTTTCCCCAAAAATATCTGAGATGCAATAATTTTTTGGCACAAATATACCGTCGATATCACTGAATCGTCGTGCAAAAATGACGAGGGCATGACGACGTGGACAGTCTCGCACGGTGTCATGTGGCGACGGAGCAAGACTGCTCTGTATCACGTGGATGGATGGCCAAACAGCGAGACCGACATTCTAATTGATTAATTAGTTGATTAGTGATTAATTAATTATTAATCACTTATTATTGTTAATTAATCGCTAATCGGATAATTAATCTATTTCCAAAACGTTGTTGCTGTTTTGCCGTGCGAGACCGCTCGGTCTCACACCCGCGCCATGTGAGCCCGAGCAGTCTTGCGCCGTCGCTGTTCAAGACCATCCGTGTTGTCACATTTTCATCATTTTCGCACAACGGTTCAGCGATATCGACATTATATTTGTGCCAAAAAAATTGTATCCTGAGTATTTCTGAGAAAAAAGAATAGACAATATATTTTTCAAAATTAATTCGCCTAAAGCCTGCCTGTTGGTTCCTGACTTGCCACTGCTTGTATGCCCACCCGGTCCTTCCCTCCTTCACAGGCAATTGCGTTCATGGGCATCCCATCCAAAGATGTCCTGCTCCAGCACCAACCGCAGTTGGCTCTCGGGTGCGTGACAAGAAAGGTGATGCCTTGGGAGCCATTTACAATGCCTTGGACAAACACGTCCAGCTGCATATCTTGCTTATGGCTGTGTTTAGTTTCTGAAATTGAAGAGAAGTTTGGGGAAAGTTGGTAGTTTGGAAAAAAAGTTAGAAGTTTATATGAGTAGGAAAGTTTTGGATGTGATGGAAAGTTGGGAGTTTGGGGAAAGTTTGGTGTGATCTAAACATGGCCTATGTTAGTATTGTGTCGAGGACGATTTCCCAGGGCACTCCTGCTGTCTGTGACAACGTACACTCACGTCCATTAAGATCCTGAAATTGAAAAGGTCATTGACCGTGAGTACCTCATCAGGGAAGGCTGTCTCCATGTTGAGGTCCTCCTCCTCTATGGCCATTTTATTTATTTATAGGATTAACTGGAGTAGTAAACCAGGTAGTGGTCAGTGGTCACCATGACCAAGGAGGAGCAAAAATGTGATACAAGAAACATACAATAGGGTTTACTCAACCATGGTCCACATCGATCATAGACGTGGTTGTACTTATTATGTATTAATACCTATGCATATCTGAAAATTGGTATAAATAATTGGTAAGAGGCTAAGAGCTAGTGTTGGGCAACCCAAGTGGACAAGGCGTAGAGCACGCGGCCCTTCCACCTGTGCAGCAACCAGCGTTGATCCTCGTCCACCACGAAGTCCTTGTGGTACTTGTCCCTCACCTTGTCCAGCACCAGCCTCACAACCTGCGGATTCAGCGGCAGCTGCCTCAGCCCCGCGCGCTGGTTCCTCGCCTGCCACTGCTTGTACATCTCCGGCCGCTCCACCCGCTCCGCGCCCTCGCAGGCGATCACGTTCAGAGCCGCCCGCCCGAAGATGTCCCGCTCCACCAGCATCCGCTCGTGGCTCTCCCGCCCCACCGTCGCGTCCAGCAGGTCGAACTGCGCCGCGTAGTAGTAGAGAGCCTCCCGGAAGCGTGTCAGGAAGTAGGTCGCGCCGTAGGCTCCGTTCATGATGCCATGGATGAACACGTCGGGGCGCATCCTGCGGATGTTCCCCAGCACCTCGTCCCTGGGGCTCCTGCTGCTGTCCTCCTGCAGGCTCTCGTCCATCACGTTCCTGAAATGGCACAGGCTGATCACCACCACCACCTCGTCTTCCTCCGCCTCGCCCAGCTCCTCCAGCCGCACGCTCTCCTTCTTCGTCGCCGCGATGCCGTGGAACTTGAACGGCACGCCGAGCTCGTCGGCGTACCTGCTCAGCCGCCGCCCGGTCTCCTCGATGTGTTGGTCAGGGCGGAATCCCGGCTGAGGTAGGTCAATGCCGGTGATCCTCACCTCCGGTGGGCCGCCTCTCCGTGCCGCGAGCTCGCGCAGCAACCCAGGCCACTGGAACCCGTAGCTGAGGCCGTAGTCGACGATATGCAGCTTGCGCCTCCCGGTGACGGCGTCGTAGATGGTCTTGTTGGAGAAGACGAAGGCCACCTTCTTGCAGCAGCAGGCTTCCATGTACAGCCGGTACGCCTTGAGGAAGTCGACCACGGAGGTGCGCTGCGACATGAGCGACTGGTACACCTGGCTCCCCGTGCCGGCGAGCCGGGCCTCCAGCCCTTGCGCGAAGCAGTGCGCCAGCCTCTGTCCGGCGTCTCCCCACGCCGACGAGTGCTGCTTGATCTGCCTCAGCAGCTCGTGCGCGCTCCGGCGGTCGTCCGTGGCCACCGCCTGCGCGCAGTGGAGCAGCAGGTTGTGCAGGTCCACTGGCTCGGTGTGGATCACAGTGCGTCTCCCCCGCGCCTTCTTGCTGCTGCTGCTCTTGGACTTGAGGCTCAGCTGCTTCACCCCCTTCATGCAAATCTCGTGCTCCTGGAGCATCATTTCGTCGAACATCTGGCGTGCACCTTCCTCCTCCAGCTCCGGCTCGGGCGCCATCAGTTTGGTGGCCCTGCCAGTGCCAGCTTCCAAGTCGTCGTCCCTGCAGTTGACTTTCTTGCTGTTGATTGCACCATGAGCATGAGCTGCAGCTGCTCCCCCGACCCCCCCGAGCATTCCATGTCCGTCGACGACTACCTCACCCTGAACCTGCAACTGCAAGGTAGTAGAAGAGTCGGTCGAGAGGAGGAGGGTGTTGGTGGGCAGGAACTTGTTGGCTTCCTCCATGCCCTTGAGGAACGCCATGTTGACCATGTCGAGGCCGCCGGAGTACTGGTGGTCAACGCTGTGGACCGCAGCAGTGGGGAAAGTCTTGGCGGTGGCCGCCTCGTCATCGAAGAAGGGGCGGCTGGGCGGGGCATCGGAGGAGGAGGACGACGACGAGGCGCCGGCGGCGGAGGAGGGGGAGGAGGCGAGGATCTGGGCGAATGGCTGCTGGGCGCGGAGGAGGGCGGGGTGGTCGGGGTACTGGTAGAAGAAGTGGTCGTGGACGTCGTCCTCCATGAGGAGGCGGGAGATGTAGGGGAGGACCATGTCGTTGTCGAACTCCTCCTCCGCTGCCGGCCATCGGAATCGGAGGGACTCCTCCGCCTCCGGCGTGGTAGCCATTGCCTACCAGTTCCTTCCACTATCACTAGCTATTAATCAAGTGCAATTAAATTGAAGGATTAAGGATGATGGGAAGGATCCGGGAAGGAGGGCGGCGGCATGGCATGGCATGGAACGGAATGGATCGAGCAGAGCAGCTACCCTCTAGCTGCCTGCCTGTGTCGCAGGTTTGGTTTGGTTTTCTTTTCAAGACCAAATTAAAAGCAACTACAATACCAGTATGAATCTAAGCTTTATTTTAAATTCACCACTATCATGGTGCACCTAGGACTAATTTACTGAAATACTTATTTATGCAACCACTGTACTACAACTAGTTTTATTCAAGCCAATGACAAAATGGACGAAGTTGCACCAACCCAATATACTTCTATATATTATACTACTGGTACTAGTATGCCAAATCGTTTGCTGCTATTGACCGTCCCAAGCAATCGGGAAACTTAATCAACTTGTTCCCTCTTATTGAAAACAACTTCTTCTCCATAAGCAACTCAACAAATTATATCCTGCTCCTATTTAGGACTAGTATATTAACTGCTACTATCTAGTTATTACTGAATTACTCCTACGGTCCTACTACCCAAACCTCCAGAAGTCATGGCTAAAATATACAAGCAGATGCTTCAAGGACATAGCAAAAGACATACTCCTAGTCACCTAACGAAAAAGGACAGATCAAACTCCATCAGTCTGTAATTATCAAACCATATCAGCACATGGAATGATGAACCAAACTAGCAGTATTTCAGACCTGCTATTCCAGTAAACAAAGGAACACTACCGAGAAATATGTAGTACTACAAGAATTTGTAAGGAAAGCTGGTAAACTTTGAAGCCTAATGTTCAGTGTGCCGTGTGCCGGTGTGCGTTGAAAACTCAAAGTTCATCTTAAAATACTAAGCACTCCTAACAGATGAAGCCATGGACCAACAGTTGACTATCTGTCATACAACAGATTTGAAGATTTCTAACTAGTGGACCTTTCTCAGGTATAATCAAGATTTATATAACATCCTGAACTTCGTCGAAGTTCACCTTCCATATAATTTATTGTTGCAAGGTAAGGAGCCATTTTTTTTATTTGGAATCATCAATGTCAATTTCACATGATACTCCTACTCCCTCCGTACTCGTAAAGGAAGTCGTTTAGGACAGCGACACGGTCTCCAAAACACAACTTTGACTTCTTTTTCTATAAAAATATTGATTGAAAAGTGATATATGTATATTTATGAAGGTATTTTTCAAGATAAATCTATTCATATAATTTTTTATATTTTCAAACTCAACAACTTGAGAGTTATTTATGATTTATATTCCTAAGGTTTGACTTAAACATTGTCCTAAACGACTTCCTTTATGAGTATGGAGGGAGTATGTCACAGATCAAGTCCCAGCTGTCATCAACTCTCCACAAAAATGGCAGAAAAATAACACTCGTTGAATCTGGTGAACAACCCCCCCTCCTCCTCCCTTTTGATGTACTTGTCTGACTGAAATACAAGGATATCCAGCAAGAACTGCCTGCGGAAGTGAATCCTGTGGGAGACAGGGGGGAATGTATGACATGTTTTATTTTGCGGACAGCAGACATATACTTTGAATACCCCACGCACTATTTATTTTTGTTAATATGCACTGCTAACTGTTATCTGATTTGAAATCCCAACAATCAGAATTGAAACTGAACTTTTTGGAAGAACAGATTTCACAACTTTTTGAGTGCATCCACACAAACATATACCAAAAAAAGAAAATCTAATGTAGCTCTAACCGTGCATCTAATTTACAGTGCAAATAAAACAGTCTATCATGTACTATAACTAGACTAGATCTCAATGTGTAAACAATTCATCAAGCAGAAGAAGGTAATTGAAGTGAGCTAAAAGAGGGGGGGATTTGTGATCATGGATGATGAGCAACCCATGTGGACATGGCGTACAGTATCCGTCCCTTCCATCCCTGCAGCAGCCAATTGTGATCCACGTCGATGACGAAGTCTTTGTGATAGAGGCTTTTCACCTTGCCCCTCACAAGCTCAACCACCTCAGCCTCCAATGGCAGCTGCCTCAGCCCGGCGCGATGGTTGCGCACCTGCCACTGCTTGTACGTCTCCGGCCGATCAACTCTGTCTGCGCCCTCGCAGGCGATGACGTTGAGGGCGCATCGCCCCAACATGTCCCGCTCGATGAGCAGCCGATCGTCGTTGTCGCGCGGGATGGTGGCGTCCAGCATGTCGAAGTGCGCCGAGTAGAAGAAGAGAGCCTCCCTGAAGCGCGTCACGAAGAAGGGCGCACCGTACGCGCCGTTGACGACGCACTGGACGAACACGTGAGGCCTCATGTCGCGGATGTTGTCGAGCACCACGTCTCTGGGGCTCGGGCTGTCCACGGCCACGCTCTCGTCTTGCAGGGTGTTCAATCCATGGAGGCAGTTCACGACGAGCACCTCCTCTTCTTCTTCTTCTGGGTCGAGATGGAGGTCCTCGCGGCGGACCGTCTCCCACTTTGCGGCAATGGCGCGGAACTTGAATGGCACGCCGAACTGGCGCGCGCAGATGCTCAGCCGGCGGCCTGTCTCCTCGATCTGGTCGGCTGGCCGGAACCCAGGCTGCGGGACGTCGATGCCGGTCATCCTCACCTCCGGCGGTCCGCCTTCCCTGGCTCCCAGCAAAAAGAACAAAGCTGGCCACTGGAATCCGTAGCTGAGGCCGTAGTCGACGATGTGCAGCTTGCGCCTCCCGGCGACGGCGTTGTAGATGGTCTTGTTCGAGAAGATGACGCTCACTTTCTTGATGCAGCAGGCCGCCGTGAACAGCTTGTACGCCTTGAGGAAGTCCACCGTCGACGTGCGCTTCGCGACGAGCGACTGGTACATCTGGCTCCCCGTTCCGGCGAGACGCGCCTCTAGCCCCTCAGCGAAGCAGCACGCCATCCTCTGCGTCGCGTCCCCTCTCGCCGACGAGTTCTGCTTGATCTGCTTCAGCAGCTCGGTGGCGCTCCGCCAGTCGCCCGTCGCCACAGCCTGCGCGCAGTGGATGAGCAGGGTGTGTAGGTCGACCACCGCCGTCTTCGCGCGTGACGCTCTTCGGCCGTTCTTGTCGGCCTGGCTCTGGCTGCCCATGGCGACGCGCAGCTCATCTATCCCCTTAATGATCATCTGGTACCCATTGAGAATTATTTCGTCGAATATCTCGTCGGCGGCGGCGGCGTCGTCATGTTCTGGCGCCATCAGCTTGCTGCTCCTGCTGGTCTCCGTCTCCAGGTCGTCCTCCTCGGCGTGCCTGTTCTTCCGGCCCCTGCCGCCGCCGCTTGGTCCGAACGTGAAGGTGGGTTGAATATCCAGCACCGGCTCTGCCTTGAAGCCAGAGAAGAGGGTGTTGTTTGTGGGCAGGAACTTGGTGGCCTCCTCCCTGCCCTTGAGGAACGCCATGTTGAGCATCTCCATGTCGTCCGGCGCGCTCTGGGTGTCGGCGTCGTGGTCGGGCATGGCGAGCGTGTCGGGGACGGAGGTGGAGTTGGTCGTATTGTTGTTGATGGTGGTGTCGTCGGAGGAAGAAGATGTGGCAGGGGCATGGAGGATTTGGGCGTAAGACTGCTGGGCTTGGAGGAGGGCGGGGTGGTCGGGGAACTGGTAGAAGAACTTGTCGTCGATGTCGTCCTCCATGAGGATGCGTGAGATGAAGGGGAGGAGGAGGTCGTCATTGACATTGTTGGGGTCGTCATCGTGGTGCGGCGTCGGGGGCAGGTCCAGGAAGAGCGACGGGGAGAATGGCTGCTCGATGGCGACGACGAGTTCCTCCGGCTTCGGCGCGGCAGCCATGGCCTCCCGATGCCTCCACTCTCTCCAGGTACTTTGGATGGAGGTGAAGAGAGTGGAGGCGATGATGGGTGTCTGTGTGTTGCGTGGAGGGGACGAGGGAGACACCAATCACATGAGACATGGATGGATGGATGGATCATGAAAGGCAGGCAGGCAGGTTCCAGGAAGACGACAGCATCAAGACGCAGCTCCTCAACTCTTGCTTTAATTTACACAATATATAATCGATCTCTAAAGCTCTTGTCTCGTGAAATTCATCCAACTTGTACACTTTTTAAGTTTATTTCAAGATTTTAAGTTTCACAATCGATAGATTTTTGGAGAATTGCCCATGTCTCTGGTGGTGTTTGACAATGCCTGACTTCACTAGGCGGTTCATCGTCGAATGGTTACAGGGTGTGGATTTTGGATGTCATCCTCAATGAGAAGGCAGGAGATGTTGGGGAGGGCCATGTCATCATGCATGGAACGCCAGCATGGTCAGGCCGGCCATAGGAGGGAGGGAGGGACTCCGGCCTTCGGCGTCGCACCCACAAATTCCTTCCGTTCCACTATCAGTCTACTTTTTGAGAATTACACATCCATCCTGGAGTGATTCGCTATCGATGGGTACATCGCCTACTACTGAAAGCACAAAGTCGTTAATTTCTGAAAAATTCGTTTCCATGAGAAGTCAAATCTAGGGCCTAAATTACTATTGAGGCTCTTATAACCACTAGGCTACAGGCCCTTACGCCCACTATCAGTGTACTTCACTGCACTTTAATGGGAAGGATCAAGGATATGAAGGTTCTAGGGCAAATCAAGCAGCAAGTGGGTACGATTATTACACGACACTCAATCTAACCAGATATTTTTATTTTTTTCCTATAAATGTTTAGACGACATGCAAATAATAGGTGTGATTATACCTAGGTGTAGAAAATCCATGTCTGTTTCTCTCTCGCTTATGTCTCGCTACTCAAGCTGACCATAATAAGTGCTCCACTCTTGTAAAAACGGAATCGGCTATACTTCTGTCGATAGAAAATACGACCCCAAATCTTGCATATTTTGGACCACTGGATATGCTTCGCGATTTGTGCTCCAGTTGCATCTTCTCCAACTCCGGCGACCTCTTCTTTTACGGCGCCGGCGACAACCCAAACTCCGGCAGAGGGTCGACGAATTAGGGTCTCGGGGTGGGGGTGGGAGGGGTGGGAGGAAGAGGGGGGAGTTCACAGGCTTTAGAGGGATGGCCGTGGGAGGCGGCAGACTGGCGGTGGGCGGCGCCGCCGCCGCCGAAACCGTGGGGTCGGGAGCGGGCGGTGGGCCGGTGTAAGTGGCGGGGGCAAGCGGAAAGAGTGTTAGGAGGAGGCGGCCGGTGGTGGCGCCCCGTTGCCGGCAACGGGGAAGACGGCGGCACGGGACAGCTCGCCGCCGCTGAAACCGCGGGGTCGGGAGCGGGCGGGGGGCCGGTGTAAGTGGCGGGGGCAAGCGGAAAGAGTGTTAGGTGGAGGCGGCCGGTGGTGGCGCCCCGTTGCCGGCAACGGGGAAGACGGCGGCACGGGACAGCTCGCCGCCGCTGAAACTGCGGGGTCGGGAGCGGGCGGTGGGCCGGTGTAAGTGGCGGGGGCAAGCGGAAAGAGTGTTAGGTGGAGGCGGCCGGTGGTAGCGCCCCGCCGCCGGCAACGGGGAAGATGGCGGCACGGGACAGCTTGCTGCCACCGGAGAGGAGAGGGAGGGGGAAGGGGAGAGGGAGGGGGTTAGCCTGGGGGGGCTTGTCAGCGCCGTTAACACCTTTTGACCAGCCGGCGAGGCTAGGTGGGACGACGGCGGCGGTGCAGGAGGTGCGCGGTGCTGAGAGGAGGGGAGCTCTCGAGGCTCGAGTGACTTGTGCCGTTGTGCGGCGGCAGAGAGAAAAAAGAAAAACTGGTTAGGGTTTTGTGGACTTCGCACGAATCTTAAATCAATCCAATGATCTGAAATTTGCAAGATACTAGGAGGAGTTTTCTGTCAAATGAGGAGGAGTAGACAGTCCCTTTCCTTTTCAATATCAAAACAACAATATGAAGCTAAAGCTTGACCACCGACCAGGGACCACCATCATGCACCTAGGACTAGTTAATTGAAATATTTCAGAAGATTTATGTTGGCATGTACGCGTCGTATGCAAGCACTAGGCCAAATGCTCCTATTAGTTTATTGAAGCCAAAGACCAAATGGATGAGGCCAGGTACACCAACCCAAGATATGCCAAATTGTTTTGCTGCCACTGACCATCCCAACGAAAAGAAAACCCGATCAACTTGTTCTTTGTTACTAGAAGAGAATTAACCGTCGCAGGGAAAAGTAAACCCATTCAACTTGACGGTCAATGGCAGCAAAACAATATGGCCGCTACATCTCGCTCCTATTTAGTAGTAGTATATTAAGAGCATATCCATCTGCCTCTCCAATTGACTCTTCAAGTTAAATTTTACCTATTCTAAAAAAAAACATATTCCAACAGCCTCTCCAACTCATTGGTCAAGCTATTTGGCTGGCCAAACCCTCCTCCTTGCTGGCTAAATTTGGCCAGTCTATTTGGCTGGCCAATGGTGGGCCCCACACTACCAATCTCCTCCACCTCCTCTCTCTCTTGCATCTGTCTCTTTTCCACCCAATCTCGACGCCGGCACACTGCTACGAGAGGCAGCGAGCTCGAGCATGGCAACTAGGCGATGAGGCATGGGGAGGAGCATTGCTACAGGAGGTGAAGACGGCGCCCGCCCCGCCGCTCGCCGTAGCCCGCTGTAGCCGTCGGTGTTAACGACTAAATTTGGTAATATCAGCATCGGAGATGAAGATGGGGTCGAAGTGGAATCGAAGATAAGGGTTGTTGCGGAAACAGAGTAAGAATCGGCTGGAGTCCGGATCGGCTACGATTGGGATCGGCTAGGTTTGAGTCGGGTTGAGTTAAGTGATACAGCTGATTCCGATAATATGACTTGTGTACGACATCGGGTTCGAATTGATGTGCTTCAAGATGATTGCCATACATGGATAGAGTCCTGGGAAGGCAGTTGTATCTATTAATTAGGATATTTATGTAAATTCCTTAGAGATAAATGTGGGCAAAAGTCTGTCGCAAAGACTTATGGTATCTTAGAGTTTGTTAGGGATAAGAGTCGTGTCCAATATGGACATATCTTATAATTCTCGGGTATAAATAGACCCCGAGCCCTATGTAAAAAAAAGGACACACATGTTCAATACAATTTCGGCGCATCGCCCACCCTTTATGCTTTATTTCGACGAGTTCTTGCTTTCGGGTTGAGCTGCATCGGTTTCGATCTTCAACAAGAGGTAAAACTTGTTATGGCGGTTTGTGTTCTCGAGATTAGTGCTTCCATCCTTATGATACTCTAATCTTGTTTATGTAATCTGTCAATTTATCATATATCTTGCATAATTCTTGACAATATCGTCATCTAACCTACAATCGGCTAACATCTGTTACCAGAAGGCAGCCGATTAGGTTAAATAACGACGTTGGCTTAGATTATATGAGATATCCACCACTCTATGAAACATCCAGCGGCTTGATTGTCTAGATATTGTTCTTCTTTTCATACTTAATGCTGTATCAGTTGAGTTTGATCTATTAAGTCGTGCTTAGAATTTCAATCTCTAGCCTGTCTACTGGTTGCCGATTAGGGTAGTATTGGAGTTTCAGCCGATCTTATCTGATCTAACTGCTTTTATCCTATATGATCGATTGACATGTTAGATCTGCCCTTTATGTTAAGATCTTGTTGCATTTAAGTATATTAGGCTTATGTTTGGTATATTCTATTTGCTTTAATATCTTAACACGAAGCGGTATCGGAGTATTAGCCGATACATGCTAGATCTACTTGATCGGCTATGCTATGAATATATATATAATCTCATTATTAATATGTATTTCGATCTAAGTGATTTATACTGTCTCGGCAAGGTGACCGATCTATCCCAATCACTTGACTCAAGTATATATCGATATAAGGATTATATATTATTGATATCTACAGCCGATCGAATAGATTTAGTTTTGATTTGTTTACTTAACACTTGCCGATCGATTTACATATGACATTGGCTCAAAGATAAATGATGTGTCATCGGCATTTAGCTGATCGGCTATCATTTATGGATTTGATCACGGTTTCTTTGTCTTTGTTTCTTGTTGATTGTAGGATCAAATCAACTGGCACGCTCATACATCTGAAGGCGAGTTTTGAACCTGCACTGGAGTTAAGCAGATCTCCCAGGCCTCGTGTTTTCTGTCAACAGTCGGCCACCGCCTACCCCGCCGCTCGCTGCAGCCCGCCGACCTCCGCTCGTCGTAGCCGTCGTCCCGCCGCCCATTGAGATGCCGCCCATCGCCCTGCCGCCTCACCTCCACCCGTCGCCCCACCTCCGCCCGCCTTGCCGCTTGTTGTAGTCCATCGCCCCACCGCTCGCTGCAGCCCGTCGCCTCGCACGCCCGCCGTCGCTGCATCAAAGAAGAGGGTGTGGGGGAGGAGGCAGTAGTATGAGCGGGAAAAATAGGGAGGAAATGGAGGAAGAAGGTTAATAGATACTAACATATGGGTCCCATTTGTCATAGAATTGTAATGGAGAGGGTAGATAGAGAGGCTGTTGAAGCGAGCAACGACTTTGACTCGCTAAATCAAATGGATAGCTGTAACATCCTCAAATTTTAAAACTAAAAATTTGACTGCATCATGCTAGCTTTTGATTAAATTTGTTTGGTTTAAAAATCTATTTGATTTAAAACTTGTTCAAGTATTAGAGTCCTACTAATTTATCCTAATTATTCCCTTTATTCTAAGCCCTAGTGAATTTGAGCAAATTCTCTCAAATTCAAACCATAGATTATTTCTTTAGCTTACTCTATTATTAGTGGAGTTTTGCTATACTCTAAACCCTAGTGAAACCCTCCCAAACTCCTAGTTTGAATTCAAATCTTTTCTAGGAAAATATTCAAAAATTATGAAATTCACTGTTCATTGCACAAAAGGTGTTCGGTAGAATTCCTAGCCCAACTAGAGCAGCCCAATCCCTTCCAATCTTGCACAAAGATTGGATTTGGTCCTAGGGGACCACATCCCACTCAAAAACCGTGGTTTAGTTGGCCTTCTCCTCCCCTTCGCGCACGCTCTCTAGCAGCCGACTTTGCCGCGCGCCGTGTCGCCGCGCGTCGGCTTTGAGGCCGCCCGCGCGTGGCCGACCGCCTTGGCGCGCCGTCACCCGTCCGACGCTCTCAGCCCACCGCCGCCGCACCGATCTTGATGGCGACAAAGCCAGGACGACGACCGCCGCACGAAATCGCCGCTCGACGCCGTGCGCTCCCGTCCAAGCCGCCGCCGAGTGCGATTTCGCTTCTACCCGGGGTGAATCGCGCCAATTCTTGCCGCACGGTTGGATTGGAGATAGACGGTGGTATCCCCTCTCACAATTCAAACCATTCACCCCCGAGCCGGCCGTTTTCACCCTCGCCGCCGCCGCGCGTCATGCCCGAATTGGCGCCAACACGTCGCTAGCCGATTCCAACCGCGGTCAAGTCAATCCTTCGCCGGTAAGTATTCGAACGTGACCTCCTGCCACTCAAATCGATCTTACCCGCCCTCTCTCAACCTCTGCCACCTTTGCCTCATCCAAATCCCGAGCTCATCCATGGCGATGACGGTGCCCAAGCTCATCCGCTCCTCCTAGCCCTATAAATAGGACCCCAATCCCTTCCCTGTCCATCATCGATCATCAACAACCATAGCCCCACAACCCCGAAGCTCTGCTTCACCAATCCATCTCATCAACCATCCTCGCCCGTCGGTCGAACACATTGTGCGCGATCGACTCCACCCCTCTCCATCCATCTTCCGCCCTAAATAACCCTTAGAACACCTATATCCTACCATGTTCTAGCATAATAAGCCCTAACCAAAGCCCTGCATCAAGTTTTACCTCGCCGCACCAAGCAGAAACCGCCGCCCCCGCGTTGCTCTGTTCTTCCCCGCCGCGAAGTTTTTCCGGCCACAATCCGTTGTTTCAACTGATCTCGGTGAGTTTTTTGTTTCAACCATCTACATACTACCTAGAGTCCATTTTTGCAATCGGTTTGCACTATCTTGACACCCTCTGAGCTGCCGACATGAGCACGGCCGCCGCCTATGGAGGCGCTCGTCGGCAACTATGCTCCGTGCCTTGCCAAAGGTTGGCAAGCTGCCGGAATCCCTCTAGACACCTCGTAGATGCTCTAGAACCCCTCCCCTAGTGTTAACGACCAAATTTCGTAAATTCTATCATTATTGGCATCGGAGATGAAGATCAGATCGAAGTGGAATCCAAGATGAAGATCGTTGCGGAAACAAAGTAAGAATCGGCTGCAGTCCAAATCGGCTAAGGTCAGGTCGACAAAGTTCGAGTCGGACGGGGCTAGCCGATACAGCCGATTAGCCGATATTGCCGATTCCGATAATATGACTCGGTGTACGTCATCGGGTTCAAGTTGATGTGCTTCAAGATGATTTGCCACGCATGGATAGAGTCCTGGGAAGGCAATTGTATCTTTTAATTAGGATATTCTATGTAATTTCTTTAGAGATATGTTTGGGCAAAAGTCTGCCGTAAAGACTTATGGTATCTTAGAGTTTGTTAGAGATAATAGTAGTGTCCGTTATGGGCGTATCTTGTAATTCTCGGGTATAAATAGACCCAAGCCCTATGTAAAAAAAGGAACACATCCAATACAATCTCGGCGCATCGCCACCCTTTATGCTTTACTTTTATTTCGACGAGTTCGTGCTCTCGGGTTGAGCTGCATCGATTTCGATCTTCAACAAGAGGTAAAACTTGTCATGATGACTTATGTTCTCAAGATTAGTGCTTCCATCTTTATGACACTCTAATCTTGTCTATATAATTCGTCGAGTTATCATATATCTCAATAATCTTTGATAATATCTTCATCTAACCTATAATCGGCTAACATCTGTTAATGGAAGGCAGCCGATTAGGTTAGACAATGATGTTAACTTAGATTATGTGATATATCTACCACTCTATGAAACTTCCAGCAGCTTGATTGTCTAGATATTGTTTTTCTTTTCATACTTAATGCTGCATCAGTTGAGTTTGATCTATTAAGTCGTGCTTAGAATTGCAATCTCTAGCCTGCTTTCTGGTTGCTGATTAGGGTAGTATCGGAGTTTCAGCCGATCTTATCTGATTTAACTACTTTTATTCTATATGTTTGATTGACATGTTAAATCTGCCCTTTATGTTAAGATCTTATCGCATCTAAGTATATTAAGCTTATGTTTAGTATATTCTACTTGCTTTAAAATCTTAGTATAGAGTAGTATCGGAGTATTAGCCGATACATGCTAGATCTACCTGATCGGCTATGTTATGAATGTATATAATCCTACTATTAATATATATTTCGATCTAAGTGATTTATACTGTCTCGGCAAGGCGACCGATCTATCTCAATCATTTGATTTAAGTATATATCGATATAAGGATTATATATCATTAGTATCTACAGCCGATCGAGTAGATTTAGTTCTGGTTTGCTTATTGATATTTGCCGATCGATGTACACATGACATCGGCTTGAAATAAATGATATGTCATCGGCACCTAGCCAATCGGCTATCATTTATAGGATTAATTGCGGTTTCTTTGTTCTATTTCTTGTTGATTGCAGGATCAAATCAACTGGCACGCTCATACATCCGAAGGCGAGCTTTGGACCTGCACTGGAGTTAAGCAGATCTCCCAGGCCTCGTGTTTTCTGTCAACACGCATTTGGCACGCCCGGTGGGACCAATTAGGAGTCAGAAATCAATCTTCCTCATGGCCGAGAAGTTGCCACCGTCGCCATCCTCGGCTAGCCCAGGTACTGTTAAAGAGAAAATCCAAAGACTAGGTTTGAGTGAAGTTAATGAAGAGAATATTGTGGCTGTTGATCCGGAAAAGCTTACACCTGACCAGAAGAAGGATTTCGAAGCAATGATGCAACAAGCACGAGAACAGTTCTTTAGGTCATTCACACAGACTCGCAAGGGAACATTTATTCAAAAGTACAAGGTAAAGGTGGTTCCCGATGAGCCTGAGACTAGTACCTCTAAGGAGGAAGAAGGAAAAAGAGTTTTAGATGGCTCGGCTCAAGAGAATCAGGGTGACGGCTCTCAGGAGGTACATGCAGTTCAATGTGATGGTGCTCATGAGCCACAAGGAGGAAATCTTAATCAGAATAGTGAGATAGCACAAGATTTCTTCAACAATTTCCAGGATCGGGTGGACTACGCTGTAGACAATGCTCTGATCAATCAATCTGGAGTATTAGTCAACACCTTGTCCAACATGATGAAGACGATAGCCGATGGATCAATAGCCGAGCATCAAGCTGCAGGCCTGGTCTACTTGCAGGGAGGTGTTTTCCCAAATTATCGATCTCTGATCACTGATGTTCAGCCACCTGCTCAAGCAGTTCTTCCGAGTGCACCATCGGCTCAGCCGATGGCACCGCCATTGACTTCTTTGCCTGCTCAATCAGCGTTGACACCAGGCCAGCCGATTAATCCTCGGCTATTGATGAGGGAGCAGCCATAGCATAGCGGGCAGACGGTAAATCGGCCAGCACAGGATCAGGTGGCTGCTATGTTTCTACCCCCCCCCAATCTACTGTCAATTTGATTCAGCAGACTCCGCCAAGGCAACAGGTTGTGCAGCCGATTCAACAGACTCCACCAAGGCAGCAGGTTGTGCAACCAGTTCAGCCAACACCTCCAGGACAACAAACTATACAGCCGATTCCGCAGCAAGCTTTGATGAATCAATCGGCTGGGCAATCGGCTGGGCACGCCCTGAATCAGATTATTCCAGAACATTTGGTTCACCATATATAGCCAGATGGCACAGCGATACCTCAGATTATGCCGGAGCATTTGGCGCAAAGTATGCCGGAGCATTTGGTGCAAAGTATTCAGCCACATTACCAGAATTGCCAAGGGGGCAATATAAATTATCAATATCAGCCTCCTTCCCCTCAAGTTCAGTATCAGCAAGGAGGGCTAATCCAACCCCAGTTTGCTTCTCAATATAATCAATTTGAACCAATACAGCAACAGTCGCAAGGAGCAGGTCAACAACGACCATGGGCCGATGTAATTGCCGATGTGATGAGAGAACAATTTTGGCTTAAGCCGAGAGATACTGGAAAATTGTATCGGCAACCTTACCCTGAGTGGTTTGAGAAAGTCCCTCTTCCCAACTGATTTAAAATCCCAGATTTCTCCAAATTTTCGGGACAGGATGGTGTGTCAACTTATGAACACATTAGCCGATTTTTAGCTCAGTGCGGCGAAGCATCGGCTGTAGACGCTCTCAGAGTCAGATTATTCCGGTTATCCTTGTCTGGATTGGCTTTTACATGGTTTTCTTCTTTGCCGTATGGATCAGTCAATAGTTGGGCTGATTTGGAGAAGCAGTTTCATAGCTATTTCTATAGTGGAGTTCATGAGATGAAGCTATCCGACTTGACGGCAATTAAGCAAAGGCATGATGAACCTGTTCATGAGTATATTCAGAGGTTCAGGGAGATGAGGAACAAGTGCTTTAGCTTAAGTTTGACTGATGCCCAGTTAGCCGATTTGGCTTTTCAAGGAATGATTCCTCCGATTAGGGAGAAATTCTCGTCTGAAGATTTTGATAGCCTGTCGCATCTCGTGCAGAAGGTAACATTGCATGAACAGAGGTTTGCAGAGGCCAGGAGAAGCTCTAAGAGGGTTAATCATGTCTGCCCTTACATGTATGGATCGGATGATGACGACGATGACTCCGAAATAGCTGCAGCCGAATGGGTAAGGAGTAAAAAGGTTATACCTTGTCAGTGGGTAAAGAATTCTGGAAAAGAGGAGAAATATGATTTTGATATTACCAAAGCTGACAAGATTTTTGATCTGCTGCTCCGGGAGAAGCAAATTCAACTCCCCGCTGGTCATGTGATTCCATCGGCTGAGGAACTAGGCAAAAGGAGGTATTGCAAATGGCATAATTCTGGATCTCATTCTACTAATGATTGCAAGGTCTTTAGACAGCAGATTCAAGTAGCCATTGAAGGAGGGAAGATTAAGTTTGATGATTCCAAAAAGCCGATGAAGGTTGATGGTAATCCTTTCCCCGTAAACATGGTGCATACCGTCGGTCGGACAGCCGATGTGGGACGAGCGAGAGGTTTTCGCATGAATTCGGCTAAAATTATAAATAAGTATCAGAGGAAACACGACAAACAACAAGAGAGGAATTATGAAGAAGATAATGATGGTTTTGATCCTCATTGGAATTGTGAGTTCTTTCGGTTCTGCTGGAACGAAGGTATGAGGCTACCATCTATTGAAGACTGTCCTGGATGCAGTGATTTTACAGAGAGTTCAAGCCGATCATACAATAGAGGCAATCGGCTGAAGCAGGCGAGAATTCCCGTTCATCAAAGGTTGGGCCCGGTAAATCAAAATGATTGCTTGAGGGAAGACGAGAACGCAAAGACTCAGTGGTGTCCTTCTGGTATTGCTACAAAGAATCAGAAAAGAAGGGTTCAAAGGTTGAGGAGCAGGGAGCGCTTTCAGGAGGTTGAGCAAGAAATTGGTCATCGGCTGAGAAAAGCAAAGCCAAGGAAGGAGTGGCGTGTTAAGAATCAAGTTCTTGGAGCCGATGATATTGCAGCCGACAAAGCAAAGAGGTTGGCAAAAGGGAAAAGTATTGTAACGGCGCCAATTAACATGGTCTTTACTTTGCCAGCCGAATTCAGGATTGACCAGGCCGATGTTGACGAACTGGAAGAGGAATCGGCTAAGTTGGTTCTATCACCAGAACAAGCAGTCTTTGAAAAGCCTGAGGGGATAGAAAATCGGCATCTTAAACCATTGTATATAAATGGCTATGTCAATGGGAAGCCGATGTTTAAGATGATGGTCGATGGTGGGGCTGCGGTAAATTTGATGCCTTATACTACGTTCAGAAAGTTAGGTAGAACTACTGAGGATCTCATCAAGACAAACATGGTGCTTAAAGACTTTGGTGGCAACCCATCGGAAACAAAGGGTGTTCTGAATGTAGAATTGACAGTCGGTAGTAAAACTATCCCTACCACATTTTTTGTCATCGATGGGAAAGGTTCTTACAGCTTGTTGCTTGGAAGGGATTGGATTCATGCCAATTGTTGTATTCCTTCGACCATGCACCAATGCTTGATTCAATGGCAAGGCGACAAGGTTGAGATTGTGCCAGCTGACAGGTCAGTTAATGTTGCCAGTGCCGATCTAGCTCTTTGGGAGATGGATGGCCTTGATTGTTTATCGGGAAGATTTGGGTTGGAGATTTTCTAAAAGTGTCCGATTCTGATATACAGCCGATTGAAGATGAAGAACCCAAGCTATTATTTTGAGGGCATCATGGAGGGTTCAAGCGTCTACGCCAAGGACACGGTAGATGATCTCGATGACAAGCAAGGTCAGGGTTTTATGTCGGCTAATGATTTAGAAGAAGTGGATATAGGTCCGAGTGATCGACCAAGGCCGACATTCATTAGTAAGAATTTGTCTTCAGAATTTAGAACCAAGCTGATCGAGCTTTTGAAAGAGTTTAGAGATTGCTTTGCTTGGGAGTATTATGAGATGCCAGGACTCAGTCGATCGATCGTCGAGCATCGATTACCTTTAAGACCAGGGATTAGACCACACCAGCAGCCTCCAAGGAGATGCAAAGCCGATATGCTTGAACCTGTCAAGGCTGAAATCAAACGTTTGTATGATGCTGGTTTTATTCGTCCTTGCCGATATGCTGAATGGGTTTCTAGTATAGTTCCTGTTATCAAGAAAAATGGTACGGTGAAGGTCTGCATTGATTTCAGGGATTTCAATAAAGCTACCCCGAAGGATGAATATCCGATGCCAGTGGCCGATCAGTTGGTTGATGCTGCTTCAGGACATAAGATACTAAGTTTTATGGATGGGAACGCGGGGTATAATCAAATCTTTATGGCCGAACAAGATATCCATAAGACGGCCTTCAGATGTCCTGGTGCAATCGGCTTGTTCGAATGGGTTGTAATGACTTTCGGCTTAAAGAGCGCTGGAGCTACGTACCAGAGGGCTATGAATTATATATATCATGATCTGATCGGATGGTTGGTTGAGGTCTATATTGATGATGTGGTTGTTAAATCCAGAGAAATAGAGGACCACATAGCCGACTTGAGAAAAGTTTTCGAGAGGACTAGGAAGTATGGTCTGAAGATGAATCCGACAAAGTGTGCTTTTGGTGTATCGGCTGGCCAGTTCTTGGGATTTCTTGTTCATGAGAGGGGGATTGAAATACCTCAGAGGAGTATCAATGCGATCAAAAAGATTAAGCCTCCGAGAAACAAGATAGAGTTGCAGGAGATGATCGGCAAAATTAATTTTATTCGAAGGTTTATTTCTAATTTGTCTGGAAAACTGGAACCTTTTACATCATTGTTAAGATTGAGAGCCGATCAGCAATTCACTTGGGGGGCAGAACAACAGAAAGCTTTAGATAATATTAAAGAATATTTAAGTTCTCCTCCAGTATTGGTTCCTCCACAAAAAAGGATTCCTTTCCGGTTATATTTGTCGGCCGGTGATAAGTCAATCGGCTCAGTCTTGATTCAGGAGCTTGAAGGAAAAGAGCGGGTTGTGTTTTATTTAAGCCGTCGGCTCTTGGATGCAGAAACAAGGTATTCTCCTGTGGAGAAATTGTGTTTGTGTTTATATTTCTCTTGCACTAAGTTGAGGCATTACTTGTTGTCCAATGAATGCACTGCGGTGTGTAAAGCCGATGTGATTAAGTACATATTATCGGCTCCGATTTTAAAAGGGAGAGTTGGCAAGTGGATATTTTCTTTAACGGAGTTTGATCTTCGGCATGAATCACCAAAGGCGATTAAGGGACAGGCTGTAGCCGATTTTATTGTGGGTCATCGTGATGGTTCAATCGGGTTGGTTGACATTATGCCTTGGGTATTATTCTTTGATGGATCTGTATGCAGTCATGGTTATGGTATCGGTTTGGTTATAATTGCGCCTTGGGGGGCAAGTTTTGAATTTGCCTATGCTATTAAACACCATATGACTAATAATCAGGCTGAGTATGAGGCAGTTTTAAAAGGGTTACAGTTGCTTCAGGAAGTTGCAGCCGATGCTATTGAAATCATGGGTGATTCGTTGTTGGTGATTAGTCAATTGGCAGGAGAGTATGAATGCAAGGATGATACATTGATGGTTTATTACGAAAAGTGCCGAACGTTGATAAGTGAATTTCGGCTGGTGACTCTGAGGCACATATCTCGAGAACAGAATGTAGAGGCTAATGATTTGGCTCAAGGAGCGTCGGGATATAAGCCAATGACAAAAGATATCGAGATACAGATTGCTACAATTACAGCCGATGATTGGAGATATGATGTGTTTCAGTATTTACAGAATCCATCTCAATCGGCTTCGCGGAAATTGCGTTATAAGGCTTTGAAATATACTTTATTGGATGATGACCTCTATTATCGGACGATTGATGGGGTGTTGCTTAAATGTTTGAGTGCCGATCAGGCAAAAGTTGCAATCGGCGAAGTTCATGAAGGGATATGTGGTACACATCAGTCGGCTCATAAAATGAAGTGGTTGCTCCGACGTGCTGGATATTTTTGGCCGACAATGCTGGAGGATTGTTTTAGATATTATAAAGGTTGTCAAGATTGTCAGAAATTTGGAGCGATCCAAAGGGCGCCGGCATCGGCTATGAATCCTATTATTCAACCGTGGCCTTTTAGAGGTTGGGGAATTGATATGATCGGTATGATTAATCCTCCCTCGGGTAAAGGACATAAGTTTATATTGGTGACAACCGATTATTTTACCAAGTGGGTAGAGGCGATTCCTTTAAAGAAAGTTGATTTTGGGGATGCTATACAGTTTGTTCAAGAGCATATAATCTATCGATTTGGTATTCCTCAAACTATTACGACTGATCAAGGTTCAATTTTCGTATCTAATGAGTTTGTTCAATTTGCCGATAGCATGGGAATTAAATTGTTGAATTCTTCACCATATTATGCGCAAGCTAATGGGCAGGCCGAGGCATCTAATAAGAGTTTGATCAAGTTGATTAAGAGGAAGATTTCTGATTATCCTCGGCAATGGCATACTTGGCTGGCTGAAGCATTGTGGGTTTATCGGATGGCTTGTCATGGATCGATACAGGTTCCTCCTTATAAACTTGTTTATGGTCATGAGGCTGTTTTACCATGGGAAGTTCGAATCGGCTCGAGGAGAACAGAGTTGCAAGATACTTTAACAGCCGATGAGTATTATAACCTTATGGCCGATGAAAGGGAGGATCTGGTTCAATCACGGCTACGAGCCCTTGCAAAGGTTACTGGGGATAAGGAGGGAGTTGCCCGGCATTATAATAAGAAGGTAGTACCCAAGGACTTTTCGGAAGGTGAACTTGTATGGAAGTTGATTCTGCCGATTGGGACTCGGGATAGCAAATTTGGCAAGTGGTTGCCGAATTGGGAAAGACCGTTCCAAATTCATAAGGTAGTGTATAAGGGAGCATACATGTTGCAAGGACTCGATGGAGAAGTTTATGGCCGAGCTCTAAATGGAAAATACTTGAAGAAATATTATCCCAGTGTTTGGATTAATGCATGATCGGCTAGTGTTGCCGATACATCATAGCCGATGTGTTTGCATCGCCTTGAGATGGCCGATATTGTTATATCGCCCTTAGTTGCTTTTCACTATTGTAATCGGTTGTGGTTTGCCGATGTACAACTGGCCGATATTGTTATATCGCCCTTAGTTGCTTTTTACTATTGTAATCAGTTGTGGTTTGCCGATGTGCAAATGGCCGATATTGTTATATCGCCCTTAGTCGTTTCTATAATTTTGTCAATGTTTTCAACGTTGAAAAATTAGGGGGGCACATACATAGAGAATTGCAAAGAAAATTGCAAATTTTTGCAAAAGAAAAGTGCAAATTTTTGAACAAGCCGGCACAAGGATGGTACAGGGATTGTATAAACAGCAAAGTAATTAGGGTGTCTTAGCCGATTACAACAGTTTTTTAGACTATTACATGGAAATCACTGAGACAAGTATCGCTGGATAGCTGATATAGCCCTTTGCCTAATTTGATCTATTTCTTCGATAGCTCGGGCGTCTTAAGCATCGGTTCCAGGAATGACTTTCAAGGATTTAGTCATCTCAGCAACGTTCTTGATAGCTGATTTTAGCCTTGCCTTCTGTTCTTCGACAGCTTGCTCTAGATCCAGCTCAGGATTGCATTCTTGAAGTTGTGCCAAGAGTTCAATCTTGCGAGCTTCAAGCCGATCAATATTATATTTGATCGGGCCTTCAGATAACTGATCAAGCTTGGCTTTTTCTTCATGAACAAGCTGCCGATTGGTTTGGATTGTAGCCTCGATGTCCTTGCGCTCCTGGCGATCGGCTAACCTCTGCCTGGCTTTCTCCAGTTTGAATTGATGCTGCTCGAGGTAGACAGCTGGGGTAAGAGCATCGGCTAATTTGTCCGGAAGAAAGGCTTGGATATCTGCAAATCTTGCCCGGATCGAGCCACAGTTGGTCACCAGGTTATCTAGTGATGCTCCTAGCCGATGGGAGATGTCTTCGAGTGTTTTCTTCACATCGTCAGACAGGAGAGCTGTTGCTTTACTTGTGGTGTCTTCTTCTGTTTCATCGTGGTAATCTTTGATGTCAAAGGAGAACAGATCGGCTAAGACCTGCAAGAGACAATATCATGGATGATTAAGGATCAAGATATGATTGGCCGATCTCAAATTTATGTTAATAAAACTTACTGGAATATTAGATGCAGCTAATTGTTCCTCCTCTTCAACATGATGACTGCCTGCAGCCGATGGAGTGCGGCTGCCTGATTCTGCCTGCACAAGAGGGGAAGAAGGAGGAGGAGGCTACCAAAAGGATAAATGTTAGACATAATCAGCCCAAGTCAGTTAATGAGATGATAGAAGTATCTTACTGGTGGGGCTGGTTTAGGGGCTGGAGTAACCGATTTCTTCCTCACAGCAATTTTCTTTCTCTATATTTATTAAAATTGTGAGGAATCGGCTATAAAGTAAATGACTGCAAAAGTGGACAAAGAAAGTTGTTTACCTTTGCCAATTGAGCTGGAGCAGAAGGGAATGGGGGAGCTTGCTTAGGTGAAGCCGATGGTGTTCTTTCAGTATCGCTTATTTAGGCTGCAGCTTGGTCGATGCCTTCCCCGATTTCTTCTTCATCCAGAGCTTGTTCGATGGATGAATCTAGGGCGGGTAGATCGTCAGATGGCTTAGCTTTCTTTGTCTTCGCCTTCTTCTTCGGAGCCGGGGCTGAAGTATCTGCAGCCGATGATCTGGTTCTCCGCTTCTTGTCGGCATCGGCTGGTTCTCTGATGAGTCCTCGGAGAAGTGCTGAAGTCTTGGGGGCATTGAAGCCGATGGTAGAAGGAGATGGCCCACCTCTATTTGGAATTAGACCTGGAGCATACTTAATGACCTTGCCGCTATTGCTCTGGCGAGGAGGAGAAGATTCTGTTGTCTGCAAAACAGAAGAAAAGTTAGTCAAGATTCAAATCGGCTGAATGACTATTCAAGCAAGATTGAAGAAATGAAGATTAACCTGAGGGATAGCATCAGGGAATAAGTCTGTCATGTACATGGAAGCCGATTGATGGAACAGATGCAGCTTCCACTCGCCCCACCATCTGTCAAATACCCTGCTCCTGAATCTTGCTAACTTTATGTTTTCAATGCTGCCTAATGGGGGTCCAGGGATGTTCAGTAGCCGATCCATCATCAAGGTTGAAGAGATATCGCCTCTGCATTGGATTTTGCCGGCAAAGTACAGGCCGATTGGCAATTGACCCATTCCAAGTTGTCTGGCCGATGACATCGGATGATAAAACTAGTAGGAGACTTGGATATTTCTCCCTTGATGGATGCCGACTGGGAGGATACATGAGCTGATGGCAGTAGTAAAGATTTCTCTGGATTGCTGAAACTTTTCATGATTAATATCTTCGAACCTGAAATCGGCTGGCAGTTCGAAATCCATTGAGTCAGCATAGAAAAACCAAACTCGGATATCTTTTTGGAATCCGTCATAAAAACTGAAGAACTAGTCCTTCAGAAGTTCAGCCGATAACTTTGCTCCTGCATCGGCTGGTGTAGATGCATATTCTCCGTATGACATACATCTGCGATGGGTGCGTTCTTCTCCATCATCTTCCACAATCGGCTCCAAACTTGGAAATTCAGCTTTTGTCACAGATGGCCGATTGACAACTTTCATGACTACCAGGTTCAGCCAGGATTGCAAGAGCCACCATGGTCCACCTGTTCCAACCACTGAGCCGATAATTATCTTGGCTGATGCGTTGTTTAACATCTGGTATAGATAGCCGAGAAGGATTTTGCCTAAGGGAAATTGTTTCTTCGTCACTAGGGCCTCGGCTAAGAATTGCCAGTTGGTTGTAGGACCGCAGCTTGATCCGCAGAAAAGGAATTTTTCCAACCACATCAGCAGAAAAGCTACGTGTTCTTTAGGAGTGACTGGCCCTTTGCCCATATATGCTGTGATATATCCTGACCAACCCCCAATGCTCTTAGTTTTGAACTCAAAAGTATTCTTGGTGTTTAGATTCATGGGGTTAGCTGATGAGGTTACATCTAGGCCAGTGAGCATGGTAATATCCAGCAGTGTTGGGGTCATCGGCCCTTGGTTGAAAAGAAAGGCATTGAGAGTGTTGGACCAGAAGTAAGTTGCAGTTGCCAGCAGGGGTTCATCTTTGGCCGAATTTGCTATTGTGAGGGCTAGGGCTTGACTGATTCCAATCTCATCCCAATGGGTTTGTTTGCTAGCCGATATCCGCTTATACCATACAGGCCAGCTTTTCTCCAGAGAAGGCCAGGATTTGAAGGTGTTTTTCCAATGGCTTGTGTTTGGATTGGCCGACCTAAAAGGGGTTCTGTTGGTTTCGGCTATGATAAGCTCAGTGGGGTCTAGATCGCCGATTGGACCGAAAAAGTATTGTTGGTCATGCAACAGATTGGGAACCGCAACAAGATTGGAAAGATGCTACAAGAATAGAGAAGAAGAAAACAAGATAAGGTGAGCGAAAACCGATCTGATGAATGGAAAAGGGGATCTAGCTGATGGGGACTTACCTCAGCATATTCGGCTGATGATACGGCGGTCGGATTGGTGGAGGTCGACATCGTCGCGGGTGAAGATCTGGCCGGGAGTGGAATCGCCTAGAAATCGCCCTGCGCGTCGAGGCGGTCGCTGGAGAGAGAGAGGACGGGATCTGTTTAAACGGTGAAGACGGAAATCACGGCGTGAACACTTTTTGGAGCAACTGTTAGTATTTAAAGCAAAGCGATAACGATCGGGAAAACAGCAAGTGCGAGTTTCTCTCAGAGTCGGTATATGGCAAATCCGAAACATTATCCAATATTCCGGACTTGGGGGGCATGTGTTAACGACCAAATTTCGTAAATTCTATCATTATTGGCATCGGAGATGAAAATCAGATCGAAGTGGAATCCAAGATGAAGATCATTGCGGAAACAAAGTAAGAATCGGCTGCAGTCCAAATCGGCTAAGGTCAGGTCGACAGAGTTCGAGTCGGACGGGGCTAGCCGATACAGCCGATTAGCCGATATAGCCGATTCCGATAATATGACTCGGTGTACGTCATCGGGTTCAAGTTGATGTGCTTCAAGATGATTTGCCACGCATGGATAGAGTCCTGGGAAGGCAATTGTATCTATTAATTAGGATATTCTATGTAATTTCTTTAGAGATATGTTTGGGCAAAAGTCTGCCGTAAAGACTTATAGTATCTTAGAGTTTGTTAGAGATAATAGTAGTGTCCATTATGGGCGTATCTTGTAATTCTCGGGTATAAATAGACCCGAGCCCTATGTAAAAAAAGGAACACATCCAATACAATCTCGGCGCATCGCCACCCTTTATGCTTTACTTTTATTTCGACGAGTTCGTGCTCTCGGGTTGAGCTGCATCGATTTTGATCTTCAACAAGAGGTAAAACTTGTCATGACGAATTATGTTCTCAAGATTAGTGCTTCCATCTTTATGACACTCTAATCTTGTCTATATAATTCGTCGAGTTATCATATATCTCACATAATCTTTGATAATATCTTCATCTAACCTATAATCGGCTAACATCTGTTAATGGAAGGCAGCTGATTTGGTTAGACAATGATGTTAACTTAGATTATGTGATATATCTACCACTCTATGAAACTTCCAGCGGCTTGATTGTTTAGATATTGTTTTTCTTTTCATACTTAATGCTGCATCAGTTGAGTTTGATCTATTAAGTCGTGCTTAGAATTGCAATCTCTAGTCTGCTTTCTGGTTGCTGATTAGGGTAGTATCGGAGTTTCAGCCGATCTTATCTGATTTAACTACTTTTATTCTATATGTTTGATTGACATGTTAAATCTGTCCTTTATGTTAAGATCTTGTCGCATCTAAGTATATTAAGCTTATGTTTAGTATATTCTACTTGCTTTAAAATCTTAGTATAGAGTAGTATCGGAGTATTAGCCGATACATGCTAGATCTACCTGATCGGCTATGTTATGAATGTATATAATCCTACTATTAATATATATTTCGATCTAAGTGATTTATACTGTCTCGGCAAGGCGACCGATCTATCCCAATCATTTGATTTAAGTATATATCGATATAAGGATTATATATCATTAGTATCTACAGCCGATCGATTAGATTTAGTTCTGGTTTGCTTATTAATATTTGCCGATCGATGTACACATGACATCGGCTTGAAATAAATGATATGTCATCGGCACCTAGCCGATCGGCTATCATTTATAGGATTAATTGCGGTTTCTTTGTTCTATTTCTTGTTGATTGCAGGATCAAATCAACTGGCACGCTCATACATCCGAAGGCGAGCTTTGGACCTGCACTGGAGTTAAGCAGATCTCCCAGGCCTCGTGTTTTCTGTCAACACCTAGCCATGTCTATCTCTTATCACCTTGATCGCCATCTCGGCCTAACCGTGCCTTCGCCGCCCTAGCCGCTAGACCGTCCACGCATCAAATTAACTCCTCCGCCGCCACTCGCCGTCGCCGGAGATCCCTAGCTCCCTCCCCTCCTCGGCCGCAACCACTTTCTCCCTCTAACGCCGCCACAATCCTAAACCCTAGCGCGCCCGACCCGATTTGGGGAACGGCCGAAGGTAGAAGAAGAGAAGAGAAAGAGAGACTGACAGGTGGGACCCGCACACAGTGCCATTTCACATTTATTTGATTTTCAAACTTTAGAAGCCCATATCTTTTAAAATATAGATCCAATCCCAGTGAAACTTGGACCAATATTCTTCTAAAATCATTCTCTATCTTTTAAGCCCCTTTTTGCTATTTTTTGCATTTTATTTTATTTTCTCTATTTTTCATATTTTTGGATTTTATTTGAATTCCTTTTGAATTTGAATTTTATATGTCTAACCCTAGGTCTTGAGGATTCCTCTGACACTTTAGATAATATCAATCAATCTCAGGACATCGAGCAAGGCAAGTTACCATATACCTGTTGATCATTTAAGCCTATATTTTACAAATTATTTATTTATAGCATTCTATTCAATATTCTATTTTCTATGCATAAATTAATCATAGAAACCCAGATAATTTAGTATTGCTTATTTTGCTTACAATCTGGTTAAAATACCCTATACTTAGATTGGGACAATACGTAAGATTTGGATGATTTCCGGGTGGCTAGTATTGTCTCAATCGATATAAGTTTTACCAGGTACTTATGTCGAACGAACAAGTACGACCGCAGTTTCTAGAATGGGGACAGACCTAGTTATTAGGTTAATTGGCAATATGGCACCTCTGTATAGTGGTTCTTATTTTTAAGTCCTCGCACAGGAGGCAACTATAGCCGCGAAGGGCAACTTTAACTATTACCATGTACAGGTAAATGGTTTATGATACTCGAGTATAAATTATATGGTATATTTCTAAACCCTGATCGAGATGACGTGGTGTCATACGATCAGTTCCCCTTAAATACCTCGGGAACGCCAGAACTCCTCTTGCTGCTGTTAACATTACGTTCAGAGCATATGAGGATATAAGTTCGTGGAACAGGTGCCATAATTGTCAATGACTTAATACTGGGCCATGACTAAAGCCGATAATTATCAGCAAGTCGTGGACTGCGGGTAAAGCGTACATCTACTGCAGTAAAATATCTTTGAAACTATTCGAATAGCCATACTCATGGAGTTGAGTACTGGGACTCATATGGTACCCTGGTTAGAAATCTAAAGGTTATATGTTTTATAAATTCTGCTTTTCCAGATTGTCTAATACTGCTTTTTGCAAAGAACCCTATAATATGTCAATGCATAACATATTTCCGTGATAACTTGCTGAGTATTGTGAATACTCATCCTTGCTCTTATAACCTCCTTTTTCAGATCTAGGTCAAGAGGAGGACCCTTATGACTATTACTACGAAGACCCCGATAACTTAGAAAATCCTTAAAGGTTATACCTCACTAGTCAGAATGTATAGAAACTTCCGCTGTGTACTAATTAGATGGGTGAATACCTATTATTGTAAAACCCTTAGTATTGTAAGACTTTAACGTATGCAATGAAAAACCAGTTATATTGTATGTATCGATTTTTACTGATCCAGGGATTGATACATTAATCTCAGTCGGATCCAAGTTGTTAGTTTTGGGACCCGACAGGATAGCTAGCTGGCTATATGGATGTTCGGAGAGTCTATTTTAGAAAGGTTGTTGGAGATTCTCTAACTGCTATCTTGTTACTGAATTACTCCTACCTAACATGTCAGAAAGATGAATGAAATGCACATCCCTTTCTACAGAATATAAGGGGGTGTTTAGATTCAGGGGTGTAAAGTTTTGGCGTGTCACATCGTATATTATATAGGATGTCGCATGGGGTGTTCGGGCACTAATAAAAAAATTAATTACAGAATCCGTCAGTAAACTGCGAGACGAATTTATTAAGCCCAATTAATCCGTCATTAGCAAATATTTACTGTAGCACAACATTGTCAAATCATAGAGTAATTAGGCTTAAAAGATTCGTCTCGCAAATTAGTCGCAATCTGTGCAATTAGTTATTTTTTTAGCCTATATATATTTAATACTTCATGCAGGTGTTCAAACATTCGATGTGACAGGGTGTAAAATTTTTGGGTGGGATCTAAACACCCCCTAACTCTACTAGCTTAAAATTGATATTGTACCTAACTTCTCCAACAAATTGCTAATCTTTTCACAAACTTCTATCTGAAACACAGCTATACAAGCTTGTTTAGTGTTGCAGCGTGAAATTACTAGACCAAATACCTGTTTAGTAAAATTAGCCCCAGTATATATAAGAAAAAAAACAGTTCTATTCTTCTGAAATGCAAAAGACAGATAAAACTGCACCTACTACATCAGTCTGTAATTATCAAACTATCTCAGCACATGGAATGCATGATAAACCAAACTAGCAGTATTTCAAACCTGCAAGTAATCAAAGAAAACACAACCCAGGAATATGTAAAGTACTAGAATTTGTAAGGAAACACGTATAGAAATTTGCAGGGAACCTTTGGCCCAATGTTCCTCAAAGGTTATGTTAAAATACTTAATTAACCGTGCCCAGGTAATGCATAACACCCCGGTGTGAGTTAGCTGTGTTAATGGCTAATGAATGTCGGGGCGTTACAATTTTTTAAAACCATGATGTAGAATGTAATGATATAGATGAGTATGTGTGTACTTAAGTTGTAAATTGACTTTCTAGTCAAAGTAGAGCACCAACTCGCAAGCCAACCACTACACTATTAGAATTATATATTATGGAATTGCTAAATTTCATTCCACATAAAACCTATACTTCCAAATAATGCAGATTATAGTGTGTTGGATGTGCTTCACGATTCGTGCTCTAGCTATTCTCCTTTAGCTCCGACGACATCATCTTCTCTGGCACCAATAGCACCCCAAACTTTGATATGGACCTATGGATTAGGATCTCGGGATGGGATTAGGTTGGGAGAGGGTGGGGGAGTGGGAAGAGAGGGAAGTTTACCGATTTTAGATGGATGGCTATGAAAGGAAACCACCCGACTGTGGGATAGCCCAACAGTGGGCGGTGAGGCTGCTGCAGTTCCGCCAAAGCCACAGGGTCGAAAGCGGGTGGTGGCCCGGTGTTGGCGGCAGGGGCAAAGCAGAATGACTGGTTAGGAGGTGGTGGCTGGTGGTGGTAGATCTAGCATAAAGGGAGCCAGCATGGGGCCAGCCTGCCACCGATGGCTTGAGGAAAGGGTAGGAGAGGGAGGGGGAGGTCGAGGAGGCCGCCTGGGGGAGAAGGCCTTGCCAACGGTGTTGACGCCTTCCAATAGTCGGCAAGGCTAGGCAGCGGTACGCTGTGGCGATAGTGGCGGAGGTGGCGCGGATCAGGCACTGGTGAGTAATAGGGGTATGAGGAGTCAGGAGAAGAGAAGGAGGAAAGAAGAAGGAGGTGTAGGGTTGTGTGTTGGCCAGGACGATTCAAAATTTGTGATACTTCTAGAGGACTTTCTATTAAATAATGTGTAGGCAGTCTTGATATATTATGTCTGGTTTACTCACGTTTGTTCAACCAACTACGAACAAGACGTGAGAATTGAGATCATGGGTCGAGAAAAAGTATGGACAATTCTTCTTCTATAATTTATATATCCTGTTATTTTTCTAATTTAGGGAGGTAGCATAATAAAATGTTTAATATTACTTATTTAGGACTTCCTAACCCCTTTTATAAAAATAATCCTGATTATTATTATTATTTTCCATTTACATGGCCGGTTAGTTGCTACGGAGTAGCAAAGTTCAGGTGTCACTGGTACAGAAAACCACATTGGTGCCGGTTGGGAAACCACATAGGTACCGGTTTCCCAACCGACACCCCCAAAGTGGCACCAATGAGGAGAAATGATAGGTGCCGGTGTGTAGAACCGGCACCTATAAGGTCCAACGAATCAAAAAAAAACCATATTGTAACTAGTTTAGTGGACTTTTTCTCAGGTACCATCAAGATTTAATATGCTCTCCTAGTTCAAAAAAAAAACCATCAAGATTTAATAACATCCTGTCAAAAGAAAAGATCTATCTATTATATTGCAAACTAAGCAGCCATTTTTATTTTGGAATCATCAATGTCAATTTCACATAAATAGGAGTATATCACAGAGCAGGTCCCAGTGATCAACTCTCAACAATATTTACAGAAAATTAACATGTCTTCAATCTGGTAACCTCTTTTTGATGTACTTGTCTGACTCAAATACAAGGATATCCAGCAAGAACTGCCTGTCAAAATCTTACTTGTCTGTTTGCTGACAATCAACTTGATATTATATCATGTAGGAAATATATATACTTGTATTTTTTGACAGGATTTTGACAGGCAGTTCTTGCTGGATATCCTTGTATTTGAGTCAGACAAGTACATCAAAAAGAGGTTACCAGATTGAAGACATGTTAATTTTCTGTAAATATTGTTGAGAGTTGATCACTGGGACCTGCTCTGTGATATACTCCTATTTATGTGAAATTGACATTGATGATTCCAAGGATTATAAAAATCCTGACTATATATACTTGACTCAAATACTTGATATTATAATCCTGCTTGATATATGTACTTGTCTGACTCAATTTATTTATGCTGGAAATATATATATATATATATATATATATATATATATATATATATATATATATATATATATATATATATATATATATATATATATATATATATATCAAAATCTTATGTAGCTAGCTCTACATTGCAAATGAAGATATAATATCATGTAGGAGTATATATCTAGTTCTCAATTTGTAAGTAATTGAAGCAGATAATTAAATGTTGAACTAAAAGAGGGATTTGTGATCACGATCAGCTACCCATGTGGACATGGCGTACAGTATCCGCCCCTTCCATCCCTGCAGCAGCCAATTGTGATCGACGTCGATGACGAAGTCTTTGTGATAGAGTTTTTTGACCTTGTCTCTCACAAGCTCAACCACCTGAGGCTGCAATGGCAGCTGCGTGAGGCCGGCCCGGTGGTTGCGCACCAGCCACTGCTTGTACGTCTCCGGGCGATCCACCCTGTCTGCGCCTTCGCAGGCGATGACGTTGAGGGCCCAGCGCCCCAATATGTCCCGCTCGATGAGCAGCCGCTCGTCGTTGTCGCGCGGGATGGTGGCGTCCAGCATGTCGAACTGCGACGAGTAGAAGAAGAGCGTCTCCCTGAAGCGCGTCAGGAAGAAGGGCGCGCCGTACGCGCCATTGACGACGCACTGGACGAACACGTGAGGCCTCATGTCGCGGATGTTGTTGAGCACCATGTCTCTGGGGCTCGGGCTGTCCACGACCACGCTCTCGTCCTGCAGGGCGTTCAAGAAGTGGAGGCAGTTCACCACGAGCACCTCTTCTTCTTCTTCTTCTTCTTCTTCTCGGTCGAGGTGGAGGTCCTCGCGGCGGACCGTCTCCCACTTTGCAGCAATGGCTTGGAACCTGAATGGCACGCCGAATTGGCGCGCGCAGTTGCTCAGCCGCCGGCCTGTCTCCTCGATCTGGTCGGCTGGCCGGAACCCCGGCTGCGGGAAGTCGATGCCCGTAATCCTCACCTCCGGCGGCCCGCCTTCCCTCTCCGACAGACACTTGAACAGACCTGGCCACTGGAATCCGTAGCTGAGGCCGTAGTCCACGATGTGCAGCTTGCGCTTCCCCGCCACGGCGTCCAGGATGGTCTTGTTGGAGAAGATGAAGCTCACCTTCTTGATGCAGCAGGCCGCCGCGAACAGCTTGTACGCCTTGAGGAAGTCCACCGTCGACGTGCACTTCGCAACGAGCGACTTGTACACCTGGCTCCCCGTGCCGGCGAGCCGCGCCTCCAGCCCCTCGGCGAAGCAGCACGCCAGCCTCTGCGTCGCGTCCCCTCTCGCCGACGAGTTCTGCTTGATCTGCTTCAGCAGCTCGGTGGCGCTCCGCCGGTCGCTCGTCGCCACCGCCTGCGCGCAGTGGATGAGCAGGGTGTGTAGGTCGACCACCGCCGCCTTTGCGCGCGCCGCCCTCCGGCCGGCCCCGCCGCCGTTCCGGGCCTTCTTCTCGGCCTCGCTGTCCATGGCGACGCGCAGCTCCTCCATCCCTTTCATGATCACCTCGTACCCGTTGAACATTATTTCGTCGAACATCTCGCTGGCGGCCGCGGTGTCCTCTTGCGGTGGCACCATCAGCTTGCTGCTCCTGCCGGTCTCCGCCTCCAGGTCGTCCTCCTCGCCGTGCCTGTTCTTCCGGCCCCTGCCGCTGCCGCCGCTTCGTCCGAACATTAACGTGGGCTCATCCACCGCCGGCTCCGTCTTGAGCAGCGAGGCGCCGTCGAAGCCGGCGAAGAGGGTGTTGTTGGTGGGCACCAACTTGTTGGCCTCCTCCCTGCCCTTGAGGAACGCCATGTTGAGCATCTCCATGTTGTCGGCGGCGGAGAACAGAAGTTTCAGGTCTTTGTCGTCTTCCGGCGCGCTCCTGGTGTCGCCGACGTCGGCGTCGTGGTTGTCGGAGACGGGGCGGGGCGGGGATTGGAGCAGCTGAGAGAGCTCGACGGGGTCGTAGGGCCAGGAGGCATTGGCGGCGGCGGCGGAGTTGGTTGTGTTGTTGGTGGTGGCGGAGGCGGAGTCGTCGGAGGAGTTGGTGGTGGTGTCGTCGGATGGGGCGTCGAGGATTTGGGCGTAGGGCTGCTGGGCGTGGAGGAGAGCAGGGTGGTCGGGAAACTGGTAGAAAAACTTGTCGTCGATGTCGTCCTCCATGAGCATGCGAGAGATGAAGGGGAGGATGAGATCGTCATCGTTAGGGTCGTCGCCGTGCGGCGTCGGGGGCAGGTCGAGGAAGAGCGACGGAGAGAAGGGCTCGAGGTCGACGAGTTCCTCCAGCTGCGGCGCGGCGGCGGCCATGGCCGGGCTGTGGATTCTTGCGATCCGATAATAGTGGATGTTAGTGTGGAGGGAGACAATGGAGACATGGAGGAGTTAATGGAGACAGGTTCAAGGAAGGCGGCGGCGGGGAGGAAGACGCGACGCAACTCAACTCGACCTCGTCTTGTTTATTGGTCGTCGCCCCCACCCAAAGTCGTTTGCGCGCCAATGCCTTTGATTACGATGGAATATACAAATAAATAAATATATACTGATTATTTCCCAAACAAAGTGATTTTTTAATTTAAAAATACAGAGTGATCGATCATATATTAAATGAAGAATAACTAGCTGGGTGGTCCGCGCAATTGCGCGGCTAACACCCATACAAAATTATCTATGTTTTACATATGATTTTACTTAAAATTTGTTAAATAACTATCTCGTTATGTTAGAACATTGAAAAACCGACTTTATCACCCCGGTGCTTTTAATAGTCATGCTAATCACTACGCCTTATTTCTTTATCATCGCTTTATTTACTTGCTCGATCTACCAATGCTTTCATTCATCCTCCCTGGAACCTCTACAAATTTGACCTTGTGGTTTTAGAGTTCATTGTATTGTTGGGTTTCATTTTTATAATTTTTTAGAAGTCTCACCAAACGCCGGTACTATACTTCTCTATGGCTCGCCTGCTGCCTCCCATTTTTATTATCGTTGAGATTTGAAAATCGAACATGATAATAATTGAGGGGGTTTTCTTTTTACTTTCTAGAAATCCCTCCAATCATCGAGATCGTGCTGCTTAACGACCTGCTCGTCGTCCCTCCTTTTAATTATCATTCAGATTCTATTTAAGGTTTTGTTTATAGTTTTTAGATGTCCCATCTACCTACACCACTCTAATTTTTTATGGGTCTATTGTTTCTCTCATCTTTATTATAATTTGTTATTGTTGTGTTCTGTATGGACTATTTTTTTCAAAAATAAATATTTCTCATTGTGATATTTCTTTCATTTATAAATTGTAATCCTACTTGGACTCTTATAATTATTTTTTATTTACTTTACCACCCTTGGCATGCCCTCCTGTGGCAACTGCCTCCTATCTCATTTATTTGCACACGCTCACCTGCCCATTGCTTCTCTTCTTTGTCATCTCACTACACCGGTAAGATCTATATCATTGATAGGATTTTTTTATAATTTTTTTAAAATTCCTGCAAGCCGTCGTTGAATGCCGCCTTATTTGCCGTCCCTTGGTAATATGTTTGTTTTCTTTTGATTAAATGTGGTATTTTTTTAGCCCTGCAAATGTGAATTAATTCTTAGATAGAATATGGTCGAGAATTGATGATCGAACATTACAGGCTGCCAAATTCTGACCTTGATCTTGATGTCTTGATAATTTCTATACCTCATATGTAATATTTGATATTTATAGTATTCTTTAACCATAAAATTATCTCCAAATGCAAGAAAAATTAGGAATATATTTTTATCTTTCAATCTACAACCAACAAAACAATTTAACTTCTTAACAAAATTTTGATCATATTAAACTTGCCTTTCAATGACATCGTGTGCGTGCGCGTGGGCGCGTGGCTGACTAAATCACGCGCTGCTGTGCAAGGAAAGGAGGCATTGGTTGGCTGAGTGAGTTTGATTGTTGGCTGACAGGTCTCTTTTTTGGTTGTATGCGGTAAGTGCCATGGAAACAGATTGATTTTCCTTTTTTTTTTTGTAAGTTTCTCCATGGACAAAAGAAACGTTGTCAACCCTCTGTCCGGTTGGGCCATCACAGTCCGAACAAAATTTTTATTTTGCTGTATAGTATTTTTTTTTACATAGATTGAGTAGGATTTGTCATGTAATCTTTCTTACTTATACTATTCCGATCAATTTCAACGGTTAAACTATAAGTCTGTCATGATCTAGCGATATAGATTTTTTTTCTTTTTCTTCGATTAATGTGGGAATTTTTAGCCTCCACAGCGAACGTGGTGCCTTCTTTTCGAGCTGTCTTAATAATATAATAGATTTTAGAAATATTTTTTATCCGTCTTCTTATCAGTTACTAATGGCACAAGAGTTAGTATGCAATAAAATAATACTGTGTTGTAATTATAAGATTTGCCAAAATCTACTATAGGTGCTTTGTAGTATTCTTTTTTGATAAAATAAAATAATGACTTCAATTGGACTCCTCACACCATGTTTTGTATGATGACTTATCACTGACCCACACCCACTCTCTTTTTTATTTTTTTTTCATTTTGGTCTTTTTCCTATATATCGTGAGATTTGGAATCATATCGTTTGGACACTGGTCTTGTTTTTTTGAGAAGAATATCGCCAGGTGTACACGCATCGAATTCAGGTTCATTGAAATGAGACACAAAGTTTATTTTCTTTTCCTTGAATCGCAAGACAGTCATATACAGATGATGTGCTACCAGTAGACTTTTGTATCGGCAAGCACACGCACGTGCGTTTGACTTATGACTTTTTAGCATCTCAAGGCTATTATACCCCTACTAAGCTTCACAATCTATGGCCTGTTTAATCCTCTGGCAAAATTTTTTAATCTTGTTACATCGAATGTTTAGACATATGTATGTAGTATTAAATATATGAAAAAGAAAATAATTACATAGATTGCGTATAAATTGCGAGACGAATCTTCTAAGCCTAATTGCTCCATGATCTGACAATGTTGTGCTACAGTAAACATTTGTTAATAATGGATTAATCAGGCTTAATAAATTCGTCTCGCAGTTTACAAGTGGAATCTGTAATTTGTTTCGTTATTAGCCTACGTTTAATACTTTAAATGTGTGTCCGTATATTCGATGTGACACGTTAAAACTTTTCACCCCTGAATCTAAACACAGCTTATAAAGATAATTTGATAATTTAGAGAGTACTCCTTCCGTCCCATAAAAAACTAACCTATTACTAAATGTGACATATTTTAGATATATCCGAATTTGTTGTACTGTAATGTCATATTTATTTAGTATTAGGTTTTTTTTTAACGGTGGGAGTAGTTGCCTTGCTAGATGGTCTTTTACTATGCAGGTGACACCCGTAAAATTAGTTTCATCCGTAAACTGTTGTCACCACTTTTTAAGTAGCTATAAGTGGTGGATGGACATGCAGTAGTATTAGTAATCAAGCATTGGAATGAATTGATTAATTGATGAATACGTAAGTAACACTACTGGAAAAAAAAAACAGTTTTATAGGCGGCTAAAACGTATTTTTCAGGCGTCCATAACTTCTGTCCGCAACCAAACGCCTACGAAAATCAATAATTTTTGCGGGCGGCTGAATCCACCCACCTGCGAAAATATTTTCAGCGTAAAAAAAATTTAGCCGCCCTCCCCTCCGGCCACCGCCACCACGAGCTATGCCACCATGAGGGTTTTGGGAGGGGAGAGGGAGGGGAGGGGAGTTGCGCCGCCACGAGCTCACCGCGCCAGCCCGCTACCGCCGTGGAGGGGAGGGGAGGGGAGGGGGGGAGGGGGGAGGGAAGTCACCGTCAGGATCTGGGAGTGGGAGCGTCGCCGACGACCTCCGGCCTCGGCCACTGCATGCAGCCGCCGTCGCCACCCTCCCCCATGACGCTTCTGGATCCGGGATAGGAGGGCCGACAGCCGGATCTGGGAGGTAGGAGCGCTGCCGCCGACCTCCCTCCTCTGTTTTCCACCTCGCGTCGCCGGCCACTGGCCTCCCCCTCCCCCCTTTGGCTGGATCTGGGAGGGAGGGGAGGCGAGCCGCGCCGAGGGTGCGCTGCCCCCGAGCGTCGCCTCGCCGTTGCTGCCACCGACCCCGCGCCTCGCCATCGCGGATCCTACTGCCCCCGCCGCCGAACGCCCGTCACTGAGTGAGAAGAGAGGTGAGGGCTGGTTGATGGAGAGAGGTGAGAGAGAAGAGAGGCCGGTTGAGGGAGAGGAGAGGTGAGGACTTAGAAAAAATCTAAGTGATGAGTGGTCCATTTATATTCCACGCCTATTTTCGTAGACGGACGTAAGAGGTCCGTCTTCAAAAATAAATAGTATTTTTACAAGCGGACCGCTTAAGTGGTCGGACAGCGAGTTTCACCTCAGTTTACATTTTTGTAGGCGGTTATTTGGGTCCGAGAGCCATATCCACCTGCGAAAATAAAAACCCTCACGTCTGGAAAATGCTTTTTCTAAGTAGAGTAAGCTACCTAGGCAGCTTGTCCGTTATGTTAACGATGACTAATTAAGTTACTACGCTAAACCTTCGTATTCGATCATGCAGTAACTAACTTTGGCTGTGTTTAGTTGGATCAAAGTTTAAATTTTGGTTAAAATTAGAGATGATATGACTGAAAAGTTATATGTGTACGATAGGTTGATGTGATGGAAAAGAACTGAAGTTTAAATCTAAACACAGCCTTTATGGCAAAATATTAAAATGCAGTCACTAGCTACGTCCACCAGTACGTCCGGGCGGTCAGTGCTTAGAAGGCTGCCTTTTCTTTCTTTACTACTTTCTTTGCTACCATGTTGGGATTGAGTTGGGCCGGGTCTCCAAACTGCATGTGATAAGGTATGGCGTTATTGGGCCTTCATGAGCTTTCTTAATAGACCAGAACTTCCGGGAATCCTAGAGGAATAAGTTCACTTTGTGACCCTCAAAAGTGATCGAAATCTAATCCGTGACCCTAAACCACGAAACCGGATATCTCGACCCTCAAACTTTTAAAACCGGTGCAATTTGACTTCCTTGGCGGTTTTGAAGGACGGTTTTACTGACGTGGCGCCTACGTGGCGGTATTGACCAGGTCTCTTTTAAACATGGCATGTAGGTGACGTTTAGAATTAAAAAATATGTGTGGGACCCATTTGTCATTGACACATGAAAGAAATTGTAGGACCCACGCGTCCCTTCTCTCTCTCCCCCTCCAGTTCCTTCTCCCTCCTCACCGCTCCCCCCTCTCTCTCTCCCGCGGCGGGCGGCGAGGGCCGGAGCGGCGGCGGGTGGCCGCCCGTCCATCGGCTCCACCTTCACCGCCGCCGTGTGGTCATTGTCACCGTCGCCGCCGTCGTGCCGCATTCGCTTCCGGCCGACGGAGACGCCGAAGAGCTTCGTGCCGGGGCAGGAAGGCATGAGGTTGAGGATGGCGCGGAGGAGGCGTTGGCGGTGTCGAGCTGCTGCGTGGAGCCGTACTTGGACTGTTGGGCATGAGGAGGAGTATGTTGTTGCAGAGCTTCCTCATCTGGCTGAGCTCCCGTGCGAGCTGCGCGTTCTCCCGCATGCCACCGGACGCGACGCCGCCGGAGCCGGAGCCGGATGGCGCCTGCGGCAGCATGAGCGGGGGCTTAGGGGAAGAGCTGGAGGATATGACCTGCTCCTCGCCGGACAGCACCGAGGAGCCATCCCGCGTCATCATCGGCAGCGCCATCGGGATCGCGGCCGCGACCGTGACCGCCCCCGTTGTCGTCGTCGCTGGCACTGGCGGCGTGCCTCTTCACCTTCCATCCGACAATGTCGGCCTCAGCCCCATCACACTCCGCCGCCGCCGCCGCCGCCTCCTGCTCGATCCGCTCATCCGGGTAACCGGCCTTGTCACCCCTGGATCTGTTCCGCGGTGGATTGGGTGCCAGCTAGCTTGCCCGAGCTCTAGATGCGTCGCCGCGCTGGGAACATAATGTTGAGATTATAGGCATATAATGATTTAATCTATTCCATAAATAAATCATGACATTACGGATGAAAACTAGCATGAACGCATCATTAGATCTACACATGTAAACTACACAGTATAACATGAACAGATCAAATATGCGCAACATATTGAACACGTACCGAGTTGACGGAAAGACCGGCTGCTTGGTCGAAACTTTTCGCAGGCGTCTACGAAGGCACGAAACACGCGAGCGAAGAGGAAGACGAGCCGTCGCGAACGAACAGGGAGCAGTCGCGCGAAGCGCTTCCCAAAAACCTTATTGCCGCCTTCTCCCGGTGCAGGACGTCGAAGGCAGAGGTTCCGGAGACCTGCTCTCCCGATCGCCGGTGCACGCCAGCGAGCGAGATGGAGTAGTCTATGAGCGACGGCGCAGTACAGAGTAGGAGGCAAACCCTAGATTGATTTCGCGTGTGTTGCGTGAAGACGGCGGGTCGATTTATATAGAGAAGGGTCGCTTGATCAGGGCGCCCGCACGATCTCTACTGCGCGTAACCGAACCGGATAAGTCGCGCGTAACTTATCCGGACTCCATGCCGTTTGCACGCACCGGATTTTTCGGAACGTTTCCAAAACAAAAACGAATCCGAATTTGCAGCAAAACAAAACTGCAAAAGGAGGCTGCATCTGCGCAAGGGTGAGGAGCCAATTTTTCGGACCATTCGACGCGTACGTCGTGCACGCGCGCCACCGGCCCGGCCCGGCGAGGCGAGCGAGCGCGCGCGTGTGTTTCCCCTCTTCTCTCCACCACACATGCTTCAAATGTCTAGGAGGGCATCCTCCCTTTTAAGGAGGTCCCCCTCTCCTAGAATAAGCAAGGTGGTACTAAACTCCACATGCATGCCATCCCATGAGGTGGGCTTTTGTGATTTTCCAAAGAATTAATCTTCGAGTGGGCTAAGGCCCATTCATTAATTCCAACACATAATCGTAGTCACCGCCGCCTGGAGCACATCGTTCGCTAGCGCAACCTCCTTGTCCTCCAGCTGCTGCGCTGCCGTCGAGTGTCGCGAGCGGTTGCGTGGAAGCAGGGATTTTGGGCTTCCATGGCAGATTTGGGTCTGTGAAAGCACATCCTGCCGCTGCCGCCGCCACCGGCCCCGGTCCCCATGCTCGCGGCTCGCCGAAGGGAAGAGGAAGAGAGAGAGGGGAGGATGATTTATGTGGGTCCCACATGTCAGCAGGTCCCACCCATACTTTTGGTGAATGACAAATGGGTCCCACACATATTTTTTATTTCTAATGGCACCTAAGCGCCACGTCAACGCCACGTGGAAAAAAGACCGAGTCAATACTGCCACGTAGGCACCACGTCAGCGAAACCGCTCTCTAAAACCACTGAGGGAGTTAAATTGCACTGGTTTTAAGAGTTGGAGGGTCAAAGATATCTGGTTTTGTGGTTTAGGGTCACGGATTAGATTTCGATCACTTTTGAGGGTCACCAAGTGAACTTATTCCAATCCTAGATGGGGTGGAAAGGCCCGGATATGAAGCCCGCCTTTGTTTGGAGTAAGTCTATTTTACTTCCTTTATCTCTTGCTCATGATTACATTGTCTCTCTTGGCTGCAAAACTCTCCTTGATCTTCAAAAGCCGGTGTTAACCGACTCCTTCCATGATTTGGGAAGCGGTTTCTACTAACGTAGCAGGTTGAGCACGCTTGACTCGCTAAGTTAGTAGGTGGGACACACATGCCCAACCCCCTCTCTCCTCTCTTCCCCTTCTCTCTCTTCCTCTCTCCTCTCTTTTCCATCTCTCTCTAGTAGCTTGACTATCAGTCTTTCACCTCCGAGGACCTCTGCATGAAGGTGTCAAGGACTCGGGGTTGGCCGTGTAGTAGGCGATGTACCCTGAAATGGTAGCATGCGTGGCGGCCTCCTGGTCGACCTCCGAGTAAAAACAATGTTTCATTACATACTAAAACGTTTCATTTCATTTTATAAAATGTTGTAGAGAAATGCAATATTCAGAAAATACTGACTGCAGTACCAACAACCACTGTATAGAACATTAAGTTCCAACGAGTGAAACATCACAAAGAAATCATACGAGACACACAATATTTTCCATAAAAATCAATATATAAGTTTTTTAAAATAAATAAAATAAATATTTTTTTTGTATGTAATAATTAATACTCAATTAATCATGTATAAATAGTTTGTTAGTTTCGCATGGCACTTAAAAATCCTAGCCCAACAACCCTCCCGGACTAGGGGTGTGTTCGATTCAGCAATTGAGTGTGGATTTTGGAGGCACGTGACACGAGACCAACAATTAGTATATAATAAGTGGAGCATTAATTATTACAAGCTTAAAAAAATTATTGATTTTTAAAGAATATGTAAAATTTGTATATAGAAATATATCGTTTAGCAGTTCGAAAAATATGCTAATGAAAAGCGTGAAATTATCGTTCATAGAACTCACCATGCGGTAAAATCGGTTTAGGTATAACTCAACCTTATAGTATATCGCAAGTAGAGTAGTAGTACATGTCAACACATACACCCGCAATCATGGAATCATGGAAGAAACTAGACTACAAATATGTTTGGGGAAACAATTTTAATCACTTTGATGTACACCAAACCATTTATTGCATATCAACTGAATGGTTATAAACAGTTTTTTAAAAAGCAACAAGATAGATTCATGTGTAATATGTATTTCAACAAACATGTATCTTCAAATTCGAGTTCTACAAGTTATAAAAAAAAATCAAACTTTAATTGGTATACGTATATTTACAGATAAATTTATTATATTTTTACAACTTATAATTATTAAGTATTAACCAATATAAATTTTAAAAATGGAATTATTTGATTTTTTTTTGAAGAAATATTTATATATAAAGTTTTTATACGAAACACATTTAGGCTGTGTTCTTTTGTTTTGGAGGGGTTGGGAACCCCTCCCCTCCGCATGGAAAACGGAGCGATAGATTAACACGTGATTAATTAAGTATTAGCTATAAAAAACTTAAAAAATGGATTAATATGATTTTTTAAAACAACTCTCCTATTATAAACTTTTTTGTAAAATGTGTACTGTTTTAACAGTTTAAAAAGCGTGCACGCGGAAAACAAAGGAGATGGGTTGGGAACCCATGGGAAAGAACACAACCTTAGTTGTTTGAGAAATATGATAATGAAAACCGAGGAAATTAAAATGCTTGGAGTTGTTAAAAAATGGAACTAGCTAGTAATCTGTCGACAGTTTTTGAGGCTCAAAACTTTCAAATTTTTAACCATATGATTTGTCATCAACAGTTTTGAAATGGGTACACACAAGTACAAACCACTAATCTTAGCATCCAAGTTGATTGAACGGTAAGAAATTGGTCAACATGTATAATGGAAAAATAATTCAAAAGTAAAACACATGCTCTTGAAAAAAATTACAAATACTAATTTTATACAAATGTAACTACCCTGTAACTATCATGTAACTACTATATAACTATGGTATAAGTACTATGTAACTAGTATATAACTAGCGTGTAACTACTATGTAACTAGAGTGTAAATGCTATATAAGTAGATTAGGAAACATGAAGTTGTGCTGGCTTAGTGGTTTGAATGCTGCCATATGTATGAGCAAGGCCAAGGATCGATTCCTGTCCACGACACATTATATGCTGTTTTTTTATCTTGTTGCACGCACGAATCTTGAAGCGGATCTAAGGGCTGAAAATTTGACAGTCACAAGTTTTCTAGCAATTCCGTTAAAAAATAAAGTCGCTCTCTCATTCTCATCACGGTAGGTGGCTTCGAATTTAATTGGCGGTAGTAGAATTATACAAGGCGCGATGGAGGCGTATAGAAGAGATCGAGGTTGGCCAACAACACCAACAAGAAACGAAACGCGTTTCTTCATTTGGTTAATTTTGCGCGTTCCTTCCTTCCTTCCTCAACACGTAGTAGGCGGTAAGCAAGCCATCCGTCATGCAAGTTGTTGTTGGCTGATTCTGATTGGGTGCACCGCACACAAGTAAAAAGGAGTAATCTGAACCCTCGCGCCGGCCTTTTCTTCTTCTTCTTCTTCTTCTTTCCTCTGACATGGAGTAATACACCTACTTGTTTCTTCTCCTTGCTTACCAAACCAATACTACTACAATATATTCCAACTTGTAGTACTGGAGTAGTAGAAATTAAACGCGGTGGCTGCTGATTCTTTCTTCTTCTCCTCTCTCGCCGGCAAGCAAACTCCAATTCATTCATCAACCGCCGTCTCTTCCATTCTCAACTCCAATCCTCATTCCATTTCCATATTCCGTCTGTCTGTCTCCAAGTCCCATGAAGCCGTCTCCCGCCGCCAACCTGGACGTCCGCGTGGAGAGGCCTAGGCCACCGCCGGTGCACCCTCACCGGCCGGGAAGTCTCAGGGCGCGCCCCTACTACCGCCGATGGACGCCCTGGATCGTCGCCGCCATCGCCCTCTCCTGCGTCGTCGTCTTCCTCGTCTCCATGTATGTCAACGATTGCCCCCGCCGCAACTCCGGGGACTGCGCCGCCGGCTTCCTCGGCCGCTTCGCCTTCCAGCCGCTCAAGGAGAATCCCCTCCTCGGCCCTTCCTCCGCCACGTACGTCGATCGCCTTCAATCCCTCCGCCCCCTTTCTTTCTTTCTTTCTTGCTTAATTTTTAGATAATGATCTTTCTTGCTTAATAAACGACGTATAGCTGCTTAATGTTAATGTACCGAGCTACGTACACCATCCATTCTTTACTTTCTAGAGTAGATACAATCACCAATTACAGATGCAGAGCAAACTCTTATCTACTCCAACCAAGATTTTATTTTTCTTCTGCTTTTCATATCTGCCTGCTAATTTCAATACATCCACTTCATTTGGTTGGTTGGCTGGTTGCAATTAGGAACCTGACTCCAAACATGGTAGTAGTATTCTGTTATGCATCTCATTATCTAAATAATTTGTTTGTAAGGGTCAACCAATGCTTCAATTGGCTATAGACAACGAACAATGGATAAAAAATGAGCCATTTCTCAACTCTGCTCATCCATTCTCTCGTCAGTTACCAATGCAATGCATTGCATTTAAGAAAGCCTTCTGTTTATGTACTCCACTTCAATAGGGTTGGTCTCAACGTACTTCATGTCTACTGTGCAATGCAATGAAGAGTCTGCAACTGTTCTTTCAATTCCTTTTTTTATTTGCACCATGAACAACCTACTGTCTTTTGTTTACAAAACATTCATTACATTTCTGTAATTACTTCATCCATAAAGGTTAGCAACTACTCTAGGTGAGATTTGTAACATACGTTTTTATTTCTTTAACTAGAGAGTTAAGCTCCTTGCAACTTGACTTTGGGTGATATCACAATATGAAACTGACAGCTCAAAAATAAAAATTTGCTTTATTAAAAGAACATAAAAAATATGCAAGCTGCCAACTGGTTTCCCAGTTCAAATGTAGGATTGTCTAAACGAAACCATTAATTAGACTTGGTTTGGTTTTTCTTTGATTACTACTGTATTGATTCAGTCTATTCTTTGTACTCATGGTGGCAGTTGGAGAGTTGTTGAACCCCGAAGAAAGATTGAAAACTTCTTCTTTTCAAATCTCTGATTGCTCATCTTACTGCACGGTGGATATTTTACGATAATATTTTGGATTTGCAAAGTCAACTATTGGAATTGGAAGTACCTTGTTCGGTGAACATGATCCGTGGCTCCATTTTTATTATTATTAAGCTGGAAAGGGTTACCACTTCAAACTTAGAGTTTTGTCTTGTTTAGATTAAGGATTGTAGTCCCCGCAAAAAAAAAAAGATTAAGGATTGTAGGACGAGCCGGTACTTTTATTTTTGTTGGTAAGAAGCAGATGTTTGCTTAGAGGTACAATGAACTGAGTCAGTGTTATTTTTCCAACACAAAACTTGAGGGAAAAAAAGGGAGATGGGGGCAAAAGGAGCTAAGACAATAGTACTATTTTACTATGCATATTGAATTCAAGATGATAAAAATGCTTTCATCTTACTACCAGGTTACTGAAGATGGGAGCTCTAGATGTAACTAAGGTTGTCCATGGTCACCAAGGATGGCGTCTAATTACATGCATCTGGCTTCATGCTGGAGTTGTTCATTTGCTCATCAATATGCTATGCCTTCTATTTATCGGCATTCGACTTGAACAAGAGTTTGGGTTTGGTAAGTTAACTTTGCATATTTCATCTGAACTTTACGTCCCAGACAAGCCAACTATTCAGCCATGACCTTGCTTGGATAATGGCTAATTAGCCTCTTTTGTACAATTTGTTATAAATGTAATTCTATTTGATGGATGCACACTAATACATTGTATATAAATCCTCAGACATTTAATGAGTAAGACGACTTCCTGTTCATGTAAGGATTGGGAGTATAATATCATACCTTTTACTGTCTTGCTTGCATTGGTAGAATACAAGAGGAGTCGATGCCTTGAACTGTAATAGGAATGTAGGTACAATACATGTTAATTATGTGCAATAACTTCTGTGAATATGAATCAATGTTCATTGAAGTAATGGTGTAGTGGTAAAATGAATACGGAATATGTAGTTTCACAGCTTAGACAACTTACTGAAGTCTGATTTTCTCTATGTTATGCAGTGAGGATTGGTCTGGTTTATCTCATCTCTGGTCTTGGTGGGAGCTTGATGTCTGCCCTCTTCATCCGATCAAGTATCTCTGTTGGTGCCTCTGGTGCTTTGTTTGGATTGATTGGGTCCATGCTTTCTGAACTCATAACGAATTGGTCGCTCTATGCAAACAAGGTCTGTTTTTTGATTGTAGAAACAACTACTGCTACATCACCAATTCATTAGCTTTTCTTTCCATTCTAAATTCCTATTGAATTATATTGTGTGATTTTTTTCTCATTTGTCAGGTGGCAGCACTACTAACACTAGTGTTTGTAATTGTGGTGAATTTGGCTCTTGGGATACTTCCCAGGGTAGATAACTTTGCGCACATTGGGGGCCTTATATCCGGGTTCCTTCTTGGATTTGTTATGTTTATTCGTCCACAGTTTGCATGGATTAATCAGAGAAGAGTAGCACCTGGACAACAACCTGCTCCTGTGAAACGCAAGCACAAGACATACCAATATATACTGTGGTTAGCTGCTGCCATTATGCTAATTGTCGGGTTAGTCCACTGACCTTCCTCTTTGGGCTCTAATGAATAGTGGCAATGTATTTTACCCATGTTTCCTCCCTTGATGAAATCTCCCAATTTTGAACTTGACAGATTTACAGTGGCTATAGTTCTGCTTCTCCGAGGATATAATGCAAACGACCACTGCTCTTGGTGTCACTATCTCAGCTGTGTTCCTACGAAAAGATGGAAATGCAACTCATCACCAACATATTGCACGGTAAGACAGTTCAAATATCATTATTTGTTTACCTTTTTAAGTGATAGTGCCATCAGCAAAGAATGAATAGAAACAAGCTAAAGAAATTTGAAGTATAATGTAGACAAGAAATGTGTTGTTCTTGCTGAGTAATAGACTATTGCTCCTGCATAATACTACAGTTTTTGGTATCTAATCGAAGCTCAACTAAATTGTTGGAATCTGAATTGTTGAAATCTGAAGCATTTAATTGTATCGAAATTGCTTTGGCTAGATTCTGAAAATGGCTATGAAGGACATATCTCTTGACAGTTCATGGTATGACCAAATTGTTCCCCTTTGCAGGTAATGCAACAAGCGAATACATTAAACTTGACATGTGAAGGCACAAACGTACACCGGAGCTACCTTATAGCGGATGCCACGCAAGATAAGATCAACCAACTCTGCAACCAACTTTGCAGTTAGCAGAATCTTGGTTCCCTCCCTGAGTTGATCTGCTTGTAAAAATACTACTACTAGTAGTATATACATTTTTCATTCTTCGTGTACATGAATACATCATGTTTGACAGACAGAGAATAGAAAAGAATTTGCTGTACATATGAAGAAAAGAATACTACACCGATTGAATCTATGCAGAGTGCCATTTATATAATCTTCTTCTTTGTGGGTTCTGAATTGTCCTGAAGTATAAGTGATGTTCCTTCTCTGTAGACTGTAGGAGAAGTTGCTTTATTCGCTGGGAAGACCGAAGGAGACCATCAAATATATTATAAGAAAGAGATTTTTTTATATAAAAAATATAGAAACTGTCGAGGCACCAAACTGCATATCCAAGAACCACACGCTCGCGACATAAACACAGAGAGGAGTATAGATGAGAAGTACTCCCTTCGTCCCAAATTATAGGGCGCCCCTTTTTAAGTAAAATTAAACTCGGAAGTTTTTAACTAATAATCATACTAACTATATCTATATTAAGTATTATGCATGTTATATCACTAGATTCATATTTTGAAGTACTTTCATGTGATGCTAATTTCATATTTGTTAGGATCATTGAATATAATAAAATACTGATCAAAGCATGCTATTAAGGGCGTATAAAAAATATATGCCTTATAATTTGGGATAGATGAAGTAGCTTTAATAATTTGCTAGTTTGTGAAGCAAAGTCCATTTGTTTCAAGTAGGCTTGGTGGGCCTCGATTGATAAGGCCCATAACAGGCAGGCCACCATCTGTCGTCTCCTCCTCTTCCCACGTCGCGTGTCTCGCCTGCCCTACCTGTCTCCGCTCCTCCTCCGGCACCGGCGGCGGCGGCGGCGGCGGCGGCGCTGCCTAGCAAGTAGAATACCAAGATACGGTTCGTGTTTCCCCTAAACTCCGAGCCCTAATTTCTCATTGCCCAGCGCCGCCAATCCCTTTTCAGTTTTCAGTAAAGAAATCTTGCGCTGATTCATCTGCGTATCTCACAATCTCAATCTGGACGAAAGATTTCGCCATCTGTGCCTTTGATAAATGATAATCGTGGTCAGTGGCTATGTACTGTATTGTGCAGGCACAGAAGAGCGATGAGGAGCCGCAGCCCCAGCAAGAGGAGAAGGCATGGCAGCAGGGGAAGAAGCCCTCCAAGCTCACGACATGGCTGTGCCAAGGATAAGGAAGGTGCTGCTGTAAGCCTCTTCGTCAGCAACCTTCCGCGAAGCTGCAGGTATACAATACAATACAATACCAATTTCTGCATCATTTCACTTGCTCCTGGTTGTTCACTTGGGTTCTCTTCCAGACCTGAGGATGTCCAAGTTCCATTTCAAAAGTTTGGTCCTGTTCGGGATGTTTATCTGCCAAAAGACTACAACACTGGGTAAGAAATTGGTTTATCCTTCTCATTTGATACTATGGAGTATATGGTTAGATGTTAACACATGTTGAGCCAGCCACGGCTCAAAGACTCTGAGAAGCTTTAAATCTTCTCTCGCTGGTGTGCCTTTAATAGCGAAGAATCTACAACTGTAATCTTCTTTTGAGATGTCTAACTTCTGTCATGTCTGGACAAACCCCCACAAAGACCCCACTTTCCTTTCACTCTACTTTTTTTGTAAAAAATATAGCACCCTGTAGTCTGTACTACTGTACTCTGTACAGCATACATTGGTGTTAATATTGTACGTACTAGTTATGTGGCTTCTTCTGGCAAAATTATTGTTCTGGCATGATTACCCGGGTTGTGTTGTGTTGAAGTAACTACAAGCACTAGACTTGTTGAAGATCTCTTTCACAGTCCTAACTGTTCACTTGTTTGGTGTCTTGGTGAGGTAGAGTATTGTGCAAATAAAGTTGTTCTTTGGAGAGGAGGTTTGGTTTGTTCACAAATTTATTTCCCGAAGAGGATTGGATTTTACTGGTGTCTTCCATGAGAAGATTTATTGAAGAGAAGTTGATTTCAAGTACTTTCATGATTTTCTGAAACATTTGAGGAATTTCAAGTGACCATTTTATGAAGATGCTACTAGAAGAACTTGGTCTCCTAGCTGCTTTTTTTTTGAAGCATGCTGCATGTTTTGATGAAAATGTTAGTTATTGGCTATGCTTCATGAGGAATCATGGAACGTTCACTGAATCATGGAACTTTGGTGGTAACTAGTTGAGCACATACCATGAATATGCACCCTCTTCTCTGTTGAACGTAAATATATATAGTATTACTTATCCAACATTTTATAACACCATATATGTAGGGAGCCAAGAGGATTTGCATTTGTGGAGTTTGCTCACTCTTCTGATGCTTCTAAAGCGCGATATCACATGAACCGTAAGATGCTTTCTGGACGTGAGATCAGTGTTGCTTTTGCTGTGCAGACACGGAAAAGGCCCGAGGAAATGCGAAGAATAATTGGAGCCAGGTATACTGTACCCAGTACTGTTTTTTTTAGAACACGCAGGAGATCTGCGTATCATTTCATTAAGATAGAGAAGAAAAGGTGTACGGTATTAGAGGAAGACTCCGACACCTGCCCTCCAAGGGTACAACAGAACACCACACCCCCAAAGGTTTTGAAAATCCTTTCATTTGAGATGACCCTCGTGGCTGCTCTACAGGCATAATTCCCCACAGAGAAAGGAAGAGTGCCGAACAAACTCTCCAGGACAGCCTAAAGGACATGATGAGAAGCGGAAGCGCAGATCCTATACTCCCAAATATAAGGATCGGCAGTATGCTGACATTGGTCGTGATGAGTAAGTTCTGCTTGTGCGCTGCCTGCTACACGTCACATGCAATATTTTTATATATATTGTTTTGTTTGGGTTAAATACTTATTCATCACTCCATAAGTCACAAATCCTATTCACCAGTCCACCAGTCAGTCACTCAGTCACAGCTCAAAATCACAAGACATCGAGAGTTTGTACATCTTAGTTACTCCTTCCGTTCCAAAATATAGCTACCTTTAGCATTCAATTTTGTCCCAAAATATAGCTACCTCTCGACCTATTCTCTCATCTCAACCAATCACAGCCATCTCTCATTTAATTTCTCCACCTACTTCCTCATCCCAACCAATCACAACAATCTTCATTTATTTTCTCCACCTACTTCCTCATCTCAAACAATCACAACCATCCTTTATTTAAATTTTACCGCAACCTTAGTCCCTCCAAAAAAAGTCCAAAGGTAGTTCTATATTTTGGGACAGAGGGAGTACTATATAACATGTCTATAACATAAGTCTTGTGTGCACAGTAGCTGATTCCTCACACACAATGGCAGATTGTTTCAGATGGAAATCCAGGACATATGCGAACTTAATATATTTTTAACCAATGGTGTACTTATGAATTCCAGGACCCTATCTTAAACTGTCTGTGCATTCATGCAACCTAAATTTAGCCCTGTTCTATTGCAGTAGCCCATTTTATCATCTGTCAAAATATATCAACATGGTTTGTACATAAATAATTCCTTCACTGCCGATAGGACTACATGTCATATTAGGTGCAGGCTCATTCCAAGCGAGAATGTACTATACTGTCAGTGATATATCAATACTGTAGCCTTTTGTACAGTTTATTATCTCTTGGACCAGTGTAAAATCACTGGTGTTAGTATATTCTTTTTTTTTTTGGTGAGAAAAAAATGTCTTCAATTGTTGATCTCCCCAGAGTTGAGGTAAGTAGTTGCATATGATTCCTTTTTTTTCTTGAAATAGTGTGCTGCGTGCATGCTGGTTGTTGACTTGTTACTGGTAACAGATGGTAGCATGTGCGCGTGTTTAGTTTAGAACTACTGGCATGCTGGTCACGTTTCGAATGTTCACTTGTTGTACATGCGTAAATAATAACAACAACATTTCATGAATACAATCCGTGATTATAACATTGTATATTGTGCTGACAGGACGCCGCCTGCACCTGATAGTGAGCGACCCTGGGCTCTGTGCAGGTCACCCAGGCCATCCCCTCCAGGTGAGCGGCCACTAATCCAGTGTATGGGTTTCCTCATCTTTGAATATTGACAAGTTGCTATGTTTCCTTCAGGGCAATCTCATTCTCGCTCATACTCACGTTCCCATTCTCTTCATCTCCATGACCATGCTAGAACACGGTATGCCAGTGTATCTTCATGATATTCCGTGCAGTACCTTTGTCCTTAACGATCTTATTCACACTGTAGGTCATGCTCTCCTGCCCCAGGAAGGCAAGATGACCAGTATGCTTCCCCGCAGAGGAAGGAGCACCAAACAAAATCATCAGGACAGACAAAAGGACATGATGATATGCGCAGATCCTATACTCCTGAATATAATGAATGCCAGGATGCTGACAATGGTTTTGATGAGTAAGTTCTTCTCCTTCACTGCTTCTACGTTTGTCTGGTGTAATCTTGTTATATAACTTAAGTACTGTTGTATTTGGATCCCACACCGATTTATCTTTTTAGGCCCTTCTTTTTCATGTTAACTACCCACAGCTCAAAATAACGATACGTCGAGGATTCTTACTCCATCTTAGTTGGTGTATACCATGTGGTTACTGGGCACATCATAAGTTTTGTGTGTGCAATAACTGATAGCCTGTACATTATGGCAGATAGTTTGTGATGGAACCCTGGGGCGCGGGCATCTGCAAACTCAATATTTCCCTGGTCAAAACTGTATTTATGTGGTCCAGTTCATAGTTTGGTTAGAGTTTCTTTTCTATCTTATTCTATCCTTGATGTCTGGTGTTGGCCTCATCTATTTTAGTTTCTTGAATTTTTTATCTCCCTAGAGTTAAGTCGTAATATGTTGTATATATAGAATTCCTTTTCCTTTTTTGAACAATGTGATAAGTTCTTGCTCGTTTGTATGCCTAAATGATATTATGTTTGAGGTTGGTAAGCTTGTTACTGGTTACAGATTGGTATCATGCATGATTATTGATATGCTGGTCATGAGTCCGATGTCAGTTTGTTGTACGTGTGTAATAGACTAATAGTAACATTTCACATTGTGTGTTGACAGGACACCTCCGGCACCTGATGGTGAGCGATCCTCTGTGCTGGGCAGGTCACCCCGGCCATCCCCTCCAGGTGAGCTGTCACCAGTTAGGACTAACGGATTTCCTATCTTTGAATATTGATAAGTTTCCTGCAGGACAGTCTCATTGTCATTCACACTCACGTTCCCGCTCTCCTGAACTCCGTGGCCATGCTAGATCACGGTATACTAGTGGATCTTCATGATGTGCTGCAGAATGAACATTTTTCCTTAACAATCTTATTCACATTGTAGGTCATGCTCTCCTGCCACAGGAAGGCAAGATAACCAGTCTACTTCCCCACAGAGAAGGGAGAAGCACCAAACAAAATCATCAGGACAGGCTAAAGAACATGATGAGAAGCGCAGATCCTATACTCCTGAATATAATGATCGCCGGGATGCTGACAATGGTTATGATCAGTAAGTTCTGTTCCTGTACTGCTACATGTGTCTGGTGTAATCTCGTTACATATAATTTGAAGTTGAGTCATAGTATGTTGCATATAGAGTCCCTTTTATTTTCCGAATGATGTGATGCGTCCTTGCTCATTTGTATGCCTAAATGATATTCTGTTTGAGGTTGGTTATTAACTTGTTAGTTGTTACTGGTAACAGACGGTGCCACATTCATCTGTGTTTGAATTAAGAGCGATTTTACGGTCCTTGAGGAGGTACCATGAAGTACCATTTTTTCTATTGTAAATTTGATACCTCATGGTACCTAGGTACTATGAGGTACCAGGAGGTACCAAAATTTACACTAAAATTTACACTAAAATTTTGGTACCTCATGGTACCTCCTCAAGGACTGTAGAATTGCTCTTGAATTAATGATATGCTGGTCATGTCTCAGATGTCCGTTTGTTGTTGATGTGTAATAGTAACATTGCATGTTGTGTTGACAGGACGCCGCCGGCACCTGATGGTGAGCGATCCTGGGCACTGGGCAGGTCACCCCAGCCATCCCCTCCAGGTGCGCAGTCAGGACCTGTGGATGGGTTTCCTCATCTTTCAATATTGACAAGTTGCTATGTTTCCTGTAGGACGGTCTCATTTTCATTCACACTCGCGTTCCCGCTCTCCTGAACTCCGTGGCCGTGCTAGATCTCGGTATGCCAGTGGATCTTCATAATGTGCTGCGTAGTGCACATTTTTCCTTAATGACCTTATTCACCCTGTAGGTCATGCTCTCCTGCCCCCGGAAGGCAAGGAGATGACCAGTATGCTTCCCCACAGAGAAAGGAGGAGCAGCAAACAAAATCATCACGACAGACTAAAGAACATGATGAGGAGCGAAGATCCTGCACTCCTGAATATAGCGATCGCCGTGATGCTTTCATCGGTCATGATGAGTAAGTTCTGCTCCTACATGTATCTGGTGTAATCATGTTATAATAACTTGAGAAGTAATGCTGTATTTGTTGGATTCCAAACCCGTCCATGTTTAGTTAATGTATACCATGTGTAGAGCATAAGTTGTGTTTGGCCAGTAAGTCATAGGCTGTATTTGATGGTAGATAGTGTGATGGAATCTTGGGCATACGTAAACTTCATAGTATTATTTTCCCCGGCAAACAGAGTGGCTTGGTTATATAACTTGAAGCCTATTTGTGTGGCGTTTGGCTCCCTCCATTGTAGTGTCAGTCAAAATGGACCAAGCATATCAAGAATCAAGCTAATGCAGTTTTTTTGAAGCATTATGCAGGGAATAAAAGAATCCTTTTGATTGGTGATAGGATGCATGTCACGTACTGAGAGTGATACTAGTATATCATAAGGTGTCTTGTTTGTATGGGTAAATGGGAAATTATTTTGATTCCTCGAGGGGATATGCCCTCGTTTGCTTAAAAACCATCTAAATGGTTATGAAAAATTCTGGAAAAAATTAACAACACTCATACAACATATTTATACAACTCCACCAAATCTTAAGTCCAAACTCAACTCACACATTGAGATATATAAAAAAAAAGATAAATTAAGCGTATGAATAGTAGTGTACTGTTCATATCTAAATTTGTCTTTTTTTTTCTCAATGTGTAGGTCGAATTTGAACTTGATTTTCGGTGGACTGGTAGATATCACTATACGTTATCAATTATTTTAAGAATTTTTCATGGCTATTTGCATCAAATTTGAAAGAAAAAGTATACGAGGGGACATCCCCTCGAAGGATTAGAATCCACTCCCATGTGTAAATGATGTTTGAGGTTTTCTTTGTTTGGGGTAGTAGCATGATGAATGATGCGAGGATAGTAAGGGTGTTGTTGAGATAGGTGGTCATGTTTGGAATGTGTGGTTTGGACCAATGTGAGTACGTGGTAAATTAACACGTTACTACACTTATTGTTATGTTTGGGTATGGTGACAGGACACCGCCGTCAGCCGAATGGGGGAGTAAACTGGGCACTGTGCAGGTTATCTCCAACACCGCCGCCAGCAGCAACTAGACTCTTCTGTTTATAGCTAGACTAGATTGAAGGTGCGCTCAATATTTATGTCTCATCTCTTGTACATGTTGCGTGCATTTGGATTGATTATTCACACATAGAGTATACATAGCAGCAAAATGAGGGATGGTCGACGATGAACGTTTCTTGTTTGTTTCATAGTACTCCGTATGATATTATGGTGTAGAATCATGAAAGTGGAGTGCTATGGGCTTTGGATAGTTAACGGGGCTTATCGTTGTGGGGTGTACGGTGACTCCATCTGTCCGGAGTAAACTAACACTGTAGAGGTGAGGTGGAGTGAATACCAGTAAGAAGAGTAAATTTTAATTAGCGCTAACTTTTATTATCATTGTTTTGTTTTGGATCCCTCTTTAAGAAATTAAATTTTATTACTACTTTGATCGGGTAAATTTATCTTTATTGATTAACAAGTGATTCAAAGTGAAACATCAATAATAAAATATGGTTAGGTGAAATTTTCTCAAAAAAGATTAAATTTAATGGATGGGGTGGTTGGTTGGGAGGGGTGTGAGACTGTCACGGTCACAGACAAATCTAGGCGGTGATTTCTTTGCTTGAGGATCTCTATCACTCGTTCAGCTGCTTGGCACCACAGCAGCAGAGAAGGCGTACGCGAATGCGACGCGGTGAAGAGAGAGAGATATGGCGACGTGGGAAACGTGGTTGAGTCGGAAACTGCACGCACCGGACGACGTCGGCGGTCAAAAAGCAGTCACTCACTCATTCATCTGGGTCAACACGCCTCATGCTCACGGGTCACGGCTCTCATCAATCTGGATAAAAGCTAGTACTCCGTTCCTCCTAATATAAATTTGTTAATCCTTCTCTCTTCTAATATACTACCTCCGATTATAATATAAGGGATTTTAACTTTTCTCTTTACTGTTTGACCATTCGTTTAATTAAAAAAGTTTGAAATTATTATTTATTTTATTTGTGACTTATTTTATTATCTAAAGTACTTTAAGCACAACTTTTCTTTTTTATATTTGCAAAAAAATTTTGAATAAGATGAGTGGTTAAACAGTGTAAGCAAAAAGTCAAAATTCCTTATATTATGGGACGGAGGGAGTAATTGTAACTAGATAGTATAACTTAGTACTACCTCTGTTCCAAAATAAACGTATCCGTGAATATCTGACTCCAATATTTGATCATCCGTCTTATTTAAAAAATATGTTTTTTAAAAAAAATAGTCCCACATAAAGTACATTCATGTTTTATCATCTAATAACAATAAAAAAATACTAATCATAAAAAATTTAACGAATAATCAAACGTTAGATATGACCAATACAAAACTACATTTATTTTGAGACAGAGGGAGTATTACACACTGGAACAACTATTGTCGCTTCGCCGTATTATATGAGAATCATATTTCGTATTAGGTTTATTTTTTAAAGGGTGAAAGTATTCCCTTCATTTCAAATTGATCTGCATATAGTTTTTTTTAGGTTATTCCTAAATAATCTACATATTTATGTTCATTTATTAAGTCTATTCGTTATTTGTGCATTGGAGTAAATGGATATTGATGCATGCATCCATGCACACAAGTATTTATAACCCGCATACAATATCTTGATTTGCTATTGGCTAGGAAATATTGGAGGTGGTGCATGCATCAAGTTTGTTGCTAGAGTAAATATAGTATGAGAGAGTTATTAGCTTTTATTGGTTTTAGTGTACCTATGAAATATGTAGATCAATTTAGAATAGAGGGAGTATAACACTAGGGTGGTGTTTGGATGGGAGTGACTTGTTTTAGTCCATCTAAAAAAATTTAGCCCCTCCCATAGGAACTTTTGCTTTTGTGAGAGGCATCCCAAACAACCCTAGATAGCCACTTGTAGTACTTCTACTACCGTACTCTCCTCGTTATAATATTGCAATTAGTAGTAGAGTATTAATCAAAGTACAGATACGTGTACTGTAATACTCCCTGCAGTGCACGCACGGCACAGGTTCCTGTTTCTCCGCCCTAGCTTTCCCTGCCTTGTAACGGTCCCTTCCTCCAACCACCCAATAATCATCCTTTTCTTCTTCCTTTCTTTTCATCAAAGCAACCTCCTCGAGATGCGCACTCGCTCACCCACCCCCACACAATACCACCCCTTTTCAACTACAGATCCTCTCAAATTATTTTCAGACCATTTGAATCATGCAACAAAATTATGTCCATTCCTTTACAGCAAACGATATTTTTCAACCAATCTTTCTTATGTTTTCATGGAAGACAAACATTTGGTTTTAAGCTTTTATGTTGAAAACCCTCTATTTTTTTAGATGTGCCATCTCAAACATACCTTTGGCTGCTAGTTCCTCTCCTTGAGAAAATGCTCTATAAAGAACTAATCTTTCCGGCCATTAATTAATTGCACTCTCTTTCTTCACTTTGAGAGGATAGAAAAGAAAAGGACCCATGAGGCATGCAAAATGGGATAGACCATTATAACATGATTAAGTATTAATTATTTTAAACTTAAAAAATGGATTAATATGTATTTTAGCAACTTTCTATATAATATTTTTAAGAAAAAAAATACCGTTTAATAGTTTGGAAAGCGCGCGTAGTGGAAAATGAAGGACTTTTTCCTCTTTTATCTTGTGTAAGGGTGTTCATAGTGCTTTGACGTGCTGTTCAGTCAATCCTCAACACGTCGTGGCTAGCTAGGTGTTGGGTGTGACCAAACGATGTCTACGGAGCCTAGGGTGCGCACACATTCTTTTGATACATCGAGGCAAAACGACGTGTTGGGGGGGGGGGGGCACGATCGCGTTGTGGAGGTCATGGCCTCAAGTAAGAGGACGCGGCGGATATGGTGCCTGCCTTGTTGTCATCCCCCGCTTTAAGCCGCCGAGCTGTGCCGCCGCTCGTTGTCATCGCCTGCTCCAAGCCACGGGGCCTCCTCGACCCCTCAGTAACCTCGGTGGTGGCCTCCATGACCTGTCTGGATTGAGGCGCTGTCGAGGAGAGGGTAGAGGCCGCACTGTCGCTTGTCGTTGTTGCCCTGAACTGCTGGTGCCGGTTCATTGTACTTATTTTACAGGTACAACTTATTGTACGTATTTATTGTGCTAAAAAAAAGTCAATCTATGCAAAATATGATGCATAACCTAGTAAATCAGATTTGTTATGCTAGGTTATGTTCTATTCTTATCTAGAGTTTTTTTTACGGATAGCGTACTCATCTAATCTACCAAAACGTGCATTTGGACTTGGCTGGAATGAGATTCAATCATTTTGGAGTTGACAATCCCAATGAAAGCTGAACTTGTGCCTTGAAAATACAAAGCAACTCGGTTTTCCGATGAAACTACAAAAGTTGAAAAGAAATATATCTGAATATGAAATATACCTGTAACAGCAAGCAATCAGTAACGGACTAACGGCTAGCTGGGAACCCGGTGCGTTCAACACCTGTCTCAGAGACTGCATCTCACCAAACCGCCATTAATTTACACTAATCACTCCTACTACTCCTCTACTCTCTATCAGGAGGTCAATAGGAGAGAAGAGGAGCGTCGTCGAGTTTGAAATCTCAACTCGCAAACCCCCACTACTTTTTCTTCGTCTATTATATCCTCCTCCTTTCCCAACACAACACAAGGTGAAGCTACTCCTAGGCGAGAGAATCTGAGAGAGATGAGATGAGAAACCTTCACCCACCAATGATGAAGATGCTCCTCGCCGCCCTCCTCGTCGTCGCCGCCGCCTCCTTCAGGGCGGCCGATGCGGCGCTCCCGTCGATGGCGGTGGGCGTCAACTACGGCGCCAACGCCGACAACCTCCCTCCGCCCAAGGACGTGGCGGCCTTCCTCGCCGCGCACACCACCATCGACCGCGTGAAGCTGTTCGACGCCAACCCGGCCTTCATCTCCGCCTTCGCCAACACACCCATCTCCCTCGCCGTCTCCCTCCCCAACTCCGACCTCCCTTCCCTCGCCGACAAGCAGACCGGCCTCGACACCGCCCGCGCCTGGGTCCGCGCCAACCTCTCCCCCTACGTCCCCGCCACCAACGTCACCCTCCTCCTCGCCGGCAACGAGATCCTCCTCTCCCCTGACCCCAACCTCGTCCTCTCCCTCCTCCCCGCCATGCGCCGCCTCGCCCAGGCCCTCCGCCTCGAGGGCCTCACCGGAGTCCGCGTCACCACCCCGCACTACCTCGGCATCCTCGCCCCCTCCGACGGCATCCCATCCAACGCCCGCTTCCGCCCGGGCTACGACACCAAGCTCTTCCCTCCCATGCTCCAGTTCCACCGCGACACGGGCTCCCCCTTCATGGTCAACCCCTACCCCTACTTCAGCTACAACAATCAGACGCTGGACTACGCCCTCTTCCGCCCCAACCGCGGCGTCTACGACCCCAACACCAAGCTCAACTACACCTCCATGTTCGACGCCCAGATGGACGCCATCTACACCGCCATGAAGCGCCTCGGCTACGGCGACGTCGACATCGCCGTCGGGGAGGCCGGGTGGCCCACGCAGGCGGACCCAGGGCAGGTGGGCGTCGGTGTGGAGGAGGCCAGGGACTTCAACGAGGGGATGCTCCGCGTCGTCAGCAGCGGCAAGGGCACCCCGCTCATGCCCAACCGCAAGTTCGAGACCTACATCTTCTCCCTCTTCGACGAGAACCAGAAGCCCGGACCCATCGCCGAGAAGCACTTCGGCATCCTCAACCCGGATTTCACCCCCATCTACGACCTCGGCCTCCTCCGCCAATCCTCCGATGTAAGTAATTTTTCATTCCCCATCTTCATTTCTTTTCTTTTCATTTGGTTGGTTTTAGCTAGCTAGTGTAATTAATTACCCTGAGATAGATGCAGATTAATAGAAAAAAAACATTGGTGGTACTTATTTTCAGTACATATATGCCTGTCATTGGGAGATTGATTAGCCTGCATCTTATGCCAAAGATTGCATTATTTAATCACCGGGGATTATTCATTTCTTCTTCAGGGGAGAAAGAAATGAAAGAATAATTAGTACTAACAGATAGATTCGCATAGCTGTAGCAAACCAATTTTTAGTATTTAACTCATGTCAGGACGTTGATAGGGCAATCGATATGTACGCGCACGCTTTGCTGATCTAAGCTGGTCCTCGCTTCCGTGCGACCGTGACCATGCGGATATTGGTGGTACTAGCTAAGTTAGGTTGTTCACACCGCATTGTCAAAGGTGTAGCCATGGGGTTATGGCCCAACCTGACCTCTCTGGAAAGACCTGTTTCCGGTTCAACTTTTGCTCCTTATCGCATCGATGATCTGTTTGCCCAGGCTGCTTTTCTCGATGAATCCAGGGGCGGTAGCCCGCCCATGTGGTGAAGCCTTGGACACGTCTGCATTTTTTATACATGCTATTGGGACAGCCGCAGGCCTCTGATTAAGATCTAGATGCACATGCTTCTATCGATGGCTGGGCATTTCTCAACTTTTACATAGTACTATTCACTACTCACCTACCATGTCATCGAATAATTACAACTTCTGTTTAGTAAACTAACAGGTTCAATTGTGCTCTGTTCTTTCTGAATGCTACACTGACTTATGGGTTTAGTTAGTACATTTTTCTTTTAGGATTTTGTGATGGACCAAATAACCAAGAGAATGGTAGGAGTACAATATAGTAAATATGATGACTTACACTAATTTACTATCCACATAGAGATACTAGTGCTTTTGAGATACATAGGACAACCTAGTGCATAGTACTGCATCAGCTTTTGCTGAAAGCATCAAGTCTTGTTCTGTGGGCTGTGTAGCTTAGCTTCTGCCTTCTATTGCTGAATACAGACTGTTTGGTATCCCTTCTTTGTAGTTTGCTGGATTTTAAGAAACTAATGTGGTCTGGTGCTTCTACGAAGCTACCTTGAAGCAAAAAGGGAATTAACATGCCCTCTGCCTTTCGTTTCATGCTCAATTAAAAACAAACTCAAAAGGTAGGACAGTCAGTCCACACTGGCAACATATAAGGTGCCATTGCACTTGGAGCTTGCTGGTTGGAGCAGTGTGCGAGTGTCGTTTCCAACTTTGCTTCATCTGGTGTCACCTCTATCTATCCATCCCATGATATCCACGTGTCCATGTGTTTGTTATTTTTGATCATTTGAGCCTTGCTATTTCTCTGTTCTACTTGAGCTATACTGTGTGTCCGTATGGATCAGCTTCGCTGACCGAAGTTTGATGCAGCCAATAATGCTAGTTAGCCTTTGGTGATGCTTAGTGAAAGTAGTGGACTATGGAGAATATGGGGGCTATCTAACTGGATCAATTTAGCGAGCCAAGAATCTTAGGCAAACAATCATCGATTTGGACGAGGAAACAAACCCTGTCTTGGATGGTGCCAATGCAGAATGCAGAAAACATGTATTTGCTGTCAAGTGTATCAGTAGCATACTAACATGTACACACAACAATTTAGTCTCAGTCTATTGCAGGCAAACTAATTTTGTTGAAGAGTATGTTCTAAACTGGATTTACAATGCTGTTTACCCTAGTCCACAGTTTTGTGGAGTTACTGTTTTCCTGTTTAGGCACTGTGGTGCTTGAATTCTTTTCCTTTATCACCTTACTTATTTGATGAAACCAATGCTTTCCTACGTTGCAGTCTGGAGCTCCAAACCCTTCGCCGAATCCATCACCTAACCCTAGTCCGAAACCCGCTCCTTCTGGTGGAGGGAAGTGGTGTGTCCCCAAGGCTGGTGCGAGTGATACTGACTTGCAGAACAACATTAACTATGCCTGTGGCTATGTGGACTGTAAGCCGATACAAAGTGGTGGCGCATGCTTTGATCCGAACAACGTGCAGTCCCATGCTGCATTTGTGATGAATGCCTTCTACCAGGCCAACGGGCGGCACGACTACGATTGCGACTTCAAGGGCACCGGCGTGGTCACCTCCAATGACCCTAGTAAGTTGAAACAACTGTTTCTCGTTCATGTTCTGCACCTAGCAGCATTACACATTACTAGACTGTCAAATACACTTATTCAGAAAGAAAGACCTGCTATATGTATAAGTATGTTTTTGAACATGGTAGTAGTTGATCATTTGAACTGAAACCGATACATGCTTGTTCGGCAGGCTACGGGAGCTGCAAATACGTCTCCTGACGGGACGCAGCAAGCCATGGCAGTGCAGGTGCAGCGGCACCAACCTCGAGTCTACCTCCAGGCTTAAGTCACGGAAGCGCTGGAGGGTTGCTAATACTGCCTGGCTTGCGCCTAATTTTTCTCTGCTCTTGTCTGACAGCAGCCATGCTTCTTTCTTAGAAGAGCTATACTAGTTTATCATATTCATTACTCTCGTAGCACAGGGGAATGAACCTATTAAAATTGTGTATCCGTTATCAGTCAATTCTTGCTCATGTTTGGCTATACCGCAGTTTTCTCATTGTGTAGTGAAATCATTTGTGCTTAACTTATCATTCCATTCTTCAATTCTATGTAGAAATATAAAATGAAACAACAAAAGAATTAGAGCCTCCCAGTTTTGCTGTCCTTTTGTTTCCATGTTTGAAAGAAAGGGGTCGTACAGTTTGCTAGTCTTTTGCATTTGTTCATTTCTGTTATTTTTATTTTTACATCTGTGGCAGTCAAAACTTCTCCCGAACTGAACCGAAGCCTTGTTATGTTTTCATCTCAGCGTTTACTCTACAGCTCAAGCTCTTCTTTCACTGTATAGCTAGCATCGATCTACAGGTTCAGAAATACTAGAACTTGGGATGTACCGCCGTGCCGGTACAAAATCAACACTGAAATTGATAGCTGCAAACTAAACAGACATGAGACAGTCAAATTGTTCAGGGTTATAGCAAGGATACGTAGGATCGAATACACGGAACCAAGCCTACCATGGCGGATTTGCAAAATAAGAGCATGCATCATGGACAAGAAAACAACTAGTATCGACTTAAGGAAAGCATAGGTTTCTCCCTTTTTCTTTTAAGGTTATCATTGCAAGCTTCTTGCTTTAGATATTTTGTATTAACCAAAGAATCGAGCTTTGGGCCGTCTTGGGATAACTTGATGCCGATCGACTAGAATGCCTGGCGATGCAAGAAACAATGCCGGGCCCTATGAAGGAGAGAAGTAGCTGTGCATTAGCTCTTCCCTAGTTTCAGAAAGTTTCAAAAGTTCCAGTTGATCCGTGCTCTTCCCTAGTTAAACTATACGTAAAACGGACCGACGTATTCTCAAAAAAGCTTTCGGCAGTGACGCATGATTTTTCTCCGGCTATAATTTCACAAGTTTGAGCGTTAGGATTGTTGTGCACACCATTAACCTTAGGAGAAACAAATATGATTTGTTTTTCCTTTGAGTTACAATTCGCTAAGTTATACCCTCAGGGCGAAAGTTGATGAGTGTGTTAAATTTTAGGAAAAAAAACACATGAATTTTTCTCTAGCACACAACTTTACGAGTAGTAGCATTTCAATCGTTGTGCACAAAATTCGTGAGTATTAACTTTAGGGAAAAAATTCATTATTTCTCTTCTTCGCCCTAAACCCTATACCCTTTGCCGAAAGCTTAAGAGGATTAACATTTGGAAGAAGAGCTTAAATTTTTTCTCTCGCCAAAAAAAAATTAACGAGGATTAGCATTTGGATCATTGTGTATAAACTTAGCGGGTATTAATCTTTTGACTAAACGTTTCATATATTTTTGCCTTCAGCCTATTAATTCCATGAGTTATAGCCTTCGGAGAAAATTAATGTGTATTAACCTATTTGAAAAAGAACACTTGAATTTTTTTCCTTCGGCCCAAATTATTCTAGGCATGAGCATTGGGATTGTTGTGCACATGAAATTTTATCTTTAGTCCAAACTATCACTAGTACGAGCATCAGGGTCACTACATGTGAAATATGTGATTACTTACATCAGGGAAAAAATTCATGAAATTTAGCTTCTGGAAATAAACGCATGATTTTTTTGTCTGCCCCAAATTTTCACTAGTAGCACCAGGTTCATTGCGTGTGAAATTTTCTAGTATTAACATTACGACAAAAAAATTATGAAATTTTGCCTTCAGGTTATAAAATTGTGAGTTATAGTGTTCGAGTAAAACCCGTGAGTATTATCCTTTGGAAAAAATGCATATTTTTTTTGTTTGGCCCAACATTTTGCTAGGAAGAGTCATGGCGTGTGAAATTTGTGGATATTAAAATAAAGAAAAAATTCATGAAATTTCGCCTCCATTCTACAAATTCATGAATTATAACCTTCGGCTAAAACCCGTGAGTATTAACTTTTGGAAAAATCACACAATTTTTTTCTTCGATCCAAATTATTTCTAGTATTAGCATCGAGGGCATGGCATGTGAAATTTGTGGATACTAAAATCAGGACAAAAAAAATTCATGCAATTCAGCCTCCACGCTACAAATTGACGAGTTATAAAGCCTTCAGCCAAAATATATGGATATTAACCTTTTGGAGAAAGCATAAATATTTTTCTCCATCCCAAAATTTCGTGAGTATTAGCATTGGGAACGTTGTGCACAAAAATTGTGAATATTAGTCTTAGGACCAAGATTTTCGTGATATTTAGCATTCGACATATAATTTTGTGTTTTATAGTCCTTGGGCCAAAACTCATGCAAAAATCATGAATATTTTTCTCCGCCCCAAAATTTTCTATCATGAATATTAACCTAAGGACCAAATTTTTCATGATTTTTAGCCTTTAGCTTATAATTTCCCGAGTTATGGCGTTGCATTCGGCTCGACTCAATGGATGAGCTACATCTCTGTAGCTCATTTTTTATAACTACTGCGCTTTTTGCAAAAAAACTTTTTATATAGATGTTATTTAAAAAAATCAAATCTAGTCACACGCTCATCTTGTTTTGTGTGCCTCTGATAATATCGTCTCACCCTACCATTCTAGCGTAGCTTTGGGCAAAAAAAAATATGAATATTAACCTTTCGGGAGAAAAAACATACTATATTAACCTTTCGGGAGAAAAAACATACTTTTGTGGGTTGAAGGTTAATACTCATAAAATTTTAGTCCAAATATAATATATATTCAAACCCAAGGCTATTGATGAAATTTTTGGCCCAAGGTTAATATTCATGGAATTTTCGTCCAAAGGCTTATAGTCACAGGTTTATGTTTGAAGGCTAATGTTCATGCACTTTTGGAGTCAATGTGAGTGTCATGAATTCTCCAGAATACTACTACTCGTGTGTTTTGGGCTGACGACTAGCACTCATGTGTTTTAGCGCTATGGTTATTAATACTAATGAAATTTTAGGTTAAAGCTAATACTCATGTTTTCTTTCATGTTGATACTCCATCTTATATTCATACCTATTTTTTCCCAGGGTTAAGAATAATTAAATCATGTTGATATCTTATATTCATGCCTATTTTTTTCCAAAGGTTAAGAATAATTAAATTTGGGGTAGATGGCAAATATCCATGCGTTTTATGTCCTAGGTGTATACTCACAGAACTTTTGGTTGAATCCTGACATATGTGCAACTCTGAATTTTTAGGCCGAATACTAATACTTGCTTGTTTCTCAGCTATACGCTACCATTGATGTCTTTGAGCCCAAGGTAGTACTCATGAAATTTTATACCAAAGGCTAATTGTCGTGTTTTTTAGGGTTTAATGCTTATATATATATTTTTTTAGATTTTGGCTCAAATAGGCGTCTGCACAGGCCTTTACTGGGCAGATGCTCGACTTTAAAACATAATTTTATGGAACAAGGCCAATTAATGTAAGCAAGACGTTAATGTCCGGAAGAATGGGCGGAAGGGGTCAATGTTTTGTCCGCCCTGAGTAGTTGCGGCCCCAGCATCGAAGCCTCTTTTCAATCATTGATAGAGTTCCTTCTGTCCGACGCACGATATGTTGGATTTCTCCTTTGCCGATTGCGATTTTCTGCCACGACGCAGGCTCTTCATCGAAATGTGTTGCTATGTAGTAAAAGAGTAGAGTATGAATAAATGATATATCACCAGACGAAATTTTAATACATTTTGCCACGGGCAAATAAAGCAACAAAGTGTCGGTAATTTTGACAAAGCATTGGACTGTATAATACTCCCTCAGTTCTAAAACATAAGAACTTCTAAAATTATTGACATATTATTTATCCCATCAATCACTTATTCAAATATTCCTTTCTTACCCCCACCCACCATCACCATCACTCATGATGAGGGGCACCAAATTCTTTTCCCTCGAACTTAATTTACGATAAACAATCTAAAAATGCTTATAATTTTTTAACGGATGGAGAACTTTACAAAAATGCTAGAATAGAAACATTAAAACAAGAAATACAAAAACAATTCATTGGTTACAATATTGCAAAAAGAAAAAAAATACGGTTTGAGTTCCAAACTTCAAGCATAGAGATGACACCGGTGAAACATTTTCTCTGTCTTGTTTGTCATTAAGTACTATATGATAAGCACATAACTGTTACCCCTACCCTATCAGGCACTGTGATCAGCCTGAAGACATAATATAAACGGAAAATGGCATAGTGGTAACATGAAATACACGTAGGCATTCTGGAGAGTTGTTTCAGGCACAATACCAGTTACAATATACTGTAATATAGTAAAGTAAATTATTTGCTGTCATCTTATTTTTGAAAAAGAGCAATAGACAAGGTCTGGGTTTGTATTTTACTATGCTGACCAAAGCATCTAGCGTCTTTTGTTCTGTACTCCTATTTTTTCAAACTAAGTATTTTGGTTTAATCTAAACGCCTAACATCTCCGACTAAGGTTCTGGCCCCATGCCAAATGTGTCCGGAAAAAAGAGCAAAGCACATCTATTCTTTCTTAGCTACACAGGTGGAAGGTCCACCCAATTTGGTTAAATATGGATTCAAAAGGGGGCCTGAATGTGACTGGCAACTGCTCCTGGACCAGAGACTCCGTATTTAACCCGCAGTTTGAGATACATGGAGCATTTTCATCAAAGCAACAGCACTAATTGATTTTACTGTCAGCCAACATTGATCAACAGAGGTTCTAGGCACATTTATCGAGCCATCAAGTGTATCTTCTAGATTGTTTAACCTTCTAGCCCCCCCCCCCCCCCCCTCTTTCTTAATGATATTTGGTCGGCCAATCCTTCGGCCGACCAGCAAAAATTTAACCTTCTAGTGGTTCGGATTCAGAATTGGTGGCAAAACGTGATGGTATCACATGGCGAGCCAACATCTAGTCAGCAAACAAACTTGGTGTGTAATTATTGTATCCTGCAAGGCCAATGCATTGTTTTTCGTGGGGCCTCCTTCAGTTTACAACAATATCAGAGCAACACTTAAAGAACCAAAGTATGCTGCAACTCAACAGTAACAGGTAAATATGTGCTTTCATTTGTATAACAACATGGTAGTAGATCCAGTGTATTACCTGTATAGATATTGATCAACAAAGTAACGGTCAGGTGTCCTCAAATTTTTGACCGACAGACGAATTGGCATAATAAATTTAGCTTTGTGCCTACTCCGATTAAGCTGAAAAATTGTGAAACAGACAGACTTTGACAATCTTATTTACAGAGCTTATCAAAACATTGAGTATCATTTTCATGTGTAGAAATAAGAATTTCCCTTACCGTCTGCCATGCAGATACTCTTTTCCCCCTTCTCGGGTATACAATCATCCTCTTGTTTGAAAGGCAGCTCAGAAGTGAAAAAGTATGAAGGTTTACCTACTACAAAGAACTTTAAGACATGTAGTTGCATATATTGTTTTCTATCTTAACAAAAAGGTGTCTCATTGGTTTTCCTATATAGCCCTAAGCAAATAAGCACATCAAATTTACAGGATATGATGAAATCCATCCTAATATTGCCAAGAGTAGCAGGATCCAGAACATGGTAGCGTATTTGAATAGTTTACAGAACAATTCAAATCTGTAAACCAGCTTGTTTATGTCTTTCAACACACAAGTCATCAGTTTGACATGGAATAATTACTTTCGTATGGCACATTAAATAAGCCCCAGCAACTGTCCATCACAACAATTCAATGGGCTAAGTGAAAAGACACAACAGGAAAAAGAACAATAATATGGCTGCAAGAGGGTTCATTTAACTCAATCAACTCTCTTGAAGCCATCTTGTTATATATATCACTACCATGTGTAGATCTATCACTGGACAATGGGAAGGCCAAGTGCTTAGCCCAAATTAATAGCAATGGAAGCAAAAGCTGCAGAACAATCCAACAGCAACATACACTAGCAAATTTATTTGAGCTCTGTTTCTTGGATTTCACAAACAGCACAACACTATTAAGTGCACAGGGTAAAGAAAAGGAGAGATTAGATAAAACAGAATGATGCAAGTATAGTTGGAACGATCACTTACACAGATAGAGAAGCGCATTATGTAAGTAGAGAGCATCAACAAAAGAATATAGATGAACTGCAGAGAACACCAGCAGAGACTTGTTCTTGCAACGAGTTGCACAAGGAGGGGATGCCAAGCTCCAAGAAAACTGGATGTCGGTGAGAATGGCAGAACAGAGATGCCATGTAAAGATTTAGCCAAAGAACAGTGATTTTCTTGCCAGGCACTATCTCAAGCAGTTGGTAGGCATCTAGTGACCAGATTATGCAAAGCAATACCACCAAAAACTGCAGGGACCTTCATACAAACAAAGATCAACAATATTAAATGTGTCAGATGAAAGAATAGTTGAAAAAAAAAACCTAAAATGAACAAATGAAAGCTGTTCAAGAGCAGGAAAAGGAGCGTGCTGTGAGAGGCAGGTGCAGACAGAGGTTCTGCTTGGATGCCCATGGGATGGAAGTTGATTAAGTGATTAAATAAGAATTTCAAAAAAGGCTTTTCAAGAGAATAAATGGGATCAATCATGAATAATGGCAATTTCTAACGCAATTACAGACAGGACAGGCAAGGAGCGCCTCCTGACACACGTGTGGGAGTCATCCCTTCCAGGTGCCGAGTGAAGGCATGGGGGATGGGCTGACATGGCAAAAGTGGAACAGGGGAGTCCAGCTGGGCCAGTCTATACATGAGACTGATTTGTGTAACGGCTGATATCTAAGGATTAGTTCAATCTAACAGCTGATATATTGTTGGCGATGCAACATGTCTTGGCATTGGGGTTGCTTTATAGCAATTACTGCAATTAGTTGTTTGTACCTATATAGAAAGAAAGGATACCAGAGCAAGCGGACCAATATGCAAGTCGATTGATAGTATAAGGCTGCACAACTAAACGTATATGTAAGCCAAAGCATGATTTAGAATTCAGTTAAATTGAAGATCAGTTCCTAGACTGGCTCTTTGTTTCAATTTATTTTCTCTTTCCCATTTGTAATTATTGTATGTGCTCTTTTTTTGGTGAAAATTAACAGCGGGGGTTTCCCCTGCTGCGATTACGTAAATAGAAGTTTCAATTGAAGATAAGTGTTTTGAACACATATACATTCCTTCAACCACCATGAGAAGTGTGTTGTTCACGAACTAGTTCATCCGGCATGAGAATGAGCATTATCGGTATACAGCCTACCTTGGTGATTGACCTGCAGGTGGAATAACAGCCACTTCAACATGCTCATGAGTTGCGATGGAATCCAAGACCTTTCCTGACTAAAGTTCAACCTAACAAAAGTATTAGATAAAAAAATTAGGTGCATAGCCTCTCAAGGCAGTTTGAAAACATCAAAGAAAAATGCACAGAATCATGAAGAACGATGTTGGATTTTTAAGTGGCTGAGTTCATTGTTTAAACATGGTACTTATGGTATGTTGTAGTGATTTTAATGGTCCACCTTTTCTATAAATACAGCAAGATATGCTATGGAAAAAAACGAAAATATCTGTTCGGATATGCTATGACAGAGTATCATGCTTCCAATGTGGGTACTTAAACGTATTATTAGCTTCTGGTGTTTCTCTTGAAAGCCAACAAGCACCAGAAAGTGTGTTTTCACTTGTTAAGAGAACTGCCATACTGACAGAGAATACTTTCAGTATGGCAGTTTTTATAACGAGTAAAAATACTTTGTTGATTCTCAGTGTTTCTCTTCAAAGCCAACAAGCACCAGAAAGTATTTTTATCATTAAGCCAACTGTTTTCTATGACATACTTACAAATGAGAAAATACTTTCTCATTGATTCTTCTACATGAAGTACCTCTATTTGAGGTTCACCAATGCAGGAGCGTATATTTCACCACCTCAGGGAAAGAGAGAGCTACTGATTAAGAAGGGTGCAAACACTCTTCTTTTACCACCTCGGGGAAAAGAAAGAACTATCGATTAAGAATGGGTGCAAAGAAAACACGATGTGGTTTAAATGGGTAGGGGCTTATGCTATGAGGTGTTGTTAGGTGATACTCCTTTTACATGTTAGTTTGAGAGGGTATTGCTAAATGCAATACATGTTAATCAAGATGTAAGAGCGGATCAGTGAAAGTGGAGAAAGGGGGAACTTAAGACAGATTAGGCAAAGCTTAACAGGAGACTTGAAGGGGTATAGTATGTATTAATATCTACATAATTCACAACTACAAATATTAACTAACTCCATATTAAGATGTCACAAGGTGCTGTGAAATGACCTTAGCTGTAACATCAGGAGAAAATAGGACTAACAGAAAAAGAAATTTTGGCGCATAATTTCAGTGTGCTAACAGAAATTGATGCATTTCTGCTGTGATAATAGTACATAAGCCAAGTATAATATGTATGTTTGGTTCATGGCCTTGCTTTACACCTTTGGCAAAACATATTGGACTGACTTTTAACATTTAGTTTACTGCCATACTTTCCGGCAAAATCTTAACCTAGATAGTGAGATATTTAAACATGACAGCAGAACTAAATATACACGGAAAAACTATACATGGAAAAAACCCATGCACTGGTAGATTCACAAGAAGGCCAAGTAAATAAAGACATGATACTATGGTTGATTCACAAAAAGGCCAAATAAATAAAGACATGATACTCGTTACTGTCTTTCAAAAAGAAATAGGAGGTTAAGAGGCCTACCTGCACCACACATGTGTGCACAAAAGTCTTCACAAGTAACATTTTTACTTCCATGCCTATGGAAATAGATGCCCATGACCTACAGAAAAGATGAGCTTCCATTGATGAAATAGACAAAGAAAACAGACTAGTCCTCTAGAAAAGAGAACAGAACATATTGGGAGCAGATATATTTGCATGGTACATGACCATTATCCCTTTGGCCTAACAAGAAAACATAACCTAGTGTATGTATCTTACATAAAACATAAGACTACTTATACTATCAAATTTGAATTACCAAATCAAGCTTCAAACAATGTGTTGTGCATTCTAGAAACCTCAGGGCCTTTGGGATAGATTATTCCCATATAACATTGTAATAGCCAGCTGTTGTTGATGGAAAAGATGGTTGGTTCTAAAGTTAGATTCTTGCAACAAAATAAACAGAACAGAGTGCACATCATGAAGGAGTGCTGCATGATGACCTGATCTTTTCATGCTAGTAGCCCGTTTGTTAGACTTAGCTGGGAATAGTCAAAGCAAATGAACGCCTAATAACTAAACTATCATGAAGTAAGCACATCGTTTACAGAAGATGTAAAGAAGAAACATTTATATGGTTTGTTGGATATGAAAAGGTAGCGGAGGTTATCGATAACAGTAGGAATCAAATGGCTTTATTATTAAACATGTAGAGAAATACAAAAATAACTCAAGTGTTTCAATAGATGATAGTTAGCCGCGAGCACCTGTCTTGGGAAGCCAAATTTGGCAAATGCCGAGAAGCTTCTCGGTGTGTTAAGCAATTAGTGGCATATCAGCACACTCCCAAAGGTTCCCCTGCCTCAACTATCTCTGTGCTTCTTGCCTCGTAGTACTGCACAATGAATCCATCCACACATACGTCAAGCCAGCCAGATTCAGTTCAACATGACGCATCAAAATAGGTTGTGATGAAACAGAGGTGGTATTTCCCTTGAATACATGCCGACATCAAACCCTGTATTATTCCCTTGAGATCCATTGAAACCCTAGATTATGAGACCTGGAATAACAACTAAAGATTATAGGATGGGAAAACGCCCAAATTTGAACCTCTATTCACCGTCAAACCCTAGATTGCTAAAACCACCGAATCAGTCTAATATTAGCCTAAGGAGAGAAAGACGTACACGAACCCTAGGCAATCAAGAGGAGTAAAATCCAGAAGAATCAAACAGAGTTGGATCTTGTAGTGGAGATTGTGGACAAATTAAACACAAGAGAGGCGAAGGGAGCGGAGGGCGGAGGTAGACCTCGGCAAAGGGGTTTGGTTTCGGTGGAGGAGGCCTCGTCCACGATCCGATGTTCGCCGCCGCCGCCGCCGGGGTTTAGGGGAAGGCGGTTTCTCCCGTGTGATTGGGGCTCCGCGAGAGAAGGGAATGGAGAATGCGCTGCGCGGGCAACGGCGGCGGCGGCGGAGCGTGTGCCTAGGTCAGGCGAGGCGGATGGAGGCGGCGGCGGCGGTGGTGGGGGCAAGAATAGCCGTTAGATTGGGTTTCCAACTGTAGTACTTTTTCTCTCTGCTTTTTTTTCCCTTTTTCTTTGAGGTGAGATGTGTCTTGCTTGCATAATAATAGTACTAATAAACAGATTAACTTCACTACTGCAGTTAAAAAAAATGTAGTCTTCACATTTTCTCTCACCACGCGCAGCGTGGTACTCGTATCCAACGTTTTTATCCCCAGTCATACTTGTAGCTCATTTCTAATTTATGAGCTTGGTATGTTACAATGTTATAATGTATGAGTATATTATTACTATTACGAGTAACAGGTAACCGGGTAAATATTAAACTGAATTATTGGACTAATTTCGTAATACATATACATAGGAAATAATAGCCAAACCAGTTTAATATATTCATCACTTCATCTGTGGATACACCATTACAAGCATAGTACGTGAATAGTGAAACCAATAACATAGCACATCGATTAACCCATCACACACACACACACCATATATATTGGTCAAGCACCAACCCAAATGGCCAAGCTTCTTTATTTTTCTGCATCACAATTCACACGCACACATGATAGATGGTAGATGCAGGCAGGCATCTTAACAGTTGCAAGGGTTGCACCTGCAGCTGGAACCGCAGCTGCAGCCATGGGCGGTCTCGCCGGACTCTGCGGCCGCCTCAAACTGCTGCGCCTTCTTCTCCGGCGCCACACCCAGCACGACGGTGGCCTTGGTGCTGCTGCTCTTCTCTTCCAGGTCAGGGTACTTCTTTCTGCAACAAAATCAACATCAATCAGTTACCACAAGAATTAACTCTGCAACAACGATTACTCTGCATATTTAGAGAATATTAATAATGAAAAGATTGCCCTATAAATCAAGAACAAGTCAGCAAAGTTACAGTGAAAATTACCCGCAGGAGCAGTTTGAGCCGCAGCTGCAGCTAGATCCACAGCTGCAAGACATCTTCTCTCAGTCTGTAATTAAGCTCAAGCAACTGAAGATGAAATCAACTAAGGAGAAGAAGAAGAGCTTTTGAGATGATGAGCACAATGCATAGCCTTCGGGTCCTCCTCGCTTCTTATAGGACTGGATCGAGGCCGGCCGGCAAAGAAGCGTATATTACCACGGCGTTGCTACGTGTCCCAATGATATAGGCTATTAGGCTGTCTGGAATTAGTCAATACAAGTTATCTCTCGTCCAATGGCCATTATTTGACAGTGAAGCTTTTTGTAGAGCATTTGATTTTGATTTTGATTTTGGTCTCTCACAAATTTTAGTCTCCATATTGATGGCGAGTGTTATTGGATTTACTATGGCTACAACTTCTACTACTTGGTGGCAGTTTCTTACAAGTAAATTTTCTGATGTGAATTGAGGCCTAATGGAAATAGATTACACACCGAAATTACTTGCTTGAATAATTTTTCTGAACAGAGTTCTTCTTCACGTCTGTGTCAAAATGTGATTGCTTTCTGCAAAAGCAACAATGCGTAGTTGACTTCTCTTCCCTTCTTCTCATTACACCAGCAACGTTATTTAAGTTAGAATATCTAATATGAAAATGCAATTATACGTCATTTTATATCTACCAATGACTTCTGCAACTGCCTAGCGGCAAGAAATGGGCCTTCTATGTACCTTCTCACCGTTTCTGTTGCATCAAAACAATTAAGTTTTAGATAAAGAAGCATTTTGTTCAATATGCCTTGGCATTTTTTAAGGATAGTGCAGTATGTACTGATGGAACAATTAAAAATAACATCTGAGTATTTCTATTTTATTCAAGTACATTCTTTATGTTATCTTGGTTTCCTCTGTAACCTTCAAGGCTGTACGACTACAGCCAAGTATTTTCTGCGTGAGGGTTTACTTCAGAAAGGTATGGCCCATTGATAAGGTCAATAAAAGTGGAAAATACATGAAATTTGCATGGATGATAGTCGATCAATTCAACCTTGATTGTTCATAAATACGTTTTTTTTAAAAAAATGTTATTTATAAATATGCTAAACTGCTGCATTCATGACACTTACGAACAACCTTTTCCATCATCCTATGTTATTTCCATTCTAAGGCATATGCCCTGTTTCAAGCAGAGAGGATAGATGACAGTAAGAACTGCCTGAAAAATGACAACTACCCAGACTGGTACACAAGAAACCTTCCTTGTAACATTCATCATGAGAAAATTTACTATCCTTGAGAGGTACCGAGACAACAATAGGCTTGATGCTACGTTGCCAACTTGTCTGTTTTAGCTGACCTGACTGAGACAACAATAAAACATCACATCCAGCACATCAAGAATCCAGAATGGGATCTCCTTTTTTTTATATATGTGCACTGAAAATAGAAAACATTATCGCACTACGTTACAAATATTGTGCCAAAATCCTTAGCAACTTGCTAATCCTATCCTACGTCTGGGAACTATGATAGCTAAGTATTTTCACAAGTAGTATTTTCACTATGATCTATATATATTAGCAGAGCATATATATGATCTATATATATTAGCAGAGCATATATATGATCTATATATATTAGCAGAGCATATATATGATCTACAACAAGGAGTATTTTCACTATGCGTGTCCTACTAACATAGGACATGTAACATGTTGATATATAAAAAAATTAACTCTAAAAAATAATAGTAACACATAGAACAAGGTTATCTGAACCATGGGTGGTACTCACTGCAATTTCATTTCACTTATGGAAAAAAATTTGAAAATATACCATTTTTCTCATAATTTGCGTTTATATACACGGGGGAGGAGGATTTGCGCAAATACACCTCCCGCGCGTTGAGAACGCGGGAGCGAAACGAATGCGTGGCGTGGTGGTGCTGGACCGAGAGCTGCAGCGTTTGCGCGGAACGGTGGCGTGGTACCGGCTCGGTCGCGCAGACCGAGAGTGCGGATCCGAGCCGGTCCCGCGCGGTGGCGGCGCACATCCGGGACCGAGCCGACGTCCGCTCGATCGCGCGGAACGGAGCCGTGGGATCGTCGCGGTCGCGCGGAATGGATCGGCGGGACCGAGCCAGTTGGGATAAAACTGAGCATGCCTGTTGCTAACTGGTAACTCAAGGTAGGTATATTACTTGTAATCACGGTAATGTTAATACTTGCAGCTGGCCAGTTTCTACGTCCTCAAGGAGCTCGAAGACGACGGACCTGTAACTGGCGCGGTCACGCGGATTTGTCACGCGGGACCGGCCGCGCTCCAAATCCGCGTGACCGGCCGCGCTCCCGGATTTGTCACGCGGGACCGGCCGCGCTCCTGCTTGCCCTATGCAGATTTGTCACGCGGGACCGGCCGCGCTCCCGGATTTGTCACGCGGGACCGGCCGCGCTCCCGGATTTGTCACGCGGGACCGGCCGCGCTCCCGCTTGCCCTATGCACGGGACCGGTCACGCGGATTTGTCACGCGGGACCGGCCGCGCTCCAAATCCGCGTGACCGGCAGCACTCCCGGATTTGTCACGCGGGACCGGCCGCGCTCCCGGATTTGTCACGCGGGACCGGCCGCGCTCCCGCTTGCCCTATGCACGGGACCAGTTACAGGTCCGTCGTCTTCGAGCTCCTTGAGGACGTAGAAACTGGCCAGTTGCAAGTATTAACATTACCGTGATTACAAGTATCCGTGATTACAAGTAATATACCTACCCTGAGTTACCAGTTAGCAACAGGCATGCTCAGTTTTATCCCAACTGGCTCGGTCCCGCCGATCCATTCCGCGCGACCGCGGCGATCCCGCGGCTCCGTTCCGCGCGATCGAGCGGACGTCGGCTCGGTCCCGGACGTGCGCCGCCACCGCGCGGGACTGGCTCGGTTCCGCACTCTTGGTCTGCGCGACCGAGCCGGTACCACGCCACCGTTCCGCGCAAACGCTGCAGCTCTCGGTCCAGCACCACCACGCCACGCATTCGTTTCGCTCCCGCGTTCTCAACGCGCGGGAGAGGTGTATTTGCGCAAATCCTCCTCCCCCGTGTATATAAACGCAAATTATGAGAAAAAATGGTATATTTTCAATTTTTTTTCTTCACTTATGTATTGCAAAAATCAGGGACATGCTCATATCAGAGACGTCAGTGGGGAAGAAAGCATGATATTTGAGAGTAACATCCTACTGAATTCAACTAGGAAGTCCCAGCGCTTCATATGCATCAAGGGAGAATGAAAGCTACAGGTATATTATATAAATGTACAGTAAGTTCGGATGATCGATTGATTGCAACTCGGTGGGCATTTTCCCGAAGTCACAATTGACTAACTGAGGACTAGAACGGGAGGCCAAATGTCGCCACTTCTGAAAGGAACATTTTGTTCAGAACTTCAAGATGAAATGAGCATGGCGATGATGTGCAAATACGTAATGGACTTACCAATGTTCAGATCCACTCAGGAAAAACTACAGCTATAACCTCCAGAAAAAGAACAATGAGATGTTCAGAGACAATCCAACAATGAAATAAAAGAACAATGAATTGTTCAGAGACAATCCAACAAAAAAAAAAGCATCGCCCACCGTGGGGCTCGACCCCACGACCACAAGGTTAAGAGCCTTGCGCTCTACCGACTGAGCTAGACGGGCTCACATGCTGACGTGCTTCTGCTTGCCTATTCATTGTGAAGTCAAGTTCTGACGAAATTTCAAGCAAAATGATGTGTCTTTGTTTGCCAACATCTACAGATGAGAACAACTATTGTTTACCTATCCATGTTGGTTCGTGGGAGTTCTTCTCTGTAGCTATTATTACAGCACAAGCTCCAATTCCCTTTGTAGGGAGAAAAAAAATGCTCGAGCTTAGTCAAGATAAAGTCAGCAGCAGCTGAGTGTCAAAATGGAGTTCCAAGGCATTATACACTGTTGATGTTGAAATCATAAGAACTTTTTCGGCCCCAAAGCCTAGATGCATCATCACAGATGCAATGGAATAGCATGAAACAACTGAAACCTGCTACCCTGGAAACACTAATTTTATGACTAGTTGTTCACGATCTGTTGTGGATTTTACATCCCCAGCCTAAGTAATAACAAGAAAAAGCAAAACAAAAGCAACACATTTGTACGAACTGCCGAGAGGGAAATTTTCCAAAACATTTCCCCACTGCATCAGCATCCCAAGGAAAAATTCTACCATAATTTTGCTCAACTTAATTTAATCTACCACAATTTTGCTCAACTCAATACCCTGAGGATCTGAGGCATCCATAAGGTCTCTCAGACCAACTCTCAGATCTGGCACTCCCTCTTGCAAGATGGCACATATTGGAAACATTGGAACGCCCTGCACTCTCTTCTTCAGTTCTTCATACATTTCATCGGCTCCCTCTTCATCTATTTTGTTTGCAACAATCAATGATGGGCGCTTTGTCAGGCCTTCTTGGTAATGCTCCAGCTCCACGACCAAATCCCGCAGTTGCTCCCATGGCGGGACACCCTTTCGACCATTGAGCGTGGCTGCCAGGTCAAGTACGTAAGCCAGAACTTTTGTGCGCTCTATGTGCCTCAAGAAAGCATGGCCAAGGCCACGGTTCTCGTGGGCACCTTTGATCAGACCGGGTATATCAGCCACTTTCACTGAGAAGTAGTCCTCATAAGTTAAGCTACCAATATTGGGCCTTAGGGTGGTGAATGCATAGTCAGCTATCTCTGGGCGAGCCCTAGAGAGAGCGCTCAGCAATGTGCTCTTTCCAGCATTAGGCATACCAACAAGCCCAACATCAGCAATGCTCTTCAGTTCCAAGATAAGATAGGTCTCAGTTCCAGGATGTCCAGTACTCAAGCTAGCCATCTCCTCTTCCTTATGTGCTTTGGACAGCCACATCTCCTTGAGGATACAAGCATTCCCTAGTCCACCTTCCCCTCCTCTTGCTATGATCAACCGCTGCCCAGGCTTTGTCATTTCAGCAACACTATACCGAACATCTTCTTCCTCCTCCTTTTCCTCCGTTACCTCCTCCATGTCCAACTCTTCTTCATCGTCCTCCCAAAATTCATCATCCTCATCATCAGATTGATCATTTTCATCTACCCTCACCTGGCGTGGATAGCTAGTGCCATCATAATCTTCGGTGCGCACAAACTCACTCATGTAACACGGTTCCTTTTCCCGATGATTTCTGTTTCCTCTTTCACGATCATTTTCAGCAGTGTTCTTCTTGGAAGAAATATGTTGACTGGATCGGCTGCTATCCAGACCTTTCATCATCTTATTGCCAATACGACTGGAGCTGAATGGTGAGTGTTCAACAGCATCTGGGATATCCCAGGGATCTAGAGCTCTGGTTGCCTTATTTACGGAAAGAGAAGGTTGCTCCCCTTCAACTAGATGAATAACAGTGCCTACTGGTACCTGCGCAATCTGTCACAAACAATAGAAGAAAGAGATGTGTCACTAGCAGTTTTCTTTTGATAGAGAATCGCATATATATATATATATACATATACTGGTGGTAACCTTGTCAGAACCTCTTGTCCCGATCTGATTCTTAGAAATTCCATTGGCTCCTCGGCTTGCTTTCTGAAAATAGAGCAGTATACAGGCATCAAGTGAGGTAAGCAACTAAGCATGAATTTTCTCCAGACATATATCTCAACAGAATTGCTCCATATCATATGAAACTACTCCATAATAACGATGAAATATTTAGGCTCTGAAACTAGCCAAAACAAATTAGTACTTGATACAATTTCACCAACAACAGTTGAACAAAAGAATTTCCAAAGGAAACTTATGATAGTCAGGGTGGATAGATAATCTTGGTCAGCCTTTTATTGTAACTGAACCTCATTGTGTCTTTTTATATGCAAATGTATACGCAAGCATATATCAGGATCCTTCATATTCTTTCGTGATGATTTTTTAGAAAAAAATCTTTAGGTTCATGATTGGGTAGGGTTAGCCCCTTTTAGTTCAACAAGTTCAGATTCTCAGCAACGGCACAGTGTTTTTAGGAACACAGATCATAAATCTAGCACAATATGATGTTTGCAAACAGCAGGAAACCAGGAAGGTGCAGAAAAAGTATGCATCTCTGGACAAAACAGACAATATGATGGTTTTAAACATATACCATGTGATGTTGCAAACCACTGAAATCCCAGACAGACCTTGAACACTCAAGAATGACATCACCACCTCTTCCTCCATTACCACCTGCATATTTCACATAAGGAAGATCTGATCTGGCTCCATTGTTTAAGAAAGAAAATCCTGACTGACTGACAGTCAAATTAGAACAAACAGCATGAATTATCTTTGGCCAACTTAAATAGTACAAGCCTAGAAATATTCTGATATAGTCATGTGTGAAGCCTCATTGACACGGCATAACTAAAAAGAAATCCCTTTATCAAGGAAACAACAGAAACAACCAGGCATTATTACACTACAAACAAATACACGAAAAAGATTACTGCTAGCACCATGTGACAATTCCACAGGCTGTGCAGCAGGGGAATCGTTAAAAAGTGCTCACCATCAGGTTTGCCTTGGCGATCTGACCTGGAGCGCCGAAGACTGATGCAGCCATTGCCACCATCACCACCCTTGGCACGCAAACGGAACCTATCCACCATGCCCCTTGACTGCAAATTTCAGTATGGATGTTTCTTACTATAACCGTGTGATGACATGGATTTCTTGAAACCTCAAAGAATGGGTGCCTTTCAGTATATTTCGATTGTCAAGCTTTTACATAATGCAAGTTTGTTATTCCCCCACAAGTGTAATTGGGAGGATTAAGAAAGTTAAAATCCAGTGGAAATCAAAGCATCTCTATGGCATGTGTGTAAGAAAGTAGTAAATCTAACAAAAAGGACAGCTTGCTTATGAGAAATTGTTAAGGGGGTAAAATGGTATACGGGTGGTTTCTTATTAGGGATGCTGTTGCTGCCTTGGATGGTTCAGCTGCAGTGATAAATAATCAGTTCAGTCCGTTGTTTCTCAGTGTTTAAATGCAGCATATACTGAGACATTTCGTACAAATACACAACTCGTCGCCGAGATAGCCCTGCACTCATTACTCAAAGGAGGGAGGGATTTGCCATGATAGCCTAGCCTAGAGATAACAGATTCCAGAAATTACCTGCAAAGGCGCCGTCTTTGGCTTCCTGCCCTCCGGCTCGGTGGCGTAGTAGCATCCGATCCCAGTAGCCGCGGGAGGCTTGAGCAGCGAGATGCGGCGGAGGAGAGCATGCTGCCGCCTCCACATCTTGGCTCAGAAGCTGGGGGCCCTCCTGGTCGTGGTCGTGGACGGAGTAGCGGCGGCGGTGGTAGGAGAGTGGAGAGGAGGAAGACGAGCGGCCTGGCGTACTGTGAGATTCGGCCCACGGGCTTTCCTTCTCATTGGGCCGTGTCCCACAGTGGGAAATCAAGAAGGAAAAAGTACACCGAAGGTCCCTCAACTTGTCATCGAATTACAAAATCGTCCCCCAACCATAAAACCAGATATCCGGCGTCCCTTAACTAATCAAAATCGGTCTCAGTAAATCCTTCAGTGGTTTTAGAACCGGTTTTGTCCTACGTGGTGGATGAGTCAGCGTGGGACCCCATGTGGACCCCACATGTCAGGATGCCACGTCATCTCTCTCCCCCTCTTCTCTCCCTTCCTCGGCTCCTCCTCTCTCTCATTCTCTCTGCCTGTAGACCGGTCGTCGGGGCGAGGCGGGAGAGGAGGAGGGCGGCGCTGCGACGGCGGCCAAAGATGGGCGCGGGCAGGTGAGGGGCAGCGGGGAAGCACTGCGAATGCCTGCGAGAAGGTGAAATCCTCCTCGTCGTCGTCCACGGCTTCCGGCCAAGTGCTAGCGGAGGGCCGGGGCGGAGAGGGCGGCGAAGGTTTCATTGTCGGTAGATGGGTCACGGGTGGCCGCCATCGCCAGGAATGACTCAAGGCCGACAAATGCAGTCGCGGCAGCGGCGAGTGCCTCGACATGACACAGCTCATCTCCATTGTCCACTCCAACTCCACCTCCGGCCTCCGTGTTGCCCTCCACCACAATGCCGACGGCAGAGGATGCGCCGATGCGGCAGCTGCTAGTGGCCGGCGGTAGTTCGCGCTCCCACCTCGGCGTCCCGCACCCCCGCGTGACGACGTCCGCTATCCACCACCCGCCCCACGTGCTGCCTTCCGCCGCCCGCCCCTCCGCACCGCCGTGTGCACCTGCGCCCGAGAGAGAGACATGGAAATGGTGAAGAGGCATGACAGGTGGGTCCCACCAAATTTTTTAAATGAAAGTGCTGAAGGGATTGCCACGCGTACGCTGCGTAGGACAAAACCGCTCTGAATTGGGTCGAGGGGGGGGGGTAATTCATCCAGTATTAAAAGTTCAAGATGAGTCATGTCTGGTTTTCAGGTTCAAGGGGGTAATTCGGTTGACTGCTATAGTTAGGGGGGGTAATTCGTACTTTTTCCTTGTTATTATTATTATATGTTCATGTTGGCACTAACGTGGATGCCACGTTAGCTGGGTTAACTAGCCAACAGGTCACGTAGGACAAAACCAAGATGCATATCACTAAAGGAAGAAATTAATCTCGTTTTGATACCTGAGTGAGGATGTAAACTAGGATGCAGAGCTGAATGCCCATAGGGTAGTAAAAGAAGAGGCAAGAAGAAGACAAAGGAAGAAAATAATGATAAAGATCCCTCAACAATCCCTACCTTGCCTCGCAATCTCGCATAAAAAATAAAATAAAATAAAAGCTAACAATTAAAGATTGAAGCAGAAGCATCAAGCTAAGCGCAGGATGAAAAGCAAGGCAAGAATAAGCTTTGTTTAAAAAAAATAAAGACTTTCTACAGTATTTGTGATATATTAGAGCCATTGATTGCTCTAAATCTAACAGATTAAGATAGAAGGTACCAGTGCAATGGTACTTAAAGTTTGGGCTATGTGTAAAATTCGTGCGGGTGGAGATTGGGAATAAAATCGACAGCGTGGGATTCAATCGCGCAAGCTCTGCCTCTTTGGCGAGCCCTCTCCACCACTGGGCAAGTGCGAGTTTTACGTTCAAAATAAATCTACACCCTAGTTACACCTGTAATTAAAGTGAAAAAGTTTTTCTCCTAAATATTGTTGAATGTGCTAGCTATAGGTAAACTCAATTATTAAGCCATGAGAATCAGAAAGATTTTTTTTCAACAACTAATCACGTGTTGTTAGAATTGGAGGATGTCACATAGTACTGCTTTCCAAACCTCTTGTTAGGGTGTGTTCAGGACTTTTTGCCAACCTCTATTATATTGTTTTCCGTGAGCATACATTCCTGAGCTTGACAAATTTTCTATATTAAAGTTGTTTTAAAAGATCGTATTAATACATTTTTCAACTTTTTTTTAATTTACTTAATTATATATGCATATATATAATGAGTTACGATCAAGTAGTACCGAACACACCATAGCCTGTGGATCAGTAAGCCGTTGAATCTAACATGATGAGTAGTTTGTTAATCCAATGGGATAGGTGATTCTACAATATTGATGTGTAAGAAGATTTGCATGGTTCAAAGATATGCATAATTTTACGCATGTATTTACCATTTTTTTTTTGCCGGGTCGGCCAAAAGAAAGGCCGACCAAATTTCATTAAGAAGGGGTATGTACAACGTACTTACCATTTCGCTGGGGCGGCAAGCTGATGTGCAGAAATATCCTAAGTGACTCTTTTTTTAAAACTTAAATTGCACCAACTAACAAGGTTTTAATACCAACATAGTCAGGTTTCATTATCTTATACTCAATCACACCCAACAACCAATATTTATGTACCCACGGTATAATTTACTCAAGAAGAGTGTAGAAGAAAGCAAATGAAGGAAATGATCACAAGGAAAAAGATGGACCCCGCAATAAGCCCTTCCTTGCATCACAATCTCACCGAAAAACAAAGAAAAGAAAAAAAGAGCTAACAACAAATTAAAAGATCGAAGCAGAAGCATCAAGCTAAGCATAGGATGAAGAGCAAGGCAAGGCAGGGATAATCTTTATTTTAAAAAAGGAAAGAAAAAATGTCTATATATACACGTACGCGCGGGCAGTGACTGCCTCATCAACCAATCTGCCCTCCAGTGTGTGTGTTTGTGTCGATCACTCACATATGGCCATTGTTCTGGATGCCTTCGCGTCCTACGTCGGCGACCTGCTCAAGCAGGTGGCCAAGGACGAGCTCAACCTCCTCTTCGGCGTCTCCGGTGAGATCGCCACCCTCCACGACAAGCTGCACATCCTCAAGGACTACCTCGCCGATGCCGATCGCCGACGCATCACCGACCAGGGCGTCCAGGGCTGGGTGACGAAGCTCAAGCACGCCATGTATGATGCCACCGACATCCTCGACCTCTGCCACCTCAAGGCCATGCAGCGTGGTGGTGGCAGCTCATCCTCCTCCTCCGAGCCCGTCGGCTGCCTCGACTCGCTGCTTTTCTGCCTCCGCAATCCGCTCTTCGCCCACGACATTGGCAGCCGCATCAAGGCGCTCAATGCCAGGCTCGACGCCATCTGCAAGAGCGCCGCCGCCTTCAGCTTCCTAAAGCTGGAGTCCTACGAGGACATGGCGGCGCCCCGACGGTCTAGCGCCGCCGACCGCAAGACGGACCCGGTGCTGGAGCGGTCGGCCGTGGTTGGAGAGAAGATCGAGGAGGACACCAGGGCGCTGGTGAGGAGACTCACCGACGGCAAGCACAAGAAGCAGGACGCGGTGATGGTGGTCGCCGTGGTGGGCACCGGCGGGATCGGCAAGACGACGCTGGCGAAGAAGGTGTTCAACGACGAGGCCATCAAGGAGGCGTTCGACAAGAAGATATGGCTCAGCGTGACGGAAGACGTGAACGAGGTGGAGCTCCTGAGGACGGCACTCAAGTCCGTCAGCGGCGCCGGTGATGGTCGAGAGAGCAACAAGTCACTGCTCGTGCCAGCGCTCGTCGATGCCATCAGGGACAAGAGGTTCTTCCTGGTGCTCGACGACGTGTGGAGTGAAAGAGCTTGGGACAAGCTACTCAAGGCGCCCTTCAGCCATGGCGCCGTCGGCAGCCATGTCCTCGTCACCACCCGCCATGACACCGTCGCCCGGGGGATGCAAGCCATGCACCCCTTCCACCACGTCGACAAACTGTGCCCTCAAGATGCATGGTTACTGCTCAAGAAACAGGTCACAGCCCTACATACCCATATTAATTACTAGCCAGTATATTAATTTATATAATCTTGTACTAATTGGTAGCTAGTAATAAGCTCAAAATCAATATGAATTCATGCATGCATGTTCAGGTAGTGTCAAGTGATGATATGGAGGAGGTTCAAATTGATGGCACGCTCAAGGACATCGGAATGGAAATAATAGAGAAATGTGGCGGATTACCACTTGCTGTAAAAGTAATGGGAGGACTGTTGTGCAGGAGGGAGAAACGGAGAGCTGATTGGGAGCAAGTTCTGCAAGATTTTATACGGTCAGTACCTCCCGCTGAACTGAACGAAGCGATATACCTGAGCTATCAAGATTTGCATCCTTGTTTGAAGCAGTGCTTTCTGCACTACTCCCTCCTCCCAAAAAATGTAGTATTCTACAATGTCACTGTCATTGGCATGTGGATAAGCGAAGGATTTCTTCACGGGGACACCGATGATTTAGAAAAATTAGGAGAAGGGTACTATCAAGAGTTAATTTACAGAAACCTAATAGAGCCAGATGAAGAATACACTAATCAGTGTGTTAGCAGCATGCATGATGTTGTTCGCACATTTGCTCAACATCTCTCTAGAGATGAAGCATTTGTAGTTTCAACTTTAGATGAAAGAGGCAAAGGTGGACTTAAAACACAAAAGTTTCTTAGGCTGTCTATAGAAACCAATGATTTGCAATCAAATGATGAATTTGAGTGGAGACTTATACAAGGCCAGGGATCACTTAGAACACTAATAGTAATTGGTGAGCTCAAGATTAACCATGGGGATTCGTTGATTAATTTTTCAAGCCTAAGAATTCTGCACATAGAAGACGCCAACTGTACTGCTTTTTCCTTGGTTGGATCCTTGCACCAACTCAAACACTTGAGGTATATCTTCCTAGAATGCAACAACATAGCTAGACTACTACAGAACATCGGCAAACTCAAATTATTGCAGTACCTTGAGATTATATCTGAAAATTTGGTCAGACTTCCTAATAGCATTGTAAAGCTAGGGCAACTTAGGCATCTTGAACTTCTAGGCACAAGCATAAGTGGCATACCCCGAGGGTTCTGTGGATTGACAAATTTGAGGTATTTATACGGGTTTCCTGCACAAGCAGATGGTGGCTGGTGTAGTCTACAAGAGCTAGGGCCTCTTGCTCAGCTCCGGGAACTTAAACTAGGCAACCTAGAGAATGTACCTGCTATCTCCTTGGCTGCAAAGGCTAGGCTTAGTGAGAAGTCGCATCTTAGCTACTTGAGATTAGACTGTAGCAATAAACTTGGTGAAGATGGATTGGTAGAAGATGAAGAAGGTGTCTCCGAGGAAGAACAGCGGCGAATCGAGGAGGTGTTCGATGAGCTTACCCCACCATTGTGCGTAGAGAACATTGAAATCCGTGGCTATTTTGGAGAGCAACTACCAAGGTGGATGGTGTCAAGAGCCACAGGTGCATATGAGAGGCTGATGATTGTGATGATTAAGAACCTGGCTTGCTGCACCCAGCTCCCTGACGGCCTCTGCTGGCTCCCTTCTCTACAGTACTTTGAAGTCACCCGTGCCCCTTCAATCAAGCGTGTTGGGCCTGAATTCGTGACCATGCATGCATCATCCATCCAACTCCAACATGCCCATCCGTTCAGGAGATTGAAGGAGATGAGGCTGATAAAAATGGTGGAGTGGGAGGAGTGGGAGTGGGATCAGCAAATAACTACTATGCAGGCCATGCCAGAATTGGGGGAGCTTCGGCTCAAAAGTTGCAAGCTGAGACACCTTCCTCCTGGCCTTTCCTCACAAGCAACAGCTTTGACAAGCATGTGTCTAACTGACCTCCAGCAACTCAACTCTATAGACAACTTTGCTTCTCTTGTCAAGCTTGAGCTACAAGATAACCCTGACCTGGAGAGGGTCACTTCTCTCCCCAAATTGCAGAAGCTCATCATCGTCGGCTGCCCGAAGATGAGGGCATTGGAGGGGGTCCCTGAGCTACGGAGGCTGGAGCTGAAGGACTACAATATGGAACAACTCCCAAGATACCTGCAGCAGAGTGTGAGTCTTGTGCATCTGGTGCTGGACTGCACCTTAGAGCTGCTCACATCCATAGCCCTTGGAGAATCTGGTCCTGACTGGGGCAAGTTGAGCCATATCCAGCATGTCAAGGCCTATGCTGATCAAGAAGACGATGAAAGGAAGTGGCACGTGTTGTACACAAGAGAACCCTACAATTTTGAGATAAATATCGGCGACAACTCTTCTTCCAGTACTGGAGGTAAATCAGCCTAGTTGCTTCTTCTGATTTCTATCCATATATTCTTTTTTTTTTCATTTTCTTTACCATGTTTGTTCCATGTTTCAACCGCATGATGTGCCTCCCTACCGTTTCCATTCCACTTAATGGACTACTTCAGAGGACGAAGAGTAGGGAACAAATACTTCGACAGCTCAAGGCATCCAAGGGGTAACTGGCAGCCATCCACTGTCGAAGACATTGCTAGAGACAGCAGTCAATGCATGCTATAAATTGTTGTGGTCCACTACTGTCAGCAAATCTCCTAGTCTAACATTTATTTTTTAGATAATGCCTAGTCTAACAGGAGCGTATCCTATGCACACAGGCCCTCGCGTGTACACACCGTGTACACCAACTAAAAATTATCATAAAAAATTCTAGAAAAATTCATACATGTACTTTCAATAGTATTACATCTACGTGCAAAGTCGCATCTTCAAATTCATTCTACATAGAGAATAACAAAAAAGATAAAATTCTGACAAAATTACAACCTTAAAACTGTCATATTTTTTTGTTTTTTTGTTACGGCTAAAATATAATGAATTTGACGTTAAGATTTTAACCCTAGGTGTAATACAATTGAAAGTATGTGTATGATTTTTTCTAGATTTTTTGGTGACATTTTTTAGTTGGTGTGCATGTGTGTACACGTGAGGGCCTGTGTGCATAGGATATGTTGCCTAGTCTAACATTCATAAGGAAGATTCTATAGCTCTGTACATGAGATGGGACTGTGAGTTTGTGATTTGTATTGTTGATTTGTTAAGCTTACCTATATAGCTACATATGCTACTAGCTCCTGCAATGTACTGAAAGAAACAAATAAATTACTATTTGAGCCAACATTATTTGCTTTGAGGACTGCAGTGAAGATTTTTAACTCGAGATTTGAAAACTTTTAAGTCCAAATTTAAAAAATTCTAAGTTCAGATTTAAAAATTACTAGTAAACTAATCACTAGTAAAAATAGGAAACTAATCACTACTAAACTAATTATGATTTTTTCTCCAACCCATACAGCATCAAACTGTGAAAAAAGCAAAAAAAAACGGCGGTAGGTTAGAAAAAAATAAAATCTCGCGCGCGTGCGTGGGCCGTGTGGGCCAGGAGTGCGCGCAGACAACACGCGCGCGAATTAGCAAAACCTGTGTATTTGGTTATTGCGATTGGAGAAGTTAATGGGCCAAGAGAGAGAAAAGGAGGGAGGCTGAGCCAAGGTCTGTGGGTCATATTTAGGCCGGGCCATTTTAGTTTGGCTGTCGTAGGGTCAATGCGGACCCATGCACCAAAGGTGGCTAGGGGCGGGTCCGCCAAGCGCCGATGTGGCACCGCCATGTGGGCGTGGACCGGGGTCTTTTGACAGCAACCGGTGGCTTCCTACGAACGGCCATGATATGGGATGAGTAGAGGACGAAGGAAGGACACAGGGAGTACGTCGAAGTTATAATGCATATATCAATTCTACTAAATTTTATTGCAAAGTACAACTTATATAGAGAGAAAAAAAAGAAGAAATACCGTTAGAGAGTAATGTGAACAGTTCGGGGTGTAAAATGAGCCAAGAAATTGTTTAGTGGGTTAGCTGTTCCGATGAAATAGTTTGGATGGGTAAAATAGACTCTTTTTTTTCTTTAGAAAGGGAGGGAGAGAAAAACAAAAGGAAGGTGCCTTCCTTGCCTTGGCCCTTGCAAAGTCGCATCCAAAACAAAAGGAGGAAAAGTTAAGCTAACACTGGAGCGAAGCAGCAGAATCAAGCTAAGCACCGCAAGCTGAGCAAGGCAAGGCAGGGATAACTAATCTCATACTCATACTGCTTTACAAGCTATGAATAGCTAGCAAAGATGTTCATATATACTTCAATCTATAATATATAGGGGAAATGATTATAAACTCTCGAGCGGATGTGTCCTCGTCTATTGTATATCATCTAAGTAGTCATTAAATAGTTTAAAAATTTTGAAAAATGATAGATATATCACTTTAAAAATGCAATTTCAAATATGGCTTCTATAAGTCATAAAAAAACAAATTAAATTCTAACTAATATGCATATATTCATGGCCATATTTGTTATTTTCGTTATGACTTGTCAAAGTCGTATTTGAACTTGCATGTTTGTGTAATAATATATCTCATATTAATCTATCTTACTAATTTTTTTAAAAATCTTTTAGTGACTATTTAGATGATATGCAATAGATGAGTGATCGTGTCGCGATAGTGGACGTGGATTTTCATACCTCGAGGGTGTTTGCATGTCATCTAAATAGTTATCAAATTTTTTTTAAAAAAAATTGACAACATAGATTAATACGAAATATATCACTTCATAAACATGTAAGACCAAATTCAACTTCTATAAGTTGCAACAAAAATAACAAATTAGACTTAAAATAGTTATTGCATATTCGCAATATATTTGTTATTTTTGTTACAACTTGTAAAAGTTGAATTTAGACTTGCATGTTTGTGGAGTGATATATTTCATATCAATCTATATTGCCAAAAAATTTTTATTTTTTATAACTATTTAGGTGACATGCACGAAACGAGGGGATATCCCCTCGCGGGATGAATTCACTTTCCCCTCGATAGTTTACAATTAATCCACACTCTAATACACTGCACGCAAGCTGTTCTCTTGCAACGTTGGCTCATATCGTATTGACCCATTATACATTTTCACTAACCAGCAGTGAGGAGGCCATTGTCCTGGATGCTTTCGCTTCCTACGTCGGCGATCTGCTCAAGCAGGTGACCGAGGATGAGATCAACCTCCTGCTCGGTGTCTCCGGCGAGATCGCCAGCCTCGACGACAAGCTACGCAGCCTCAAGGACTACCTCGCCGACGCCGAGCGCCGCCGCATCACCGACGACAGCGTGCAGGGCTGGTTGCCGTGGTGGGCACTGGCGGGATCGGCAAGACGACGCTAGATAAGGCCTCGTTCGGCACCAAGGGATAATTATACCCAGGTAAAACGGTCACCGGAGGGGATTGGGTTGATCCCCTCCCACCACCCAATCCCCCACCCAATCCCTTTCACCACGGGATTATCATTTGGTTTGTTTGGATAGGTAAGGGATTGGTGGGATTGATTTATTTGGACTAAGGTTTAAAGATTTCATTACATAAATTTTAAATTGTCACGAACAAAATTGCAGAAAATTCAAAACACCACCCAGAAAAATCTAAAAATTCAAAAAAATGAGAAAAAAAATACAAAAATGGGAAAATAAAGAAGACTGGCTGTACAATTTATGTCGTGATTATTACAAAGTCTAGAAAAAATGTCAATTCATATTAGAATATTAGTGCACACTAAGATTATAGATTCACACATGTAGATCTCTATTACAGTAATAAGTAGCAGGGATTAAATTACATAAATTGAAGCTAAATCAATGATATCTACTTGTAAAGTTCCTCAATTAACAGCACATTTCTCAGGTACATCACAATAACATTCTTGGTGCAGCAAACAGAAGTCCCTGAAAAAACACATGAGACGGATTATCACTTGAAAGAAAACTGCACAATTCAAAGGCTGAAAAATAGTTGATCAACATGCCCCTATATAGTCAGCAGCCACATATATTTCCAATAACGAGAAAATTTTAGGTTATTTAGTTCCAGAGGTTCAATAAGTTCCATGAATAATTCAGGTTTCACTGTGAACATTTCCAATTACCTGCAAAAGGGAAAGAATGCATTATCTTCATATGATAATTTGATTACATCATCCTCACTATACAGATCAGTCTATGGCATACACATGTTGATGTATTATGTACAAAAAAGAAGAATATTGTGTCACAACAACAACATATAATAGCTACTCCTATAACCAATAGTTGCTAAACCACATGTTTAAGCCCCATTGAAATAGCTTAACTAGCAGCAGTCAACAAAAACTACAGGTTTAAAAACTACGTCCAATAGACAATTCATATATCCAAAACATCAACTGCATGACAGGCACCTAAAAAGTGTCTAATTACGGGAATAACATCAACTGCATGATTTCTCTATTTATACACTTCTAAAGATCTGGTGTTGGTCTATGAATTAATCAAAAAAAGCACATTGAAAGGAAAAATGGCACAATCTACAGTTGTACTCTTCATCAAAGTAAAAAAATTCAGTTTCAGAGAACTGAAACTCCCAAACCTGCACATGATCTGAGACTGAATTTTCTAGCTAAATTTCAGCAACCTGAACCATAATTTCAGAATTTCAGAATTCAGAATTGAGCTCAATTTCAGCAGGTCCCCAACATATACACTGCACTAATGCAGTCAGTGGGTAAGAAACACAAGCACATTCAGAGCGTATAGATGGAATTGATGTTCCTACTCTTGTTTGTTTTTAAAACCAAAAGAATTGCATATTCCTGGGAAGCTGTTAAGAGGAAGATGTGATATTTCTCTGATCCATTTCCACAGTGAAGGACGCATTTCACAAGGGGCATCCTAAATTCCTAAAAATGATGGCATCCTTTACAGAATTACAGGGTCATGGGAATCAATAATCATCTTCAGCTTTCGTGGAACACGTGTTGTATTAACAAATCCAATGACCAAAGCAGTTGATAGACACTCAAACTACCAGAATTAAAGGGAAAAAAAAACAAAACAGAAACAAAATCAGAACAATACCAGATTCTATGCTAACTGACTAGAATATACTTGCTGTCCAATTTCAGCTAATGACTCTGAACAAACACATGTCATTCTCTATTACAAATGCATATATGCCATTCTCTAGAACTAATGCAGAGCAAATCTGAGCACCCAGGGACTCGTTTTGGCTCTTTTCTTGCAATGTTTGACCATTCGTCTTATTTGAAAAATTAGTGCAAATATAAAAACGGATAAGTCATACGTAAAGTATTTTTGATAATAAAGCAAGTTACAAACAAAATAAATAATAATTCTATAATTTTTTAAATAAGGCGAATGATCAAAAGTTACAAACAAAAACTCAAAGCGACAAGTATTTTGGGACGGAGGTAGTACTATATAAATCTGAGCACTGTTTAACAGATCATTATTGAAACTCAAGAACAATTAATTTAGGCAGGACATAAACAATAGAAACTTTAGGCAGAACATACCTCACAAAAGCACCCAATCTCATGTATATCAATCCTGTCAATACAAGAAAACCAGTTAAGACAACATGCTCTGAAAATTCGTGTGAGCTACTTGCTACACTGCAGGGCTTGCATTGAAAGCTGAAGATAGCAATGTTAGCTAGCTTTTAAGCTAATTAATTAGCCAAAACTAGCCTAATTAACAGTGTGAAATTAGAAGGGTAGGTTTGTTTAGTGTTTTGCCGGGTATAAAGGCTTCAGGTTGGGTTAAATTATGCTGCTTGTTGGGGGGATTAACACTTAACAGCCGCAACTTTAGACCTTAAACACGCCACAAATGTATCTTGAAGCTAATTATCTGTAATGCTGAAAATTGACAAGCATGCATGTGCCATCTTGAATCGTCGATGGAGTTCAGAAGAAGGATGGTGTTTGACATACCTAGCTGATGTAGCAGAAGATGCTCCTCGAGGAGGTTCTTGTTGGGAAAGACCCGGTGTCCGGACAGAGGTGACTGAACAGAGAAGTAATTGCCAACGGATCTTGCATGGGAGGGATGGCAGCAAAACATAAGCTTCTTCATCCACACGAGCAGCGACGGGGAGAAGAGTAAGGGGCTCACCTGATGTCTGCACTGGGAGGAAGGAAGGCGGCGCCGGGGAAGTCAGTGGCGGCCGCGGATGCGTCTACAAGTGGCTGCTCCGGCAGATCTGATGTGAGCCGGCGGCGGTGTCTACAGCGAGAGGAGGCGGCGACGCGGGCGGATGCGGTGGAAGGCAGCGGCGCAGGAGGATGCGGTGGGAGGCGCCGTCGCCGGTGGATGCGGTGGGAGGCGCCGGTGCGCGACGGGATGAGGAGAGCGGCGCGGGAGGCACCGACGCGCGACGGGGACAGGCGGCGCCTGCGCCGCTCGGGTGGAGCGTGGTGGATTTCCACCGGTCTGGGTGGTGGATCAATATCCCTAGGGTTTGGGGGGTAAAGGGCCGGGATTCCCACCTTCCCGAGCCGAACCGAATGCGATTTTTGTCAGCACGGGGATTTTTTCCCCGCGTGGTGGGCTTCCCCGAAGGGGCCGGGGAAAAGGCTGGTATCCCGTCCTTTTACACTCGAACCGAACGAGGCCTAAGAAGGTGTTCAACGACGAGACCATCCAGGAGGCGTTCGACAAGAAGATATGGTTGAGCATGACGCAAGAAGTGAACGAGGTGGAGCTCCTGAGGACGGCACTCAAGTCCGCCGGTGCCGGCACCGGCGACGCTCGAGACAGCAACAAGACCCTGCTTGTGCCGGCGCTCGTCGATGCCATCAGGAACAAGAGATTCTTCCTGGTGCTCGACGACGTGTGGAGTGAAAGAGCTTGGGACAAGCTACTCAAGGCGCCCTTCAGCCATGGCGCCGCCGTCCTGACAACCCGCCATGACGGCGTCGCCAGGGGGATGCAAGCCGCCTATCCCTTACACCACGTTGACAAACTGAACCCTGAAGATGCCTGGTCTCTCCTCAAGAGACAGGTCAGCTTATTACTCTGCTAGTCTGCTCAGCCCTTACCCATTACCAGTATAATCTGCTAATAAGCTAAAAAAAATCTGAATTCATGCATGCATGTTCAGGTAGCGTCAAGTGAGATGGAGGAGCTCGAAATTGACGACACTCTCAAGGACATCGGAATGAAAATAATAGACAAATGTGATGGATTACCTCTTGCTGTAAAAGTGATGGGAGGATTGTTGCGCAGGAGGGGAAGACGGAGAGCCGATTGGGAACAAGTTCTACAAGATTTTATACGGTCAGTACCTCCTGGTGAACTAAACGATGCGATATACCTGAACTATCAAGATTTGCATCCTTGTTTAAAGTAGTGCTTTCTGCACTACTCCCTCCTCCCAAACAATGTAGTATTCTTTGATAACATGGTCATTGGCATGTGGATAAGCGAAGGATTTCTTCATGGGGACACTGACGATTTAGAAAAATTAGGACAAGACTACTATAAAGAGTTAATTTACAGAAACCTAATAGAGCCAGATGCAGGGTACGCTGATGAACGTGTTAGCAGCATGCATGATGTTGTTCGCTCATTTGCTCAAAATTTGGCTAGAGATGAAGCACTTGTAGTTTCATTTAGAGATGAAATAAGCAAGGGTGCACTCAAATCACAAAAGTTTCTTAGACTGTCTGTAGAAACCAACCATGATGAATTTGGGTGGAAAATTATACAAGGGCAGAAATCACTCAGAACACTAATAGTAATTGGTGAGCTCAAGATTAACCCTAGCGATTCGTTGATTAATTTTTCAAACCTAAGGACTTTGCACATACAAGACACCAACTGTACTGCTTCCTTGGTTGAATCCTTGCACCAACTCAAGCACTTGAGGTATATCTTCGTATACTGCAGTGACATAGCTAGACTGCTACGGAACATCGGAAAGCTCAAATTATTGCAGCACCTTGAGATAATGTCTGAAAACTATGTCAAACTTCCTGATTGCATTGTAAAGCTAGGGCAGCTTAGGTTTCTTAACATTCCAGTAACAAGCATACCCCGACGGTTCGGTCGACTGACAAATTTGAGGAATTTATTCATGTTTCCTGCACAAGCAGATGGTGACTGGTGTAGTTTACAAGAGCTAGGGCCTCTTACTCAGCTCCAGGAACTTTCACTAAAAAACCTTGAGAATGTACCTGCTACCTCCTTGGCTACAAAGGCTAGGCTTGGTGAGAAGACGCATCTTAGCTACTTGAGATTAGAGTGTAGCAGTAGACTTGGTGAAGATGGGTTAGTAGAAGACGAAAATGGTGTCTCTGAGGAAGAACAGCGGCGAACCGAGGAGGTTTTGGATGAGCTTACCCCACCATTGTGCCTAGAAAACATTGATATCGTTGGCTATTTTGGACAACGGCTACCGAGGTGGATGACGTCAAGAGCCGCAAGTGCATATGAGAGACTGACGATTGTGACGGTGGAAGACCTGGCTTGCTGCACCCAGCTCCCTGACAGCCTCTGCCAGCTCCCATGCCTCAACGTCTTTCAGGTTGCCCGTGCCCCGGTAATCAAGCGTGTTGGCCCTGAATTCGTGACTATGCAACCATCATCGAGCCAACGCCGCCATGGCCATGCGTTCCCAAGGTTGAAGGCGATGAATCTGTTAGGAATGGTGGAGTGGGAGGAGTGTGAGTGGGATCAGCAACTGAATAATGTGCCGGCCATGCCTGCATTGGAGGAGCTTATGGTCCATAACTGCAAGCTAAGATGCCTTCCTCCTGGCCTTTCCTCACAAGCAATGGCTTTGACAAGCATGTAACTGCATGACATTCAGCAACTCAAATCTGTAGGGAGCTTTGCTTCTCTTGTCAAGCTTGAGCTATCTAATAACCCTGACCTGGAGAGGATCACTTTTGTCCCCAGGTTGCAGAAGCTCGTTATCGCCCACTGCCCGACGATGATGTCATTGGAGGGGGGTGCCTGCACTGCAGAGGTTGCATCTGGAGGACTACAACATAGAACAACTCCCAAGATACCTGCAGCAGGATGTGAGTCCTAGGCATCTGCAGCTGGACTGCAGCTTAGAGCTGCTCACATCCATAGCCCTTGGGAAATCTAGTCCAGAGTGGAGCAAGTTGAGCCATGTCCAGCATGTCAAGGCCTATGCTGACCAAGGAGACATTGAAAGGAAGTGGCATGTGTTTTACACGAGAGATCCCTACAGCTTCGAGACAAATATCGACAACAGCTCTTCTTCCAGTTAATTCTGCAGGTAAATCAGCACACCTGCTTCTTCCAAATTTCTGTCCACATATTCCTTTTTCCTTCATTTGTTTAACCCATGTTTGTTCCATCTTTCAACTGCATGATGCGGCCCCACTGTTTCCATTTCACTTAACGGACAGGTTCAAAGGATAAGAGGAATAGGACACAAATATTTCAACAGCTCAGGGCACCCACTGTGCAAGACATTGCCAGAGAGCAATCAATACAGGCTATAAATTGTTGCAGTTCACTACTGTCAGCAAATCTCCTAGTCTAACATTCATAAGGACTCTACAACTCTATACATGAGATGGGACTGTGAGTCTGTGATTTGTATTGTTGATTTGTTAAGCTTACTATATAGCTACATATGCTACTAGCTCCTGCAATGTACTGAAAGAAACAAATATATTACTATTTGAGCCAACATTATTTGATTTGAGGACTGCAGTGACTTGACAAATTGTTAATTTTATACTTAGCCTCTCACCTGAATACAACCTGTTCTATATTGGCTATTGTATTGGGAAAAGTATAGGAAAGACCTAAGAAGGTAGCCTCCTCATTGCCTATCAAAAACAGCTGCAATTCAAACTTGTGGCTAGAACAGAACATATGACATCAGAACATCAGTAGTGAATTGAATCTTAGATATTACGAGTAGTACGCAGATTAACACACAGGGCCATCAGGTACCAACTCTTTTCCATTGTTACTACTGCGATTAATTTGGCATGTCTTCAAATACATCGAACACAGAAAGGGCCAGTGAATCAACACACCATGGGCATGCAACATGGAGTACCATTCAATAACAGTTCAAGATGAAGCTCCAACGGAAAGATGGGTTTGGAGGCTTACTACTAGTTATAAGCCACCTAAAGATTTTCCATGAGTTGCTGATTTGATTCAGGAGATTTTGTTTGCTATGTCCTTGATGACCTCATCCATGTCAAGCTTCTTCATCGCTGTGAAAGGTCTTGGCATGTTCTGCACACAAATTGGAGTGTGTTCAGTCACACACAAATCATGATGCAGCCTAATTCCTAGCAAATATGGTAATAATTATATAGAATGATCTCTTAAATTCAATGTTCGAACTGGAATGCAACACAGTTGATTTTAATAAGTACATAGGTGAGGTAATGTATCATCAATGAAAAGAACTGCCAATGCAAGTTAAAGAAAACCAAAGAAAGCTAGCTTGCAAACAACAGATGGAGAAAGCTAAGAAAGGTCCCTTATGATTCAGGTACCAAGAAGTAGTAAACAAAGATTACCAGTAGCGATATGAACACTTCACCACCTTCCTCACGAATCTCCAAGCAACCACGGCGTGGCTGAGAATTAAGAGGAAAACAATGATGACAACAAAGGAAGCCAGTGAGATACCGAAAAGCTAGTTTAGGGTTGATTGTTGCAAAAAACCAATTACTTAGATTTAACACCATGAAGATACCTTTTCAGGGTTGATTACCACAGATACCCCAGGAACAGAACTTTCCAGATCCTCCTTTACCTTCGCAGCTCTAATCTTGAACTGTCTGCATTGAGTGCTGGAGAATCGTACAAAGAGGCAAGGATAAAAGGAAATTCAATAAGAATTGCTACCAATAATTCATTTAATGCAATAGGACTTTTTTAGATATGTCAAGATAAAGGAATGATGTACGGGTTATCTAGAATAATTCAGCTAAGCAAGGAGAACAATTTCTCCAATGTGAAAAAACAAACTATAAGTCTGTTCAATAACAGATCTGTTGCACCATATGGGAGTATGGTCAATCATCATTGTTATATGTAAATACTCCACAAAAGAAGGTCGATTTACATACTGATTAAGTGATTAGAGATACATTAAGGAATTCTTTTCGGTGATAATTCATAAAAACAAAACGCAGTTACAGTAACTACAACTACTTGAACGTACGAAATACAGCAGATTGTGCTGATGTTAGCATTATATTTAACTCAAGTATCAAGGAAGGAAGCAGAGTATATGACCAATGAAAAGGAAACCTAGATAGCAAAGCAATGGATCGAACTTCACAGATAATCACAGAAAACTATAATCCGCAAGAAGAAGTAACCACTACAGCCAGAATACTATAATCTCCAAGCGTCCAAGCGAACTATTCAAACTTAGGAACAAAGAGAACATTGTTATTTTTTCTTTTTCTTCTGAATCTGAATTCTGACATCGCTAGAAAATGATTTCCTTATGGTTTCGGGTATCGTAATCTTAAGCATGCACAGAAGATCATCCATAGTATGTTAGTATATGTACTGCATGTACCTAAAAGCTTCACCTTCCATCAATCAATCATTAGCCCACAGCATAACGCCATTAAATCCCAAGGATGAAGATGAACTAGTAATCCCCTCAACATAGTTCAGAATCCTAATCTCTAAAAGAAAACCTCAGCCGAGCGCGGGGGCACTTACCATGCCTCCACGACGATGCGCTTCCCGTCGCTGACCACAGCGCCGGAATCCTTCTCCGCCGCAGCCGCCACCTCTGCATCTTCTTTCTTGGCCCTCTTCCTCCCCTTCTGCTCGGGTGGTGCCGCCGCCGCCGCCGCTTCCTTTTTGGCCGCCTTCGCCGGAGCCTCGGCGCGCTGCTTCCCGGCGGCCATGCTCCGTGTCTTCCTCGGTGACCCGACCGCCGCGGTGGCCGCCGGGGACTTGCGCTTAGGAGGCATCGCCGGCAGCGAGAGTGGGTGCAGGGTGCGGTGGGTGGAGGGAGTGGGTTTGACTTTGACCTGTTGGAATTGGGGCCGGGAAGAGAAAAGGCGCGAGAGGTGGACTGCTTCCCGCCTCAATTTGGGGGAACACGGTTGTGTTGTGTTGTGCTGTGCTGTGCTGCCCTAATGAATCGATGTATGGGCCTTCCAAACTTCTAAGTGGCCCATCGTGAAATACCAGCAGTTTGCTCTACTAACTTCTTTTTTTTTTTGGTTCAGAAAAAAGAAAATTGCAGAGAGAGAGAGAGAGAGAGGGGGGGGGAAGCATGAGCCTGTGACTAGCACTCTTGCAGATTCAAACAAGGAAATGTCAGTTCGTCTCATGGAAAAACGAAGGGAGATACAATCTTCATACCGGGGATAAACTAGGCTAAAGATCATACAAACGATAGCTAGATATCCTCCAAAAAGTACTCGAGACCAATACAGTTGCTACTAATCAGTTACTTCAAGCAAACAAATGCACAGTTAGATGCACGTCCAAGAGAGAAGCAGCACAAAATAACAGACGACGTGGAAATAATTTAATTCCTCACAGTATCATAAAAGTTGACTGAGCTTTAGTTTCACCTCAGTTGAAGCAAATGCATACTGATGCGACAAAACTGCAGCTCACGACAACTTATGAAAGGGTCATCTGTTAATGCTGTGAATAACACTTGATGCACACACAACAACTTGTGCACAACGTACCTCAAAAAAAAAAAACAACTTGTGCACAACGAATAACCTTTTTTTTAATTCTGAAATCGCCTTCGCATCCATAAAACTCTTCACAACTTGAAACTACATCAAAGATCATTGCTGGAAGGTCTGGCTGCATATGCCTACATATCCAGAGGACGTTCCCGATATCCGACGGATATTCATTTTCGTTTAAAAAAAATCATCCATATTTGTTTCCGTATCCCATACTATCCGTCCTTCACTATCCGATTTAAAAAATGCATCCAAAAATCAGAAACTATCCAAACAACAGTTTACATGTTGGCTGAGAAGCACACCAGCAATTGCTAGCAAACAATGCGCACATGCAAATAATAAACGTGGGACAGAGACCAAATAATAGGCGCTGCAAGCACCACAATAATTAAATTTCTCACGCAATTCATAGTTGTCATAGAGCTCCCAACGCAGTTCTTCAATTCAAAAAGACTGCCCAAACAGACCAAGGGTATCATCATAGCAGCAAAGTTTTTTAACACGCAACATCAAAGAGACACTAATAATGCAATAAGATAACTTGAAGCGCGGATCACTAGCAAATTTCGCGCTTAGTCGACCTCCTCGATCTTGGGGCCAGCACCGCTGCCGCCAGCCGGGGGAGCATCGTCCTCGTCCATGCCGCCGGCCATGTCCGCGCCAGCGCCCTGGTACATCTTGGCGATGATGGGGTTGCAGATGCCCTCCAGCTCCTTCATCTTGTCATCGAACTCATCAGCCTCGGCGAGCTGGTTGCCGTCCAGCCACTGGATGGCCTGATCGATGGCATCCTCGATCTTCTTCTTGTCCGCTGCCGGGAGCTTCGAGGCGATCTTCTCATCCTTGATGGTGTTGCGCATGTTGTAGGCGTAGTTCTCCAGCGCGTTCTTGGACTCCACCTTCTTCTTGTGTTCCTCATCCTCTGACTTGTACTTCTCGGCCTCCTGGACCATCTTCTCAATCTCCTCCTTGCTGAGCCTGCCCTTGTCATTGGTGATGGTGATCTTGTTCTTCTGCCCGGTGGTCTTGTCCTCAGCAGACACGTTCAGGATACCATTGGCATCAATGTCGAAGCAAACAGTGATCTGTGGAACACCCCTGGGAGCAGGAGGGATTCCAGAGAGCTCAAACTTGCCCAGCAGGTTGTTGTCACGTGTCCTGGTCCTCTCACCCTCGTAAACCTGGATGAGCACACCAGGCTGGTTGTCAGAGTAGGTGGAGAAGACCTGCTCCTTCTTGGTGGGAATGGTGGTGTTCCTTGGGATCAAGACGGTCATGACACCACCAGCAGTCTCCAAACCGAGAGAGAGAGGGGTAACATCCAACAGGAGGAGGTCCTGGACCTTCTCGTTGCCCTCACCACTCAAGATGGCAGCCTGGACAGCAGCACCATAAGCAACAGCCTCATCTGGGTTGATGTTCTTGCAAAGCTCCTTGCCGTTGAAGAAATCCTGCAGGAGCTGCTGCACCCTCGGGATCCTAGTGGAGCCACCAACAAGAACAACATCATGAACAGAGCTCTTGTCCATCTTAGCATCCCTGAGGCACTTCTCCACAGGCTCCATACACTTCCTGAAGAGATCCATGTTGAGCTCCTCAAACCTGGCTCGGGTGATGGTTGAGTAGAAATCGATGCCCTCATACAAGGAATCGATCTCAATGGTGGTCTGGGCAGTGGAGGACAGGGTCCTCTTCGCCCTCTCACAAGCTGTCCTCAACCTCCTGAGAGCCCTGGGGTTGCCAGTGATATCCTTCTTGTTCTTCCTCTTGAATTCTTGTACAAAGTGGTTGACCATGCGGTTGTCAAAATCTTCACCACCAAGATGGGTGTCACCAGCTGTGGCCTTGACCTCAAAGATACCCTCCTCAATGGTAAGGAGGGAAACATCAAAGGTACCACCTCCAAGGTCAAAGATGAGGACATTCTTCTCACCAACGCTGGTGGCCTTCTTGTCAAGACCATAGGCAATAGCTGCAGCAGTTGGCTCGTTGATGATGCGCATGACATTGAGACCAGCAATCACTCCAGCATCCTTGGTGGCCTGCCTCTGGGAGTCATTGAAGTAGGCAGGAACAGTGACAACAGCATTCTTGATGGTGGTGCCAAGGTAGGCCTCAGCAATCTCACGCATCTTGATGAGGACCATGGAGGAGATCTCTTCAGCAGCAAACTGCTTCTCCTCACCCTTGTACTGGACAACAATCATAGGCTTGTCACCAGGTCCAGCAATCACCTTGAAGGGCCAGAGCTTAATGTCACTCTGAACAGAAGCATCGCTAAACCTCCTGCCAATGAGACGCTTGGCATCTGCAGAGAAGACTCAATGTCAGCAACTACAGTAAAATTATACAGAGTTTATGTTCCCAAACTTGAAGAAAAATGAATCTTAACTAGAAATACAAAGGAACCAAGACTTTGATGACAAAGCAAAAGGTATGCTCCTAACATAACAAATTGTAAACGGCTATATAGTAATTGGAGGATCATAGAGGAACCACCAATGTCGCAAGATCCGTTCCCCCTTGTTTTATGCCATATTTCGAGACAAATAGTCACAAGAGCAGACCATGTGTCAGATACCAAATGGCATTACAAACTACCGAAAGTCCTAAATGGTTGTGCAAGAAGCATTCATAATTTTAAACAAGCAAGCAACCTCAGCCGAAAGATGGTGATTTGTTTGGAATAATCAGTGTAATTCAGTTTAATGGGTACTTTTGCATCACAGGCTGCAAGCTGTCATGGTAATATCTATAAGAAATTGTGTATAAAAATCTGTTGGCACTTTATCAAATGTTAAAGTTATATAATCCAACAAAACAAAATAAAAAATTGTATGATGGGGAGATCAGATGGTAGTGCATGATGTAGATTGATCATCATCTGAGATGCAGAAATGTGGTATGGATTAAGTATCATCACTTCTCCCACCCTAAAGCATTAGGCTTGCTTTAAAAAATGAAATCTTTTTTTCAAAGAGATGTGTCATGCTTGTGTGAACTACATCAAGTAATCAAAATGTTGTAACAGAAATACGAATCAAGTGCATAAGGTAAGATAGATGTCATCAAAGAGTCTACTCAATCAAGGCAGAAAATTTTAGCGATGTACAAGAAATTTACATTGCAGTTAAGATGTATTAAAATGCCCACAGCAATATGAATGAACCCAAACTTGCAAACAGACAAGATGTGCAGCACTAATTTGGAAAAGTAACATGATAAGAACATGTAAACGGCTATATAGTAATTGGAGGCTCATACAGGAGCCATCAATGTCGCAAGATCCGTTCCCCCTTATTATATGCCATATTTCGAGACACATAGTCACAAAAGTAGACAATGAGTCAGATACCAAATGGCATAAGAAAGTACGGTATCTGGCTATATAACAAAATCATCATTGGTAAAAATATAATAACTAAGCATGCAACCTCAGCCGAAAGATGGTGATTTTACTGAAATAATCAATGTAGTTCAGTAAATGGGTTAATTTACATCACAGGTTGCAAACTACACGGTTCATTTTTTTCTTTCAAGAAAGCAAATCCAGTTGACTGTTTGTAGCAAACATCTATCGCCTAACTTGTTAAAAGCTGTATGAGCTAGAGGAGATCAGATGGTAGTGCATGATGTAGATTAATCATCATATGAGATGCAGACATGTGGTATGGATAAGACATCATCACTTCTCCTCGAAACTAAGAATGTTTCAGGCTATATTTATTTAAAATAATAATAATAATAATAATATAATAATAATAATATCATTTTCAAACAAGCATTACTACTTGACAAATCATTTAACGAAAAGAATGCATGGATCAAATTTGCGCCAGGGCAGTAGGACAAGCACAACATGTTAGCTATCAACATAGCAAATCGAGCCGATTGAAACGAGCATATCTGTCCAGATCCAGTAATAAATCCTAGTGTACTGACTGCTAACCATCCACAAATTCAAATAGTATGCAAAAAGCACTGCCAACAACTTAAATCACATCAACACAGATTCAAAATGCAACAGTAGTGGAGCAAGATCTGCAGGTCAAAAGAGTTCCAGATCTACTAAGTTGGTAGTAATTAATTAGAGCATCCCACACAAATCTAACAGATCTGAAGGAGCTGGGCAAGAGTAGATCTAGCATACGACGACGACGAAGACCTTAGAGATGAGATCTAAGGGGGGAGAGAGAGAAAGAGAGAGGACTGAGGAGCAGGGAATAAGTAGTTACCAAAGACGGTATTGATGGGGTTCATGGCGACCTGGTTCTTGGCAGCATCTCCGATGAGCCTCTCGGAGTCGGTGAAGCCGACGTAGGAGGGGGTGGTGCGGTTGCCCTGGTCGTTGGCGATGATCTCCACGCGGTCGTGCTGCCAAACGCCCACGCACGAGTAGGTCGTGCCAAGGTCGATGCCGATGGCCGGACCCTCGCCCTTGCCCGCCATGGATGCTGATGTTTCTCTCGAGTACGCCGGCGGCGGCGGCTAGGGTTTGGGGAGGAGGAAGAGTGGGAGAGGAAGACTAGATGCTACCGGAAAGGCGGGAATTTATAGCGGGGAGGGTGTTCTCGAAGGTTCCGAGGGTGCTGACCGTAGCCGTTGGATGCTCATCGGACGGTGCTCCGCCTGGGGAAAGGAGAAGAAGATGCGATGCAGCTAGGTTTTCGTAATTTTTGGGCTGTAAATGAATGTTGGTCTGTCGGCCGTCTTCGAGGACGGCACAAGTGGGCCGTCACCTTACTACATGGGCCGAGGCCTTTTGGCTAGGAAAAAGTACACCAAAGGTCCCTCAACTTGTCATCGAGTTACAAAATCGTACCTCAACTGAAAAAATATTCGGCGTCTCTTAACTAATCAAAACCGGTCACAATAGATCCTCCAGTGGTTTTGATCCTGGTTTTATCCTATGTGGCAGCTGAGTCAGCGTAGGACCCATGTGGGTCCCACATATCAGGATGCCATGTCATCTCTCCCCTCCCTCTCCTCCTCTTCCTCGGTTCCTCCTCTCTCTCTTTTCTCTTCGTTCTTTTTCCGGTGAGAGTGCCGCGGAGGAGAACGAGCACCACGCCGGTGGCCGGAGCTGGAGGAGCTCTTGCGGCTGCTCGCGTCCGCTCAAGCGAGTTGGGAGGGATGGAGGAGGTGACGGGCGCCGGAGATGTGGCGGCGTCTGATGGTGCTTCACCGCCGGTGGTGAAGATGACGACGGAAGGTGGGAATGCGGCGGCGGGCGACAGGGGAGGAGCAGCGCGCGGGAGGCGGGAGAGGAGCTGGGCAGCCGGCGACGAGCGGCAGGGTGGTATGGCGACGAGGCGGCGGCAGGCCGGGCGCAGAGGTAGACTCACGAGCCTTGCAGCCGCTCTCGGCGGACTCGAGGCCGTCCTCATCGTAGCAAGGAGTGACAATAGCTCCCGTCCTCATCCTCCTTCCGCTGCCGCATTCGTCGGCTTCCCCCACGGCGGCGCGCACGCCCGAAGGGTGGTGCGGCCGGCGACGGCGGCTCCCGAGGAGGCCATCGAGGCACCGTTGAAGAGGAAGGAGACGGCCTCGCCGCCACCGCCGCTGGTGAGGACGTGGATGGACACGCTCCCGGCGGTGCCCATCCGCACGAGCCGCCTCTCCTGCTCCATCCTGCGCAGCACCTGCTCCGGGTTGTTGAGAGCCTTTTCTTTTCAGTGCATCATCATTGCATTGCTTTGTTTCGTTTTGGTGACGGATAAGAAAGAAGGCTTTTGGCATGCAAAGAAGATTGCTAAAGAAATATAGGGGAAAGGGAGCTTACATTTTTGTGATTGATCATTTGGGAAGTTTTTGTTGCTGTATCATGTTTTTTTTTAGATCAGCAATTGCCATGCTGAACTGTTCGAGATCAGAATTTCTCTTGCTGAACTTGAATCGTACTGTATCAATTTTTTTGTGTTGCTGTGTGATATTTTTTGTTTGAGATAAGAATTTTTTGTGCTGAACTGTTTGGGATCAGAATTTCTCTTGCTGAACCTGAATCATATTGTTTCATTTTTGCTTGATAAGGGTGAGATTATGGAACTGAACAATGGATGTAGGATCTGACTTTCCTCTGTTTTTGTGGTGATCTCTTTTACAGGATAGATTGGTAACAAACAAACCTCCTGGGATGAGGTTTACAGCGAGAAGAAACATGCGTGGGCCTGACGGCCTGTCGATCACCTTCACAATTCCAACAGCTTTGATGCCATTTCGGTGTCAGGTTCAGATAGGAGCTCAGGGAGACCAGCTCCACCGTGTCGGGCAGCCGTCGGACCTCCTCGCCCGGCGACCTCCTCCCCACCACCGGCCGGCCTTCCCAGAGAGAAGAGTGTGTGTGAGAGAGAGAGGAGCAAGGGAGAGGAGGGAAACAGGTACCTGCTGACGTGGCATACTGACATGTGGGGTCCACATGAGTCCCACGCTGGCTCAGCTGCCACATAGGATAAAACCGGATCAAAACCACTAAGGGACCTAATTTGTAATAGTTTTGTAAGTTTGGGGATGCGCTATATCCGGTTTTGTGTTTGGGGATGATTTTGTAACTCGATGACAAGTTGAGGGACCTTCGGTGTACTTTTTCCTTTTAGCTATTCCATTCGGAATAAGTCCATTTTACCTCCCTCATCTCATGCACTTGGATGAATAACATCCCTCAACCGGAAAACCGGGTATAATGCCTCCTTCTTCTCTAAAAACCAGAGCAAATCACCTCCCTCGGTGGTTTCGGAGGCGGTTTTGTCCTACGTGGCACTTACGTGGCGGTGGCCCCTCCATTGACTTGCTGAGTCAGCTTATGGGCCCCACCTGTCAGTAGCCCCCCATCCCATCTTCTTCCTCACGCGGACGACACCAGCGGCACGCCGGCACGAGGCTGCTTCATCCCCAAACAGGGAGAGGAGCTGGACCTCAGCACGTCGCGCTTCGTCGTCTGCCGCACTGGCACCGTCCCCTCCGGGCACAACTCGTCGTCGTCCGTCCACGCCATCGGGAACACGACCTCCTCCTCCGCGGCCTCCCCATGCGCCGCCGCCGCGCCACCGACCTTGGGCCTCTCCTCTGGCTCCGTCTCAACCTGCACACGCACACAATCGCAAACACGATCAAGAAACGTCGCCGGAGATAGAAACGATCACTGCAAATTGAAACAAAAATGAATGAGCTTCGGGTGGTCGAACGCCGGTTGCAGGTGCAGCGGCACGCCGTCGATGACATCACCGTCGGGGCTCTGAATGCAGCCATGCACAACACGACAGCCAACCACCTCGAGTCTTTCTTCCTCCTCTCGACAGCAAGAGCACAAGCAGCTAGCTACTCCTAGCTAGCAAAGCTAGCAGCTGATGGAGTGAGAGAAAAGAAGAAAAAGAATTACCTAGACAGAGGCTTTCTTCATCCTCAGTAGCATCGCAGGAAGAAGCCAGCAGTAGCATCGCAACGCTCCAGGGCGGCGCAGCTCGCCATGACGGATGGCTCTCTCTGCCCCCTCTCTCCCCGGTCTTCCTTTCTTCTCCGCCCGGGGACAGCGAAGGAGCACGGGACGGCGACCGGTGGTGGACGGCGGTGGTGGCGGGACACAGCTCGGCGAGGGATCTCTAGGACGGCGGCACCGGCGGTGACGGGGACGACTCTCTCTCTCCCCTTATCATCGGTTTCCTTTTCTTCTTCGCGCGTGGCACCGGCGGTGACAAGGACGACTCTCTCAATCTCTCTCCCCTTCTCCTCGGTTTCCTTTTCTTCTTCGCGCGTGGCACCGGCAGTGACGGGGATGACTCTATCTCTCTCTCCCCTTCTCCACGTCCTGCGTGCTCTCGCTACTTTGGTACGACGGCGACCGATGCTCCGACGTCGTCTGCCACCGCTGCCGCCATTGCTCTGGCCAAGGTGGAGAGAGAGGCCACGGGAGAGAGAGAAGGGAGAGAGAGAGAGGGAGGAGGAAGAAGGAAAGGAGAGTTTGCACTGACATGTGGGTCCCACCACGCAGAGTCAGCTCGTCAACGGGTCAACGACGCCACGTCGGACGAAACCGCCAGCCAAACCACTGAGGGAGGTGATTTGCTTTGGTTTTCAGAGAAGAAGGAGGCGTTATACCCGGTTTTCCAGTTGAGGGATGTTATTCACGCAAGCGCAAGAGATGAGGGAGGCAAAATGGACTTATTCCATTCCATTCCTTATCAGCATCTGCATGCCTGTCAGCCCTGTGGATGTCCCAAAGCCGCGGCCCATGTAGTAAGGTTCATTACCCTACTTAACGGACTTGTTTGGTTCATTATCCTAGCTAAGTTTTAGCACTACTAATTATTTGATAGGATAAAATGGTGTTTGGTTTGATATCAATAAGAAACCAAAACCCTGATTTATAATCTAGAATGTGCCAAGTTAGACATTGGCAATGCCAATAATTTGGCTTTAAACAAAAACCGCTACCAAAATATTGGTAGGGCATATTTTGGCTTCCATCCAAAACAACCAAACTTGTACAAGCAAAAAGGGTTTCGGCTAAGTACTACTAGAAGACTACTTTTTTATATATTTTTTTTACTTTTAAGTAAGAAAGAACACATATATAAAATTATACCCATAAATTATTTTTGTTGCTAATAAGCGTTACCAAGTATAATTAGTTATAACCGAAATGGTTGGTCCTATGTTGCCTTGTTGTTTTGTTTTTTGATTCTTGTCGTGTTGTATGTGACACTTGTAATTGTCTTGATTTTACTACATGACATTTAAATTTTGTGTAATTGATTTGGGGATGCCGTAAGATCGTGTCACTGTTGAGAGACTTGTGTAACTGGCTACACTAAACTGGAGATATTATTTTATCATTTCCAAGTAAAAGCTTAGAGAGATAAATTAAAAATAACAAGATTGCCCTTGGTTGCCAGGCACATCTCACCCAACTAGATCTGATGAAGGCAATGGCTGCTTAGCTGTTGACGATGAGGAGGGTTAAGAGTCAGTTGTTCATGTCAGCGATGTAGAACTAAATTCAGTTGTTAAATGTGTGCAACCAATTACAGATTTTTTTTCCTCTTTAATGACACGATTTTGTGGTGTCCTTCGAATAATTATACATATTTTGAAAATGCCCAAAGGAAATTTTCATTTATCAAATAGTGAAAGTTTAAACATTTGAGATTATCATAATTGGTCGTAATAATAAGGGGTTGTTTGGATGGGAGGGACTCACATAAATAAAAGTCTCTGTGAAAGGGATTAAAATTTTTGTGAGCATCTAAACAGGGCCAAAATTAACCGAGCTTGCAACTAGATGGGAGCAGCTTCTGCTCGATCGATGGTTGGAACAGGCCACGTACGCTACGTACTTTTGCTGTTGCAAGAAACATACGTATATACGGCACCGTCGATCTTACACCATCCAGCTCACATGAATACGTACATAGTATACAGCTACGTACGTTACACGTACCGTCATATCCATACATGCATGTCACGGACTAATTAACACCGTAAGTACGACTAACGATAATTAATCGCTAATTGTATAGTATCCCCTGATCGATCCCCTTTTTCGATAAACCATATTGCTCAGGTTGATCGTGAGGTCAAACTTGCATCGTGACTTCTCATGAGACAGTAATCTTCCTAGATTGAAAACTAGCTAATTACTTTGAAACCTTTGGCCATCAATTAATTTCTTGAGTACTTGATTTGGAATACAAAACAAATGGTGTTTATAAACTTACCATAATACTACCATAATGTCGTAAACTCGTTAGGTTTTAGAAACTTAATTTGACATAACAATTGTCAAAGATTTAAAAGTTTAGCCAATTAAATATCTTAACTTTTAAATATTTACAATAGGAGGGAGTATATCAGTGTAGCTGCAAAAAACAATAATCTAGTAGGGTTTAGCTAACTTCAGATGCATGGTTGGGTGCATTATATTGTCAATCACAACCCATGAGTTCCGGAGCATGGTCCTTTGAAATAATAAGCATTTAGTTGTGTTCTTCGGTGACGATGTGAACAACACCTTAACCACAAAATTAGGCAAATGGGCTGTTGTCAACACGCTATCATATTGTCATGCATGCAAAAAGGACCATCCATGTCCATCATTTACCCGCAAATTCCGCTGTTTTTTTAAGTCATATGAAAACACCATTAATATGACCTTGCAAACTCGACTCTATGTGTAGGCTGCCTATGCACCCTATTCCTTCCAGGCCATTCCCCGTGACCGAGCTAGGATTTTTCTTTAAGCCCAAACAAATTCAATTATTATTTTTTACTTAAATTACTACCTGGCAGTTCCTAGCAGTATAAAAATCAACTATTTTGAATATTTGATATAAAAAATATTTTTAATCCTTACAATGACACATTTTTTTATTCGCACTTGTCGATGAGCCCGACCAGTAGATCAGAATGGTCGGAACGGTGGCTCAATTTTATTTTCCTTCTTTAGGACTCGTACTGAACTCGAATGTCAGTGTCACACTAGCTAGCTAGCTAGTTAATTGTTCTTTTTTCTAAATTTCATTCATTAGAAAATAAGCGGGTAGTACAACAGAAATTACATTGTACTATTTAGAAATTGTAGGGGGGAAGAAAACAGATTTTTCCAATTTGGAACTATTGCTCTATTCACAAGACAACCTCTTGAATGCATTTCCTCGTAAGATCGTTCAGGGTCAGCGCTAGGTTACGAAATACGACGTCATGTCTATGATTCCACGATGCCCACAAACATAGCACATAAGGGTGAGTGCACGTGTGTTGTGAGTGCTTGTGTTTATAGTGTATTCTTAAAAAAAGAAATCATTATGCATATATAACCATCTATATAGTGCCGCACAACTTAATCAATCAGGGCTCTTAATCGAAAAAAATAATTAATGAGGGCCCTTAATGCAGTTGTAGGTAATATAAGTATGTAAGTCTACGTAGATAGCCAATTAGCCATATGTAGTAGGTCATGCACTGAATGAAGCACAACACTTGACACACAGTTGATTGCACATCACTAGAAACGCCACCATCCTAATTTTGCCTGACTGATCGAACACGTCAAAATGGATGAGATCGACACCAAATAAATAAATAAAAGTATATCACACACAACTCAATTTAATCCATCTATACTAGAACAACAACATCATCAGTGGAGAATTAATACACGGATGGTGCCTCGCCAACAAATTAAATCTAATGTCTTGGTTTCTTGCAAATTTTGCAGGCTGTTAATTACTATACATGATAACAAACTGCTCTGCAAACCACAATCTTGTCATGGCGAGGATTTTTCCTTTTGGATGCTTATCAACAACAACAGTTGCCAGCCAGGAGCCCCATTTTTGTTAGGCTACCAGACAATTCTGACGCTTAAAGCCTACAGAAAGGCGACCAATCTACTGCACGTACGGCACCTAATCACAAGCACTGTACCTCTTCTGATTATAGAAGAAGATTACGTGTTAAGGGGGATTATGACCATACTTAATTACGTTGTTTGCTTGATGCTAATGTCAGGGGCCGGGGTATTAGAGCCAGATCAGGACGTACGCAATCGATCGACATTAACTCCTGCAGAGAGAGCCAGCAAATTGCGGTTGCCTGCTTCCTCCCTACTTGTCTAATCTCAAGTTAGAACATACCCATCATCATTTGCATACTGGCACAGTGACTACTTTGATTTAGTATTGCAATGTCAACAGGGCTATCTAGGGCTTTCAGTTATTGAAACAAACACTGTACATACATGAAAGTAGATGTGTCTGCACAAGACAGTATTTTTCTTCTTCTTTTGGTGTACACAAGACTATATATATTGATCAAGGAATGGTAGGAGAAGTCATTGCCACATGTATGTTCAGATAAGTCTGTGTAAATTAATTTCAGCTAGTGAAGTGAGAAAAGGTTGTCAGAAATGGTAGGTTTCACCCACTGCAGTTTAGGATTCAGATCAAAGTGATGGTTTCAGGTTAAGGCCTCTTTAAACCAAAGGATTTATATAGGAATTTTATAGGATTCAAATCCTATAGAAAATTTTTCTATTTGGCCTTTTGATTCAAAGGATTGAAGCTTTCCAAATCCTATGAAATTCCTATGGAATGGCACATTGCATGTGGATTTTGGAGGAAATTTAGCAAGAGCTCCAACCTCTTGGAAAATTTCCTTTGAGTCTATCTCTCTCATCCGATTTCTGCGTTTTTCCTGCGCTCCAATTAAACGACCATTCCTGTGTTTTGCAATCCTCCGTTTTACACTTCAATTCCTGTCAGAATACTGTATTTTTCCTATTCCTCCGTTTTTTCTACCCTATAATTCAAAGGGGCCCTAAGAAAGAAGCGGAGTACAACTCAATGCGAATGCCCAAATTCATCTTTTGTATCTTAGACCAAATATGATCCTACTAGTACACGTGATGAGTGCTCTACTAACCAAACATGACACTGATAATAAAAATGCCTAACTGCCAGAATAGAGCAATTTCATGGTCCTTGAGAAGATACCATGAGATACTAATTTTTCTATTATAAATTTGGTACATTTTGATACCTAGGTACTATGAGGTACCATGAGATACCAAATTTTACACTAATTTTTTGGTACCTCATGGTACCTCCTCAAGTACCGTAGAATTGCTCGCCAGAATTTTTCTCTGTCCATTTATGCATGCACTTCTGAAAATTCCAGACATGACATGACAGTTACTAACTCATTTATACTTAGTCTGTGTTTAGATCCAAAGTTTGGATCCAAACTTCGGACCTTTTTCAACACATCAACCTATCATACACACACAACTTTTCAGTCACATCATCTCTAATTTCAACCAAAATTCAAACTTTGCGCTGAACTAAACCCAGCCTTAGTACATTGTGAATTTCTCTTTCCATTTCTTTCATAACTTTAGTGCTATAATCAGAAGATATGATGTAACCTGACACTACTGCTAGTTGATTATAATCAGAAATGCAATCACATTCCTAAGAAATAGCCTACGGATTTGATTAAAGTACACTGCAAGTCTGATGTTGGTCTAGGAATCTTTTCTCTGCACCTCTCAAGTAAACTTTGACTGTAAAAATCAATATAAACCAGAGAAGAACACATGAAGAAAAACAAAGATGACAGGGTCAGGCAGTCAGGGCTTGTGGTATGCACTATGAACTGAAAACTCAAAAGAGTTGGCTGGATGAAAAGACTAACTAAAGGCAGTGTGGATAAAGTGCAAACAGAATCACTTCACATGAAGTCATAATTACAGCAATGAGAATATAGTATCTTTCCCTGATAGCTTTCACTGTGGAAATAAAAAGAATTCCACACTTTGGACTTATAGGAAGGCCTAGAATACATTGTTCCCTCTGTGCCCTGGTTGTTCCAAAGGCAGTATGAATAAAGTTGTGACTAAAAGGACAGCTCAAAAGGACTCAAGAAGACTTGTCAAAAATTGCAAGGAATTTTGCATTATGAACTAACTAAAGCTAATCGCGTGACTGAGGTGTGACTTGATGACAGTTAAAGGTGATTAAGTAACTTGAGAGAAGTTGCAAGGAATTTGTTTTGAAGACCCTATATAAGTTAGCTAATAGTCGAGAGTATAAAGTTACACTTTGAGACAGGTCAGCATGGAGCTTTCAGATATTATTTTCTCCATTCCTCTGTTCTGATGGATGAATTGAGTGCACAGTAGTATTCTATACAGTCCCCATACAGCTCACGAGAAAAAGGGAAAAAGTTCATCTGAGCTCACAGTTGGTTAAACCAGATTAATAAACATGTCACTGAAGGAATTTTGATTTTCAGATAATCCTTTAATGTTTGTAACATGTAGTATAACTAACCGCGTAGTACATACATCATAAAAATTGTTACAATCAAACACCCTGAAAAAACAATGACAGAACTCTATCAAAACATTAATTACACCAAGTTAAGCGTCAACAAAATTACTGTCATTAAGTACACATTAGAAGAAGAAAAATATATTGATCTGAAGTTCTTGGCTGCTGATAATATTCATGTTATGTACATCCAACCATCCAATTTGGCATGATCAGAAGACCATAAACCAAAAAGAAAAGAGAGAGAGAGAGAGAGAGAAAATTACAGGCAAAGAGCTACACTAGAACACTGGATGAACAAAGTTAATTAAGGCCTTCTTAATTAAAATTTTGCAAAGAACTCACTACTGCAGATCACCATCACCATTGCTGGGAGGCGACGGCAAGGGGATGACCTTGTTGTTCTTCCCCACCATGATGGTGATGTACCCGCCGTCCTCCTCTCCGGCCGCCGCCGGTGACCTCGTCTGCGGCGACCTCCGCGCCCTCATGGCCTCCTCGGCGAGCGCCCGCCGATACATCTTCTCCTCGGCGTCCTTCAAGAACTGAAACTTGGGCGGCGGCGACACCGTCACGGCCGCCGCCACCGTGGGCTCGAACAGAGGGTTGAAGGACTTGTCCATCGGCAGCGGCGATGACGCCGGCGTCATGAACGGCGTCTCCGACGAATGCAGCAGCTCGGCGAGGCTCCGGCTCCTCCCGCACCGGCTCCGGCCGTCCTCGGACTCGAGGTCCTCCTTGGTCTCCTCCTTGATGGTGAAGAGCAGCCGCGTGGGGCCGACGAGGCTGCCCAGCCGCATCAGCTGCGCCTCCACCGTGTCGTCGTCGTCGTCGACGGCCACGGCCACCACCGCCTCGCCGGCGTGCGGCTCCTGCGCGTAGGTCGAGGCGAGCGCGGGCGGCTTCTTGAAGCAGAAAAGCTGGAGCAGCTCGCGAGAAGAAGAGGAGGGCGAGGAGGCGGCGTCGGAGATGGCGGCGGAGCGGCGGTGCTTGTAGACGAAGAGGTAGTAGAGCTCGGCGGCGAGCGCCAGCAGCAGCAGCGCGGACACCACCGCCAACCCGACGCCGATTCTGCTCAGAGCTCTCATCTTTAACTCTATCTACAGCTTTCTCTCTCTCGCTCTAGGGATTATTCATTCACCATTAGAAGAACAGAAACAGATGCAGAAACGAAGCAGCAGCAATCGGAGATTCCTTCTAACGATAAAGAGCAAGCAAGCCAGATTCTTGTCTTGTTCTTTGCTTCTTGCACAAAAGAAAAGCTCAGTAAACTTGCTCACACGCAGCAAAACAACCAAGCTGAATCTGAAAGATGAGGTTTGGCCACCTTTATGGATGGAATGGCTGTATTGTACCGATCCGATCCTATGGAAGAACAAGAGAACAGTCAGAAAGAACAAGAGCAACAACACAAAGCAACACAGGAACCTGCCAAGAACAGTGAAAAGTTGCAGGAGCCAAGGAATGGAGGAGAAGCACACACCCAGCTGAAACAGTGCAAAGCAATCAAAGAAGCAGAGGAGGAGAAAGGAAAGATGGAAGAGCACAGCACAGTTGACCCCCAAGAAACCAAAAGACGAGTGAGTGAGTGCAGCACCAAAACAAATGCAGCTGCTGCAGTGAATTACTACACTACTGAATTGTATGTAAGCAAAGAGGCTCAGTGTTCAAGAGAGGGAGAGAGAGATGGAGGTAGGGAGGGGACAGGGGAGGGCTTCACATCACATGGGGAGGTGGAAGGTGGAAGGGGAGAGAGGGACTCTCATGTTTGCTTCTGCAAAAAACAAATCAACATTGTCCTCAAGACAGCCTATATATTTAAGCTGGCCTTTGGAGGGATTTGTGGATTGGATTAGAGATGATGATGATGATGATTACATTAGCTGAGCTAAATGAGGGTGTTAAGGAATCACAACATTAGTTTTATTCTAGAGGACTTGAATTGATTTTCAGGTCATGTTTGTTTTTAAATTTTGATTGTTGGAATCTCCACTTGACTCCAGGATTCTCTCCAATAAACAAAACTGAACCCCAAATTGACAACTGAAAACTTTCACACTTGTTTCAGTTTGCCGTTGCAGTTACTCTGAAATTACTGTACACACACATGGTCTCACCTTTTATTTTTTTCCAACCTTGAGAGCTTAAAAGCTTTAATCACCTCGAGACATGGGCTATATCATCATACATGTACACTATACATGCTAGACATAATCAATTGCACTAACAATGACACTTGTAGCCTCAATCCATGGCACCGGACCCTCTGGTGATCTGGTCTACTACTACGTCAAGATTAGTGTATTATTCAGACATACTATTGCAAAAGATATACCAATATGTTCTGGAAATGAAGCTAGGTAGCATAGCTAGTAGGTGAGAAGATGCGTCTTTGTCTGGTCCTCAGTAGAGTATAGTACATACAACCTTGCTTCATAGACCATATTTGCCGGGAAACAAACAAGTTTCTCTGCTTCATTCTTCAGCATTTTCTCACCAACCGTATAAATATGGATGTACACGACCGTGCATACAGACACAGGATACAAATATGTGGTCCTTTTTGTAGTTTTTCGTTCTAGTAAGCTGGCTGCTAGTCTTCCTTGTACAAAGATGTACCCATGTGCAAAGTTTTATCCTACCTTTTGTAGCAAAATTTATCAGCAAATATGGATGTAACATAAACTTATCAACAAGCATGGGGTACACCATTTACTTGCACAAGGATTAGCAAAGATGAACTAGTATAGTTAAAAGAAAAGCATATGCTACTTGTGACCTCAATTATAACCGTTGCACCATCAAAAGATAGGTCTTTTGAGTCATCTTAAAGAATAAAATCCATCAAAAGCCAGGTTGAATTGAGAATTATAGAACCTGATTGCAGGTCTTTCCCTGAACAAATGTATTTATTCCTTTTTGCAAGAAGCCAAGAACATTGGACTTTCTTTCTTTCCCCATTGCAGATGATACTGTTAGCTTCAGAATTTCAATAATGAGCCCCAGGTGCAATGCTTACAAGTTTATCACATGAAAGGCTAGCAACAAATCCTGAGACATGAAATTGAAAAGATGGCTTTTACAGGCCCATCATTTGCAATGAATACAACAAGTGCATAGTGGATATGCCCATCAATGTGTTTTCTCACCACTGAGATGAGCAGCTTCTTTTCTTTTTTTCCCCCCACACTATTACCAGTAGCATGCATATCACAGATACATAGGACCACATGAAAAACAAAACAGATTGGTAGGGCTGGATGAAGGGTAGAGAAGATCCATGCATAATTAAGTTCCATTCTTCTCCTAATGTAGAGTAATACCTTGCCTGATGAGGAGACAAAATTACAGATTTTCAGGTCACGAGGCACAACAGATGCCAGCTGAGAAAAAAAAAGAAATGAAATTTGCTTCCTCATGGAAACAAAATACCATTAGGTCAGACATCAATCATGTTGCTAGCAATCTAGATGCAAATGGAGGAGAGGGGGTTGTTAACTGCACAGTGTCTCGCTGACAGGTGGGCCCGGCAAGGCGAGTGGGCCACATGGCAGGCTTAGAAGGTCTGTTGGTTAGGCAAATGTAGGCAGCAATCAGCAAGCTTATGCTGAAATCCTGCATGAAGCAAAGGAAATTAAGGACCACACTCTGAAGGTTGTAGCCTGGCTTAATTGGAATTTGCATACCAACCAGCCAGCCTCTGTTCTCTTCTTCATCAATCACTAGCTGCTGCTGCTGCTTGTTTTTGCCGGGTAGCTGCTGCTGCTTGTGGTGTGGACTGGAGATGACTAAACACGAGATGCACTGTATCAGCTGTTAAGAAGGACCGGACCAGCCAAAAATCTGTAAATATAATCTGTATTGTCCATCCATATATAAATAAATAATTTCTCCCTAGCTCTCATCATGTTAGAACCAGACAGAAAAACCATCCATAATAAAAGAAGATATCACAATAATTGGAACCATCAGTTCCACTTCATGTTGCGCATATAAACGGGCATTCATATGGTTATTGGGCATGCAGTGCAGGTCTGAACATTTGCAAGAAAGCTGAGATGCAACAACTAACTGGCAGGCCAATATGATCTCTCTTCATCAGTCAGTCAATCAGTCATTGATACTCTTCTTCTTTGTTTTACTACTAACTTTTAGTAGTGGAGTGGGGGAAGAGAAGACTAATAGAAAACAACCGGTAGTGGTTGGTAATGGATTTTGCAGCTTGCAAGGGAAGAGTAGAGACAGATGAGTTTAGCATATCTGCAGCAAAAACCAAAAGGCAAGATTGTGATGTGGTGGGCGCGGCATCCATCGGCATGACCACGACCATGGTTCAGCAGACGATCGAAGAGCTTATCCAATTAAGCTAAGCTAATCTAACCTAACCTAACCTTCAGTTTGAGGTTTCAGGAGAGGAGAGACGACGGCCAATCGCCATGGGCTCTTGCAGTGGATGCAGTAGAATCATAAATTGAAGCACGCGTGCATCGATGGCTAAGTAAGTGTAACGGACGGATAGCTACCTACCTCACTCAACTCCTCTGATGAATCACCGATGGAGATGGAGAGCTGAGTGTGCATGACATGCCTGTGACGATATTGAATCTGACGGAATGGAAGGAGCCTTGCTTTGCCTGCAGGCTGCTGCACAGGAGCGCCTCTGAATTTTTCTAGTGCTAGAAATCAAACCGAAAGCAAAACAACATATATGCTTGTCCCATGACAGCAATGCCACTTTCTGTCCTTGTGCACTGTGCTATTCATCAGAAAAATTAGGCTGCATCCTGCATGTTGTGGTTCATATGACTTATCTTTACTTGAGTTGAGACTCTTCCTGAACTCCTTACCTGAAAACATTTGCAGTAACAGTATCCTGAACAAGATTTGTACATGTTGGCAGGCAAGTGGATCGAGAGACATATATATCTTGTGTGGATGATACGCATATCAGCATATGGCATACAGAGAACAACAAGTAGCTAGCACACAGCGGATGGATAGCTGCCTGCAACGCGTCTACTTTAATCTTTTGTTGGACGCATCCATATACATGATCCACATAGCTAGATCGCTTGGTTGCTGACAAAGATTGGAACCATCCATCCATGGATGGATCATACATATATCCTGGACATACAACACTGATGAATTGATGATACTGATACACACGGAGTACAGATCGATTCAGTTCATTGCAAACGCGGCATCTACTTATTAATGGTAGAATATGATATCTAACGCTTACCAATATTCTGTAATCCATATCCAACACCACTCTGCCTGTCTCCATACATTTTTTTTAACTAATGCAAGCATAATTGGTTGGTACACGAAAGTTTAGCACAACGTGTTGAGAAATTTATCTCTCGGCATGAAAACTGGGAGAAAATCACGCTATGGCCATTTCCACCGGTTGCCCATGCGACTTTATTTCTCTATTCACGTGCATTGATCAATAGCGCTAATTTCTTTTTTTACATCCCCAATATCCATAACGAAATATTAATAGAGGATGCCGGTGTTGTGTTATGGTGACGAATAACCCCAATCCTTAGAGAGCGATGGAACATATCCAAAGGGCGGTTCCAGATCAATGCAGGTGGCGCTCCGAAGGACGACGCCATACTGCAGTTGATCGCCGGTGACCCATTTGGGATCAAGCCAATGGCCTCGCATACAACACTGCTTGCAGCCTTGCTATGACTGCCTCGCATACGTCGACGAACATTAGAGCGGTACAAGGGACAACGTCCCCCTATTTTCCCTCTGGTTAAATAAAAAACAGGCGCAGATGTGTCAAACAAATGGTCAGTTAGGCCGTTACCCCTAATATTTAACATAGGGGTAATCTTTAGGCTTATTATGTTTAGAAGATTAGAAAATCTACATAACATACTTTGTCTTTTTTCGAACACAATATTTTGAAACTACAAAAACAGAAAAAGGTACCGATCCTACAGGAATATAAAACACATGAACTTAACATGATTGATGACTTATTTGGATGATTCACAACAAAATAACAAATAAATTTGGATGGACTGTAGGGAGGGAAGGTTGCATTGGACTTCTCAAAGAAGAAAAAAAGAAAAAAAAATGCTTGAGCTTATGTGCTACTACTTCCTCCGTTTCACGATGTAAGACTTTCTAGCATTGCCTGTATTTTTATAGAAGTTAATGAATCTAGTCAGATATATGCATCTAGATTTATTAACATATATATATATATGAATATAGGTAATGCTAGAAAGTCTTACATTACGAAATGGATGGAGTATTTTAGCAAGTATAGAAAATCAACTAATAAACCAGGAAAAAATTGACTTAAAAATCTAAGGCCACAAGTCTAGCATAAACAGAAAGGGGTTAGAGTAGTACTAGCTGCTAATTGTTTTCGGTTTAAACAAATCAAAATTAGCTTCCAACCGAATACGTTTGGGATTCAAATAAGAAAAGTTTTTTTTTTTTTGAAACAACTCAAAGGAGAAAAGATAAACTTATTTGTATCGCGTTGACACGGACGCAAAGAAAGGTCACCCCGCCGCATCGCGTCACAACTCACTAAAACGCGTTACGGGGTTTACTTGGTGACGAATCAATCGAAACCCAATTTATCAAATCCATCGCGAATCCCCTAACCCCAACACAACCGAATCCACCCAAGAAGAAGAAGAAGAAGGGTTATTGCATCGATCGCAGCGAGGGGGAAAGGGGCAATCGCGGAGCAGATCGAAACCCGAATCCAATCGATCGAGCCGCCATGAGCTTCATCTTCGGCAAGCGGAAGACCCCAGCCGGTTCGTCCTTCCTCTTTCTCCTCCTTACCACATCTGCGTGCTTCTTCCCCCCGATTGGGATCCAAACTCGAGATTTTTCTCCCGTCGCCGGAAGAACCCTAATAGCTTCCTTCCGATCCAACGGCGTTAATCTTGTCGGAATTGGTTCTTGGAGCGAAATAGAATAAGTCTTTGTGTTCATTGAATTCGTTTTTGGTCAACGGCATGCAGAGTTGCTGCGGGAGAACAAGCGGATGCTGGATAAATCCATCAGGGAGATCGAGAGGGAGAGGCAGGGCCTGCAGGCTCAGGAGAAGAAGCTCATCGCCGAGATCAAGAAGGTGGCCAAGCAAGGACAGATGGTGCGCCCCCCCAAACTCATTGCCTTCCCTCACTTATGATTTCATACTCCCATCATATTCATCAATAGTTTCATTCGATTCAACCTTGTCACATACTTTACTGAATGCCAACATACTAAGCTTTATGTCTGATAAAAATCCCCACCATACCTTATACAATAGATGGCTTGGTGTTACATTTCTTCCTTGATTAGGCAATTTCGCACAGTAGCTTGGCAGATGTTATGAGGTCTAAAAATGTATCATACACATTATCTTATTCTACTCTCCAGTTCCCATTGCTTACATTTATTTGCATAGGATTGCTTCACATTGGTTAAATCTAACCAATTTAATCTGGTTGAGATTATCAGTTACAGGCTTTTGTTTGTTGTTGACATGTTCTGTTAGGAGAAAGCAGAATTTCTGTCAGGATCTGTTTGATGAATTTCTATTTCATAGAATTTACCTTTGTCCCCTTAAGGCTAAGTTATAGTTTTTGTGCTGCTTGTAACTCAAACCCCAACATGAAATTAAAAAGAGAAAAAGAACTCCAAATGCTCGCTTTTAGTGATCATCGGTTGCGGCATATGTTTTGATGCCCTTTAACATTTTTCACAGGGAGCCGTAAAAATTATGGCAAAGGACCTTATCCGCACAAGACATCAGATCACAAAATTCTATGCCCTCAAGTCCCAGCTACAGGGTGTATCTCTTCGTATTCAGGTAATTATCTCAGTCAAGCAGGTGCTATAGTTCTGTTCGGGCATTTAAGCGGAATATTCTATCCGTAAATTGTGATAAGAACAGTCTTACCAAATTCAGATAACTGACCTTTTTCTTAACAACCCAAACTATTTTTGTGCAAAATCTCCTAATGGCTGTTACTGAATGCTTGCAGACATTGAAATCGACACAAGCTATGGGTGAGGCCATGAAGGGTGTCACAAAAGCCATGAGACAGATGAACAGGCAGATGAATCTACCAGCTCTGCAGAAGATAATGCGGGAGTTTGAGATACAAAACGAGAAGATGGAGATAGTCAGTAGCACAATGAATGATGCCATTGACGATGCTTTGGAGGGCGATGAGGAGGAGGAAGAAACAGAAGAACTGGTAAACCAGGTCCTTGACGAAATTGGCATCGACGTCAACTCAGAGGTAAGCATCATGCTAGTATGCCATTCTTCTCTTGAGTCTACGATAGGATACACTAACTTAGCAGTTGTATGGATGGGATTTTCGATTCACAATGTAACATTGACAACCTTGTGCTCTAAACACAGCTTGTCGGGGCTCCTTCAACCGCTGTTGCTGCACCGGTTGGAGCAGGAAAGGTTACCGCTCAAGCTGAAGCCGCTGGAGGTGGGGACGGTGGGATAGATGACGACCTACAGGCCCGGCTTGATAATCTGAGGAAGATGTGAGCATATAGGACTTGGAAGAAATAACTATACGGTGTCATTGTACAATCAGCATATAGACATTTTATGCCATCATTTTTCTTAGATTGTTGGGCACATAACTGCAGGCTTCGATTTTCTAGCCCCCTTGTATATATAGAAGCTCTTATTATCCTAGAAGAAGGTCATATTATCACCTAACAAGCTAACAGCCCTCGGTTGCTTTTGTTCTGAATAATTTTCCTGACGACTGCTTCTCTCTGCTGGTGAGTCTGAAAATTTTCAGTGTGCGTGCGTGCATTGCACTGTGAAGTGCTGCAGTTTGCGAATTCAGGTTGAATTTTGCGGAATCGGATGCTAAATAGGGAAGCACTTTTTAATCTCTTGTTGGCGGAATATATATGATCAAATTATATTGGAATGAATGTACATTGATGAATGAGTTATCTGTGAAGTAAAAAAACAGTAAAGAGATGCACAGACAAGAGCTAACATTATGTCACGCCGTGGAGACATCGCCGGCGGGCGCGGCGCGGCAGAGCGGGCAGGTGGCGCGCGTGCGCAGCCACTCGTCGATGCAGGCGGCGTGGAAGTAGTGCATGCACTCCGGCAGCAGCCGGATGAGCTCGCCGTCGGCGAACTCCGACAGGCACACCGGGCACGCTGTCTCCTTCCACCCGTCGTCCCTCCGGTACGTGCTGGTGCACGGCGGTGGCTGCCACGCCATAGCCGTGCCGTTGCCGGCGCCGGCGCCGCCCGGACGCTGACGGGGAAGTCTGGCCGGCACACGTGAAACGCCGCCGCCGCCTCCCAGCCGCCTGTCGCTAGTAGCGGCGGCGCCACCGTTCGCCGGAGCGCGGTTGTTTGACTGGTTGATGATGAAGTGGATGAGCCTGATGAGGATGACGACAAAGAAGACGCTGAACAGGATGGCGATCGTCGCCTTGTAGTCCGACTGATCGCCGGCGTTCCTGTTGTTGTAGTACCCGGGGTTGCCGTTGTTGTTGGACATCGCCGGAAGTCGGTGGCGTGGCTTGGCTAGCTAGATTAACCGTGGGCAAAGTGATTAGCGGTAACTTACTTATCATACTACTCCTACTTATGGAGGCTTGACGACGGTCACAAGGATTGTTTACTTGTTACTATCGAGTGGAAATCTGTAGTTCATATCGTTTTTATCGTTTTCTCTGGTTACTCTCAATGCTCTGGGAGATGTCCAAATCTTTACTATTTGCAGCACGATTGCTCTTTGTTCATCATCCTCAATTCGTAGAATTAGACTACTTTCATCTGCATACGAAAAACCATGAGCAAAGTTGTGTACAGTTGTGCATTTCATTTCAATAGGATATTGAAAGTCAGGGTGTCAATCTAAATCACCTGCAGATGTGCATAAGAATGAGTAAGAATTTAACAGTTACTGCTAGATTGATTTGCAGACAAACATTTCATCATTGATCGGATTGCATCAAATCCAGGCAAAAAACGAATTTCATTTCTGCATCTCCCTCCAAAAACTGAAGCAGAGCAGCTGCTTACACTCCGCTACGGCACCAGCCAGCCATTTGGTTAGGCCGGCGACCGGACGAACACTCCGGCCGGCGAGCCGCCCGCCCACAGCTATAATATCGCGGTGGTGAAGTGGGTGCTAGGTGCGCACTAGGATTTCTTCTAGGGAGACGGAGATGGAGAGGTGGTGGTGGAGATCGCCGGAGCTGGGCGTGGTGTCGGCGCGGCAGAGCGGGCAGCTGGTGTTGGCGCGGAGCCAGGTGCCGATGCAGTCCACGTGGAAGTAGTGCATGCACTCCGGCAGCACGCGCACCGCCTCGCCGTCGCCGAACTCCGACAGGCACACCGGGCACATCGCCTCGCCCCACTCCTCCGCCTTCTTGTACGGGCACACCACCAGCTTCGCCTGCGACGACGAGCTCATCATGTCGTCCTCGTCGTCGTCGTCGTCGTCGTCGTCGTCCTCCCCCTGCTGCACGTGCTGCTGCTGCGTGGAGGTGCCCCGGCGGCGTCGGCGTCGACGGCGCCTCCTGGTGTCGCAGAAGGTGACGAGGACGCAGTGGTGCAGCAGGAGCACGACGGCGACGCACATGACGGCCAGGAGGCCGATGAACACCGGCGACTTGAACGTCGACGCGCTCACCCCCGGGAGAGACATGGGCGACGAGGCTTTGATGATTGAGCCCGATCGCGATCAGGTGTCGCTCTGCTTTGCTTAGGCATGGTTGTTGGCCATGGCTACTACAAGACAAGGTGTTCGACGGTTGCTACGAGGTTGGAATGGCTGATGTGATGTGATGCCGCCATTTGTAGCCTTGTGCTTTGGAACCAAATGCCACGATTTTTTTATTTTTAGATTTTGAAAGGAATTTTTGTTACATGGTCATGTACACAGAAATCACACAAATAATTTAATCGCAAGCTTATTAATTCCATCGCCAATTGACCACATATATAGATGATGGCTTGATCGATCAGTCATTCAATTGGTTGGGCAGAAGACGACCTTGAGCTCGCCGGGGCCGAAGCACTTCTGCGGCGTCGCCTCCACGTCGGTCGCCGTCGTCCTCGCCTCGGGGCACATCTCCTTGAAGAACTGCGGCGAGGCCCTGCACCCGGCGCCGACCCTGGCGTCCGCGGGGCACGCCGCGTTGATGTCCGCGGCGCACCCCAGCACCGGGCACGTCTGGCTCCCGTCGAACGCGTGCGGCGTGATCGTCGCCGGCACGTTGAAGCCGTCGACCAGGCTCACGCTGTACTCCGCCAGCCCGCCCGCCGCGTTCACGCTCACCTGCGCCACGGTGGCCGGCGGCGCGTCGCCGGTGGCGCACGTGGCCGCCCCGGTGCAGCCGGTGCGCGGCACGACGCGGCCCGACCACCCGGCGGCGGCCGGGAACGCGAGGCTGGCGAGGCCGTTGGGGTCGAGGCGGATGGTGGCGCCGCCGGTGACGATGGCGGGCTGACCGGCGTTGGGGGTGACGAGCGGCCAGACCGTGTAGGGGCAGAGGTTGTGCATGGTGAAGGTGGTGGTCCACGCCGCCGCCGCACCGGAGACGGCGACGACGGCGAGCGCGAGGACGGTGAACGCCATGGACGCCTTCATGATGCCTCCTCTGATCGATGGATGGATGCAACTGCTGTCGTGTGGTATATATATACGAAGAGGAAGAGGAGACGTCAATGCATGGCCTTAATTTGGTGATTACTTCGTCATAAGGTTAACTACTTACTACCACTAACTACCTATATACTCCATATTGATTTATATTAAAAATGGACCTATATACTCCATAGTGCTTCGTTGCTCCACTACTGTAAAAGCGGACATCTTTTCTTCCACCATCCTACTTTCCCTGGTCGCGTAGGAAAAAAACCAACCCGGCCCGCAGAAAAACATAGATAAAAATTGAACCCATCAAACTATTCATTGATGTTCCTCGCAATTTCGTTGTAAACCACGGACGTAGCACTAGCATTAGGGAAAACGAGAGCAAGTCTATTAGAGTATATGATATAATAACCAATCATATCTCAATACTTCCTCCGGCTTTATAATTCTTGACGTTTTTGATAAGATTGGAATCAAACTTTTATAACTTTAACTATTAATATAAAAAATATTTATTTCTAATTCACTAGAACAACATATATATATATATATATATATATATATATATATATATATATATATATATATATATATATATATATATATATATATATTTATCTTACGAATTACTAAAGCTAAAATATATTTAATTTATTGTACATGTTATAATAGAAAAAATAGTCAAAGATATATTTTGAAAACCTTGTCATTATCTAAAGCATTAAGAATTATGAAATTGGAAGGAGTATCCCTTAAAGTAAAATATACTCTTATAAAGTCGAAATGAAAATGAAGCATATATGCATCGGAGCCCTGACGGCAATGGTGGTAAATATAATTATTTTGCCTGAGCTACCAATTAAGCAGGGCACTGATGGAGAGAGACATGCGTAGCATATTGCAGATGCTATATACTAATTGTACTACATCTCAATCCTCAGCCACACAGATTAATAATAACCTTACGAATTTGTACCATGCATTGTTTGTGGCCTAGCTATGTAGCTAGTGGAATTCAATTTGGTGATGGTTCAAATAAATCAGATTGAGGTCTTAATTGGCAGATGAATAATCAGATTCGGAGTTAAACCATTTATTGAATGAATCACACGTACAGCATGCATTTCTAACAGTAACAAGTGTAGCTACCGGCGACGAACAGACGCGCGCCTTCTTAATGCAATCACCATCAACGCATGACGACGCCTCTTAATTACGTGCTAATTAGGATTATTAGAGCACCCACAGTGATAAAGTAAAGTGATCTCTATAAAACATGTACATCTCAGCAATAGACTAGATTAATAGTAAACCACCTCAATAGTATGTCTACATAGGTATCTATAGCTCTCTAATCCATTGCCTCGTTTTTCTCTATAGACTATCTCCAGGTTAGTAGATAGCTTTGCTCTCTCTCTTCATTTAATCTCTTTCAAGTAGAAAAATATGCTGATATGGATCTTTTGCAGATAGCCTATAGATAACCATTGCGGGTGCCCTTACTACCATTATTTTCGACTAATGACTAGTATTAATCACTACTCCTCCTTGCTAATCATCAATGAATCAGTCAGTGAGTGGAGGAGGTGTTGTCCAGCGGGCAGAAGACGACCTTGAGCTCGGCTGGATGGATGCACCGCTGCGGCGTCGCCTCCACGTCCGTCGGCGTCGTCCTCGTGTCCGGGCACCTCGCCTTGAACGCCTCCGCCTGCCCCGCCGCCATGCACCCCCCCCTGCCGCCGTCGCCGGGGCAGTCCGCGGCGAGGTCCACGGCGCACCCGAGCGATGGGCACAGCCGCCCCTGCTCGAACCCGTGCGGCGTCACCACCACCGGCAAGTTGAACCCGTCCACCAGGCTCACGCTGTACTCCGCCAGCCCGCCCGCCCCGTGCACGCTCACCTGCGCCACCGTCACCGGCGGCGCGTCGCCCGTGTTGCACCTGCTGCTGCCGTTGCCTCTGCAGCCGGTGCGCGCCACGACGCGCCCGGACCACGCCCCCGGCGGGAACGCGAGGGTGGCGAGGCCGTCGCCGTTGCCGTCGAGGCGGGTGGCCGCGCCGGCGGCGTCGGCGATGGCGGGGAGGCCGGCGTTGGCGGTGACGAGCGGCCAGACGGGGTGGGTGCAGAGGTTGTGGAGGGTGAGGTTGGTGGTGGTGGTCGGCGTCGCCGCGGCGGCGAAGGTGGCGAGCACGGCGAAGGCCAGAGCCATTGGCTGCGTCTGCTTGCTGCTCTTGGCCATGGCTACTACTTGGCTAGCTTAGCTCCTTGATGTGATGCATTCTTACTGTCTACGTATATTTAAGATAGAAATGAAAGAGGTAGTTCAATAGCAGCAAAAGCATGCTCTGAAATGCAACCTGCCTGACATATCATGTGCAACTGCCTTATACTCCCTCCTTCCGTGAATGTTTAACGCCGTTGACTTTTTTAAACATGTTTGATTGTTCGTCTTATTCAAAAACTTTTGTGAAATATGTAAAACTATATGTATACATAAAAGTATATTTAATAATAAATCAAATGATAGGAAAAGAATTAATAATTACTTAAATTTTTTAAATAAGACGAACGGTTAAACATTTTTAAAAAAGTCAACGCAAACATTTTGGGATGGAGGGAGTATAATTGAATCAAAACCACTTGCCCGTTTAAATTAGTTGAGAAGTGCTTAACAACGCTGATAGATGATCTGGATAAATTAAATATTATATATTATAAACTTGAGTGACGCTTCGGTGCTCTCTACTTAAAGTATTCTACTACAAGTAGAATTAATCTTGACCCTTTATTTTAAAGGGTATATTAGTAATCTTTTAATACAGATTAGGGGTAATTTTGGTATGGAATATTTCTGTGTCTCATCGCTCGCATCAGGTACGATTGCTACTCCTTAAAAAAAAGGGTTATCGCTACTCCCGTCAGCGGCGACGCGGTCGGCGGCACTGCCAGCGTTGATTGAAGGGGAAAATCGTTTCGCTCTGCTTGCACACATCGGACGTCCCTCGACGCGAAGGAAGCGGACGCGGTGACCGCGGCCGGCGTGCCCTACCAACGCCTCGCTACGTGCGCGACCTGTACATGTCCGTCATCTCCAAGCTCCAGGAGAAGGACCACTCCTCCGTGGTGCACGTGCGTTGATTTGTGTGGCTCTCTGCCATGGAATTTGGGGCTTTTTCTTTCACATTCTGGCATTCTGCCTACTGAAATCTGTACCGGGCAACCAACCAGCAATGGTTGATTTTTTTTTTCTGGTGCTTTCTTGTACAGCCACAAACCCATGTTGTTTTGGACAGATGTGCTAGCCAAGCTTCTGAAATTTTTTAGGATTGGTATTTGTAAATGGGTGATAGATGGAAATTGTATGAGTAGGTTTGGCTCGAAAAGCACTTGCTTTCCTGATAGCATTATAATTTAGGACACCAAAGTTGTGTTTGGGACATGAGAGAGTAGGATTCATCAAGAAAGGAAAATAAATTCAGGTTAGGGTAGTTATCCCCAACAGAACATATTTGCAGCCATGTACAAACATGGCATGATGCTCCAGTTTCCCTTTAATGATCTGTTCTGCCAATCATTTCAGTTCTTCAACGACCAAACCTTGTTCATTGCAGGGGAACTCGAGTTCAGGTGTTGGCACCTAACTTGGCAAATCTCTAGCACTTGTCTTACTACCAACTGCATCTGCAGGAAACAATATACAAATGTGCAGGCCTAATAGGCCGCGTGTGGTCGTCGCCGCTGGAATTGATCCCAACTCCAGCGGCGCCGGCGGGCTTGGATTGCAGGTGATGCTGCGCCGCCGCCCTCCTCGACTTCTCCTCCTTCTTCGCCTGCAGCACCCTGGTGACGTCGTCGACGGTGATGAGGCGGTACGCCTGGCCAAGGAGCAGCGTGTCCCGCGGCTTGAGCAGCTTCACCCGCGTCACCCGCACCGTGCCCATGCCATGCCGCTCGGCCCGCGCCGGCGGCGGTGGCGGCGGCCACATCTCCTCGGCGACGCAGAGGGTGACGAGCGCGATGTAGTGGCCCGGGTTGGCGCATGGAGAGAGTGAGTTAGATACTGATAAACTACGATAATACCCCTACTTAAATTATTATCCTGGACGAATATACTCTTCTAAATTTCTACTACTACTAGCTCAGGTGGGAGTAGAACTAAATCTCAACCCTCCAACTAAATATGATCAACGGCTCAGATTACTTTCTACTCCAGGTAGAAAGCACCGGAGCGGGACTCTATAAACTTAACAAACACTGTAGCTTTGAACAAGTTGTCTAAATAATGCTGATGTACTACAAATTTTGGAGAAATCGTACTTTTAGAACAGGGTGTTAAATTGAAAATAGTTAGTACAAACATAAGATGATTGGCTATTGCAGCTACAACATTCCTAATTACCAGGGAAAAATGCCCCAAACTTTGAGGACATGACGGTATAGTCCTCGAGGATCCAGATAATCCTTTGCAATTTGCTCGACTGTTAGAACCTTATCAGGATATAGCACCCAAGGCATTTGTGCAAATCTCTCCTTGGCGACATCAACGATCATAAGCTCAAGATCAACTGCACTTAACAGAATGTACTTTGCAAGCTCGAATTGGCCTGCTAACCCAATCATCCCTGTCATGTGGACTCTCTTGAGATGATGGTGCACAACTGGGCTGATGCAGTTAGTTACTGTCAGAGTGGAAGGTCCCGAATAGTTCGAGTTCATCTGCATCAACAAGATACATGTTCTCTTCAATTTCTGTAAAATCTATAAACTGAATGAATGCAAAAAAAAGAAGAGGGATGTAGGTTTAAACTGCAATTTAAACTAGACCATGTTCTGTTTTCTAATGGTCATAAAGACATGTTCCAATCAGATTATCCAGTAAGAGAGAAAACTATAAAATGGTTATAGTACTTACATGCACCGCAAAATACTCTAATTGAGGGCTTGCCTCCACAATATAAGTCAGCCGAAGGATATCAAGTTTATTTTAGGAACCTCCAGAGACACTCAAATCCAGTACCAGGTGCCTCAAGCAAGTAAACTGACTGTGGTTCTTAGTGAATCCAGTTGCCTGAAAAAGTAACAAACATGAAAAAAAAACACCGATACGGCAGTCAGAAAGAGGGAAAAAGAGGTAAAGAATCCAGTATTACTGTTGTGGAACTGACCTTAGTATCAAATGTGCTCAATTTGATGAGGAGATAACCAACATGAGCTAATGAGCAAGTAAGTTGATTCACAATGTAGTTCATGTTACCAGATCCCTTGTTAAGTGTGATGTTTGCCTGTGATAGTTTCAAGGAATCATCAAGTTTAATTGGTACTGGAACTCCAGCATACCCGAATGTTGTCAGACTCATAGCATGTGATTCTATGCTTTACACACAACAATTAACAACCTTCAAATACTGCAGGTGGCACAATGCATCTGGTATGTTCAAATCGGTCATGGAACAATGACTGAGACTTAGCCTCTCCAGAGCAGGACATTTTGTTAGGAAGAGATTGATCAGATTCCCTAAGTCCGATATCAAGTGCAGCTCAAGCTCCTTCAAATCTTTGAAGCCAAGAAAATCAGATGGAAGCTTTAAGCACACAAGGCTGAGCCGGAGAGATATGATAGGAGAGCCATTTTGACCATTGAGAAGATCAACTGGAAATTCGTACTTGTGCTCTTCAGTTTGGTGATTGGTGTGCACAGCTGGGCTCAAATCAAGCACAAAATGTTTTGCTCTTGATGCAGAGGCAAAAGCAACCCAGCTATCCACATGTTTTGTCTGCTGTTTCTGGAGTGGAAACCTGATCTCGAACCTGTCCACCGCCAAGAAGCTGTGCTGCTGCAACACATGGTTAACATAGTTGATAAATCTGTCTGCGGTGTATCTTGGAAACTCGGAGTGATCAAAACAGAGATTAGAATGATATATCCATCGATCTCTCCACCGAGAAGAAAGTATGCTTGTCTGCCCTGCTTCTTTTACTGTGAGTTGTGATACTACTTTGCATAGCAGGTCCTAGCTACATACAAAACAGCTGTGTCGATTAACATTCTATCAGCTCACTTTACCAATGAATATACTCCTATATAGCAAGGACGGTAGCCTGAGCTTGATAGATAGATTACCCCGGGGAGATTCTCCAACGAGAGCTTCGTTCTGTGCGTCTTCTTCCTCCTCATCAAGGCGCAGGCAGTAGTAGGCAAACGTGGAATCTGTATAAGCAACAGCAAAGCATGCTATATCACAGTCACAGAACGAAGTGGATTATTGGTTTGATCAACTATATATATGGAGATGGATTCTAATAGCTCGAGTGGATGTCCACCCATTTATTACATGTCAACTAAATAGTTATATTTTTTAAAATTTTTTTGATAAGATAGATCAATATGTAATATATCACTCTACAAACATGCAAGTTCAAATTTGTAACAAAAATAACAAACAAACTCAAATAGATGCATGTAAAAAAATAGTTATAAAAAATTTAAACCATTTATTACATGTCAATTAAATAATTATGAATTTTTTTAAAAAAAATATTGATAAGATAGATGTACCTTGAATCCGGAGTGCAGCGGGAGGTGACAAGAGAAGGCACCACCGTAATCATCTGCCGCCGCATGTTCAAGCTCCTGGTGGCGGCGGCGGCGGCGGCAGCGGCGACGGTCGGCTTGATCCATGGCCCGATTACCTCCCCATTGGGTCTTGATCCATCATCCATGGCCCTTTTTCATGAAGTACCAACAACAGTCCGAAACTTTTAAGGACTCGGAGTGCGTCTTCTTCAAGCACTCTTCCCTTGAAACCGTATCCACATACGGAGTAACTTTGATTACTAAATTCTGTTTATAAGATTCAGCAAACTCATAATAATATTAAGAAGGATATTTTTTGTTTTTAAAAAAACCAAATCAACACTAATACTAACCACACCAAGTTTAATTGCCTCCATACATACATACACGCGTAGGTGTTTCTGATGGGTATTTTCCAATTTCTGTTTCTTTACCGATTACAATGGAAATGAAAAATTTACTCCCGAATGAGGCAAAAGGATAGTGTAGGATCTACGTCAGCGGAAGTCAAATAATCAAAACTAGATAGATAATCAAAACTAGATAGATCAAAACACACACGTTTGGTGGTCTATCCGACCTTCTAGGATTGGTTTGACTGAAGCCTGGCCAGTATGACCGCAGGTATTCTCGCGGTCTGACTGTCACCCTAAAAACAACACGACAATGCTTCTGTAAAAACACTATTTCTCTTAAACCAACCGTTGGATCGAGTTACAAACTTGATAGAATAAACTAGACAAACCAAGTAACAACTCCACCGGACGGTTTAAGAGAAAATACCCTCGAAAGTCAGCTGTCTCAGAATTTCAGCAAATCTAAACAAAACCTAAAACTTAAGCAAAATTCGAATCTAGCAAGAACCAACTAACGAAACTTTCCAGATCTGATCTATGAAGTATTAAAAAGATTTTGGATGAATTAACTTGAACAAGATCGTAGCAAAACTAACAATCACAAGCTAATACCAAAACCAAACATAAACATAAAACTTACGAAACTAGAAGAGATCGTCGATGCCTTAGTGATTGGATATGATCTTTATTGCTCAAGTATATTATTCACAAGTTGCAGCTACTACACTCCTTAAAAGTTTCTCATGAAACCCTATCTAACCTCTCAAACTTGCTTACCCTCAAAGCATAGCCTCCCTCTTTATTTATACTGAAAATCTCCTACTCAAAACAGGAATAGGACTCTAGTTTCAGTAGGACTCTATCCGTCGATTACCAAATCAAATTACAACGTACGAAATTTGTAATTCTCTCAAACTCTCCAAAACCTGCAGCCACACCAAAAGCCAACCGAGTCGGACTGCCACCTTGCCGACTCGGCCTGCAGCCAACCGACCCAGCTCTGCCTGCCGAACCGCTGCATGCTGCCTGCCTCCCAAACAGCCAACACACACATGCATGCATCGATACCATCCATACATGCCGCTACAGTGTCACATGTACTGTAGCACAATATCCTCTTCCTCAATTTTCTTCACGAACATCGACGCTTGCACGCATACCTCGTGAAGCCGGTTGCGAAGATCTCTCTCATACGGTGTGTCCATCCACCGTGTGCCATCTCGTATCCAACTTCGTCACCTGGCATCCTTAACCGTCTGGATCTCAACTCCTCCTTAAGTCTAGTTTCGGTTCCTATAGTTGACCAAAGTTGATCTCCAAGAATTATGACTCTAGTCACCTTTTCACATGATATCCCGACCGCACTAGACCTTTGCTCCTCCTGAGCATAGTCTCGGTCCTCACCATTGACTAAGGCTGACATTAAGTCACCTGCACATAATCAGATAAAACAACCGTTTTTTGGGCACAGATATCACAACCTGACCCACATTAGTCACACGCACTCACATCAACATGCATACATATTCTCAAACAAATTCATTGATTAAATCATTTGCAAAGCCAATTGTTTATCACAAATATTAATCATGCCAATGATTTCACACATAGCTTCCGCAGTTCAACTTTAGCTTTGATCTGTATGACATTTTTCATTCAGAACCAAAGTAATCAAATGTAATTCACATCACAGGGGCGAGCTGGAGAGCTCTACGGTTACAGTTGGGTTTTCATTTGTCACAACTGGCTGACTAATTAGCAGTTTAGCACTACCCCTTTCTCCCCTAAAAGAAATAAACAAACTCATCAAAACTGAAACTCACAGCTAAAAGACTCAGCTGCAGGCTGCAGCAGACTAAGAAGGTTCAGTTTCTTCAGGACATCCACACCCTCTTTCTTCTCTTGTCCTCACCTGCTGACCAAGTGCTCAGACAGTTTGTCCCTCACCCTCACAGCATTCTCATCTGCTAACTGGCACACCTGCTGCTTGTAATTCGCGTCGTGATCGTTCGACATGGCTGCCTCGTCGATGGTTGCATCCTGAAGGCATATGATTATGTTGTGCAGCATGCAGCACACATGGATTATCCGAGGCAGCCTGTGCTTGTCGGGGCGCCACATCTCGCCATGCAGGAATTTCCATGTGTCCTTGAAGTTCGCCAATGTCCTTGGAGCAACGGTTATGGCCGCAGCGTGTCTCTTATTGAACTCCAGTTTGGAATCTGAGAGGTCCTTTTCTTGGTACGGTGTGAGAAGCCAGGGAAGAAGGGGGTATCCTGCATCACCAATTATGTATTCACCAATTTCTGACCCATCTGACACTACCATCTTGCTGCCGTTAAGCCGTGCTCCTTTCTCGCACATCTTGAAAAGACCAGAGCTATGCAAAATGCTCGACTCTTTCATGCTACCAGGCCATCCTGTCACAATGTCCATGAACCTCATATCTGGACTGATAACAGCTTGCAAGACCATGCTGTAATTTTTCTCATGGTCTAGCCAGACCTTACAGTTTGGCTCAGCTGAAGAAAGGCACATTGTGATATGTGTTGTGTCTACAACACCGCAGCAGTTTGGCAAACCGTGTATCTTCTCAAACATGGATTTGATCTTCTCCACTTCACTGGAATCTGGCCACCGCAAATGGTGGCTTGCTCGCTCCTCCATAGCCTCAACAAACCTCCAAGTTATCAGTGACACGGTTGAGTGGTTTACACCAACAGCAGATCCTACAGTCACTAGTGATCCGCCAGAATTCAACCTTATCAGAGCTACCGCCACCCGATCTTCTAAAGACAGCACCTTCCCATCAAGAAAGGTATAGCTGCTAGACCTCACCATCATTTCATCTCTCACCAAACCACAGATGTAGTTGAAGGTTCTCCTTGGCATTTTGAAGATAAACTCAAATCTTTGTGCATCCTGTATACCAGACAAGGTTCCTGAAAAGGAAATAAAAAATGGTTCAAAAATTGCAATTTGTTAGGAAGGAGCTCTATTCTGCCAGCGCTAAAAAAATTGAAGTGTTTGAAGGTTTACTTGTAATAATAAATACCACTTAAGTTTTGCTAAATCGATCACAGAGGCATTTGACAGGTAGAGGGATTTTCAGGCTATTTTAATTCAACTGATGATATAGAAACCTAAGTGAAGAACATATATACCGACATGCAGCAATACACCTAAATAAGAAAGTAGCACCAACAATAAACAAATTATCCATTCCACAACCCATAGCAGCTAGCACTTTCTAAAACTAAAAGTTAGCATGCCCAGTAATCCGGCATAAAAGTTAGTCACACAAAATTAATCCACTTCAGCATAGAAGACCACGCATATTGCAGAAAATGCATCAGTATATGTTGCGATTTGGATAAACATTAAGCTGTTTTACAAACTTGTTTGCAGTTAATTAAACAAATACAACTAGCAGAAAGCTCAATCATTGAATAATAGTATATGTAAGTTCTTAAGTCTTTTAGTTGCCTGCGTTTAGATATATGTAATAACTTAGAATCCATCTCTCTTCGCTGAAGTCTTAAGATAGTCAGAAAAATCAATACTACCCTTTTGCGGAAATGTGCTTCTCTCAATGTGATATTACTAACCCACGAAATCAGGACTAAAGAAACTTTGCAACTTGGAAGAAAATGGTACCACAATACTGTGGGGGCTATCCCTGCAGTACTTTGGTCCCCAAAAAAAATGTAACTCCCTACCATCTAGCAAGAGTTTGAAACCAATTCTGGCTATTGTTTACAACAACAGTTGCAAACTAGCACGGCATACTTAGAGGAAGAGTAGCTATAGTACATCTCGCCTTTTTTATGGACTGATCAGGAGCTTTCCATATAGCCAATACAGAAGTGCAGAACACATCTACTGTGACAGGAATTATTCTCTCGCATTTAGCTTGGAAAATGTGAACATACACAAGAAGCAATGACTAGCATCAGTAATCAAACAAGCAATTATCTTTCAATTTCATGGTGTCTGCAGCCTGCATTTGCTCTGAAACCATACTCAGTTTGCTAGACATGATAACTGCACGAGCATATCAACTTTCTGATAGTAATCAGAATAATCGATTGATCTGAATTGATAGCTCAAAATTCTCTACGATTCGGAACTGATATAATCAGCAACAGCAGCAGGTGTCCTAAACAAATCGTAAGACTAAAGTGGCTGTTCATCCATCAGAATGCAGCATCACCAGACAGACAGTGGTATTGCAGTACCACCATTTATAATAAGTTTATAACCGCTCCTTGATATGATCGATAAAGCACAAGATTACTTCAGCTCTCCAAGAATTCGAACCCGATGCAAATTAGATCTAAAAAAAAAAATCGGCACCAGAGCAGCCACCAACGTGCCACGCAATCTGCACAAATCTCACCGAGACGTACGGCGGCCACCACCACCGCCGCCGCCGCCGCAGACAGACAGACAGACAGACAGACTCAGAGAGATGCACGCACCTGACATCCGCATGCAGAAGCCGTCCCACCAGTCGCCGCCGCCTGCTCCGGGCGCGCCACCCGCCGCAGCGGCCGCCGCCATTGCAGCCTTCTTCTCCGCCGCCGCCTTCCTCCGGCGCTTGGCCCCGCGCAACGGCGCCATGCTGCAGAGGGAGGCTTCCCTTCCCGCACCGGACAAATTAAATCAGGAGGAGAAGCAAGTTTGTCACGAGACCTGAACGAATCAAGAAGCAGCGGCGAACATGGACACAGGGGAAGTCTCGCCGCGGCGCGGAGGGATGTCTCACGGCTGCGACGGCGAGGGGGCGGAGTGGCTTGACATAGAGAGGAGGCTACAGGACATGGGAGCGCGTGTGCGTGTCTCGTCAAGTTGTAAGCTTTGGATGGGGAGGAAGCAAGGTGAAGAGGAGAGGATGGAGGAGGAGGAGAAGCACCAAAGGAAGGGAGAAGAGAAAAAAGAGAGTTTTTGGGAAGCCAAGGATGGCTCTGCCTTTGCCTGGATGTTGGATGGAACTATGAAGATGGAGTTCTTTCTTTTCTCCACCTCTCTCTTTATTTGTAGATGTAGTAGTTTCATGTTGTATGTATCTTGTATAGGAACTTATGTATAATCAATTTGTATGTGTATACAAATATGTATGGAGGTACGTTTGAGTGTAGTGTGGTGCGTGAAGGAATGGAGGTTATCTTAAACAATCTTGTTTAAATGGGGAATAATTTGAGTCGGATCGAGGATTTTGTGTAGAATGATTTAATTAAGATAAGAAACGTCATTCGCTTAATTTGACGATGTAGATGTGTCCTTAGGATAAGGGTAATTTTTGGCTTATTTGGTACTAGTTGACTATAAAATTGTGATTTTCTTTTTTTGTCTCGTTGTTATATCTGCATTACGAGAGATTTGAGTTAACGATCATGACATATAAAAGTATAGATGAATATTGTAGTTGTATTTGTATAGAGGAGTATAAGAGTAGGGTACTATGATGATGTGGACTCAAATTACATGACAAAAAATTGGGTCTCTTTCACAAAAGAATATACTATTATTGAACAAAATTGGGGTCACCATTAGCTGATCATTGCCATTATCCAAGTTTGTGAAGGAGAAAAAGGGTTCACACCGTGACTTGCACCAACCAAGAGTCGTGGTTCACACTACACGTTGTGCACTAAATTTATAGTTGCATGAGTTATCAATACAAATAGTAGATTTTTTTAGACGATGGAATAAATCCTAGTCATTTATTACAATATTCGTCTAACAAAAAGCATAACCAAACCTCTCGGAGAGCACAAAACATTCTCTTAACAAAGAGCACAAAACAAAAAAGGATGCACAAACTAATGACCACCAACACAATATAAAGTTCTTAGTAAGTAGGGGTAAAAGTGAGGAAAATACAAAGAGATGTACATTCATATTCCAACCTACACTTCTGAGTATATAAAAGGTTCTGTAGATCACAAAATGACGACAAAATTTAAGCTTCAAGTTTGAAGTGGACAGGAATAAATTGGTGGTTACCTGCCACATAGGCAAATTTGTGAAGTGAAATCATTCAACTCCCTCTCTGTTTCATATTACAAGTCATTTTATGTTTGTCATAATGACAATGACTCTTCTTCTTTCCGAGAAGCTATGGGCATAAAACCTTACAAAGTTTATAAAAAAATATAACAACATTACAACACCAAATTAGTTTCATAAAATCCACTATCGATTATATTTTGTAATATATTTATTTATTTTTAAAATGTTGTCTTATTATTTTATAAATTTGATAAAAAAAATTAAAGAGGTTCGCTTTAGGGCAAACCAAAGGGTCATATGATACGAAACAGGGGAAATATATACTAATCATCTATAATAGCACTAAGTTTGGCAAGTTGAGTAAGAATATTAAGAGTTTAGACGAGAGAATTGATGGTGATGTCTGGGAATTTGATTTTTTAATCTTTTATTTGTAAAGATGGTGGGAATCGACACAGACTTTAGATAGAGATTAAGTTTTGCTTAGAAAAGAGAAGGCTAAGTATTGTTTAGGCAACGTAAAGGAGAAAAGTAGGGAGTTCTCTCGATCTTCCATCCCACCAAAACTGCTATATGCCTAGCCCTCCATATAACTCCTAATCTCTTCTACCCCTCCCCCGAAAAAAACAAACTGACCCTTATTAATTAAGCTTCATGTTTATTGACAATTTCATTTGGATATCTATTTCCTCAATTTTTAATTTTATCTTCTGGATATACATGGAACTATTCGACAAGAAGGAAATATTTATTCCGTATTCTGTGGATTCTTGTGGCACATATAAGTGTGGTTTCAGATGGATATATATGTTGTGTGCGTCCGTTTTATCCTTGTCACCTTGGCCCTGTTTGATTCCATGGGCTAATGTTTAGCCATCACCTTTTAGCCTCAAATTAGTCTTTAAGGATCCAAACATGTGGGCTAATTTTAAGCTAATATGAATTAGCCCCCCTCAAAATATTAGCCCCTCTAAGAGGTGTTAATGGGCTAATTTTATGTGGGGACCATCAAAAAGCAGCTCTCTCTCTCCTTCTCTCCCTTCTCTTTCTACTCTCTCTCTACCTTTTAGTCTTGAATTAGCCCATGAATCCAAACATGCCACCTTAGACTAATGTTTAGTCTACCAATTCATAACTAAACATTAGCTTTCAAAATTAGCCCTAAGTTAATCTTTTAAACACGGCCCTTGTTGTGTATCAAAAAGGCTTCCAAGTGTTTGATGAACAGAAGAGGATTATATATGATGGAGACAAGAAACAATAATAAATTGATCGATCCGTCATTCATGGGGCACGATCGATCTTGACGTTCAGATAAGTCGATATCGATCATATCAAGCAGCAAATATATGGAGTATGTATGTTGCCATGCGCACAAATGGATGGGCCTCATCTGCACGAAATTCGATCACTTTGTGTGGTTTTAGTTTGAGATCAACTACACGTACCACAATGTATACTTTTCCCGAAAAATTGGCTGAAAATCCGAGTGATTTTGCGATAATTATTTAAGAGTGCAAACAATAAATTAACTGCTATAAGTCCATAAATAAATTTTAAATGGGTTTTATAAGAAGTATTGTAATAATAAGTTTTTTAAATCATATCATTCACCGTTCCATTTCATTCTATCTGGAAAAAGAAAATGCCATGGATTGCGTTGGTCACCCGACCATAAGAATCCGGGCTCTTGGGCTGCTTCTATATTAGGCCTTCCTCTTGTTGGGCCTATCTTCCTCAATAGGAAAAAGTACATCGAAGGTCCCTCAACTTGTCATCGAATTACAAAATCATCCTTCAACCACAAACATCCCTCAGCTTACAAAACCGTTTTATCCGACGTGGCTGCTGAGTCAGCGTGAGGATGTACAGTCAGCGCCCTATCTCTTTCCCCCCTCTTCCTCCTCTCTCTCTTTCTCGCTGTTTCTCGTCGCTTCCAGATCGGCGCCCACGCGAGAAGCGGCGGTGACCGCGCGTGTGCCCAGGCGACGGCGAGGTCAAGCGCGCGAGGTAGCAGCCGTCGCCGACATCCTCCCTCCTCCCTCCACGCTTCCCCTCCCTCATCAGCTTCCCGTCCAAGAAGAAGCGACGGCGGCGGCAACGCCGACGACGGCAGTGGCGGCAGGAAGCAGCAGCGAGGTCGAGCATGCAAGGTAGCAATCGGCGTAGTCTCCTCTCTTCTCTGATTCCCCTCCCTCGTCGGCTTCTCATCCGGGAAGAAGCGGCGACAACGGCCGCGCGTGTGGCTCCAGCTCCGCCACCGCGGTCGCCGGAGAAATAGGCGCTCACGTCAGGGCTCGCCGGCATGCTCTGCAGGCTCCGGCTCAGGATCTCCATGACGGCGCCGCCCGGTTAAAACATGCCGGCCGGTTAAATAGCGTGGAGCTAGCCATTTGTCTGCTTTGATGTGGACGGATCACAAGGAATTTTTTTTTTGACTGAAATCACAAGGAATTTTGCAAAGGTTAGTTTAGTGTCTGGTTCTTCTAAGTGAAATGCAGTGCCAAAACTGAGTGATATGTTGAAGAACATGAAGTTGACATAGTTGTTTTTGGCATTTTTGCATGACAGCTCTGATACACATACACCAGTGCACGCACCCAGTGAACTCTGAATAATCGCGGATAAATATTCCGAAGTCTCATCTTGGTGTCATCACTCATCACTGAATTCCTGGCTGATTGGAGCATTCTCTCTGAAGCTTTCAACGCATTCGATGAAATATTTGGCATGTAAGCGGCCAGCATGCGTATGTAAGCCACATGCGTATGCCAAGCCGACGAGCTCGCCGGCCTCCCCGCGCCTCCGCCGGCGCGCGTGTGGCTCCAGCTCCGCCGCCGCGGTCGCCCGCCGCTCCTCCTCGTCGGCGAGCACGGAGAGGAAGCTGCCGCCGCCGCCGCTGCCTTGCTTCCCCCGCCACCGGCTTCCTCCCCACCCGTCGGCCGGCGGCGCCGTCCTGCTCGGAGTCCCAGAGAGAAGAAGAGTGAGAGAGAAGAGGATGGGAGAGAAGAGGGAAAAAAAGAGGAGGTTGACGTGGACAGGCTGACGTGTGGGACTTACGTGGGTTCCATGCTGACTCAGCAACTACGTAAGATAAAATCGGGATCAAAACCACCGAGGGACCTGTTGTGAGCGGTTTAGTATAGTTAAAGGATCCCGTATATCTGGTTTTGTGGTTCGAGGATGTTTTTTTATCCCGATGACAAGTTGAGGGACCTTTGGTGTACTTTTTCCTCCTCAATAATTCCGTTTTTTTCAGCCAGTCTGTGTTTGATCAAGCAGCCGACGAATAAAAAGCCCATTAGAAATTTATCGCCAAGACGGCCCAATTGGAATTAATTCAGTACTAACAATTTAACAGCATCATTCACGCAGTTTTCCAGCATACTCCACTGTAAAGATCTCTAATTGTAAATATCTAATGCAAGGTCGATTTAACCTATAATTTGACGTCTCTTTCTACCTGGTGTTCACATGATTGATTGTTTCAATTCGTTGCAATTGTACATATATACGACTGCGTATGCTCGTTGACTACCACTGGCCGTATATTTTACCCCATCTACAGCTATTTCTGAATGTATTTCTCTGTAACTTCTGCAATTGAGTCTACAATTAACTAGCTGCCTGGTCTTACTCTCATCAATTACATGAAGTACTTTTCCTCTGGATAACCATTTACTTTTTCAACTATCTTCTTTGGCTCTTCTGGAAGCATAGGACTCCTAACAATTAATACACTAGCCTAATTAATTAATTGCATCCAAATGTATTTGAATGCTCAACTTGGCTTTGATCAGTTTCGTAGCTACCAAACGGCAAACTAAATTCACTAGTGCATTCAACCACTTGGATAGGCAAAAGCCACAGGTTTGTCTCGTATTTAATTTTGACTGGTGACTTTAGAACAAAGTCATTGTATTGTTCTGTTGTGAAAATGCCCAATTGCCTATAAGTTACTTCTAAAATATCAGGTAATTTTAAACTTGAATGAACCTTCAACAAAGGGATACCTGTACCCGAAACCGATAATCATTGTAGCCTACATAGATTGACAGCGTATTTGTGTATCACTTCCATAAAACAATTGATGAGTTCCTTCTTGTTCCTTCACAAGATTGAATATGTAAATCAACATGGACCAAATCTAAGTAAGTTTCCTCCCAGTGGGAGACAACACGGCTGGAAGCAAATTTAGCTCACTGTTTGCCTTTTTATATATTATCAAAACAGTGTTCAAGTTAAGTATTTTTGTCATACACTTCCTCTGATTTGATAAACAAAGTCTCAGTCTCACCATTGGTTTTAGCCAGTACACAAGTTTCTCTGGTCCATATCCAACCAACCGAACAAGATGCATTACTAAATCTTAAGTCTTGGTCATTAATTGATATTAAGTACAAACTAACACTCTCCTACCAGAGAAAGATATGCATGCCACTTCACCAACAAACAAGAAAAGATGAACATTTTGAATATCCAACACGCTTAAGTTTAGTTGTAATTAGTCTGCAGACTCAGTTTTTAACTAGTATCTTATAATTTAAAAGTAATACTAAATACCAAGTTGTCCTGAAATCTCAATTATGATATTTTCCATGATTTAATAATTTAATAATTTTGAACTAGTAAACATCAAGATGATAACATGGATTGCTTAAATAGTTATCATGTGACACACAAGTTAATGGCCAGTAGAACATTTTACATGGTTAATTTCCTCCTTCTAGGAGACAACACGACTAGAAGCAAAGAAATAGAGTTTTAGTTCAGCGTTTTTGCTATCCACTTTCTGTTAATTATTTGTTAAACATATTAAGTCTGACTCTCATTCTGAGTCAATTGGTTAGCCCGTTTCTTGATTCGATGTTAAGTCTAGGTCATTAATATTTGTTTTTTTTGGATAGTGGATATTGAGTAGTACAAATTAATACTCTTCAACTATGGAAGATAGAAGATGCATGTGGCACATGTCACTTCACCAACGAACAAGGAAATTGAAGATGCAACACACGCTTAAGTTCTTGTTCCCATTTGCAATGACAACATCGTATCCACACATATGCAAACCCAAGGGAATTCGGCCTTTGTAAACACGGCATTGCATACTAGCTATCCACAAGATAATATTTCCGTGTGCAAGAATCCATGTGCACGTAGCTTCCCAGAAACTACCGCACGAATCTCAAGGCAGAACGGACGGTGGGATGCGAGCTGAACGCGCTCACTAGTGCGTAAGATTGTGTCGTCACAAGCGTACGTACGTTTGCACGCTCCAACTAAAAGTCGATGAAACACAAACGCAATTTCACACATGCATATCTGTACTGCCTCGAGCTTGACGTTGACTTTGGGTCAACGCCCCAACCTCTATATATATCATGCCATGTCTTCACATTAGAACATTCGGTAGCTAGTTTGCTACTAGCTGATTGACACTTTGATTTTGCATGCAGCAATTAAGGTGTTAATTAATATTATATTTAATAAGCTTTATAAGCTCATTAGTTTAGTGATTTCACTGACGATGGAAGTGGCCACCAATACGACGACACGATCGCCGGTGAAGCTAATGCTGGTGCTGACACTGTCGCCGGCGAGCAAGGTGATCGCCAAGGGCGGCGGCGGCGTGAAGCGGGTGCACCTCGACGGCGGCGCGTTCCAGTGCCGGACATGCGGGCGGCGGTTCTCCACGTTCCAGGCTCTCGGCGGCCACCGGACCAGCCACAAGCGGCCGCGGGTGCGCGCCGACGGCCTTGACCTCCTCCTCGGCGCGCGCCCCGGCAAGCTCGGCGCCGGCGGTGGCGGCGGCGCCTCGACGCCGGTTGTTCACCGGTGCGACATGTGCGGCAAGGTATTCGCCACCGGCCAGGCGCTCGGCGGGCACATGCGCCGCCACCGGCCGCTGGTGAGTCGTAATGGCACAATGTCCACGACGTGGACGGCGGCGGCGGCGGCGGCGACAATGTCCGGCTCCTCGTCGGAAGAGCGTGACGACGACGACGACGACGTGCACAATTATAATTTCATCCACTTTTTGTGAGTGGCTAATGGACAAATCAATATATGAATTGAATAAAACCAGTGATTAATTAATGTCAATAATAATTAAGTTTGTTGTGGAGTGGTATACAAACACGCAACATGCTTATAGCTAGATATATATACACACGTATACGCCACAAGATACAATACCAATTAAGTTCGTTTTTGATTTTGTAATGTTCAATTATATTTTTTCAATGATTAAATACACGTGATTTTAATTGTGTTCGTTCAATGGAACATGTTTCAAGTTCAACCACTATATATATATTGTTCTTGAAAATGGTTGTTTTCGTTCCAGATTTTTTTATGTGATTATTGGTGGTTTCCATGATATGATCGTCGTGATATTTGTTATCATATCCGCAGTTCGTCATCCGTGTTTAAGTCGGTTGTAATTTTATGTTTTGCTTTTAATCTATATCTCTTCTCTACTATTATAAAAATTGAAGATGTTTTTGCCGGTATTTTGGTACGTCATCCGTGTATGAGTCGGTTTTTAAGTTCATTTGCTTTTGGAAATATATATCTGTCGAGGGGTAACCCTCTCTAGCGGGAGATCGTGAGACCCCCTTTTTGAGTTCGGCCGGGGGAAGAGGCTCGCTTCGGGAGATTGTGTTCCGCCTCGAATCCTCCTAAAACACACTTGGGCGTCGGGGTTATACAGGTTCAGGCCGCTATCGAGCGTAAGAACCTACTCCTGTGTGTGGAATTATCGATGAGTATTACAAAGGTCCCTAAACTCTGGAGAGCTCGCCTGCTTTCTCTTCCTAGAGCTTAAGTCTATTGGGTCTCGTCCTCTTGCTCGGTGGTCTAGGTCCTCCTTTTATATCTCAAGGGGATACCACATGCACTGCCTCTACCTACTCCTCTATCAGGGCGGGGACCCACCCTATCTTGACCGGGTCTCGTCCCGTGCCTTCATCCGGAAGCTAACCTCGGCTCATCCTTGAGCGGGACCCAACGCCGTCCCCCGCCTGACACGGGGGACAACCCTGTCATTCCCTTATAAATGGGTGAAGACTGGCGGCGACCATCCTTCTCGTGGAGGGAGCTCCGAATCATGCCTCTTGACGGGACGGGTCATACCTATCTCCACTCCGCCGGGGACAGAGGCGACGTGGGGGCACGGTTGCCCGTCCAGTCAGATGTGACTGGCGACAGGCCGGTCACAGACATGTCACTCCTGACCGACGTGCGTCAATCGGGCGGCTCCGCACGTCTGCCCCTCGCCACATTTAATACGGCGAGGGGCAGTTGGGGCGCCGCACGCATTGATGGCGGTACAGCCTGGGTCCCTCCTCTGCTTGCTCCCCCTCCCCGCCACATGGCAGCTGGGCGGGCGCCTCGGGGCAAACGGCGCAAGGGCCCGAGGGCCATGACGTGGCACCCCGAGGCCCCCGGGTGCTCCCGCGATTCGCGAGGTGCGGCCGTAGGGCCAAGCTGTAGGGCCACGCGGGAGGATAGGAAGGTAGATTCCCCTTACTCCGCATACCCCCGGGCCCATATCTCCGACAATATCCATATTTGAGTCGGTTTTTAATATCGTTCACTTTTGGTAATACAGAAAGAATCATATAAGAAATCTGTTTAAAAAAACTTGCATGCTAACTTGAGACGATCGCACTCCTAACTGCAGCTCATGATTTATTTTAAATATATATCCAAGTGAACTCCCATATTGAATTTCATGTTAACTAAACCATATAACAATAATAAGATTAAAATAGACTTTACCCGTTGTAACACACGGGCATTTTTTCTAGTCAAGAGAAAATACAGAATTGTCCATTTGTTTATATATATGCATCCTTCAATTTTAACTATGTACGCGTACGCGACCGATCGACGCGCTTGCTATATAACACGGTAATGTACTGTCGCACTAAGGATGTGTTTAGTTCCACGCCAAAATTAGAAGTTTGAAAAAATTGAAACGATGTGACGAAAAAGTTGAAAGTTTGTGTGTGTAGGAAAGTTCGATGTGATGGAAAAGTCAAAAGTTTGAAGGCAAAAGTTGGAATCTAAACGGTGACTAATTAATACGCTAATATATGCATATCACATCTTATACTACAAGCTAAACAGCTAGTAGCTATCCGAAACTAATTAAGTACTCCATCTGTTCCAAATTATTTATTGTTTTAGTTTTTTAATTTAAACATTTTTATATTGACCATTAATTTTTAAAATTTTCTATAATTTAACAATATATATACCAATGATGTATTATGAAAGTATTTCTTACTATAATGAATCCAAAATATAACACTCATAATTTTAAACTTTATGAATGTCTAAATTTGATTGTCAGACATATGAAAGTTTTATATAGGATAAATTAAGCTAAAATGATAAGTAATATAAAATGGAGAGAGTATAGTTAAAATAATGCGACAAGGTCAATGTAGATTACGTTCGTTGCTAGTACAGTACAATGCCAAGTAGCTAGCAGTACATGGTACTACTGATCAGCTTGTCGTCGTCGATCAACATATGAGCTAATTAATTAACGCATATGCATGCGATCGACGACGCATCGCAGTTGTTTGATTGGTGGAAATCTAAGCAACTAATTAAACGATGGACGATGGAAGCTACCGGAGTACAGCATATATGCTGCAGAATTTCCATGAAATTTGCTTGTTGTTGACAGGTCAGTTTTTTTTGTGTCACTGGGCACTAGCTAGTAGTGTACTGCTATACTATTAATGAATGAATGGCTGAATAGTCTTAAAAAAACAAAAAGAAATATCAACGAATTCGATAGATCACCATGCAATTTCGAAGCAACTTCGTAACAGATAAGTTTCTTAATTAATATTAATTTTGATTCGATCGATTGGCCCATCGTTTTTGGTTGGCATCCCACTGTAGGAACAATCTAAGATCTGAATCTCATCTACAACACGTAACGAGCGGTCCTGCATGAGTGATGGCTTAATAAGTATAGCCTGTGTTTTTAGATTTAAAGTTTGGATCCAAATTTCAGTTCTTTTCCATCACATCAACCTATCATACACACACAACTTTTCAGTCACATCACCTTTAATTTTAACCAAAATCCAATCTTTACACTGAACTAAACATAACATAGCCATACTATAGTATAGCTCGTTTAATTTCCAGGATACTAGCTAAGTAGCTATAGCTAGCTTGACCTACCCACAACTTAAGTCATAAGCTAGCAAAAGGTTCCTATAGCACTAGAAGCTAGCTAATTCCTTGTCTTATTCTAAACTAATTAATGTATTGATTCATGCCATTAATTATTCCCATGTTCTTTCATACCACATATTGCTTAATTAATTATTTGCAACACATCTATAAATTAAACAAGCAATAAAAAAATTTATTACACGGAGATACACATGCATAGTATATATACGCACACTCTAACTAGTGAGTACAACACCAACGGTAAATCTTTAATTTCACTAAAATCCTATTAAAAGCACGTCCATGCGCACGCAATATTTGTGAACATTAGATTTAATTTCAACCTGGCTTGGGTGGATGGAGCCATGTATCTACGATATCATCAACATTTTGATGCTTCTCCCAGGCAAAGATAGCTTGAGAGGGACCATTTTGGTTTGAAGCCAAAATATACCTATTGAGTTGATGGCAATTTAAATAGTAACATTGCTAGTGTTTGATTTACTACCAAAGTATGCCAACAAGACACGTAGAGTTACTAAAAAGTTGGCATTACCAAAACTTACTTAGGTTTTGGTATTACTAATATTTTGACATAGTATCCAATTAAACAAACAGCTTCGAAATCTTTAAGCTATTAGAGCAAGTACAATAGTAGACTATAAGCCAGCTGCAAACATATTTTAAGAACATAAATAAGGAGAGAGAAGAGCAGCGGGTTACAGATTTGTAGTCAGCTGTAACACAGACTCCAAGACACATTGTGTGTATGACAGGTGAGACCAAATATTAATAGTATAGTATGTAACTATTGTATGAATGAGCTATTAGATTGGCTATAGATGAATTGGAGCTAGTAGTTGGCTATATTATTAAACTTGCTCTTACTACTATATCTCATTGGAAGCGAATTAAAGGAGAGTACCAACTAATAACTACAGCCATGCTAATTAACAGTTTGTGTTGTGATGGATGACTTAATGGTAAGTACTTCCGCATTAATTTCTCTGCTATAGGAGTAGTTACCACAAACTTGCTCACTAAGTTAATTAGGACCGGAGCTATCCAAATCCAGATATCCTAATTTAAGTACCCTGCAAGAAAATACAAGCATGGACTGAGGACTTGACGACGCTGCTAGTAATTAATTACACTGAAATTAATAGATCTAGTGGTACACGCGGCTTGCATGATTCTCGTACCTACGTGTAAATCAAACCGAAATGGAAGCATGGAACATATTCCATCTCTATCTCTTACGAGTAGTTTCTTGCTTGACACCCTTGCATATATGCATGTCACACACTGATTAACACTACACATGCATTATTATATATTCGATCCATCGATAGATCTCTCTATAAATATATGCTATGATGGCTTGGCCGCTTCACCTGAATCTAATCTTTTGTTAATTAACCCAAGCTAGTGAAGTGTAAGTGTAAGTGTAACCTTTGCGTTCGCGAGAGATAGCGACGTCTTCGTCGTCGTCACCGCCATGGACCAGCAGGAGGACTACACTAGTGATCTGCAGCTCGAGCTCGAGGAAGAAGACGACGATAACCAACTTAGCCAGCTCGCGGAGCTCGACGTGCAGCTCTCGCTGTCGCTGGCGTGCGGCTCGACGACGGCGATGTCATCGTCCGGCGATGAGGAGGACGCGGAGCCACGGCGGCGGAAGCGGCGTCATCGCCGGCGGGACGAGGAGGCGGCGGCGTTCGAGTGCCGGACGTGCGGGCGGCGGTTCCCGTCGCACCAGGCGCTCGGCGGCCACCGGACCAGCCACCTCCGGCCCACTACAAACAAGCGGCGGCCCGGCCCGTCCAAGCCTCTAATCCACGCGTGCGAGGTGTGTGGGTTGGGCTTTCAGATGGGCCAGGCTTTAGGTGGCCACATGAGGAGGCATCGGCCTAGAAATATTGATCTGGGCCATAAGCAGATCATCATGCCAGAAGTACGGCCCAATTCCACCCTGCAGCTGCTTGATCTCTTCGTTTAGAACTTTAGATACACTCAATATACAGTGGTTATGTGCTGTGCGCAGTGCGCTATATACCGTACTGTCTTGGAAAATGCTACAAAGAAAAAACTACAACCATTAATTAAGTACAAAAAAATATTTAGGAATCAATAAAACAGATACAATGTTTAGCCTATGACAATGTGGATGCAGTTATGCACTACTTAATAAACTTTTTTTTTCCTACCAAGTTAGTATTTGTGATAAGCTTCCCTTCCTCACGCGCGCTGATGACTCAGAAACACGCACGCAAGCACGAATTAAAGTTTTAGTCAGTAGGATTTTGTTTGGTCAAGGTACCGCTCCTGCCTCAAATCAAGCAGATGAACAAGAACCAAGCAACCAAAGATTGGACTCATTTGAATGAAATCGATCTTTAATATTTCCTATGTACTGTACACAACTCAATAGCATGCCACCCAGATTATGACCAAAGTTGCAGCTGATTATTTCGTTCTCGATCTAGCCAGCTCAACAATCTTTTTCTCTGCATTCCCTTGTATACATGCATGCACTGCATCCTGTGTTATCTGCAGCACACAGGAAGAGACCGATCGACTGACTTCAATTATTTGTACACGGCGCCAACACGATCCGTACGTACGTACGGTATGTCTAGCTAGTGATCAGTGAGCTACATATACTGACTGTGTCACTGACTTCAATATGTATACTGAATGAACTGAATTAGTGTGAGTGTGTGTGTTGTATCATCGGCCCGATCAAGAACGAGAAGATGTCGAAGCTCCAACTCCGGCCATCTCTGTATTGCAGCTTGCTCGTGCTCCTCATCATCAATGGCGCAGCCGCCGCCGGCAAGACCGGCGAGCTCACCGTCATCTGGGGCCGGAACAAGGACGAGGGCTCATTGCGTTCGACCTGCGACACCGGCCTCTACACCACCGTCGTCATCTCCTTCCTCAGCGTCTTCGGCCACGGCCGCTACCGGACCGACCTCTCCGGCCACCCGCTGGCCGGCGTCGGCGCCGACATCAAGCACTGCCAAAAGGCCAAGAACGTCACCGTCCTCCTCTCCATCGGCGGCGCCGGCGACCAGTACTCGCTGCCCACCGCCAAGTCGGCGCAGGACGTGGCCGAACACCTGTGGCACGCCTACCTCGGCGGCGGCCGCAGGGGCGTGTCCCGCCCGTTCGGCGACGCCGTGCTCGACGGCGTCGACGTCTACGTCGACCGCGGCCGGTGGGGCCACTACGACGAGCTCGCCAGGCGCCTGAGGAGCTTCGGTCGCGAGAAGCCGGCGGTGCGCCTGACGGCGTCGCCGGCGTGCTCGCTGGCGCTGTTCGACGACGAGGTGGAGACGATGAAGACGCTGTCGCTGTTCGAGCGGCTGCACGTGCGGTTCTACAACGAGAGCTCGTGCGACTACAACTACTTCGAGACGCGGCCGTTCTGGGGCGCGTGGAGGACGTGGACGTCGAGGTTCCCGGCGGCGCGGGTGCACGTGGGGTGGCCGGCGATGGAGGAGATGAGCGGGTTCGTGGACCCGCAGATGCTGCGGCAGAGCGTGCTGTCGTCGGTGCAGGACGACGCCAACTACGGCGGCGTCATGCTCTGGGATCGCTACTACGACAAGGTCACCGGATTTGGCCATGCCATCAAAGACATTGTCTGATTATTACTGGAGATGGATTTTCATGTCTTATGAGGATTTTCCTGAATATCATACAAAATAAAAAATAATTATAAAAAAATATGATAAATCAATATATAATATATCACGCCACCAATATACGGGTTTGAATTCAACTTAGACAAATTGGGGAAAAAACAAATATACTCATATATTTTTGCTATAACTTTGTATGTCAGGTTTGAATTTTTATGTTTGTAGAGTGATGATCCATATTGTTTAATTACTTTCATGATCATTTAGATAGCACGCCAAAAAATTAAAATCTCTAATGGATGAAATTTTCTTCCCCTAATTACTCAATGGTTCATGGTTCACTGTGCTGTTTATCATAGTTACATTGGATTATTGGTTGGTTATGTGTATGCGGCTACTAATACATGCATTTTGGTATGGGTCAGCCTTGAAAACAATATTCCGTTTTTTTTTATGCATGTTCCAGGCGTATATATTCTTCAGGCAGAGAATGACAAATTGTTGTCACATTGGCATATATCATGTAACCATTTGTTATGACAAAAACCATTAAACCAGCCTCACGTTTCGTCCTGTTTACAAGTTGTTGACTTAAATTTGACTTGTCTTGGAACAAAACCACAACCTGCAGTCCGTCTCCATGTGTAGTTTGGTCGCCGATTTCCGCGGCGTCCGCGCCTGGATTTGTCTGCAGGCGGCACCGGCACGCCATTGACGACGACCACCCAGCGCCCTTATCTTCTGCATGGCCATGGCCATGGCTGCTTATAAATACCTACTCATCTCGCCGGCGATGCCTTCACAGTTCACACCACGTACAAATTAAGCCATCGTATCATATCAGCCATGGCGCGCCGCCACATGAGTCTCTTGACGACGACGATGCTAGTAGCCGTCGTCGTCTTCCTCCCGTGCCTCGCCACCGCCACCGGTAAGACCGGCGAGATCGCCGTCTTCTGGGGCCGCAACAAGACGGAGGGCTCACTGAAGGAGGCCTGCGACACCGGCATCTACACCACCGTCATCATCTCCTTCTTCAGCGTCTTCGGCCACGGCCGCTACTGGACCGACCTCTCCGGCCACGACGTCTCCCGAGTCGGCGCCGACGTCAAGCACTGCCAGTCCAAGAACATCCCCGTCCTCCTCTCCGTCGGCGGCGACGGCTACCAGTACTCTCTCCCCACGCCCAATTCGGCCAAGGACGTCGCCGACCACCTCTGGCACGCCTACCTCGGCGGCGGCCGCAGGGGCGTCTTCCGCCCCTTCGGCGACGCGGTGCTTGACGGCGTCGACCTCTACATCGACCACGGCGGGCCGGCGAACTACGACGTGCTGGTCCGGCGCCTCGCCGGCTACCGCGGCAAGCCGGTGCTGCTGACGGCGACGCCGAGGTGCGTGTACCCGGACGCGAACGCGGCGGCGGCGCTGGGGACGGGGCTGGTGCGGCGCATCCACCCGCGGTTCTACGGCGACGCGGCGTGCACGAACAAGACCGACGGCGAGGGGCGGAGGAGCCTGTTCGACTGGGTGGACTGGGACGCGTGGACGTCGCGGTTCCCGGCGAGCCAGGTGTACGTGGGGCTGCCGGCGGAGGAGACGGCGGCGGACTGGATAAACCCGGAGTCGCTCTACTACGGCGTGATGCAGAGGGCGCAGACGGCGAGCAACTACGGCGGCGCCATGCTGTGGGACCGAGGCGCCGACAAAGCCTACGATAACTACTATGGCAGGGCGCTCAAGGACTTCGTTTGATCGACTCTCACATTCAATCCGGCCGCCATTGCTGCTTCGATTCATCGGAGCTTCAACTTCTTCCCAATAGTATATGCATGATTGTGTATAATAATCGAGGAGTCAGCTTTGAATTTGTATGGTAGCGTGTGTGCGTGTGCGCATATGTAATTTGTGAGTGTCTCTCAGCTGTATGCTTGAAAATCAAGGTACATGAACAATAAAATCAAGTATGCACTACGTATCTGCTTCTAGTTGTATTTCTTATCAAGAGTTTGGAGATTGGGGCTTGGGCTATATATGTGAAAATTATTTTGATCCCTTGAAGGGATGTCCCATAGGACACATGGATGTGGCGGTATAACGTATTTACATGTTACTTTGATAGAGGGCATGCGTAGTGATAAAGTTATAGCCATCACCAATCTCTATCTCAATGAGTATGCATGTGTTAGGGAGCATACACTAGTACACAATCCCTTATCGATACCAGTTGGACTAGTACCGGTTTCTCGGTCGATACCAATTTGGTGGTACTTATGCCTAACCTTATATGTGCTGATTTTGAGTATAGAACCGACACGCCTTTGATTTTTAAGGACCCAAAAAAAATGCTACCGGCTCAAATCGAGCCGATTCATCTAACCTAAATCCCCAAAACAATGTCCCAAATCACCCAAAATGAAGAACGCATGGACAAATCACTCCTAGCGAATGTCTTGTTTGTAATCGCAAAGAAAAAGAGAATGAATGAAATTTTCATCTCAGTGTCATATATTAATCTACAAATATTCACCATACAATTTGGATTTAGCTTAAATTTCATCATTTGTATTTATAGAACAATATAAAACGCAATGACCTATTTTGTTAAAAAGGAATTTCGCCGGGATTGTTAAAAAAAATGAATGGTATTTCCTCCATTTCATATTATAAGTCGCTTTGAGTTTTTTCTAGTCAAACTTCGTTCAGTTTGACTAAATTTATAGAAAAAATTAGCAATATTTTAAACATCAAATTAATTTCATTAAATCTAGCATCGAATATATTTTGATAATAAGTTTGTTTTGTGTTAAAAAATGCTACTATATTTTTTTATAAACCTAGTCAAAACGTAAAGAAATTTGACAAGGAAAAAAAATCAAAACGACTTATAATATGAAACGGATGGAGTATTTTATTTTGTTTAAAAAGGAATTTGAAATGAATGGTAACTATTCACATTTTCGAAAGGGCTTAAAACACAGTTCCGACGCAAACCAAACTATCCCCCCGGCCATGTCAAAGACGGATCTCAATCATCAACGTGCGTCATCTGAAAACTAATCAGTGCTAGACAGCTGATAACATGTACGTAGTACTATACAAGTATATCTAGAATGCGGGTCATTTGACAAATGCAACTCTCTTTTAGCTCAAAGACTTGCGCTCGTCGATCAGTCAATGATGTCGTCGCACGTACGGCCATATATATGAAATGAACAGTATATACTTCGGCACACAAGAATAGACTAGAGATACATAGTAGTGACAAACGCAAAAATAATTATGGGAGACATAGCTCACATGCATAATTTAGCTAAGATTGAATAATCTAATTAGGGTCTGACCCTATAGATGCGCCCTATACTGAAAAAATTCCATTTGTTCATAAGGAGACATCCTTTGGTTTTGTCATTAATTACAAGCAACTTGTGTATAGTTAGGCGCACACAACAATCGTCTTTAGTCAATGAAAAATGGCAGCGGCGCAGATAACGATCGATACACAGAATTAAAAGACGGGAATTCGACCACTGAAAACAATTAATCGAGCTGACAAATCGATCGACAGTAGCTCACTTAACACACTATAAGTAGCATGAACATGCATGACAGATTTTCACAAATCGTTCACACAACAACAAAAAAGATCAAAGAATATATCAAACAAATTCAAATCCAATTCTAATTCCATTTCCAAATGGCGTCGTCGTCACAACGGCGCCGTGCATTGCCGCTCTCATTTGTTGTTATAGTGCTCCTCATCCTCGCCGGCACCGGGCTGGCCGCCGCCGACAAGTCAGGCGAGCTCACCGTCTTCTGGGGCCGGAACAAGGACGAGGGCTCTCTCCGGGAGGCCTGCGACACCGGCATCTACAACACCGTCATCATCTCCTTCCTCACCGTCTTCGGCCACGGCCGCTACTGGGCCGATCTCTCCGGCCACCCCGTCGCCGGCGTCGGCGCCGACATCAAGCACTGCCAGCACGCCAAGAACGTCACCGTGCTCCTCTCCATCGGCGGCGACGGCGACCACTACTCCCTCCCGACGCCCAGGTCGGCCAAGGACGTCGCCGACCACCTCTGGCACGCCTACCTCGGCGGCGGCCGCCATGGCGTGTTCCGCCCCTTCGGCGACGCCGTGGTCGACGGCATCGACCTCTACATCGACCACGGCGGGTCGGCCAACTACGACGAGCTTGCCACGCGCCTCGGCGAACGCGGCGGCGTCCTCCTGACGGCGACGGTGCGGTGCATGGACGGGCAGGAGACGAGCGGCGAGGCGGCGGCGGCGACGGGGATGGTCGGGCGGATCCACGTGCGGTTCTACGACGACAGGAGGTGCTCGTACGACTCGTCGGAGCGGCGGCCGTTCTACGGGGCGTGGCTGGGGTGGACGGCGAGGTACGCGAACGCGAGCGTCCACGTCGGGCTGCCGGCGGCGTGGGACGCGGCGAGCGACGGGTGGATCAACCCGGCGGCGCTGGTGTTCGACGCGCTGCCGCTGGTGCGCGGGACGCCCAACTACGGCGGCGTCGTGCTCTGGAACCGACACTTCGACAGGAGGAGCCGCTACGGTCAGACCATCAAAGGCATGCTCTGACTCTGATCGATCCGTTTCATTATATTTCGGATCAGCTGCACTGCTTATGCTATGTGGTTTCATACCAAGTTTAATTTGAGTTTCCAGATGTTTAATCCTTGCAAAAACTTTGGTGTACACCGAGTGGTATACATGCATGTTAACTAGACTACTATATATACTTGATGTTAGTGTATCACATTATCACGTGAAGAAATAAAATCTATGAATGATAATTTATACAGCTTCGCTCCTGAACATTGGTGACAGTAGTTTTCTTTACATAAAACAGGGAAAGTGAAACAGAGGAAACAGAGCATGCCTAGTATCATGTGATGATGTGAAGAGATAAAATCACTGCATCACCTTTCTCAAACAACATTAAATCAATGCTATGGATGCAGGGTTTGTACCAAGTGGTACATGAGGGGCTAAATACTATTTAACCCAAGGAAATAAATAAAAAAACAGTTCAAAAATTTTCAAGCAACATCTAAAATTTTTTGAGACAAAATGTATAAATGGGATGCGAATGCCACTACACTTCCAAAAAAAACGTCGATAACTGCTTAGTTATAGCGGTTATGGGCTTTATTGAGTCAGTTTGTATTTAGAAATTAATCGACAAATCGGCCAAATTAAATTAAAACCACACTAAATTCTTTTTTTTTTGATAAAATTGATTAGTTTTCATCGACAGCCGCTCGGTTGTTGTGGTATCAACAAACCTCCGTGGAATGGTTTTCGGTGCTCAAACACTTTTTCAAAGAGAACTGCTACACGTACTTTCTACAAGACTATTATTTGTTGATTAATTTGCGTCACAAAATTGACTATCCTTCCGTCATTTTCAGAATGATTTTCCAGTCACGTCATCTCGTATTGAGCCGTTAAATGATCAGGCAACACGCTCAAGAAAACTGAAAATTCAAAAGATTCTTTCGTACTTTGACCAGAAATGATAACAGATACTACTACATAAAAGATTAAAGACCCTAAAACAGCAGGATTAGCCTGGGTTTAGAACGAATCACACACTTTTCTTCGAAACCACTGTCTCCTCAGTTAGCTTGTTCAATAACAGAGTTTCTCTTTGCAGTATTCATTCCATCCCAAGAAAGCAATGCGGCAAGCAAATGAATGTTAACATTAGACAAAATTACGTAATAAACATTTGTGCTTTATTGTTCATACACTTTATTCGATTGATGACCAACAAACAAACAACTCGAGATCTCGATCGTTACGTATGGATCTCGTTTTATTCGTATACACTACATAAAAAAACCAACACACACACGCCAACATTTTTTATTCTCAAACACACACGCACAAATTAACGCATAGTAGCAGTAAATAGTAGTAGTAGGTTAATTAATTAATTAATTAATTAAGCCCAGTACTTGACGGTTTTGCCGTAACCGGTCTGCTTGTCGTAGAACCTGTCCCAGAGCATGATTCCACCGTAGTTTTTCGCCTTCTGCACGTTGGGAAGCAGATCGTAGTAGAGCTGCTTGATGAACACGTTGTCCTTCTTCCCCGGCACGTTCGCCGCGGCGAGGCCCAGGTAGACGTCGCTGCCGGGGTACTTCGCCGTCCACTTGTTCCACTGCGCCATGACGCCGGCGAGCCCGGCGTGGTTGTAGGAGCAGGTGGCGTCGTCGTAGAAGCGGACGTGGATGCGCTCGAACAGCTTGGTGTCCAGCGCCTTCTTCATCCTCGGGTCCGGGAACGCGCACCGCACCGTCGCCGTCAGCCTCACCGGCGTCCGGGCGCGGTACATCTTGTTGTAGGCGTAGAGGTTGCGGGCGAGGTCGTCGTAGTGGTCGGGCGCGCCCTGGTCGATGAAGAAGTCGATGCCGTCGACGGCGGCGTCGCCGAAGGGGCGGAACACGCCGGGGCGGCGGCCGTCCATGTGGGCGTTCCAGATGTTGTCGGCGACGTCGGCGGCGGACTGGGAGGTGGGGAGGGAGTAGTCCTTGCCGGCGCCGCCGATGGAGAGGAAGACGAAGACGTTCTTGGACTGGCAGTGCTTGATGTCGGCGCCGATGACGCGGAGGTCGTGGCCGGAGAGGTCGCCCCAGTAGCGGCCGTGGCCGAACACGCTGTAGAAGGAGATGACGACGGTGGTGTAGAGGCCGGTGTCGCAGGTCTCCTTGAGGGTGCCCTCGTTCTTGTTACGGCCCCAGAACACGGTCATCTGCCCGGTCTTTCCGGCGGCCATCGCCGGGCCGGCGAGGCAGCTGGAGACGGCGAGCACCATGGCCAGCGGGACCAGCCATGAACGGCGTCCGAGCGCCACCATTGCGTACGTGTGCCTTAGTTAGTTACTGGTTAACCTTAATAATGTATAGTTACTGGGCTACGTAGGAAGTAGGTAGTTGATGTAAGATTGGGGATGATTTTTGGTGTGAAGAATGGAGGCACGGGTGACGTCTATATATAGATGGATCATGGATGAACGGAACGAGTTAATTAAGGTCTAGGTAGAAATAACAAGATAGATATAGGTAGCTATAGTCTGTTCTTGTGTGCCTCGATCTGGATTAATATATGCAATGCATTGGTGATTGGAAATAACTGAAACAGGGTGCAGCTGCATATGCATGCTGTTGATGGATCGATGGAAAACAGCGGAACATGTACATGCGGGCGCGTGCACGAATGGAATGATGAAAGGTTAATGGAAACAGAAGGTAGCCATCAAATTAAAGTTGGTCGAACCCATCTATTCCATGGTATATGCGTTGTCCATGCATGCATATGGATATGGATATCGTCGTCGTCTACCTCTCGTCGATCGACGCCATGGCTGCTAACTACCCGCAGGTTAGCTAGCTAAGATGGACGACAGCTAGAACTAGCTAGATCATGTTGTGATGAGTCGAGTCGCATGCTAAGGGTAGCTATGATTCAAAGGCCACGCGCGCGCCTACGCCTTCTTTATGCGACCAATAATATATGCATCTTACCGCGAACCTTCCATAAAGTACTGTAAAAAAAAAAACAAAGAGCGAGGGCATAAAAATAAGAGGGAGCAATGGCGCCATTTGCTGCGGGTCAACCAGATCTTACGGTAGAGAAAAAGAAAAGACAACGTGATCATCAATGCAAATTAAGTTACTAATGCTGCTGTCTCAAAATATAAATGTCACGCCCCGAACTAGTCCCGAGCGGAACTAGCCCGTGACGCTCCAAATTAACCTGTTAATCGATACCAGTCCCAGGAAACAGTGCTGGTATCACAGGAAGACAGAATATCACAGCAACAGAGGTCTCTTTATTATAGAGTAGGAGTACAGTCATATTGGGCTACGGACAGATCCCGAGCTCACAACTGCATTTCAAAAGGGAAGCGGAAGCCAAGAACTGAACCAAACATCACAGGCGCGACTTGGGAACTAGGCCGAAACCCTAAAACTCATCGTATCCGGCTTGCTCCTGGAAGAACTCCTCGTCAGCGGGATCCGCTTCATCTTCTTCAACAACTGGGGGGGGATTATGTATATAGGGCAAGGGTGAGTACGGGAGTACTCAGCAAGCCATGGGAAATAAGTGTTTAATGCAGGCTTCAAAGGAAAGGCTGTTGTTTTTGCAATTGATTTTTATTTAAACTCCTTTTTGAAACAGCTAAGTGAGTGCTTCTCAAACGACACGGATGAGACAGCGCGTCGTGTCCGGTCGGAGTATGTGCAATGTATCAGTCTTTTGAATTGATCAAGTTTGGCACCCGGCCAACAGCTTTCAAACGGCCACCCGGGCCTGGCTGATCCCATCAGCCGCAGATTTTCCAAACATCAAACCCATTCCTCAACAGCAAATTTCACAAGGCAGTAGTCAAACAAAACTACGCTAGGAATCACCTCACATCCGCCCATGACCGTGGGCACGGCTGTTCGAACAGTTTAATTACCTCTGCAAAGGGGGTACACTTTACCCACACGACATTACTAACCCGGATCATCCAGCCCATGCAGAACGGCCATGACTAGAGACCTTAAGGCTTTCATGACAAGGCATTTCGAAAGCCGACACAGGTTCACCATATGCCAACGAGAGGGGTCCCAGACCAACACCAGATTAGGTCCCAGACCATACTGTGCCAGGAAGCCCAGGGGTCCTCCCCGACACCACCCCGGCGAATCCACATGTCTCTTGGCATCAAGGCTCCCCTGATTAGCTAATTACTCAGCCAGGGGTGTCCCATTCCACCCATGTGGTCGTACTTGCCTTATGTTCGGATGAAATTCCAAGGAAACGGTCCTTAAGTGCAAGAGCGGGAAACCGTACACCCGGTACGTTCCCCGGTCCGCGATTTTGGAAATTCATTTAGTTCGCAAGCACCGACCCAGGTGTCGGGTTTTTCAAGTCTTTTGTAAAACCCAAGTTTTACTCATCATTGGATATTTTAAATTTGAGGGGAGGTGTTCCGATGCCCGTGCCCGAAGGCCCATGCATCGAAGCACAACAGTCGACAAAGGAGGTTTAAGTGTTCAATAAATCAAGGAGGGTAATTGCAGCAATTAGGGTTGGGGGCCGGCAGGCTATCTCGCGAGCCGCGGCCGAATTACTTGTGTAAATCCTATTCATGCAAAATTTGCGGAAAGAAATACTTAGATTTAAATTATTGGTGCAAGATGATCAAAGGTGACTTGCCTTGCTCGAGATCTTGAGCCTGATCCTCGAAATCCTCGCACTGCGGGTCTTCGGGCACCGAAACTACACGCGAAACGGGACAACTCAACAAACGGCGAAAATAAAGTCCTATTATTGACCTCTAAGCATGCCATTAGATAGATCTCGAGATTTGAGGAATTTTGGAAGTTGAACGGAGTCAAACGGACTTACGGTTGTGAAGGTATTGAATTTCTAAGATTATTGGATTTTTGATCAAAAGGAAAAGGATTTATTTAAACCCCTTTTTTTTGAAAAAGAAAAGAAAAGAAAAGAAGGAGGGGGGGAATTAGACTTTCCTCGGGCGGCTAGGGCGCGGCCCGAGAGAAAGGGGCGGCTCGGCCAAGCTTAATGGGCCGGCCGGCCCAAGAAGGCGGCCCATGGCGCGTGCGGGCGGGGAAGGGAGAGAGAGAGCCGGTGGGCCGGGTCCATTCCGCGTGGTCCCGAGTGGGACCCGCTTGTCAGCGACTCGGCTCACCGTGAGCGAGGTACACGCGGCGCGTGCTAGGGTTCGGGGAGAGAGACGCGGTGCACGCGCGCGGTTCGCGGCGGACGCGGATGCGGCGGGCCCACGCGCAGCCTCACGGCTCATGGTGGACCGCGTGCGCGAGCGGGGCCGGAGGGAGCGGCTGACCGGGGTCGGCTCAACCCGGTCTTGGCCGAGCTGGCGCCGACGTGGCGCCTACGTGGCAGCCACGTGGGCCGGTGGGAGGTAGACGACGACGTCGGCCGAAACGGACGGCGGACGACGGCGGCGAGCGGCGGAGCGCACCACGGCGATACAGGCGAAAGCGAGCACTCCGGGAGGTTGCACGGGACGAGAGGAGACGAGCCAACGGCTTGGATTTGCCGGGGGATGCTCGACGGCGGCGGATTGCGGCGGCGGCAACCGGCGGCGAGGGAAGGGGGAAACGGCGACGAGGTCACGAGGGGTCGATTCCCGGCGGTGAGAGCATCTACGCGGCTACGGGAATCCGTTGCTAGTGTCGGATTGGGCGAAGCTACGCCGAGCGAGGCCGGCGACGAGCGGGTGCTACGGAGCACGGGCGGCGACGGCGGCGAGCACACAGCGGGCGGCGGCAACGGTCGGGGCGGCGCCAGCTAGCTACAGGGAGGCTACTCGTGCTACTATCCGAGTCTAAGAGGAGGAGATGGAACGAGAAGGGAGAACGGAGGGAGACACTACCGTGCGGGGAAGGGGGCGCAGTGACGAGAACCGACGGCGCGGGAGCGATCTCTCCGGCCTCGGGCCGGGGAAGAGGAAGAAGAGGGCGCGCCCGGAGTCCCCTTCCGCGTCCTTGCTCGTGCCGGCTCCTCCAGCACACGCGACGGCGGCGGTCGGCGAGAGAGACGGCAATGGCGCGGGCGGAAAACGGGGAAGATTGGGAGGGAAAAAGGAAGGGAGGGCGCCTGGGTTTATAGGGCGGCGATGTCGGTTTGGGGGAGGGGAACCGACATTGGACGGTCAAGCCAGCGAGCTAGCGCTCCGGCTAGCGGCCAAATCGGCGACAGGGAGGAGGGGAATGATGCCGGCGGAGGAAGAGAAAGAAAGAAAAAGGAAGGGAGAAAGGGAGCTTGTCCCTTGCCTCTTTGGGATAAGGAGGAGGGAGCGGGGGCGACGCGGCAGAGGGGGGGGCTCTGCCTCCGTCCCTTGGAGGCACGCGCGGGGAGTGGCGGGGCCGAGTCGATGACGACGGCGATGACGGCGGAGGCGGCTTGGAGCGGAGCGGCGACACGGGCGGCAGGCGCGGCAGAGGCTGACGGTGGCGGCGACCAGGCGGTCGGCCACCACGGCGCGCGCGCGCGCGGGAAGCAACGGCGCGCGGCGACGATTTGGCGGCGTCGGCGGGAACGGCAGCGGAAGCGGGAGGGAGGGCTCGGCTCCGCGCGGCTCGCGCGCAAGCGCGTGCAGCGCTCGGGCAGAGCGGGGAGAGGGAGAGAGAGAGAGAGAGAGAGAGAGAGCCGGGGAGGGAGGGGGAGATGGGCCGAGAGGGATTCGGCCCATCGAACCCTAGGGAGGCGAATTAGACTTTTGCGGAGGGATTTGATTTGGGAAGGATTTGGATTCGGGATTGAACTCGACGATGGCTCGGGGATTTGAGATCTGAGATGGCACGGGCACTAGACAACAAGCAAAGAATCGGATTTCGCAAATAGGATTTTTTAAGAGCTAGTTTTTCCGCTAGGCGCCACGACGGAACGGGCGCTACAATAAACATTTCTATATTGCTTAGCAAATTAAAGATACTAAAGTAAAAAACGATTTCCTTTTAGCTATATATCATATCGATGGCCAAATTTAAAATTGCTTAACTTCCTCCTCCGAGCACCTACTCCCTCCATCTACTTTTAATAGTCATATTTCCAAATATGAAAATTTTATTTTTGATAGTCATATTTCAATCCAACAACTTATCATCTTAATGACTTTCTTAGATTTAATGCATGACTATTCATTCTTCTATAAAAGATTGGTTGCATGGGCATCGAGAAATATAAATATTAATGAATCGCTTGTTTACGAGAAATGACTAGTAGTATATTTAAATAGATGATAAGTAGAATCACTTATCCTTGGTCTGTGTGTCAAGATGAAATATGACTATCAAAAGTAGATGGAGGGAGTAATATTTTTGAAAATGTTAGGATTTTCATGTATTCAAATCAGTAAGAAAAATGTTTATAGTGTGATATAAACAGGTAAGTGTGCGCGTTTTATGAACGTCTGCGCGTGTTTCTAAAAATACTAATATTTTCAAGTGAAGCGAGTAACCAATAATGTGCACCTTTTACTCTAGAAAAAAGGTCAGGCATTTCACAATCCTGGAGATACCTTTTAATTGCAATTAAAAAAAATTACCCATAACTACGAATCTGACTATATAGTTTCCATATATAACAATTCAATCGATATATAATTGAATGGTTGAGTCGTGTTTTTCTTTTCTAAAAGGTTGATGAATGATTTGTGATATCGACATATAATATAAATTTACTTGCAAATTAGAAAATCATATATAGAAATTTTTTATATAAGATGAACTGCTTAGGAGTTCGGAATACGTAAGCGTTATTTTTAGTTCATCGATTATGCACGGAAGAACATATAAACACAAGTACCATTTAGCAGTCAGATCGACTAGCTACTATAATTCTTGTAAGAAAGAGTAATGCATGCTAAAAAATATACAAAAATATAATTATAGCACGGAAATATAATTCCATGCTCGTTAATTAGCTCAAAAAAAAAAAAGAAATTATCACACGATCGAGAAGCATGGAGCCGATGACCGAAATATAATACTACTAGTTGCGTCGTACGGCCGGTTGAAGTAGATAGGTCTCGAAGTTTTGACCAATCGACGTCGACTTTTGTCTTGTTGACGGCCAGGCCAGCAATTGACGTCTATACGCCATGCACATCCGCATCAGCATATATTAATTCCATCTTACGTGCCATTCTCAAACCGCATATATATATATATATATATATATATATATATATATATATATATATATATATATACACACTTTAATACTTCCTCCATTTCAAAATATTTGGCACCGTTGACTTTTTAGCACATACTTGACCGTTCGTCTTATTAAAAAAATTTGTGAAATATGTAAAACTATATTTTTTTAGATAACTAGGATGATAGCCCGCGCATTCGCGCGGGCATGCGTATTAGTTTGTTCTGAAAATAGTTCTAACAAAATAAAGTGAAATTAAGGTAAGGTGTTTTCTATTTTTAACAGGGTGTTCATTGTATCTCTTTTTGAAGAAATCTCGATAAACTTTTGCTGGCAATAAATGTTTTTTACCACCTTGTCAATCCTCTTTTTAATTGATTCATATATATGTGTAATTCGTTATGCATGTGAATCAATAATGATAAGTTCTTTTAAAAATATTAGTTATATTTTGAATGTAGTGATTGAGTGATTATAATTTCGAATTTGTTTTCAAATCAAATTATTGTGTTATTCTAAATTTTCATTTTAAGGATTTTAATTTGTACTTAATCTCGTATCGTGTTGTATTTGGACTCATCTTTTAATATTTATTTTATTATTATTCCAAATTTTAGATATTTATAACTTATACTTTATATGGACTGTTTTATATTATACATGGGATCTTGTTATACATTTTTTAATAGTTTTAATGGTTTTTTTTAAAAAAAATTGAATGTGTATTTTAATCAAATTGCTTATTTTTTTTGAATTTAATTCTGAACTCCTCGGCGATAGAAACGTCTCTCTCTGGCCCTCCTCTCGGTCCTTTGTCCTTCACCTAATCATCTAGCATGCTATTAGGCTTAGGAAGTCATGGAAAGTCGATGTTGGCGCTTCCGTCGGTGTCCACCTCGCTAAGGTTGTGTTCTTCCCCCCTCCTTTCCCAACTTAACTCTCTCGTTTTCGGTGCACATGCTTTCCAAACTAATAAACGGTGTTTTTTCTAAAAGTTTTCTATAGAAAAATTGCTTTAGAAACATATTAATCCATTTTATAAAAAAATTAACTAATACTTAATTAATAATAATCTAATGTAATGAGTCGCTTTGTTTTACGTGTGTGGGAGAGATTAGCTCCAAAACCTATCTAATGAACACAACCTAATAATATCTTGCAGCTCCGCCTCCGTTGAGTTCAGGCCCAGGGTATGCACCATGGTTCCAAGCTCTTTGATGGTGGTTGAATCTAGACTTTAGACTCACATATTTGAATTCATTTGTCTTTTCACAGTGCAAATTTTGCTCAAATATTTGTAGTCATAATGTCTACATTATCTAAATTTTATATAGTAAATATGGGTAAATGGATCTTGAATTATGTATTTAATTATAAATAACATGACAAAATGCAAATAAATTGAGAAAAGTGCATGTAACTTGAGAGTCATGATCATTTAACTATCTGATTATTATTTTTTATATATTATATGTTGGCTAGAAAATAGGAAATGTTGGCTCGAAATAGGAGAGGAGACTGGGATCCCCGAGGAGAGAGTTGGAGGGTTGAGAGACTACGTACGTACATGTGTGCCCACACACGGCGGGGTTGGGGGTACCATATTTTCGTGTATTGGGCGTACCATATTTTTTTGAGAGATCTAATGGTTAAAATTAGTGGGTCCGCCTATTTAAAGAAATATCAATGGTCAGTCTTTTTCTTTTTTATCAAAACTTTTAGGATTTTTTTTCTAATTTATTAGATCGTCAAATGGCATCTTAAGAACATTTGTAAAATGCCACGTGACAGTTTGAGAGCGTTTGTAGGGAGTTCAATGAACTTTTAGTATATAATATATGTTTAATGGATTTTCAGTATATAATATATAGATAGATGTGTAAAGAATATAATGCAGTAAACTTTCTTCAAACATTATATACGTTTATGATGATGCAGTCTAGGTTTGCAAAGTTATAATTGTTTGTTTTTAATAATGAATGTTATTTCAATTATCCTTAGAAATTATAAAAGGAAAGGAGAGAAATATGGACGTGATAAGGGTGAGCGGTTTCGCACGTGCGTACGTACTTACTTCATATGTACGGACTTATGGGAGAGCTGGGGCCGTTGTACGTTAATCCAAGGGTTTATAATATCGGACCCACTAATTTAAGTGAATATTTTAAGGGTTAGATATTTTGCTTTTGTAGAATTTCTATTATTTATTTTTCAGGGCGCCACGTGGTAGCTTAGGAGCATTTGTAGGGGTGGCATGTAGCGACTTAGGACCGATTTAAGTGAATATCGATGGACAAATATTTTTGTTACAAAATAATCTAAAATAATGGGTACATAATATAATATAATGGTGTAAACTTTATTTTCAAATATTGTAGAGCTAATTTATTTATGTTCACTTGTAGAGATTTGTATGCTGGTATATTCTATATTTGTAAAGTGACTTTTATTCAAAATTTATTATCACTAATTATTATTATTATTAGTAGTATTATTATTATTACTATTATTATTATTATTATTATTATTATTATTATTATTATTATCTCAATTATATACCGGAAAAAAAGAGAAAGAATAGTCACGTACCTTGGAAAAAAAAGGTTATGTACGTGCATGCACCCCCTTTAACAGATCGCATGCAAGCAGTAACGTACCTATATATGGAATGGAACAGAGGAGTTGTTTTGAGATAAATCTAATCTAACGGTTTATAATATTGGACCCACCGATTTAAGTGAAAATCGAGGGATAGATGTTTTTCTTTTTTCTCAGATTTTCTGGAATTTTCTCTAATTTATTAGAGCGCCACGTGGCGGTTTGAGAGCGTTTTAAGGAAGCTTCATGGACTTTTAGTATATAATAGAAGATAGATAGATAGATGGAAATGGATTACATCTCCGGCTTCTGTCATAAGACACACAGCCATAAGTTTAACAATAATAAAAAGGTAAGATAAAAGTAAATCAAAATGAGAAATAAGGTGATGGGACAAATCCCCAACTCCCCTTTATTGACTAGCGTTAAACCACATAAAATATTTTAGCTACCAATTCTTATGGAACTACGCTACCCATAGTGGAATAAGAGATCCTTGGCTACCGATTCCAAGAATGTAGCACCATTGCACACAGTATCCTGCTTCTCCTGTGGTAGCATTGTAGACCAAAAGTGGAGCAAGTAGGAAGACATGAAGATAACCTGCATTGGGTTAGATAATTGTTTACCATTAAAAACTTTATCATTGCGATAACGCCAAATTAACCAACATACAGCACTAACTCCAATTAGAATCATCTTCTTAATGGACCTAGATACCCCTCTAAGCCAATTACCGAAAATGTTTTTGGCATTACGGGGTGGGGGGATATTAAAAGAAAAAACACACATCTCCAAACAAACTGAGCGACATGACACTCAAAGAAAAGATGTAAAACTATATGTGTACATGAAAGTATATTTAACAATGAATCAAATGATATGAAAAGAATAAATAATTACTTAATTTTTTTAATAAGACGAATGGTTAAACACGTAAAAAAAAAAGTCAACGGTGTCAAATATTTTGAAACGGAGGGAGTATATATTTATCACCATCATGTCTCTTAGCTAGCGTACGTAGCGTGTGCTCGCGGCAACTCGTACGAAACTCACCAAGCAAAAGAAAAAAAAAGTGCCACTGAAAGTTTAATTTGAAACAAACTCTCGATCTATATATATGTTTATATCGATCTGTTGGCTAACTACTACTCCGGCCGGCCGGCGCCGCCGCGCCGGTGGATTACTTCAAACCCAACTCAACCACACGCTAGCTAGGCTAATAATTCTTACTTGCTTGCTATATAAAGCTAGGTACAGTATAACTAGCTAGCTTAATTAGCGTGTCCTTTTTTTTTCTAAACAAGGTGATTAGCATGCATGTTTTCTAGTTATACAAACCGGGCCAATCTCAATCTTACAATAATTATCTACTGCTGCCCAACTTGTTCTTTGATTGTCATTGTCGTTGGGTAACACTCCGACCACAGGTTTCGCACATATACAAGAGCGTATTTGAGGAGACAGGAATCGACATATATAAGTGACATATATAGTTGAGACAATAATTTTTATACAAGTTTAGATATTTGAGACAGATAATAGTTCTATCTCTATTGATCAGTACTAATAGGTTAGTGTCATCCTTAGTATCAACTAGAATGGTAACCCGCGCATTCGCGCAGAATGTATCTTAAGATGTGTTCACACTCTTGAAAGGATAGGAGCCTATCCACGTTTTTGTTTATGACCTTGGGTCAGAACAAAGTTTTTCTTTTTAAATAAAACTTTTTATGAGATTGGAAAGCATGACAACGACGATGATGTTGACGACGACAATAAATCCATACTTGCTGTAAGTATGGGATGCATTGTGAGTGTAGGTAGTTTTTTTCTCACCAATAAGTAGCTACTCCGTTCATTTCATATTTTCTAACTTTGTCAGTTTATAGAAAAAATACCAGTATATACACAATAGCAAAACATATGACATGTGATATTTAATTAAACTAATATGGTGTTGTAGATACACTACCACGGAAATAGAGATGAGTGCCGGTTGGCAACCCCACAAAGGTGCCAGTTTTTTCAACCAGCACCACGAAGGCGGCACTGATGTGAAAATCAAATAGGTGCCGGTTTCGCTATCGATTTAGAACCGGCATCTATAAGGAAGAACGAGCCCAAAAAGAAAAACCGGCTTGGCTCGAATCAAGCCGGACCCGAGCACTTCAAGAACATCGTTCATCATTCATCAAGAATACATCAACATCTCACGTTCATCAAGAACACATCAAAATCACATTCATCAAGAACACATCAAGAACATTACTCAAGAACACATAACTGTCTCCTCACCCCACGCGCCTTCTCCACTATTGCCGTTGCCGTCGGATGGAGAGGAGGAGGGTGCCGCTGCCCCCCCACCACCACCGCTGTCGTTGCCGTGGGAAGCCGTCATCACCAGGCCACCGCCGCCTCCCTTCCCACCAGATCTAGCGGAGGGGAGGGCCCCACCGCCTCCCTTCCCTCTAGATCTGGCGTAGATGAGGGTGCTGCCGCAACTGCTGGACGGCCTGATGGAGCATAGGGGAGGACGCTGCCACCATCTCCCTTCCTGCTGCCGGGCCTCCGCCGCAGCAGTTGGACGCCAGATGGAGCGTAGGGGAGGGCCCCGCTACCTCCCTTTCCCGCCAGATCTAGCAGAGGTGAGGGTGCCGCCGCAGCTGCTGGACGGCTGGATGGAGCATAGGGTAGGGCACCGCCACCATCTCCCCTCCCGCTGCTGGGCCGCCGCTGCCGCAGCTGGACAGCTGGATGGACCGTAGGGGAGGGCGCCGCTACCACCTCCCCTCCCGCCGCTAGGTCGCCGTCGGGTGGTGCAGTGGAGAGAGAGGGAACGGGAGAGAGAGCTAAGAGAGGGGAGGAGCAAAGAGAAGAGAGGAGGCAGAGAAGAAGAGAGAAGAGAGGATAAGGGAGATGAGAGTATAATGGAGAGAGAGAGGGGCTAATAAAAAGATAGAGATAGGGGTTCGGCTCAAGCCGGTTTTCTGAATAGTGTCGGTTTTTTATGAAACCGACATCTATAATAAAAATATAGGTGTCGGTTCTTAAAAAAAAAGCCGACGCTGATACTACAGATGCCGGTTTTTAATCAAAACCGACACCTATCTCTTTGTACAAAGGTGCCGGTTCTAGCCGAGGTGTCCCGTGGATGTGTGTTTTGGACAGGAAAAACATCATAGGGGTCGGTACAAAAATGTACCTTTTATATACACACGTTCTAATGATCTGATATCCTTTTATTTTTCTTGTATCGATCATTATATTACACGTACAATACGTACACATATATAGAGGGGATGTTTATTTATTGTGATTGATTACACACACACTAGCTACAGTATGATCGATGATTTAGCCCTCACCACTGTAATTGGCCTTCTTGTCGTAGTACCTGTCCCAGATGGCGATCCCTCCATAGTTGGGCTTGTTGAGGATGAACTGCAGCACGCCGTAGTAGAGGTCCTTTTGGAACATGTACCCGACCTCGTCCTGCTCCCACGACGCCACCAGCGCCAGCCACACCTTGCTCCGCGGGTACGCCGCCGCCCACTTCTCCCACGCGTCCAACGGCGACATGGTGCACTGGTTGTCGCCGAAGATCCGGACATGGATCCGCCCCAACAGCCCCGTCGCCAGCGCCTTCTGCAGCCGGCTGTCCGGGTACGAGCACCTCACCGTCGCCGTCAGCGCCACGCCGCGGCCGTGCAGCTGCCGGGCGAGCTCGTCGTAGTGGTCGGCGCCGCCCTGGTCGATGAAGAAGTCGATGCCGTCCACCGCCGCGTCGCCGAAGGGCCGTGGCACGCCGGCGCGGCGGCCGCCGAGGTAGGCGTTCCAGAGGTTGTCGGCGACGTCGGCGGCCGACTGGGATGACGGGAGCGAGTACTCGCCGCCCTGGCCGCCGATGGAGAGGAGGACCTGGACGCCCTTGGACTGGCAGTGCTTGATGTCGGCGCCGACGGCGGCGACCGGGTGGCCGGAGATGTCGAGGCCGTACCTGCCCTTGACGTAGCCGAAGACGCTGTAGAAGGTGATGATGACGGTGTTGTAGCGGCCGGTGTCGCAGGCCTCTCTCAGGGAGCCCTCGTAGTCCTTGTGGCGACCCCAGTAGACGGCGAGCGGGCCGTACCAGTCGGCCGTCGCCGGCGCGGCGAGGCAGGACACGACGACGAGCAGCAAGCTCAGGAGGCCCATCATATCATATTGTGTAGTATATGATTGATTAATTTAGCGCATCATCTGATCATCTGCAGCCAATATATAGATGGAGGGATTGCTTGCCATGGCACTGCCAGCTGAATTAGCATCCGCTGCAAATTGCTTGGTAGCTGGTCTCTTCTTGTGTGCGGACAAGTGGGTGTGATGCACGCGGAATCTACTGTTGATGAGATGATCGACACCATTATATTGATCTGGTGTAATTGCTTTTGCCCTATGGATCGATATGATGAGGATAACCTTGCATGGCAAATTCACTTTTTGAAGCTACACTGCTGCAGCCCTTTTAATTAGAAGTTCCTTCCGCAGGATATACTCGTATATGATTAATGCTATCTGCACACACTACTACTGAAAAACTGATGGGTGCTAGATTTTCTAACCGACACTCGGTAAGAAAACCTTTAAGGTTTCAGGAATAAAAAAAAAAAACCAGCTCAATGTATCGGCTCGAATCAGCCGATGTATCGAGTAGCACAAAAACCTCGCATTCGAGCCTTAAATTGTTATCAATCAATCACAATTTTTTTTCAACATCAAAATCAAAGAGTGAATCACAAAGTTTATCGCAAATGATCATCTACTATCCAAGCATTAGCTATCCATTGCAGCATCGAAGGGATAACCAATATCAACAAGCAAGATTAGGAGAAAACCAATAAAATCAACAAAGAAATCCATAAAATATCCTCTTGCCAGAGCATGGGGAAGGAGCCGTGACACTGGTGGTGGTTGCCCTCATCATCGTGGCGCATGGATCTGGCCATCGGTGCCTCCACCATTGTCGTGGTGGTTTCCTAGCAACCGCGTAGATCTGGTTGCCCTCTAGCTCGGGGTGGTCAGATCCGGCCTCGAGCTCGCAGTGACCAGCAGCCCATGGCAAGGTGGAAGTCGAGGGAGCAACGGAGGTGCGGATTTGGCCGCTCCCGAGCTCATGGAGGCCAGATCAGGCTGCTCCCGAGCTCGTGGCAGTGGATCCACTGGCCTGGAGGTGGAGGCACTGGATGCGATGGCGGAGAGGAGGAGGGGCGGCTGTGCGCTGCCAGTGGGGGGAGAGGGACGGAGAGAAGGAGAGCCGCCGCTGTGCGCCTTCAAGTGGGATGCCCCCCGCAAAGCGTCGTTGCTCCCTGGCCGGCTGTGGCGTGGGGGAGAGGGAGAGGGGAGGAGGCGGAGAGAGACCGAGAGAGGAGAGACCTATAATATATTATATATAGATATTAGTTCTTCTGAAAAAACCGGCATTAAGACTATATGTGCTAGTTTTTGTTTAGAACTGGCACCTATCTCTCCACAAAGGTGTCGGTCCTAGCCGATGGCACCCCGCAGACGTGCGTCTAGGACAAAAGCACTATACGTGCCGGTTCCTTTTGTGCATATCTACAGTAGTGATATCATGTTATTTCTTGTAATTCAAATACTCCAGTTGTCACGCCCCGAACTAGTCCTGAGCGGAACTAGCCCATGACGCTCCAAATTAACCTGTTAATTGATACCAGTCCCAGGAAACAGTGCTGGTATAACAGGAAGACAGAATATCACAGCAACAGAGGTCTCTTTATTATAGAGTAGGGGTACAGTCATGTTGGGCTGCGGACAGATCCCGAGCTCACAACTGCATTACAAAGGAACGCGGAAGCCAAGACTTGGACCACACATCACAGGCGCGACTTGGGAACTAGGCCGAAACCCTAAAACTCATCGTAGCCGGCTTGCTCCTGAAGGAACTCCTCGTCAGCGGGATCCGCTTCATCTTCTTCAGCAACTGGGGGGGGGAAATTATTTATATGGAGCAAGGGTGAGTACGAGAGTACTCAGCAAGCCATGGGAAATAAGTGTTTAATGCAGGCTTCAAAGAAGGGCTGTTGTTTTTGCAATTGATTTTATTTGAACTCTTTCCTGAAACAACTAAGTGAGTGCTTCTCAAACGACACGGATGAGAAAGTGCGTCTCGTCCGGTCGGAGTTTGTGCAATGTATCAGTCTTTTGAATTGATCAAGATTGGCACCCGGCCAATAGCTTTCAAACGGCCACCCGGGCCTGGCTGGTCCCATCAGCCGCAGAATTTCCAAACATCAAACCCATTCAACATTAAAATTTCACAAGGCAGTAGTCAAACAAAACTACGCTAGGAATCACCTCACATCCGCCCATGACCGTGGGCACGGCTGTTCGGACAGTTTAATAACCTCTGCAGAGGGGGTACACTTTACCCACACGACATTACTAACCCGGATCATCCAGCCCGTGCAGAACGGCCACGACTAGAGACCTTAAGGCTTTCATGACAAGGCATTTCGAAAGCCGACACAGGTTCACCATATGCCAACGAGAGGGGTCCCAGACCAACACCAGATTAGGTCCCAGACCATACTGTGCCAGGAAGCCCAGGGGTCCTCCCCGACACCACCCCGGCGAATCCACATGTCTCTTGGCATCAAGGCTCCCCCGATTAGCTAATTACTCAGCCAGGGGTGTCCCATTCCACCCATGTGGTCGTACTTGTCTTATGTTCGGATGAAATTCCAAGGAAACGGTCCTTAATTGCAAGAGCGGGAAACCGTACTCCCGGTACGTCCCCCGGTCCGCGGTTTTGGAAATTCATTTAGTTCGCAAGCACCGACCCAGGTGTCGGGTTTTCCAAGTCTTTTGTAAAAACCCAAGTTTTACCCAAGAACTTACTCAGATTTTAAGTTTGAAGGCGACCGTCGATACTCGCACAGAGTGCACGAATATCGAGGCGCAACTAGGTGGTTACAAGGGAACATGGTATAACAATTAACAGTGGAAGGATCAGATGCAACAAATTGGGTAGGCCCACCGGTCTGCCTTGCAGACGGGGCAAACAGATTAAGTGCAATCCTATCAATGCATAATATTTTGCAAGCAAATTAATTAAGTTCAAATATAGGCTCAAGATGTTCAAAGGTGGCTTGCCTTGCTCGAGATCTTGAGCTTGATCCTCGAAATCCTCGCACTGCGGGTCTTCGGGCTCCGAAACTACACGCGAAACGGGACAACTCAACAAACGGCGAAATAAAGCCCTATTATTGACCTCTAAGCGTGCCATTAGATAGATCTCGAGATTTGAGGAATTTTGGAAGTTGAACGGAGTCAAACGGACTTACGGTTGGGAAGATATTGAATTTCTAAGATTATTGGATTTTTGTCTAAAGGAAAAGGATTTATTTAAACCCTTTTTGAAAAAGAAAAGAAAAGAAAACGAAAGAGGGAGGGAAATTAGACTTCCCTCGGGCGGCTAGGGCGCGGCCCGAGAGAAAGGGGCGGCTCGGCCGAGCTTAATGGGCCGGCCGGCCCAAGAGGGCGGCCCAAGGCGCGCGCGGGCGGGGAGGGGAGAGAGAGAGCCGGTGGGCCGGGTCCATCCTCGCGTGGTCCCGAGTGGGACCCGCTTGTCGGCGGCTCGGCTCACCGTGAGCGAGGTGCACGCGGGCGTGCTAGGGTTTGGGGAGGGGGGGGGCGCGGCGCATGCGCGCGGTTCGCGGAGGACGCGGTGCGGCGGGCCCACGCGCAGCCTCACGGCTCGCGGTGGACCGCGCGCGCGAGGGGGCGGAGGGAAGCGGCGGACCGGGGTCTGCTTGACCCGGTCGCGGCCGAGGTGGCGCCGACGTGGCGCCTACGTGGCTGCCACGCGGGCCGGCGGGAGGTAGACGACGACGTCGGCCGAAACGGACGGCGGGCGGTGGCGGCGAGCGGCGGAGCGAACCACGGCGATACAGGCGAAAGCGAGCACACCGGGAGGTTGCACGGGACGAGAGGAGACGAGCCAACGGCTCGGATTCGCCGGGGGATGCTCGACGGCGGCGGATTGCGGCGGCGGCAACCGGCGGCAGGAGAAGGGGGAAACGGCGATGAGGTCACGAGGGGTCGATTCCCGGCGGTGAGAGCATCTACGCGGCTACGGGAATCCGTTGCTAGCGTCGGATTGGGCGGAGCTACGCCGAGCGAGGCCGGCGACGAGCGGCGCTTCCGAGCTCGGGCGGTGACGGCGGCGAGCACACGGCGGGCGGCGGCAACGGTCGGGGCGGCGCCAGCTAGCTACGGGGAGGCTACTCGTGCTACTACCCGAGTCTAAGGGGAGAAGATGGAACGAGGAGGGAGAACGGAGGGCGACACTACCGTGCGGGGAAGGGCGCGGTGACGAGAGGCCGACGGCACGGGAGCGATCTCTCCGGCCTCGGGCCAGGGAAGAGGAAGAAGAGGGCGCGCCCGGAGTCCCCTTCCGCGTCCTTGCTCGTGCCGGCTCCTCCGGCACACGCGTCGGCGGCGGTCGGCGAGAGGGACGGCAATGGCGCGGGCGGAAAACGGGGAAGATTGGGAGGAAAAAAAGGAGGGAGGGCGCCTGGGTTTATAGGGTGGCGATGTCGGTTTGGGGGAGGGGAACCGACATTGGACGGTCAAGCCAGCGAGCTGGCGCTCCGGCTAGCGGCCAAATCGGCGACAGGGAGGAGGGGAATGACGCCGGCGGAGGAAGAGAAAGAAAGAAAAAGGAAGGGGGAAAGGGAGCTTGTCCCTTGCCTCTTCGGGAAAAGGAGGAGGGAGCGGGGGCGACGCGGCGGGGGGGGGGGGACTCTGCCTCCGTCCTTTGGAGGCACGCGCGGGGAGTGGCGGGGCCGAGTCGATGACGACGGCGATGACGGCGGAGGCGGCTTGGAGCGGAGCGGCGACACGGGCGGCAGGCGCGGCAGGCGCGGCAGAGGCTGACGGCGGCGGCGACCAGGCGGTCGGCCACCACGGCGCGCGCGCGCGGGAAGCAACGGCGCACGGCGACGATTTGGTGGCGTCGGCGGGAATGGCAGCGGGGCAGGAGGGAGGGCTCGGCGCGGCTCGCGCGCTCGCGCGAGCAGCGCTCGGGCAGAGCGGGGGAGAGGGAGAGAGAGAGGGAGAGAGAGAGAGAGAGCGAGCCGGGGAGGGAGGGGGAGATGGGCCGAGAGGGATTCGGCCCATCGAACCCTAGGGAGGTAAAATAGACTTTTGCGGAGGGATTTGACTTGGGAAGGATTTGGATTCGGGATTGAACTCGACGATGGATCGGGGATTTGAGACCTGAGATGGCACGGGCACTAGACAACAAGCAAAGAAACGGATTTCGCAAATAGGATTTTTAAGAGCTAGTTTTCCCGCTAGGCGCCAAGACGGAACGGGCGCTACACCAGTTCATTGTAATGATGAGGAGATTGATTTTCATCCTTCCCCTTTTTTCTTGCATGTCCACTAAATAGTCATCAATTTTTCTAATTTAACTAGGAAGATGGCCCGCGCACATGCGCGGGCACTTTACTAAATTAGTATTGATTAAATTTGTATTATGAATCCTTATTATGTGGAAGTGACTTTTTTTACTAGGAAATAGTCTGAATTACACCCTTAAACTATAATGACAGTGCGAATGCGAATTGTTCCGGTTACATCTAAACTCGTCTATCACCATCGTTCGTTAACATATGAGTTAATATATTTTTTGTTTTGTTTTTTCTTTTATTATATATTTGATTCACCTATGTATGTTCATGGGTAATATACGAAGGAATAATCTATAATGTTAATAATTAGCATATCATTATATAGATGGGAATGATATAATTAAAAAGATATAATGTGGTTACATGCGACATTTTTGATGCTATATATCTATGTTTTTCCTTGCAAATACTAAGTACATATTTTTTCCTCTTTTTTGACAAATATTTTTTCTCTTAGGGTAGGTGTGCGTATGCCTATTTTTATGATGGGTGTGCACACGTTTATATATGCGCTCGAGATTGCCTTTAACATTAATAGTAAAAAAAAATGCTTTCAAGAAAATTGGCGAGATGGCGTGAAGCGGTGCTGTGCAGCGTGGCTTCTTCGACAGCCTCGCCAGGAGTGGTCGCTACTCATATGCACAATTTGTGGAAAATCTCAGAGCTGCAAAGGAAGAAAGAGAAAACTACTTGATGGGGCTGATCGTATACACACTTCTTTTTTTCCTTTATGACATCTCTTGTGTATGTACATAGTGAGGGATTACTTGAATAGATATAATATAATGATTGAAAATAATATATCCACTGGTTTATGTGTAAATAAACAGTCATATTTTGCTTTTCTTAATATATTTTTTCTTATATGTTCTCTAATTTATTAGAGCGTCAGGCGGCATCTTGGAAGTGCAAGAATGCTATTAGTCATAGTCGTAATTGATTACTTGAAGAGATCTAATCTAATGGTTAAAAATAATTTATCCACCGGTTTAAGTGTAAATCAATGGCTAGATGTTTTACTTTTTCTTATAACTTCTGTTAGATTTACCCTAATTTATTAGAGTGTCACGTGGCATCCTAGGAATGTATGTAGGTGTGTGAGAACGCTGTTACCCAATAGTTCCAATATATTTGTAGTCAACTGTGGCTTGGTGGTATCAATACTTACCTATCATTTGTTGATGGTTTCTCACTTAATATTGTCCATTATCAGTACTCGATAACACACTGCATATTAGATGTCATCTAATTATTAGGTGCATTAAGCACGGATGCCTCATAAGTAATTAATATGACTTGATAATTGGTGGATAGTGATTTGTATATGAAACTTATACACATAGGAATTAGTAGGGATATATGATTGATATATTTGGCTCTATTCCTAATTGATATGTGATTGATATATGATTGATACTATATGTTTTATATAGTAAATTTAAGGTTGAGTTCTAAAATCTTATCGGATTGGCTACTCCCTTTATGGGAGTGAGTAAATTTGTAGAACGCTGCTCATAATTTAAATTCTTTTTGTTTTTTGAAAATATAAGTCCAATTTAACTATGTTCTTAAGAGATATACAATAATATAATCTACAATTTTAATTTATTAATATTTTTAGTGGATGTTTTGATGAGATGCGCTATTTAGAATAAAACTTGAAATAGCATATTTTTACAACTTTAATTTAACATGGACTTTTTAGTTTTTCATCTAATCTAAGAATATAAGAAGAAAAAAAAAAGAAAAAGACTTACACGGGATACGTACGTACGTATGTACGTACATACGTACAGGTCCACGGGGACACCACGGGGGTAACGTGGGATTTTTTTTATAGATTGATTTGGGTTTTTCCTTAATAAAGATCTAATGGTTTAAAATAGTGGATCCACCAGATTAAATGAAAATCGATGGCTAGATGTTTTGTTTTTTCTTAGAATTTCTAGGATTTATTAAAGCGCCACGTGACAATCTAGAAGCGTTTATAGGAGCGCCACATGGCAGTTTAGGAACGTTTATAGGAAGTTTATTGGACTTTTAGTATATAATAGATATAAGATATATCATTTATGAAACATACATGTTGAAATTCGACTTCTACAGGTTATTTGCGCATGGGATTGAAATTCGATTCCCCTGTAAAGATGACATTATGAGCTGTTTTTTCAACTCTTCGATCAATAGCCCAATCGACATGAAAGTTCAGTTTTCTTGAATGGTAAGTAATTTAAGATGTCTTGCGCAATAGGACATGTCAGAAAAAAAAAGGGTGTTCTACAAATTTTCTTTTGTCGTAATGTGTGCACGTTACGATAGTTATAATTTGGTCTTAAGAATATTTTCACCCAAAGCGTGTTCATTTTTATTGTCCTAGAAGCAACCGGCCAAAATATGACTTTTGTGTTTAGGTTGTGAACATCATTGCTATAGCCAGTCTGCCAGTTGCAAGAGTTTGATATGCTTAATTCTTCTCGTAAAGCACTTTTATGCTTACTAGATTCCGTCTCAAATTTAAAGCTTTCACATATCGCAATCAGTAGCAAGTTATTAATTTAATAATCATATGAGGTCAGGGGTCCCACATGTCGGCAGAGGTTGAGTGGTGGTGGAGCATCGGTGCATCAGCCGTGGATTTGTAGGTGGTGAGCGGCGGGTGAAAACCTAGCCCGGCTTTGGCCGGGCCGACAACGATGGTTAATTCCCCTTCCTGATGGCGTTGTCGTGCTGTCTCACCTCTCAACAAGGGTGGTTGCCGGGCGAAAGCCCAGTCCTGGCTCCTTTGAGCCCCGACGAACGGCAGTGGCGGTTTTCCGTCGCTTCTCTTCTTGAAGATGTCATTTTGGCACCCCCTAGCAGTAGGGCGATCTCGTCTATGTTCGTTTATTGGTCTAGCGTTGGCCGGCCACGCTTAGCGGTGGCCGGTCCGGTGCTAGCCTTCTCCTGGTCGTGTGTGTTGACGCTGTCGGTGTGTGGGAGGTGGTATATTTTTTTTTTCCTGGTTATGACCCTCCAGGATTGTAATCTTGTAATTTTATTCCTACTCTATCAATAGAATTTCGCACCGTCTCGTGCGAGTCGTTCAAAAGAAAAATTATCTGAGGTCTGATCCATATTTATAATATAATTTGTGACCTCATTTTATTCGAATATTATTACATTACATTACATTACATATATTGAGAGAGATATATAGCAGGTAGAGATTGATCATGATGCATTAGCCCTCACCACTGTAGTTGGCTTTCTTGTCGTAGTACCTGTCCCAGATGGCGATCCCTCCGTAGTTGGGCTCCTTGTCGATGAACTGCTGCACGCCGTAGTAGAGATCCTTCTGGAACATGTACCCCTCGTCCTGCTCCGGCGACGCCACCACCGTCAGGAACACCGTGCACCGCGGGTACGCCGCCGCCCACTTCTCCCACGCGTCCTTGGGGAACATGGTGCACTGGTCGTCGCCGAAGATCCGGACATGGATGCGCGCGAACACCCCCGTCGCCAGCGCCGCCTCCATCCGGCTGTCCGGGTACGCGCACCTCACCGTCGCCGTCAGCAGCACGCCGCGGCCGTGCAGCTGCCGGGCAAGCTGCTCGTAGTGGTCGGCGCCGCCCTGGTCGATGAAGAAGTCGATGCCGTCCACGACGGCGTCGCCGAAGGGGCGGGGCACGCCGGCGCGGCGGCCGCCGAGGTAGGCGTTCCAGAGGTTATCGGCGACGTCGGAGGCCGACTGGGAGGACGGGAGCGAGTACTCGCCGCCCTGGCCGCCGATGGAGAGGAGGACCTGGACGCCCTTGGACTGGCAGTGCTTGATGTCGGCGCCGACGGCGGCGACCGGGTGGCCGGAGATGTCGAGACCGTACCTGCCGCGCTGGTAGCCGAAGACGTTGTAGAAGGTGATGACGACGATGTTGTAACGGCCGGTGTCGCAGGCCTCGCGCAACGAGCCCTCCTCCTTGTGGCGGCCCCAGAACACGGCGAGCTGGCCGACGTAGCCGTCGGCGGTGACCGGGGCGGCGAGCTGGCCGGAGACGAGGAGCAGCATGGCGGCTACGGGGAGGAGAGCCTTCATCTTCATGTTGCAGCAACGCACACGTACGTAGTCGTTATGTGTATGTGATTTGCATGATCTGAAGCAAGTAAGTTATTGTGATGTATATATAGGCAGACAAGAATGCAGCAGCAGCAGCTGATGGCTAAAGCCTAAAACAGTAGGGCCTCTTGGTAAACTATTCTAAACTCTCGAATATCTTTGTTGTGTGCCACTGCTAGGTGTGTCAAGTGGAATCTTTAGTTGATGAGATACGACCATTGACCTGTTATATATGATAACGGTGTCTAGTGATGGTCGATCCTATCCGGTTGGCCCCGGTCCAAAGTAAAACTAGCTTGGTCGATAAGTATGCTGATAAAGCAAAAGCTATTGTTAGTTTTTCCTGTGTGCCGTTAGGAGGTATGCATGCATGCATAGCTGGTGTTAGAAACAAAATTGTGTTTGATGTGCCGTAGTAGCCAGGATTTGCAATTTTGGTGACCACCCAAATTTTTTTAAAAAAATTGAATTTCGGTGTTTTGGCTGAAATTATTTGAAAATTTAACATATTTTTATTGAATCTAAACAAATTTTTACCAAGTTCACAAATATTTTAAAAGACCAAAAAATTCGGGGGGAGCTTTGTGCTGCTTGCCGGTAGCGATCGAAATTACCGAAATTACAAACCATAGTAGTAGTTGGAGTATTTCTTAACTCATTTTAAAAGCACGGTCATTCTCCTTCTTATCCTTAAAAACCTTCCGCCTTATAAAAAACTGCTCCCCCCTTTCAAATGAACTGCTCCAAACATAAAGCCCAAAAAAAACCATCACAAAAGGTCGAATATAAAAAATTAAAGCATATTTTTATATCTTGATCCCCATTACAATGCACAGGCATGCAACTAGTTAAGAAAAACAGGACAGTGCTGTGCAAATGATCGTTCAAAACTGTAGAGTGAATGCAAACAGGGCAGTCTAGTTCGCAAAAGGTTACTCTCTCCATTTCATATTATAAGTCGTTTGACTTTCTTTTATAGTCAAACTTAATAAAGTTTAATCAAGTTTATAGTAAAATATAATAATATTTTCAATACAAAACAAACATTGTATCAAAATATATTCAATTTTAAATCTAATGAAACTAATTTGGTGTCGTGAATGTTGCTATTTTTTTCCATAAATTTAGTTAAACCTAGGGAACTTTGACTATAAAAAAAAGTCAAACGACTTATAATATGAAACGGAGGGAGTAGTTAGTAATCCTATGTGTCCCTTTGGAACATAAGAATGACTCCCTTCTAAAATCTTATTAACTTCTTATGGATTGCCTCAATTCGTAGTTTTTTTAATAAGAAATTTTTAACATAAGTCCAACCTCATGATAAACTTATGTTGTGCTTTTTCTCTCCATATTTTCTCTAGGATTTGAGAAACCATAATATTCCAATTCTTTATCTACTTCTATTCATGTGTTTCTAATCTTTAGGTATATAATACATGTGTAATATGTAATTCTCTCCTATAATAAAGTTAGCAATCAATAAGCTTTAATAGGCGTGTTAACGGTGAAATTTGGCAATTGCCGTTAGTCATGACTGGGTCAGGGAAGGAATTAATGCCGCGATTATCGAAAATTGGTTGAAAAATGTATTGGAATGAGTTAGACTCAATATATCAACCACTTTGCTTAACATCTATCAGCTCGTTTAAATCTATCAAGTTTATTATTAATCTCGTACTGTTTTGTTTGAGTCCGATCTATTGGATTGTATTTGGTAGTTAGATATGCTCAAGTCAATAGATATTACTCATCGTTTCATCGGAGTTCCAACCGATAAGTTATCTAAATTATCAATAACTAAATTGTTTCATCAGTTAACTATCAGAGATAATATAATTGGCTAATTTTCTAATTTTATTGTCTTGGTTAGGTCTGATCTATCAAGATTGTGATCAATAAGAAAAGGCTATTAACAATTATATTCTATCTGGTTATAGCCGATGATAATCTATCTCTTCCTATAGAAGTTAATGATAATTTCCAATCAACTTGAAGCATCGGCCTGTATTCACAGAATATATAATTGTTTAATATCTTTCCTTTATTATTTTTATTTTATACTATCTCAGTGTTTGATCTATTAAGATTGATTTTAATAAGAGTTAGATTGTTTACAATTATATTACACCTAGGTCTTAGGCGATGTTTTTTTTTAATTTATTCTTTATACTTAAAATCCGTCGATTGTAGTCGTTGATTCGAATTTCTATCGTATGATACTATATCGGCCCCACGATATAATGTTTAATTTTTATCGTATTAGTTGTAGGATCAAACTAACTGGCACGCTCTGAACCCCGATTGATAGGACATGCACTAGCTAGAGTTGAGCAAATCTCTCAGACATTTATGGGTGCGATGAATTTTACGTCAACAAGCTGTTTAGAACGCTACGTAAGGATGAAAGGTTATTCCATACACAAACGACGACGTTGCATCGATCCTGCGTAAGCATGCGTTTGAACAGCTATCAGGAGATATGACTAAAGATTTTACTTTCACATGCAGTGAACTTTATTGATATTATTTTGGAGGATTACAAAAAACAATAACAATTTAGATAATCACCCTTATTTAATTGCGACATGGGATTACATTATTCCATATAGCTAGAAATTAAGCCCTATTCAATACTTGGTATATATATATATATATATCTCTCCATGCTCCCAATGGAAAAAGGAGTATATATATATAGGTTTTAAATAAGTTTTCCAATGGAGTAGTCGGTCTTCTTGTCGTAGTACCTGTCCCAGATCATCTTGCCACCGTAGTTGAGCCTGTCTCTGATGTACATCACCAGCGTGTAGTAGAGTGGCTTGGGCGACAGGTAACCCGGGTCCTGCTCCGACGAGGCCACCAGGCCGAGGTACACCTGGCTCGCCGGGTACGCCGCCGCCCACTTCTCCCACGACTCCCTCGGCGCCGCCGTGCAGTTCACGTCGTCGCCGAACATCCTCACGTGGATGCGCGCGAACACCCCCGTCGCCAGCGCCTTCTCCAGCCGCCGGTCCGGGAACCTGCACCGCGGCGTCGCCGTCAGCATCACCCCCTTCCCCTTCCCCTTGCCGCCGCCGTAGCTGTAGAGCTTCCTGGCCAGCTCGTCGTAGTGGTCGCCGGAGCCCCGGTCGATGAAGAAGTCGATGCCGTCGACCGCCGCGTTGCCGAAGGGGCGGACCACGCCCTTGCGGCGGCCGGCAAGGAACGAGTTCCAGAGGTTGTCGGCGACGTCGGCGGTGGAGCGGGAGGAGGGGAGGGAGTAGTCGCCGCCCTGGCCGCCGATGGAGAGGAGCACGACGATGCCCTTGCTCTGGCAGTGCTTGATGTCGTTGCCGACGCGGCGGAGGTCGTGGCCGGAGAGGTCGAGGGAGTAGCGGCCGTGGCCGAACACGCTGAGGAAGGCGATGATGACGGTGTTGTAGTGGCCGGTGTCGCAGGCCTCACGGAGGGTGCCCTCGTCGCCGTGGCGGCCCCAGATTACGGCGGTCTGGTCTTCGCCGGCGGTTGACTGGCCGGCGAGCAGCAGGACGAAGAAGGCCAGAGCCGCCGGAGTGCATGAACGGCGCCGGAACGCCATTCATTGATGAGTGGCTTTGATTTGGAATGAAAAATGCATATGCATGATATATATAGTACACAGCATAGGAGTATATGCGTAGCAGCTGTACTTATTGGCAGCTCATCTTTTTGACCAATTAGGCTAGCTAAGCTCTCTGATTTGCTCTTCAATATAATTTGCTGTGTGCCGCTCGATCGCGTGCAGAATGCAGGTTGCCAGCAAACAGTTGGTACGTGTACGTATACCTTGCATTGCCTAGCTGTTCATATGTATGGGAGTTCTACAGAGAGCGCGCGGCCGTTGAAGTTGTTCATCATCTTCTTTTAAAAAAATAATGAAAATGATTTTAGTGTTTGTGTTGAAATGTTGCTCATCATCTACATATTCATCCGGAAAGTAATGCATCCATTCATCTGCTAGTTAGCTGATCGCTTGAAGTAATGCATATGCATTGCATATATTATCCGCGTTCGTACGGTCGCCTGCAAACATGGACCGATGACTCGATCGTACGGACGTACCATTTCGATCGATCTCTTCAGGTTAAGAAACCAACAGCGGCTCGGCTCTGGATTGCTCCGCGCTGTCATGTATCGTTGCACATGCATGGCGATATTCTAACTTAGCCCTGTTTAGTTGCTAAAACAAAAATTTTCACACTGTCACATTGAATATTTGAATACATACATAGAGTATTAAATGTAGGAAAAAAAACTAATTACATAGATTGTTTATAAATTGCGAGACGAATCTTTTAAGCCTAATTGTACCATGATTTGACAATTGGTGCTACATTAAATATTTGCTAATGATAGATTAATTAGGCTTAATAAATTTGTCTCGTGGTTTCCTAGTAGAATCTGTAATTTATTTTGTTATTAGACTATGTTTAATACTTTAAATGTGTGTCCATATATTCAATGTGATAACCAAACCATTTGGGTGACATACATGTCAACAATAAGGAGATGTCTTGTCTAGATTTTATATCCACTTTCATCCTCTTATTAATTACTCCATCCATCTCATTTTAAGTGCAGCTATGGTTTTTCGCGTCCAACTTTGATCGTTCGTCTTATTTAATTTTTTTTAAAAGAATTTAAAAACATAAGTCACAAATAAAATACTATTCATGTTTTATCATCTCATAACAACAAAAATACTATTTATAAAAAAATTTAAATAAAACGGACAATCAAAGTTTTACGCGGAAACTTATGGTTGCACTTAATATGGGACGGAGGGAGTAAGTCCGTGCATTTATTGACGAGCATAATTTTATATCTGGTTGAACTCTTTTAAAACTATTTGGATGACATGTAAAAAAACAGCAAAAATCCCCTAAGGAGATCTATTCCCATGATTCTCTTACGGGAAACTATTTTAAACTCTCGAGGAAATTCTTTGTTTGTTTACATGTTATTCAAATAGTTATGAAAAATTTTAAAATTTTGATTGCGAATATATATACGTTTGTAGAGTGATTTATCATATATTAATATATCTTGTTGATTTGTTTAAAAAATTTATAACCATTTGAATGACATGTAAATAACAAGAGGATGTCTTCTCTAGAGTTTAGAATCCACTCACGAGCATCCTCTTATATTATATAAGTCCGTGTATTTATTTACGAGTATATGTAGAAGCACATCATTCACATTACATCCTTCTTTTCTACAAATCCTTACACATTAGTATTGGTCACCATGGTTAACTAATTTCCGGTCGATCGCAAGTTATAATTAACTATAATTAAAGAGCTTTTCCAGCGGAGTAGCCGGTCTTCTTATCGTAGTACCTATCCCAGATCATCAACCCACCATAGTTGGGCTTCTCCACGATGTGGCTGAGCACGTCGGAGAAGAGAGCCTTACGCGGCAGGTAGGCGTTGGCGTCCTGCTCCGGCGAGGCCACCACGCCGAGGTACACCAGGCTGCCGGGGTACGCCGCCGCCCACCTCTCCCACGACGCCCTGTGGTGCGTCGTGCAGCCGGCGTCGCCGCCGAACACCCGGACATGGATGTGCGTGAACAGCCCCGTCGCCAGAGCCATGTCCAGGCGGTGGTCCGGATACGAGCACCTCGTCGTCGCCGTCAGCAGCATCTCGAACTTGTAGTGGCTGAACAGCTGCCGGGCAAGCTCGTCGTAGTGCTCGGCGCCGCCCTGGTCGATGAAGAGGTCGACGCCGTCCACCACCGCGTCGCCGAAGGGGCGGGGCACGCCGGCGCGGCCGCCGCCGAGGAAGGAGTCCCAGAGGTGGTCGGCGACGTCGGCGGCGGAGGCGTTGGTGGGGAGGGAGTAGTCGCCGCCCTGGCCGCCGATGGAGAGGAGCACGGGGATGTACTTGGACTGGCAGTGCTTGATGTCGGCGCCGACGGCGGAGACGTCGTGGCCGGAGAGGTCGAGGGAGTAGCGGCCGTGGCCGAAGACGGCGAGGAAGGAGATGATGACGGAGGTGTAGAGGCCGGTGTCGCAGGCCTCACGGAGAGAGCCCTCGTCCTTGTTCCGCCCCCAGAATACCACGGTCTCGCCGGTGTTGACGGCGGTCGCGTGGCCGGCGGCGAGCAGCAGGATGGCCGCGACGCCCACGGGGAAGAAGAGTGAACGGCGGCGTCCGAACGCCATGATCATCGTGAGTTAATTAGCTAGCTGGCTTTAATACGGAGTACATACATTAGCGGTGAAGGTATAGTAGTTTATATAGTTAGGACACCATGCATGCATGCATGTTCATCTTTAAGCTGACGACGACGGGATCAAGATGAGATGAATGCATGCATGCATGAAAATCCTGCAGCTAGCAGACATGGTTGACCGACGACTGGTGGTTTGGACGCCATGCTTGACCGACCGATATGATACACCCTTCCATTTTGTTTGTTTAATTACTCTAGCCGAAAGTGTAGCTTCACAAACCAATGGCGCAGACCAGCCTCACAAATGGTGTACCCTTCGATCGGTTACTACTGGTAGAGGGTCTACGTACATATCGATCTATGTCAAAGGAAAGTAAGTTATAGGGTCTCTCCATCCGTTTGAAACGGTTTCATAAAATCCTTTCTTAACTAATGATGCCTCGGACAAGATCGAGACTGGAGCAAGGTTTATCTTACGTTGTTCAGATTTATCACATTCTAACTGTAAGTCCAATAACATAAACACCGTAAATAATAGAAGAACTGGTTAAAATTTACCACATTCTTTTTCCTTTTTTTCTTTTTTTTTCTTACCATATTTAAGTAGTGAGATGAGTTGAGAAAGAACTCATAGGCCCTGTTCCATTTACAACCCCCTATTATTTCAAGCCCTCCGGATTCTACTGATGTCGGTGGTCAACGAATGGCGAATCCAATTCAATGGATGCTATGAGTGAAATACACACAACGCGCTGTACATGTTTGATTATTCGCAGAAAGATATTATTCAGATGCGCGATTGATGTACAGTTATTATATATGAGACGTTCTGACCTCGTTTTACTTGAGCTACACATAATTGTTTTTGAAGGGATGAGCTACGCATAATAAATCTCGACAAAGCTCTGCTGATCTGCTACACTTCACATGTTCTCAGCTCGTTGATCCTCATCATCAGCTCACACACTCTGGATGATTGTTCGTTGTGTATCGCGACTCTTTTGTTTAGGTGGTGCTTGGATCCAGGGACTTAATTTTAGTATCTCTATTTAGACACTAATTTAGAGTATTAAATATAGGCTACTTACAAAACTAATTACATAAATGAAAGCTAATTTGCGAGATAATTTTTTTAAGCCTAATTAATATATAATTAGAGAATGTTTACTGTAGCATCACATAGACTAATCATAGATTAATTAGGCTCAATAGATTCGTCTCGCGAATTAGTCCAAGATTATGTATGGGTTTTATTAATAGTCTACGTTTAATATTTATAATTAGTGTCCAAACATCAAATGTGATAGGGACTTAAAAGTTTTAGTCCCATCTAAACAGGGTCTGAGTAGGACCTCCGGTCATAAATACATAACATTTGTATTTTTTTTTGTGTGTTTTGAAGTAATTTTCTGTTGGAACAAATTTGTAAACTATAGAATCGGCAACTATAGATACTTTGACCACTATTTTCATCAGACAATGTAAAATAAAATACTTTGACCACTATTTTCATTATAATATATAGAAATATCAGTAAATATATGGTTTTATTGAAGACTCTACTCTACGTTATCGTTTTGGTCCCCTAGTCATGCTGTTGCTTGTGCCATGTTCTGTTCCTCGTGTGGGTCTTTAGCCGGTTTTCCTCAATTAACCGCGCATTTGTGAGGTTTTCGGGCCCGATTTTTCTTAAAAATTAGGCCAACTCTCTTATGCTTAAATGAAAACAGGCTCTTCCTGTCATCTTTGAGGTTTAACTAAAAAATATGGTTTTATTGAAATACATTTTTAAGATTAATGTATACATATTATCTCAATAATTTATAAGTTATTCATAGTCAAAAAATTTAAAAAGTTTAACATCAATCTTGTACCAAATGATAATTATTTTTAATCTCAAGGGAGTAATTAAATAATTTAAAAAATGTGATTGTCAGTTTTTCGTGTTTTGGCGGCTAAACTCTCGTTGCGCCGAGTTTATTTCCAAGGCAGCTAATCGAGATATGCAAAGAGCGGCATTTTTATCTCCCTACAATTTTATTTCGCACGTTAAATTAGCAGTGAAACATAAGCTGACAAAGTGATGCATTACAACCAGACAACCAGACAACCAGTGATGATTAATTTATTAAGCATCTGAGATCTGATCCATACATAACCCTCTTTCTTTTTTCTTTTTTTTTTTGGGATATGCCAACATAGCTTCTGAGACCTCATTTTATTCGTCCATTATTGAAGTACATCAAAATCACAATGACAATGTTACAGAAAAGGAGGTGTCTTTATTCAGATCTCTTACACATAATGGTAAAATCGATCCAGTCTTCACTTCAGGTAGCTAGCAAAGACGATGATGACTAATTAACCCTGACCAGTGTAGTTGGCCTTCTTGTCGAAGTACCTGTCATAGATGGCCAAACCACCATAGTTGGGCAGCGACCTGACGAACTGCAGCATCTCGTAGTAGAGATCCTTCTGAAACATCCACGCGCTGTCCTGCTCCGGCGACGCCACCAGCCCGATGTACACCTTGCTGCCGGGGAACGCCGCCGCCCACTTCTCCCACGAGTACCTCGGCGACATGGTGCACTGCGCGTCGCCGAACATCCTCACATGGATGCGCGCGAACACCCCCGTCGCCAGCGCCTTCTCCAGCCGGTGGTCCGGGTACGAGCACCTCGTCGTCGCCGTCAGCACCACGCCGACCCTGCCGCGGTAGTACTTGTTGTAGCCATTGAGCCGCCGGGCGAGGTCGTCGTAGTGGTCGGCGCCGCCTTGGTCGATGAAGAAGTCGATGCCGTCCACCGCCGCGTCATCGCCGAAGGGGCGCGCCACGCCGGCGCGGTGGCCGCCGAGGTAGGCGTTCCAGAGGTTGTCGGCGACGTCGGCGGCGGAGGCGTTGGTCGGGAGGGAGTAGCCGCCGCCCTGGCCGCCGATGGAGAGGAGCACGGTGATGCCCCTGGACTGGCAGTGCTTGATGTCGGCGCCGACGGCGGCGAGCGGGTGGCCGGAGATGTCGAGGGAGTAGCGGCCGTGGCCGAAGACGTCGTAGAAGGTGATGATGACAGTGGTGTAGCGGCCGGTGTCGCAGGCCTCTCTCAAGGAGCCTTCCTCCTTGTGGCGGCCCCAGTAGACGGCGAGGCCCGGGTCGTCGGCCGTCGCCGGCGGCGGCGCGGCGAGGAGCAGCAATGCTGCTGCTGCGAAGGGGAGGAGTGCGTGCACGATGCCCATGTTTGCAGCGATGTAAAGCAAGTTGCTGTGTGCTAGGCTGATGGTTTTTGCCATGTATTTATAGAGACATTTAATTAATTTTCTGGTGAAGCTTCATGTCCTCTTGTGTGGTGTTCGTTCGTGATGTGCATGAGGATAAGTTTAATGGATTCATACACGTGGATTGAAGGTTATGAGATGTGAGCATTTGACTCGATGATCGGCGGCTAGTTCGTCGGTGCTGCTCGATACAGAGCTTAATTGTTTCAGTCTTGTTGATAGGGCTTGAAGGAGAACAGGTGGATGGCAATGATCTCAGGTCGTTTGCGTAAAGGTCAGGGAATTAGGCCACTATGCTTTTCTTTTTTGGTGCGTGGGATAATAACCTGGTGGACACAGGAGAAGTTAGCTAGTCTTTTGCTGTGTGCCGCTGCCTGTATCGTAATAACAGACAAGTTAGCTAGTTCATTTTTCATAAACTAGGAAAGTGGCCCGCGCGGATGCGCGGGCATTATATTATTGAAAGATAAGATTATTGTTTGTTCGAAAATTTTGTCTTATAAATTAAGGGCAAACTAATGTTTGGATAATGTTATTTTATAATAATTTAAGGGTTCTATTTTTCTTAAGTATCTTAAAAAAACCATTCACAAACTTTTGAATAGGAGATGGATTAAGTACTTATGACTTTTGAATCATGTTTTTTTTTCTCGAGTAAATAAGAAACTATTGCAAGTTAATTATTATACAATCCATTTATAGAGCAAGATACTTAAAATTCTTATGATTAAATCATCTCATGAACACGCATGATATAGTAAGAACGGAGGAAAGCGCATGCATGGAAAAAAAAGAAAGGGAAAAATAAAAAAAGGGAGAGGAAGCATACGTACCCACGTACGTAGGTGCGTACCTATGCCCCGGGAGGAGAGGTGGAACCTCGTAGTATTTAGTTTGTTCTAAGATCAATTTAATCTAATGGTTTATAATATTGGACATACCGATTTAAGTGAAAATCAAATAATAGATATTTTGCTTTTTTTCTTAGAATTTTTAATAGTTGCTTTAATTTATTATAGCACCACGTGGCAGTTTGAGAGTATTTTAAGAAATTTTAAAGGACTTAACACATGTAATTAGAATATTAACCACATAATATATATGCATGGGGCATATGGTATTATTTATTCCAGCTTCGTCCATGTTTTTATACATCTAGAGAGAAATTAATTATGTGGCTAGCAAGCCATTAGATGTCTAATTAATAGCAATTAATTTTTACACCTATTTACAGTTGTTCATAGTAGCTCTTACATATTTATCTTACGACTTTGATTATCCGTTGATCCCCAATTTACTGATCACCATGACTCGCATGAAAAAAACATGTACTACATAGGATTTAGAATAGCTTATTTATATGATAGCTATTTGAGGGTACAAATGAATGAATTGACTTCTAAAAAGCTAAACTGTTGTTTAAAAAAGACACTATTTAGAAACTTGGAAAGCATGCAAACGAAAACCCAAACTATGGAATTGGGAAAAAAAGAGGGTTAAACTCTCTTATAGCACGCTTGTCTTAGTAAAAGTTCTATTAATATTCGTTAATATTATGCTCACATTTATAACATAATAATTTCTTTCATCTGTACGAACATATAGTACAAAATCCAAATATGACATAACACAATACATTATAATTATTCTATAATCAACTCTTAGTTTCAGGTTAAACAGAGCTAAGTGTTGGAAAAAATTCAACCCGCGGTGCTTAATTCTTCTCTCACGACATCACACCTTTAATTTTCTTTACATGTTATTAATAAAATTAATCAACTCCATATATGACTTGATATGTGGCAAAGTGGTAGCGTAGCGGCGGTCGTAATCACCTTAGATGCCTTAGACACGACGCTTTGTCACGCGTGCAAAAGGCAAAAGTGCAGACGTGCATTGTGTAGCGGGCCAAAAAAGAGAACTTCGAAAGCTTTATTTATAAGAAAACAATAGACCCGATGATTTAAATAATGGGTCCACCGGTTCTAGTGTAAGTGTAAATTAGTTAATATAGATTTTAAATTGTTAATTTAATGGGTACATAATATAATATAATAGTATAGACTTTATTTTGAAACAATGCATTATTGGAGAATAATAGTCCAATGTAATAAAAAATAAATCCAGTGATTTAAATAATGAGTCCATCGGCTTAAATGCACGTATAAATTAGTTAATATAGATCTTAAATTGTTTATTTGATAGGTACACAATATAATTGTGTAAACTTTATTTTTAAATAGTGCATTATTGGAAAATAATAGCACAAAGTAATGAGTACACCGGTTTAAGTGGAAATTATTAATTTTATGGGTAACATATAATGGTCTAAATTTTATTTTTTTAAAATTGTAGAGCTAATTTAGTTACATGCAAGTTGTACGATGGTAGATTCTATATTTGTAAAATTATGATTATTTAAAAAATATATATCCATATATAAATAGAAAAAAGAAGAAAAAAGGGGAAAAAATAAGCGAAAGAAGCGTACGTATGTATACAATATAATGTGTGAACTTTATTTTAAAATAGTGCATTATTTAAAAATAATAGTACAAAGTAATGAGTACACCGGTTTAAATGAAAATTATATTACATTATTAATTTAATGGGTAACATATAATGGTGTAAATTTTATTTTCAAAAATTGTAGAGCTAATTTAGTTACCTATAAGTTGTATGATGGTAGATTCTCTGTTTATAAAATTATGATTATTTAAAAAATATATATCCATTATATAAATGGAAAAAAGAAAAAAATAAGCGAAAGAAGCGTACGTACACGTACATATGTACACATATAACTGTGTAAACTTTATTTTAAAATAGTGTATTATTTAAACATAATAGTACAAAATAATGAGTACACCAGTTTAAATGAAAATTATCTTACATTATTATTAATTTAATGGGTAACAAATAATGGTGTAAATTTTATTTTCAAAAATTGTAGAGATAATTTAGTTACCCTAAGTTGTATGATGGTAGATTTTTTGTTTGTAAAATATAATTATTTAAAAAATATATATCTATTATATAAATGGAAAAGTAAAAAAAAGGAAAAAAAGAATTGAAAGAAGAAGCGTACGCATGAATTATGATTATTTAAATATATATATATATATATATCTATTATATAAATGGAAAAAAGAAGAAAAAATGAAAAAAAAAGAGAAAGGAAAGAAGAAGCGTACGTACTTAAAAAGAATGTACGTACGTATATATCTAGGGAGGAGGAGAGGTGGGGCCATAGTATTTGGTTTGGTTTATTTTAAGATCAATTTCATCTAACGGTGTATAGTATTGGACCCACCAATTTAAGTGAAAATTAAGGGGTAGATGTTTTGCTTTTTTCTTAGAATTTCTAGGATTTTCTCTAATTTATTAGAATGCCATGTGGCGACTTGGGAGTGTTTGTAGGAAGTTTAATGGACTTTTAGTATATAATAGAAGATTTTATCGTACTGGGTAAAGTACCTCTAGGGTCCTATAAATTTACACCTCACATTTTGATACCTAAAGATACCTAGTAAAAAAATATCAAGTTTTTTATATTATAAAATATGATATCTTTCAGTATTTTCTCAATGATGGTAAAAGTACTCTTATTTTTAACACCGATAAAATTACACCTAGCATATATACTCTCTCAATCCCAAAATAACTCAACCTCCTAGTACAATCAATCTGAATAACTCTCTATCTAAATTCGTTGTAAATGGATCACACCCACTATTAGATTGAGTTTTTTTTTTGACGTATGGAGTATGTGGTATAAATAGTTAAACAAAAATATTAAAACAATCATTAAGATATTTTGTGATAATATAACTTAGTACATAAACATGCAACTAAAAATTCGACATGCTCTAAGAGAAGAATCAATAACAATATTTTGCAGTCCTAAATTTTGCTATTTTTCCCATCCAAGGGCATATCACAATCAATCTACGACTATTTCAAATTTCTCTACGACTATTTAAGGTTGCATGCAAATAACAGGTGTAATTGTATATAGGCATAGAAACAGAACATGTAAATGCAGAGTATTCAAGTTGAACACTTCACAAAAAAACAGAGCATGGAAAAACAGAGCAGTGCTCTCTCTTCAACAGAGGACGTAAAATACAGAGCATTGCTCTTCATAGGGCATGCATGGATGACTAATAATTACTCCCTCCGTTTTAGGTTATAAGACATTTTAACTTTAATTAAAATTAAACTGTTTTATCTTTGACAAAGTTTACAGAGAAAATAGTAACATTTTTAACCTATAACAAATTTATTATGAAAATATATTTAATTATTGATTTGATGAAACTAATTTAGTATTATAAATATTACCATATTTGTTTATAAACTTAGTCAAATTTAAAATAATTTGATTTTGATCAAAATCAAAAATATCTTGTAACCTGAATCGGTGGGAGTAATCAAGAGCGACTGATCGTGATCCATCCGTTATTTCGCACGTGCACATATATGTATCGAAAAAGTGGCAGAGGAAGGGTCCGTTCATCTTCATCTTCATCCATCGATCGGCGCTGGAGAAGGCTTTAGCTTGAGAAACAGAGGATTGATGCAGCTGCAAGCACGCAGGATCATCCATTGGTCCAAAAGCTTCCTACCTAGTTGCAAATTTTCATTCAAGAACAAGGCTACCAATTTGCATCCAGCATCTATATATATATGCGACCTAATCTCATCATTGATCACACCCAACAACAACACAATCCAACCATCAACCATACTACACCAGAACACAACAATGGCGTCCCAACGCCGGCGATCATCCGCCGCCGCCATCGCCGTCTTCTTCTTCCTCCTCTTCTTGTTAGCGGTGTTCTTCCAGCCGGCCGTCGCCTACTACCACCCTCAGGGGAAGAGGCAGACCGTCGCCGTCTTCTGGGGACGCAACAAGGCCGAGGGCTCTCTCAGCTCCATCTGCGACACCGGCGACTACAACATCGTCATCATCTCCTTCCTCAGCGTCTTCGGCCATGGCAACTACTGGCTCGACCTCTCCGGCCACGACCTCCGCCACGTCGGCGCCGACATCCGCCACTGCCAGTCCAAGGGCGTCTACATGCTCCTCTCCATCGGCGGCGACGGCGACGGCTACTCCCTCCCTTCCTCCAAGTCCGCCGCTGACGTCGCCTACAACCTCTACCACTCCTTCCTCGGCCGCCCACGCGCCGGCATCTTCCGCCCCTTCGGCGACGACACCATTGTCAACGGCGTCAACTTCTTCATCGACCACGGCCCCGCCGATCACGACGACGATCTCGCCAATCGCATCAACGATTACAACCAGAACATCCATGACCCCATCGGGATCATGCTCACGGCGACGGTGAGGTGCGCGTACCCTGATCCGAGGATGAAGAAGGCGCTGGACACGAAGCTGTTCACGCAGATCCACGTGAGGTTCTACGACGACCCGAGGTGCTCCTACAACCACGCGGGGCTCGCCGGCGTCATGGCGCAGTGGAACAGGTGGTCGGCTAGGTACCCAAACAGCCGGATCTTCCTGGGGCTCGCGGCGGCGAACGTGACGGGGAAGAACGACATGGTCGGCGTCGGGGAGCTCAGGCGGAAGCTGCTGCCGGCGGTGCAGAAGACGGAGAGCTACGCGGGAGTGACGCTCTGGAACAGCTACTACGACTCGCTCACTCACTACGGCAGATATGTCAAGCACTTGGCTTAATTTAATCAATTAATTTAAGCTCAGATCAACCAGCTATAATAATCTACTACAGTGCATGCAGCTCAATCACTATCGCAGTAATCACGGCGTCATGGGTTTACTATAGTAAACTACTCCTACTTAATTACATGTTGTTTGTCGTTTTTTGATCTTGCTAGCGAAAGCAAGTGTTGTTTTTATTTGCACAACTCTAGTGTGTCATATATGCATGTGTGATCGATGTATCTGTACTTTTATATTTCTTTTTTTTCTTTTTTTGTAATTGTGTATGTATTGATGTATATTGAAGTTGTACATGATGTTAATTTAATGAATACAGATTTGCTAAATGTTATTCGACCGAAATTTAGGAATGAAATGAAATAATTAATGGTTACAAATGTATCAAAATATTGTTCTTGCTCATTGATAAGGAAAAAAATAACACAAAAAAGTAGCCAGGAGGGAGTCACCAACCACCTTACCTTGAGAAGATCCTGATTTAAGGTGAGTTTAGAAATCAAAATTAGCTAGCGGAGATGATCTAAACAAATTAGGATAAAAAATCATCTCGTGAACGAAATGGAAGGTTTTTCTAGAGAAACCTACAAAGAAGAATCACATTCTCACGGTGAGGATGGACGGCTTACAACACGAACTGACCCAAGATGGATGAACTAGACTAAAAACTAGGGTATTATATTAAAAGAATGATTCAATTGGCTAATTGTGTTGACTATAGATTGTGGTCTCGATTAAATAGATCATAGCCATTATAAAGAGATTGGTCCTACCTCGACATAGCCTTTTTCATATCGTATTAGGTATAAATCAACTAGGACTCAGGAAACCCCGGGTCCACACAAAGAAATGCACGAAACATCGTAATTGGACATGGAGTCGGCCTCAACCAGACTGACCGTTGGAATCTCTGGACGGTCTGGCCTCATGCCGTTGGTTAGTACAACTGTATGCCACCGATCGGACTGGTCCTGTGCAACTTGCTATACTTATCATAGATTTAAAATTTGAGTGTCAACACAATCCGTATATACTTGCGGACCGAGAAATTTAAAGACCACAATACAAGTGATCGAGCTGATGTTTCTCAGATGTTCCGACTCAGCTAGCCAATGGACTTGGCGTCAGTGAGTATCCCTAGTGGAGCTGCACCTCATAGAATGCAAAGGCTGTCGAGTTGCAAGCTCTCCCTCATACCCTCCTCCATGACCTCCGCGCGCTATCGTATGTCGGTCACGCCCTACAATGCCTCTTGCAATGCATGGCGAGATCAGTCACCTTCTACGGTACAGAGTTGAGATCACAATGTCCTCTTATCCTCGGGTTGAACACGCTCTTGATGTCTCCTTCTAAGAATCTCTCGCACACCCTGCACAATGTTCTCTCTCTACATGATTCGATACTTTCCTCTCCTAATGGATAGGATATGGGAAGGCCAGACGTTTCGCACTCCAAGTGGAACCATATAGTCATTCCTTATTAGCTCAAGGTTCCTTCTTTGCCTATATACTTAGGCCTTGTACACATGCAGAAACTTTCCATCCTATCACATGCATCGAATATTTGGACGCATGCATAAAATATTAAATATAGATAAAAAAACTAATTATATAAATTGCGAGACGAATCTTTTAACCTAATTGCTACTTGATTTTACAATGTAGTGCTATAGTAAACATTTGCTAATGATAGATTGATTAGGCTTAATAAATTTATCTCACAGTTTATCTGTGTAATTTATAAATGTGTTTTTTTACCCACGAGCTTAACAGGGCCTTATCCATATAGCGGAAAATAGCCCAACTATGGATAACGAGGACGTTGTAGAAGGTGATGCCTGTAGCAGTTGGTGTCGCAGGCCCCTCGCAAAGGGCCGATCTCCTATGGTACTTGTAAGTTAATGGATTCATGCACGTGGATTGAATTGAAGATATTTGTTGTTGAGATATGACCATCGAGATCATATATACTCCCTCCGTTTCACAATGTAAGTTATTTTAGCATTTTTCATATTCATATTGATGTTAATGAATCTAGATAGATATACATGTCTAGATTCATTAGTATCAATATGAACTAGCATGGTGGCCCGCACAGATTGCGCGACTAGCATCATTATATTTTCTCTTATATAATATCATATATGTTTTCTCATTATATTATTCAAATATATTAAAATGATAACATAATTTTAAATTTTGCAATAACTTTACAAAACTACTAATGTGTAATATTCATATTGTATTTTATATACGTGTTAGTTATTAATTATTTTTAATATCAAATTTTCGTTATTTGTAAATTATATATATTCCTATATAGACTCTAGACTCGTCTTTTAATATTTCTATATAGACTCTATGCTCTTCTTCCAATATTATTTATTTTTATTTCTGAATTTTTATTATTTCTAATTGTATTTCTATGTGGACTCTAAATCCATCTTTCAATATTCTTTAATTTTTAATTTCGAATTTTAGTTACTTCTAAATTGTATTCCTATATTGACTTTAAATTCTTCTTCCTATGTTTTTCTAAATTTCGAATGTTGGTTATTTGTAAATTGTATTTTTATACGGACTCTAAACTCTACTTTTAATTTTATTATGTTTATTCCAAATTTTAGTTAGTTTTAAATTCCTATATGAACTCTATACTCTACTTCTAATATTCCTTATTTTTTAATTTCGAATTTCTATTTTTTTTCTTAATTGTATTTCTATACGGACTCTATACTCTACTTCTAATATTCCTTATTTTTAATTCCGAATTTCAGTTATTTCCTAATTGTATTTCTATATGGACTCTATAATCTACTTCTAATATTCCTTATTTTTAATTCCTAATTTCAGTTATTTTCTAATTGTATTTCTATATGGACTTTATACTCTACTTCTAATATTCCTTATTTTTAATTCCGAATTTCAGTTGTTTCCTAATTGTATTTCTATATGGACTCTAGTCTCCTCTTCTAATATTCCTTATTTTTTAATTCCGAATTTCAGCTATTTCTAAATTATATTTCTATATGGACTCTATCACTCTAGTCTCCTCTTCTAATATTCCTTATTTTTTAATTCCGAATTTCAGCTATTTCTAAATTGTATTTCTATATGGACTCTATCACTCTAGTCTTCTCTTCTAATAATCCTTATTTTTTAATTCCGAATTTCAGCTATTTCTAAATTCTATTTCTATATGGACTCTGCCTTTTCTTTTTCTCTCCGATTAATGTGAGAATTTCTATGCCATAAGAGCGAACGTGGAGGCTCCTTTTTCTATTCCTTTAATAATATAACTAGTATGGTGGCCCGCGCAAACTGCGCGGCTAGCTACCAATATTCCTTATTTTATATTCCAAATTTTCTTTTTTTTCTAAATTGTATTTTTATATAGATTGGAAACTCTTATTTTTATATTTTTTATATTTTAATTTTATAAATTTCAGTCATAAATTGTATATCTATATAGACTCAAACATCTACTTTTATTTTCTTTTTTCAATTCCAAATTTTAGTTAGTTCTAAATTGTATACTGAAATGGATTCTAGTTTTTTCTTTCAATATTCATTTTTTGAATTTCGAATTTCAGCTATTTAAAATTGTACTTCTATATGGACTCTATTATTCTTTTTCTCTGATTCCATATTTCAATTAGATATAAATTGTATACTAGTATGAACTCTAGACTTCTCTTCCAATATTTCTTATTTTTTAATTATCTATGTGAATTGTCCTTCTATATGGACTTCGATTAATATGAGAATTTTTAGGCCATGAGAGCAAATGCGGAGTCTAATTTTCTTAGGCTGTGTTTAGATTTAGGAGGTGAAAACTTTTGCCCTGTCACATCGGATATACTGATACACATTTGAAGTATTAAACATAGTCTAATAACAAAACAAATTACAGAATCCGCCTATAAATTGCGAGACGAATTTATTAAGCCTAAATAATCCGTCATTAGCAAATGTTTACTATAGCACCACATTGTCAAATCATGTAGCAATTAGGCTTAAAATATTCGTCTCGCAAATTAGTCGCAATCTATGCAATTAGTTATTTTTTCGCCTATATTTAATACTTCATACAAGTGTTTAAACGTTCGATGTGACAGGGTGAAAAAACTTGTCACCGGATATAAACAGGCCCTTATTACTTAAATAAGTTAATGGATTAGTTCTTAATCCAATTGGTTAAATTAGAAATAAACTTTGTGCATGTGGTTTGTTTGGTCGTTTCCATCTCAAGCTTTTTTTACTCCGATTTCTATAGTTACTTTAAGCTTCCGTAAAAAAAAGATTTATATTAGTTATATAACTATTATGGCTGTATTTAGTTGTTTAGGTGTAAAAATTTTGAAGCATACGGACACACATTTGAAGTATTAAACATAGACTAATAACAAAAGAAATTACAGATACGGCCTGTAAATTGCGAGATGAATTTATTAAGCCTAATTAATCCGTCATTAGCAAATGTTTACTGTAGCATCGTATTGTCAAATCATGGATTTCAGCTATTTAAAATTGTATTTATATATGGACTCTATTATTCTTTTTATCTGATTCCGTATTTCAGTTAGTTATAAATTGTATACCAGTATGAACTCTAGCCTTCTCTTCCAATATTCATTATTTTTTAATTATTTATATGAATTGTTTTTTTATATGGACTTTGATTAATATGAGAATTTCTAGGCCATAAGAGCAAATGCAGAGTCTAATTTTTTAGGCTGTGTTTAGATCAGGGGTGAAATTTTTTGCCTTGTCACATCGGATATACGGACACACATTTAAAGTATTAAATGTAGACTAATAACAAAATAAATTATAGATTCTGCCTGTAAACTGCAAGATGAATTTATTAAGCCTAATTAATCGGTTATTAGCAAATGTTTACTGTAGCATCACATTGTCGAATCATGGTATAATTAGGCTCAAAAGATTCATCTCGTAATTTACATACAAACTGTGCAATTGGTTTTTTTCGTTCACATATAATACTCCATACATGTGTCTAAACATTTAATGTGATATTTTTGGCTAAAATTTTTTGGAATCTAAATACACCCTATATTAAATCTAAACTGTTATATTTTGGATCTACTATAACCTAATGGTTATCTTTTCTCGTTTTCTTGATTAACATTAGAATTTCTATTTTTCTTGTCCGTTTGCAATTTTTTTTGTCTCTTTCCAAAATCTTCTTGTCCGTTTGCAACTTTTTTTTTTGTCTTGTCCGTTTCCAACTTTTTTTTTCCGTTTACACCACACCCAATCTTTGTTTTTTGTCCGTTACACAAAACCTAATCCTAATACCCTTCTATTTTTCTATTTTTCTTATTTTCTTTCGATTAACGTGGGATTTTCTCGACCGTGAGAGCGAACGTGGAGGCTACTTTTTCTATTGCTTTAGAGATATAATAGATAGATATGAGAAATGCTAGAATGATCTACGTTATGAAACGGAGGAGGAAGTACATATTGTCGTGTATGCATGATGTGTTCTTGATAGGAGTAGCTTGAAGAAGAAGATACAGCTGGATCGAAAGCGTTGGTCTCAAATTCTCTTATCCGATCCGGCCGGTCGTTTGCGTAAAGGCCAGGGAAATAGGCCCCCACTCAGCGCTTGCAGCATTTCTTCCTTCTTCTGGCTCTGGGTACTAGTACTCAGGACTCTGGAAAGGAAAATTGATTTGTCTAGTGTTGGTGGTAAACTGGTAATAACCAGATATAGCATTGCAGCTTAATTAATAGTCTTTTCCTGTGTGCCGCCGTTGGCTGTACTGTAATCTGTTAAAGCAGAGTTCGTTTTCGTTCGCGGGAAACACAGACAGAGCAGGAAGAGGATTTTAATCTCTCGAGAGGATATCCTCTCGTTGTTTGCATATCACTTAAATGGTTATAAAAAAATTTAAAAAAAATTAAGAAGATATATTAATATGTGATATATCACTCTACAAACATGCAAGTAAAAATTCAACTTCTACATCTCGCAACGAAAAAAACAAATTTGACTCTAAATATACGTTAACTGGCTGCGGTTCAATTTGTTTTTTTCGTTACGAGATGTAGAAGTTGAATTTGAACTTATATGTTTGTGGAGTGTTATATCATATGTTAATACACCTTTCTAATTTTTTTTTAACTTTTTTTATAATCATTTAAGTGACATACAAAGAATGAGGGGATATCCCCTCGAGGGATTAAAACAGTTTCCCGAAAGAGCATATATGTATGTAGTAGAACTAAAACAGACTAGTCAAACTCAACAGAAAGAGCTCATGCTAGCTGCTAAGCTCCGGATTACACCCACCCGCCGTGGATTGCGAATTGCTACTACCTAACGATCAATCAATCGATCGATCAGTCCAAAAGCTTGCTAATTAGCTACTAGCTAGTTGTTGCAAATTTTGCTAGCTTAGCTAGAGCTACTACCACACGTATATATATGTACATATATATATATGCAAGCTCACTTGCATGCACCTAATTAATCTCATCAGCATACACACGATGGCGTCCCAACGCCGGCGATCATCTGCCACCGCCGCCTTCCTCCTCCTCTCCTTGCTACTGCTCCTCCAGTCAGCCGCCGCCATCCCTCAGGGAAAGAGGCAGAACGTCGCCGTCTTCTGGGGCCGCAACAAGGCCGAGGGCTCTCTCAGCTCCATCTGCGACACCGGCGACTACAACATCGTCATCATCTCCTTCCTCAGCGTCTTCGGCCATGGCAACTACTGGCTCGACCTCTCCGGCCACGACCTCCGCCACGTCGGCGCCGACATCCGCCACTGCCAGTCCAAGGGCGTCTACATGCTCCTCTCCATCGGCGGCGACGGCGACGGCTACTCCCTCCCTTCCTCCAAGTCCGCCGCCGATGTCGCCGAGAGCCTCTACTACTCCGTCCTCGGCGGCGACCGCCCCGGCGCCTTCCACCCCTTCGGCGACGACACCATCGTCAACGGCGTCGACTTCTTCATCGACAGCGGCCCCGCCGACCACTACGACGACCTCGCCAACCGCATCAACGACTACAACCAGAACATCCGCGACCCCATCGGGATCATGCTCACGGCGACGGTGAGGTGCTCCTACCCGGACCCGAGGATGAAGGCGGCGCTGGACACCAAGCTGTTCCGGCGAATCCACGTCAGGTTCTACGACGACCCGAGCTGCTCCTACAACCACGCCGGGCTCGCCGGCGTCATGGCGCAGTGGGACAGGTGGTCGGCGGCGTACCCCGATGGGCAGATCTTCCTGGGGCTCGTGGCGGCCAACTTGACGGGGAAGAACGACATGGTCGGCGTCGGCGAGCTCCGCGACAAGCTGCTGCCGGCGGTGCAGAAGACGGATACGTACGGAGGAGTGATGCTCTGGAACAGCTATTACGACTCGCTCACTCACTACGGCCGATACGTCAAGGACTTGGCTTAATTAAACTCAGATCAACCAATAGTTAATTGAGCCTGTGCATGCATGCAGCTCAATCACTATCTCAATAATCACGGTGTGTTGTGTGTTTCATATAATAAAGTACTCCAACTTACATGTTTTTTTTACGAAATTGCTAACCATCTGTCGATAGAAAATCTATCATCTTGCTAGTGAAAGCTACTGTTGTTTATTTTTTTTAAAAAAAAATCATAAATGCTCTATAGATGTTTCTGTAATTTCTTTATTTTTTTTCCTTTTTGCAACTGTGTATGTAGTGGTATTGAATGTGTATTTGATGTTTAATGAGAAAACATGGAAATTATGACGGAGATAAGTCCGATGTTAACGTTATTACTGGTCAAAATTTAGAAAGTTTAACTACATATGTACTAGTTGTATATTGCCCCCAAACAGAAACAAGCAACATTTTAGAATGGGCATAGACACTTTTGGCCACTAATATACAAAATAATAAGGTTTGCCATGTAAAATAATTGACATCAGTAGATTTTTCAAGAAAAAAATGCTTAATTACATATGAATTTTATTTTCAATATAAGCATTTTGTGTTTTCTCAGGAAAAAAAAATTGATGGTTAAAGATGTAAAAAATAGTTATTGGGAAGAGAAAAAAAGAACACATAAAAGTAGCCGCTAGTCCTAGGTTATTACTTCTATTATGCTATATATAAAATACTTTTATACTGCTGGCATCTGAAAAAAAATCCAATTATTCCATTTAAAATAGATGAAAATTAAATTATTAAGTCTAGCTGACTAATATTAGTTTGTGTGCATGCCAATATAATTCTACAAAGAAATACAAGAAAACATTATCAATAGTAATTTTAAAAAACGATCATTTGGATGGGGCCAATAGAAAACTGCTAACTAATGGTGAAAGAAAACAATTTTGACCAGCCAGCTTTGACGAGTCATATTCCATTCCGCTGGCTGGACAGGAACTGCAGTGTCTGAACTCCGAAGCGGTAGCCAAAAGAGTCACGCCCCAATCGGATGAGCTCAAAATGGTTTATAAATTAAAAAATATTTTACAAGTAATATGTTTATGTGTGTTTTTAAGTGACTTAACAGTAAATACTAAAAAACTACTTTAAACATATGTGATTATTTATACTTTCCTTAATTTAATGGATGTCGTTTTCTTGAAGTTTAGCTTTGCCAGTGAGCTGTCCTCCGTGCTAATCAGCTCCATGGGCCAAGCCGGAAGGTTACTGTGCTGGCCCTCATGCCAACCTCTTTCTTGCTGGGCCAAAATACCCCCACAGTGCGTTCATGAAAGGCTTAGTGGGCCGGTCTAGTAGCAAGCGTCACTCTACTAGTTCTGGTCTAACTTACAAGCACAAGAAACCAAGTTCAGGCCTACATGAAACAATATGCATAAGGCGTTTGGTTCGAGCCAGTTTTTTTTTAATATCTATCACCGTTTATTTCATAATAATAGTTCATGTGCTAAGCTCTACAATTTGACTGTACTGAAGAAAGGGCAATGATAAATTTGAAATATAGTATCGATATTGCAACAGAACCATTTCAAGTATTCAACATGCATCTTAGAAAAAAAAATTCAGTACTGTCAACAAGCATAATAAATGTTTCATTCTACTTTGTTGGAAAAATATTTCCTTGCAGTGAATCATAATAATACCACAGTGCATAAATTATGTGGCTATAAAAGAGTTTTGCATAAACTTACTATGTTATTATCCAGAAGGATATCAAATTGACGCAATGCATTCTCTTGGATGGCCTCCACTTTGGCAAAATACTAAAAAAAAAAAAAAGCCAACGGTGTCATATTCTCCATCCGTCCCATAATATAAGAGATTTTGACTTTTTTGCTTGCACCGTTTAACCATTCGACTTATTCAAAAAAATTTTAGAATTATTATTTATTTTATTTGTGACTTATTTTATTATTCAAAGTACTTTAAACACAACTTTTCGGGTTTTATATTTGCACAAATTTTTTAAATAAGACGAGTGGTTAAACAGTGAAAGCAAAACGTTAAAATCCCTTATATTATGGTACGGTCTTATATTATGCGACGGAAGGACTATTACATAACGGAGGAGTACGTGTCATGGTGCCAAGTGCCAACGTACTAGTGTTTCAACTCTGGTTCCATCGACATAATGAGCTAGCTCATCGTCACCAGCACTTGTCTACTGCTACAAAAACATTTCATGTCAACGCCATCCGCCCATCTCCTAACTAAGTTGGTATTTGGTCGGAGATAGTTGAATTTTTTTATCAAATGGTCCTCCACTGTTCAGCATAAACAACAGCTGAGAGTATATATACAAACCATCAGCCTGCAGGCTACATTATCATCCCCGGGTGCATAACCATCTGACCTCATAGAGCCTGAAAAAATTGAGTAAAAATGATCACTAGTCTTAAAAACAACTGCAGCATGCACACAGTAACAGTATACTACTCTGCAGGATACACATGTCCAAATCATCGCCACAAGGTAATCATCTTAATGCTAATGGTGTGCAATGCGTCAACCATAAGATGACATCCACTAAGCCTTATGGAGAAACAAGTGCCCCAATGAAGACCCGGCTATGATCTCACCATGTCTCAACCCCACAAATGCTAATGCATCCTAAATTTTTATCCAGCATCCAGTGGATGTTGCTTTTGCTCACCTTTGGCTCCCTAAGATAACTACACCTTCAGATTAGTAATACTAAATCATGCAAATTGGTTTTTGTTTTATCTGCATTGATGTCTCTGTTGCTGCCATCACCAGGATCACCTGCAAATTCGTCAAGATAAAAAGAGAGATGGAATTCTTATCGCTTAAGCTTTTGAGTTAATTGGCTGGTTCGTTCTCTCACAGGCATCTACATCGCAACCAAGATAGAGCAATATAGAAAGCCACATGCTATTATCAGTAAGAAGCCCTGAGTTTTTAAACCATTAATAAAATCAAACCTGGATATAAAAGCTCTGGAGACTTGAATTACCTGTCAACTTAATCTTTTAGCACAAACTGCTGGAGTGCTGGCCCATCAACTTGTGGTGGTCTCCATCATCACACACCGAGAATTATCTCCACATATTTGATGATCAGGCCGATGAAATGACAGCTGCTAATCAGGGTAGGACCCTTGCTATGTGAACCACAAGAAATGGAAAATGGAACTCGAGGAAAAATATTTTCTTAATTCCAAGTTAAGCAAGGACAAGCACTGACCATCTGCATTTTTGCCATTGAATTATTTACCTGAGGAAATGGAACAACTGTCACTTCCAAATGGTATGGGTAACATAGGATGCAGAACACTGGGCATCACTTGCAGCACATTAACATGCCCAGTTACCATCGCAAATGAACAAAACTGCTCACCTAGCATGGTAGCACAAACCATGTTCCTGTAAACACCAAGCTAAAACACCACTGAATGTAAAATTATATTATATCAGCAACAAACCACAGAATGTCCTTTTTGTGGCAACCATCTTTCCTGAAGTTGGAAAAAGCCAGGGCAGTTTTTGATGTCTCTTCAGGTCCAAGCTCTCATGGACTTGAGTTTAGCATCCTGCAAGAATCCACATACAAGTCATGAGCTATACGACACTACAGCTTGTATTTTCAACATAGCAGTTATTTTTTTCAACATGGTGGGGAACAATAACATGAAACTTTGCTTCCTGCAGGCCAGCCAATAGCAAAAAAGTAACAGTGTGAACTGGTTTGACCTGATCGAACCGTTTCTGCTGTTGCTTTCAACCATTCCATATTTTTCTAGAATAATAACTGAAATCCCAATATACATTGATGGAAAACATGTTCAGAGCAAAGAAAATTAAGTACAGTTCTCCTGTTTTTAGTAAATATAGGCGACCTTCTTGGTTCTTCTTAAGGGAAATGGAGAAGTTAAACCAACGAAAAGGGAAAAATAACAATGAGCATTTTCCGATAGAAGATCATTTCAAGCATTAAGCATTGGGAATAAGGTTGAGTCAGGACTTCCAGTTATCTTCAATTCAAAGAGTGGTACTCGCATACAGAAGATCTATTGTGTACATAACCAATTGGAAATTTCAGTTTACGCAATAGTCACACTCGCGTTTCAACCAAGACACCCTCATATTTTTTGTGAATGTTATATCACTCAGCACCGATTAAGAAACTTTACATGAGAATTAGTTCAAAGGGTTGTGCCGTTCGAAAAAAAGTTCAAAGGGTTGTAGGTGTATATCTGAGAAAAGGACCTCACTTAAGCCATACAATCGATAGGCATGGAAACAAACAAAAAAAAAAAAGGTCAACACACTGATGATGATTGATCAGTCCTAAAGAGTGAATCATGCCACAGCTAGAGAAGCAAACATGAACAGCTCTTATTTGGGTATAGAGTCAGGGTTTTATTAAATCCATTATCTAAAAAAAATGAGCAGCTCTTATACCAGTCAGAGACTGCAAGGACAGAGACAGATAAAAGAGTCACAGAAACAGACAAGAAGGCATTGCCACCTTGCCAGGACGATGAGAAAAAAAGAGAGGAAAAACTGTTGAGTTCTTTATAGTGGGATAGAGCAGTGTTGCAGCGTGTGGGAACCTCCAAAAAGTAAGATGCCAAAGATAATGAAGATTGAAGCCGTCCCCCACCAGAAAGTGAAATGCAACACAGATTGCAGATAAGTGCCCTCCACATCAGAGCTCCGTCTGTGAATGTTTTTTGGTTGCTCCCTGGCCAGTAACCTCACAAAAAAATAGGGTGTAATTTATGCTAAGAGAACCTTTTGAAAATAAAAACTACTAATCCTACAATGGAGAAGTTAGGTCATGAGAATAAAATACCTATCAAGACCCTACTGTCTAGATACCTGCCGTCACATAACTTTCTTCTCCATGCAGGAAAAAAATCACATACAGAAGTCAACAAATAAGTAACAGTTACACTTATACGGTTTGTGCCATAAGATCAATTACTGTATTGAACACATAAACAAACTTCGATGCAACATATTTAGGGTTATTTCTGATAGAGAAATATATTAAAAAAAAATATTAAAACTCCAAGACAGATGTCCATTGTTTTAAACAGCGCACCGTTATGGACAGCAGGTATCTACCTGAATATAGTGCCTGCCATAGCGCTTTGTATGGTTCCTCTTTAGAACCTGCAGGCCTCTTATCAGCAGTATAATCAGTACAACAGACATCAGTCACAAGTCAGTACAGGTCCACGAAAGCCTGTTCATCTGCGGCTCAAGTTATCTCAAGCTAGCTCAACTAGCATTATTCCGGCAAAAAAGCTCAACTAGCATTGGGAATTGGGAGAACTCCTTTTTGCAAGGTAAGATAAATGGCACAGTGTACATTTTCATATGGTTTGCATTGGAGGTGTGTTCATAAGAGACATTTTGCTGAGCTTAGGAAAATGGCTGACAAGTGACAAGAAAATAGGGATAAAGTTCTCCATGCCAAAGATAATGGCTGGCAGAAAGGCAAATGCTTTTCTAATCTAGAAGAAATAAAATATGGAAATATCCAGAGAAAGACTTTGACGCACTATATACCTGGCCTGTGACATGAATGCCTCTCTCGAAAATGTGTGCTTCCTTGACAAACAACAAGACTTTGTGAGTTTCTTAAAATTCTGTAAAAAAACAAGCATCGTTAGTAGTCAAGTTCAGACTTCAGGTTTGCTGTTTTATGGAAAGGTGCTAACTGCTAATAGTAAGTGTGATGATGGCTTATAAAACTAAAATTAGCTACGATGGCTTGTGTTTTTGAGAAATGTAGCAAGATCAGCTGCTAGCTTTAGTTTTTTTAATATTTAATAACATGTAAAACAATTTTATCACTGAAGAGTCTGAAAATAGCCTCAACATCTGAAAGACAAAGTCTAAGATCTCAAGGTTTCTCTAAAATCACCCCAACACGTCATGCGACCCCGCAATAGCTTCCACTCCTGCCTATAAATAGGGGAAAAGCTAGCAAACCAGTACCACAGCCAAGACAAACTGGCTTCCTCTCTCCCTAATAGCAGCCTTCCAATTGGTCTCGAGTTGATCAAGGCTCTAAACGTGAAGCTGGAGCCAACAAACTCAAAGGGGACGGAGAACACGAAGAGTGGTTCCCATCCTATCCAAGGTAGAAGCGAACAACGTTAGCGTCGCAACAGCCCAAGCCCCAACATGGTGACAGTGAGAGAGGAGATGCGCAAGGGACCATGGACAGAGCAGGAGGACCTGCAACTGGTATGCACTGTCCGCCTGTTCGGTGACCGCCGTTGGGATTTCGTTGCCAAAGTATCAGGTTTGAGGGGTGGGGGACCTGCAAATTAGGTAGCTATTTTGCAATCCTTGGCGCAAAGTCGCAAGCAGAAATGTCTTGGTCTCTAATCCAATATCTTCATACTTCATCCTCACTATGTCCATGAAGGGCTCAATAGGACAGGCAAGAGCTGCCGCCTCCGGTGGGTGAACTACCTCCACCCTGGCCTCAAGCATGGGCGCATGTCACCGCAAGAGGAACATCTTATTATTGAGCTCCATGCTCGTTGGGGTAACAGGTATGATAAAAAAGATATTCTGTATAAGAAACTTCTCTAAGCTTTTGCAGTTCAATATAACAGATATTCACTCTATGCATAGGTGGTCCAGGATAGCACGGAGGCTGCCAGGGCGCACAGACAATGAGATCAAGAACTACTGGAGGACACACATGAGGAAGAAAGCCCAGGAGAGAAGGGGTGACATGTCACCCTCGTCCTCCTCGTCGTCACTGGCATACCAATCCTGCCTCCTAGATACTGTGCCAATCATCAGTATGGATGGAGGAGACATTCATGATGATCGCAGCTGCATGGCAAGAGTCCTCAAAAGCACTCAGAGTGTCATGGATGGATATACCATGGATCAGATATGGAGAGAAATTGAGGCACCAGGGGCACCTTCCTTGCTGGGTATAGATGAAGGGAAAGACAAAGCATGCAGCAACCTCCCATGTCCACTTCTGACATCTACCATGTCAGACTACAGCTGCCCTGAGGTATTCTGGAAGATTGACAATGAAGGAACAAGGATGTTGGCTACACAATCTGGTTATGGAAAATGAGGACCATGCTATTGAAGGCTAAAGCCATACATCAAGATATAGGCCAGGTTTCTAAGCTACATATGTGCTTTTCAGCTTTGCAGTACTTATGTGGTTATATTTGTGTTACTATGGATCTCAATATTTACAGATCTACTATAACATTATTGGTGTGCTCATGATGTATGTATGTAGAATCTAATGTGCAACATAGCTTGTGTGACTTGCCTTTGACAGTATGGAACACAATACCACTTTGTATGAATGGTATAGTTTATTGATCAAGTAACAGATTATAAGGTTAAAAGTTCATATCTTAAACTGATATACTTTCTAAAGTTAGAAATTGTGCTCACTCAATTGGATATACAGGAATGTATAGTAAATTGTTTAATGTATGTAAACTGATGAGAAGTCGTTAGTGATTTGGTGATCAAATGGGAAGAGTAGAACAACAATTTAAATATGGTTGTAAAACTGTTAGTACAGTAGAAGTGTGCATCTTTACATGGATCATAATCTCTTCCTGGATATGTATCACAGAAACTTGAAAAGTATGTATAACTAAAAGACGCACCTACTCCCAAGATAAAAAAAAAAGAGAATCCAAGCTCTAACCTGATAATATGGAAGAACCAAAATGAAAAAGGAAATGAGTTGATTGCTCAAAATTAAGCTTGGTTTCATAGATAACAAATCATTAGAATCACATGTCTTAAATTGTTCATAGCTATGTTTATTATATTCTCATTTCATCCCTCAAATTATACAGTTTGCACGTATTTCCCCACTAAACATACAGATCGAGATGGATTACCTAAATTAGAAGCAATTTTAGTGGAGCAAATGCAAATACATGCTATATGAAAGCTAAAGAGTACTAATAACAATATGCGCTCTCAGGTTCATGTCCAATAGAGATGTTAGTGAGACATAGACTAAAGAGAACAGTAACAACCTATGTTCTTACGCTCTTTTGTCCAATAGAGATGTTGGTACATGCATGAACTTAGTCTACAGTGTATGTTCTGATGCAGGTCAGAAACAACAAGAAGAAGAACAAGCAACACCTATATTTCTTAATGGGACCGACAAGATTAAAGCAGAGACACTACCTCAGTGGCATATCATTTCATCTTTTAATAACAAAGTCATAAAGTATTGACAACAGTCAAGATTAGAAATAAGTTGCAGAATAAACAAGAAATTTTAATGATGTGATATGGTAAAGAAAAGGTGGTGATAAGTGGGCTGTACCTGGAGCTCTGTGTTAGCTACTTTGTTGAAACTGATCCTGCAACTAATTAATCATATATTTATTCTAATTGAATTCTAGGATAGTGCTTGGACCACCTAAGCCCAATCATCGCACTATCTGTCTATCCATAGATTCAAAGTGGTAAAAAGGTTTGATGTGGATATGAATTGTAAAGTTTCTTTCCTTTCTCTTGTTCTATATTAAAGAAAACAATATAGAGAAGAAAAGGCGACATATGTTGGAGGTACATGCATCCCTATAATGCTGTGCACAGAGAAAATGCATAAGGAAAGAAGACAACTTCACAAGTGAAGACACCAGTTTAAGTAATACGAATGCAGTACTAGCAGCGGCAGAGTACCAGACAATACAATGGTGTTTTATTCCGTTAATTCAGTCACTTCTGTCATAAATAAAGAAACAAACATCCTCTTTTTGGTTCATTTATGACTCCTAAAAAATAATTAAGAGAAGAAATCAAAAGCACCACAAGATCATAAGATCTGATTTTGTGATGACATGTTGCTACTTGCTAGGAATACCAAAATGCTACTTGCTCACTGAAGTTGAAGGAGATGGCACTTAAAAATGATAAATGCCAATATAGAGTAATACATAGGGAGAACTCCCCCTAGCAGGACCATTGATCGCTTGGAAAGCCTGCAAGGCAGTAAGTGGCCAACAGATCAAAGTTCTGTCCATTTGTTTGGGTTAAATAGACATGTGTAGCAGGACTTAAAACACTTCACTCCAAACTATTACCCAGTATGACTTCCACGGCAGATACTACACATGGAGTACTTTCAAATATTAATATGCCATTTTCAGATGTGGTTGCTAACTCCTAATTAATAAATAAACTAGCTATTCTATATGACAAATACTATGTAAATGAAAATGATCCTGCATCAGATAAAACATACATGCTCCATGAGGCATGGGTAAGATCCATGGATAAGATAAGCCATACACAGGGAAGGGTACTGAACAACTACAACATATTTTTTTGAGAGAAGGCGGGAGTTCTGCCGTTTTATATTATGACAGGAAGAGAAAAAATACAGGGTTCCTTAACAGGGTACTATTATAGAGATGACAAGATACAACTTGTAAAAAGAACTAAGAGGCTAGAGAGCATCAGTTCTGCCACAATATGACAGTTTTGACACTTCAGAAAGAAAAAGGCTTCAGTGCAACCCATTGCCAGCAGACATTATTAGGGGGGTCAGGGGGTAATCAAGCGCAGTACACCAGAAATCTAGTCAATGAATCTTAACTTAGCCTTTCAACATTTAGCCAAAGATCTTATTCTGTCACCTAACATTGTGATGGTGATAGTTCAATGTCCCAAAGAAAGTTCTCTAATGACAAGTTACAAAGAAGTTGGTATATAATGGGGAACGTGAAGCCTATGATCAGACTAGGCTCTCTCAATTTATTGTTAAAAATAACCTGTAACTAAGAACTTTAATATACAGAAATTTCATTCCTTCAACTTATCCAGTATATATGGTTCCCATAAGTGAACATAATTAACTTGCATAAAATGGTCCAATGATGACATCAAACTGTAGATTTTATGTACCTAACTAATAATAATCATATCTCAAACGTATGCGCCACTAGTATTGCAGATTGCATTTCTAGAAAACATGACCAAACGGCCTAACTTGGGATATATTAGTTAAGACTATAAGACTATGTAGTTGCAATCATATCGATATCAAATTGTGACCGGTTCCACAACCAAATAACAGATGAACCCAAGGTTGCCCACTTCATTCCATTTGTTATATAGTATAGTAAGTTGGTAAGTATGCAGATATCCTCACAGACATCACACCCTCCTATTGCTTAGCTGTTAAAAGAAGAAATCGAGGCACTGGGTCTTTGGATCCACAAGCACTCTGCAACATTTGCAACTAGCTACAATTGCCATTACAAAGATACAATTTCGTTAATGTACAGCAAGCTCTTATGTACAGCAATAACATGACAGTAGATGCAACCAGAAGGGAAGGGAGATCGTGGGATAGCAGCGTCTCTTGTATGCTCACCTCGTCGCCGTCGGAGATGACGCTGGAGACATCCCCCCTACTCTACTCGTCACGGAGCAAACGCCCGTGCCGCGGCGGCGGTGACGGCGGCGGCGAGGTGGGTATGCTGGGGCCTCTTGGCGGCGGAGTAGTTTACCAGGCCTTCAGCTATTGGGCCGTGCTTTACGGGCCTTAGCTAATTAAGAAGCCGAAGCCCATTACATATCACCGCGAGTAACCCGCTAACCCACTTATAGACTAAACTAAGTAGATATTTAAAATTTCTAAACGATATCGGATGAAAGCAAAACCTATATAAAAGTTGTAGATATAAACTAGATCTACATTTTTGTAGTTTACAAACTTTTTATTTGAGCTTATATGTGATGTTAAGGGCCTGTTTGGTACAGCTCCAACTCCTAAATTTAGCTCCAGGAGTTGGGTCTGGAGTGGAGTTGTGGAGCTGCCTAAACCCAGCTCCACAACTCTAGTTCATTTTGTGAGAGAGCTCCACCCAGCTCCACTCCTAATTTTGGTGGAGCTGAAACTGTTTGGCTGAGCTCCAGCTCTAGGAGGGGTGGAGCTGGACCTCCTAGAGCTGGAGCTGGAGCTGTGCCAAACAGGCCCTAAATATAGATTATAAGTTCGGATGACAGTAGTGTCAAAAGAATAGCATCTGCTTCCAAGACAAAAAGTGTTTGTAGGTGAGATAGTAAGATAACTTTGTGTGAAGAGAGAGATCTTGAATTCGAATATTGCTTGCCCCATGTATATATGAATATGGGTTGAAAAGATAATGTGACATGTGGGAATGAGAATGATTGTATTGGAGCCTAATAAAAATACCTTTTTTTTTAATTTTTTTAACACATGTAAAAATAAAAAAGGATGCAACCCTATAGTTTCACATAGGTGCCGGTTCATGACAACTTGTAAAAAAAAGGATGCATCTCTATGTTATATAGGTGCTGGTTCTTAAACCAACACCAATGACGACTTGGGTCATTGGTGCCGCTACCATAACTGGCACCTATAAGCCTGTTAGAATTGATACCTATGAGTTTTTATATAGTAGTGATAGTACGCATATGGTACTCCCCTCGGGTTATAAATGTTGGATGCAACTGATTTTAACCATAAAGTTTGATCATTCATCTTATTAAAAAATATTTATTTTGTACTTTTAGCATAACTAATACTTTTACATATTTGCACTAAATATTTTTATAATTTTATAAGACGAATGATCAAACTTCATGTGGTTAAAGTCACTACGTCAAATAAATATTTATGACAGGTTTATTTGACGTATTTGACATTATCCCTCCCTTTCTATAATAATAGATAAAACCCCGCGCGTTACTGCGGAAAATTTTGCATGATATTGGTAGGATTTGTTTTGTAGATAGACAACATAACTTTATATACTTTATAAAATTTGCATCTTTGATTGATCGTTGAAAAAAGCTATAAGCAATTTAGATGATGTGATTTATGACAATTAAATCATAGATTGATCAACTAAAAGAAAAACTAAGTTGATATGGCTTCATGAGGGGAGGAAAGGTAGGGAAACAATATAGTTGGATCATCCAAAGACAAATTTAAGGTGTCGTGGTTTTGTAAGAGAAGAAAAATGAGGCAGGCAATTCGGACACCATGCGTTGCCACGGGAATTAAAGCTGATTTGATTGAAGCCAAATTATATCTTGATTGACTAAAGAAGTATATATGTGTAAAAATAAAAAAAATAATAAAGAGTAAACAATAAGATATCAACAGAGAATCTAAAGTTGTATTTGCATGTTAATCCATTAGAGTAAGTCATAAATATAGGCCCCGTTCTTTTCTCTAACAAAAGCTAGATGAAAATTTAGATATTCGTGGCACGCTTTTCAAACTGCTAAACGGTGTGTTTCGTGTAAAAACTTTTTTATATAGAAATATCAGATAAATATATTTTTTAAGTTTGTAATAATTAAAACTCAATTATTCGTACGTTAATTGAATTTTAATGCTAAGTTACTTTTGGGCTCTCGGCTCGCAATCTGTTGGGTCTAAATTGAATGAAAGAGATAGATTTGATATTGTCGACGTTTGATGTCTCGACTACGGTATTTGGACAGTATGGGGATCGTTGGTGCTAGGATATACGCGAGACTGAGGTAAAAGAGACGGAGACGAGAATTTTTATACAGGTTCGGGCCCCTGAGTGGTCAGGTAATAACCCTACATCCTGTTGGCCGGAGCCGGAGTTGCTTTTATTCACCATAATAACACCAGTACAATATCTGGGTAGCCTATCGAACTGTTGTCGACATGGCGGTCTGAAGGTCTGACTCGTAGTCGACAACAGGGTAGCCTTCCTCCTCGAATCCGTGTCCGGCGAGCTCAGAGATAGCGCTTTCGTATCTCCTGACGGTATCCGGAGACACCGTAGGGGAATAGCCATGCCTATCCCTGAAGTCGATATCCGGCGGCGTGTCTTGGCGTATGTAGGCTTGTATGTTGTGGCTTCTGGTGGGCGTGTGTTGATTGTCATGGGTGTCTTCCATGGTCCTTCTCCCCTCTCCTCCTAGGGGGTCTTGTATTTATACTCATAGGTGTCCCCTTGTCCAAGTAGAACTAGGGAAACCAATATGGATACAATCCGAGTAGTCATTGTCATTTCCATGTAGAACTCTGGTTGTCTTTCCTTATCCGGAACTCCCTCGAGGTCAGTTTCCGTATAAAACATGGTATGTGGTGGATCCTGCCGAGATTTAGTCAACTACTATTAGGTATGTGATATCCATAACCCTGACAGATATAATAATAGAGAAAGTAATATGACTAGTCCTGACCTCAGAAGGCAGGACTAATTATTGGTATTAGATTATGTGAGTTTGTTGCATCTAAAAAATATACCGATATACTCCCTCCGATATTTTAATGTATGACGCCGTTGACTTTTTAATTAACGGGTGACGACTCGTCTTATTCAAAACTTTGATGCAAATATAAAAATACTTATGTCATGCTTAAAAACATTTGATGATAAATCAAATCATAATAAAATAAATTATAATTACATAAATTTTTTTTAATAAGACGAAAGGTCAAACGTTTACCAAAAAATCAACGGCGTCATACATTAAAATACGGAGGGAGTACTAGTTAATATGATTGAGTCAACCCTCCATGATGGTGCTTACACAATGTGATAACGACGACTCGACGAGGGAGAAGATCGACTTTGAATTATTAAAAGAAGACGATCGCGACTTAATTACTAGCTGGTGGCCTTGGTGCTCCTTATTTTTTCTCTTATAACTAATGGGCCGGTGCATCGGAAAATATTTGATACTGTACTATTATATGCAAGCAGATTAATCTGCTCCAATATCCTAGAAGCAACAGGTTGTATGCATCATGATGAGCACATGCCATCTATTTAGAAATCTCTAGATGTTCTCGTTAAGAGTAAATATAAAATCCTAAGTTGATACTAGCTAGCTAGCGCAAAAAAAAAAAAACATTAAGTTAGTTGTTCGTGAAAGTGGACTCAATTTGAAGAAGCAATGTGTTAGGAGCACAATACATTGCATGGTCTAAGAACATGTATGGACGGTTTCAATAAGTTTTCATGGAGAGACCGGAGACTGAAGTACTGAACATGCAACATTGCAACATTAACTTGATGGCTCATAGTTTTTCCGATCTTCAAAGTACCTCTCAAGCAAATTCAATAGGGAAATTCGAATAATACAACTGCACACTTGGGCCACCTCCTCTTATGTTCCTTTCTCTCTCTCTTCGGCCCAACCTTTCACCTCCCTTTGGCCATGTCTTCCTCTTTGGCCGGCCCCATCTCTTTTCTGATTTTTTTACTTTTACATTTTTATTAAATTATCCCCAAATTTAAATAACACCTATATTTTACATTTTTCAATAATCTTTTTTTGAAAATTTTCAAATACACCTCACACTCTTTGGGGTGTTGCCTTTTCTAAAAGTCGCCCTTCCAAAGGGCGTTAAGGAATCTAAATATAAATTTGTTAATCTAAATATAAATTTGTTATCTGTAATTCAAACAATTTCCGCGGTTTTTATTGCTAAAAAATAGTAATGCTTATTTGACACTTTAAGTGATTTTAAATGGAAAAGTGATAAACTAAAAAGTTGTAGGTCTCATGACTCTCATCGAGATTTACAATTTTTATATAAACTTTGTCTCCATCTGATAACATTTGAAATGTAGATATGAGGTTTTGTTAAAATAGGTTTAGATTTTGTAACAAATATTTGGACATCTAAACGATCTTAAATTAAAAGGTTGTTTATTACCAAGTTGTAGATCTTCCTGAGCTATACAATTTTGATATAAAGTTTGTTTTCATATGACTTTATATGTTATATTTTTAAATTATAAAATTAACAAGCTATATTGAAAATTTACATTTTAAGTCCCTCAACGGCTCAACGCTATCTGGAAGGGCATTTTTTTTTAAAAAAAAGGCCCTCTAGCAGGGCGTGAAGCGTCTAGATTTTAAATTTCTAGAACAAAAAATTAGTATTATAAATATTTTAATAAAAAATGTAAAAATAATAATAGTAAAACATAAGCTCTTTTCTCCCCTCTTCTGTAAGGGCTAAGGCCCAGCCTATCCAAACCAATACTATTGTTGTCAGTTTAGCCTTAATATTTAAAAGTTCAGGTTTGTATGATGGAACTTTTCATTTTAAGATATTTACTAAATTGTTTTATGTACGAACAAACAATAAGCAGTGAATTAAATAGTGATCAATTTGTCTTTCCATTAAGCTCAATGAACCTTTTTTGGAAGTGAGTTCATTTACTAGGCAAAATTTACTAATGCACTGGTTCAGCGTAAATAAATTAAATGATGCACCTGAACCATGGTTCAGCGTTTATAATTTATTAGACATAGTCCAGCTCAACCCCACCTGGCTAGGAAAGCACAAACATTATAACGTGGTTTGTCTGATAGAAATAGTAAACTAATCCAGTTCTGAAGTTGACTTGTGAGTTCTGATCCCATTCACAATATATAATTGCAATTACGCAAGCACCCTCATGGCTACTCCTCTATAAGTATAAACTAAGTGAGAGTAGAAAGGAAACACAACAAGGTTAGAGGTTTAAGAGAGCTGATTTGAAGGAAGAATGAGGAGGAGCACTGCGGTTGCGTTCTTCATTTGGGCCATAGCCATGGTGATCTTCATGGCTGCCCTCCTTGCAAAAGGTTAAATTGATCACTACTCTCTCATGCATGCTTCTTTTAATTGGGTGCTCTCTCTGTCCCCTAAAAGAGTGTAGTTTTAGTCCGAGAATTTGTCTTTAAAATAATACTAGTATTAGTTTTAGTCAAACAATTTGTCCCTTTAATACTTCATCTATCTACTTTTCATAGTCATATTTCATCTTGGCACACAGACCAAGAATAAGTAATTCTACTTATCTTATCATCCATTTAAACATGTTACTCCCTCCATTCCAAATTGATCTACATATTTCATAGGTACACCAAGACCAAGAAAAACTAATAATTCTCTCATACTATATTTACTCTAGCAACAAACTCAATGCATACACCATCCCCACTATTTCCTAGCCAATAGCAAATCAAGATATTGCATGTGGGTTATAAATACTTGTGTGCATGGATACATGCATCAATGTCCATTTACTCCAATGCAAAAATAACGAATAGACTTAATAAATGAACACAAATATGTAGATCATTTAGGAAGAATAACCTCAAAAAATTATATGTAGATCAATTTGAAATGGAGGGAGTACTAGTTATTCCTCGTAAACAAGCGATTCATTAATATTTACATTTCTCAATACCGATGTAACCAATCTTGTGTGGAAGAATGGAGAGTCACGCATTAAATCCAAGAAAGTCATCAAGAGGATATATTGTTGGATTGAAATAGCCTATTAAAAATAAAATTTTTAGATTTGAAAAAATATGACTACCAAAAGTAGATGGAAGGAGGATAATTTTTGAGTGGTTCATTAAACTTCTTCAATACTAGTACTTTATTTTTTTTCTCGGTTTTAGCAATTGAACAAAATATTACTTCACCATCCTCTTTTTCTCTCCCCCTCTCTCGTTCTTTGTGTATTAATGAAAAGGACATAATAGTCTTTTTAATCTTTTGTGTAATACTTCCTCCGTCCACAAAAGTTACACCTATTTCACATTTGAGTTTTTCCAAATAAGTTGTTCCTATTTATAGTCTTTATACATTCAAGACTTAAATGAAGAGATAAATTAAATATTTTATTAGATCCCAAGGAGTCCTCTAAATACTCATTGGTTGCATGTTTGCATTCACTACTTGATTTTGTAACATCCGAGGTGATTTAATTTTTCCTTGGTCTTAGTGTCAAAAGTAATATGTGTAACTTTTGTGGATGGATGGAGTATGTATTTGACTAGCTAAAATCTTTTAGTGACGGAAGGAGTATTTAATGAATTCTTATTCTAACTTGTGATCAGCAACGATCATTGGCATGTGACTGATGTGAGAATATCTACTAATCAATATTTTTACCGTTTTGGTTTTCAGCTGATGTAGCATGCGGTTGCGGTAATGCTTTTTGCGACGCGGTATCCCAATCTCAATATGATTGCGATGTCTGTTGTTAGTGTTAATTTGCCCTGTGAGTTAATAAGCCAATTGGTTCCCAAGATTCATGGAGACTTACACAAATACATCAATATTCATCGTGTGTTGTAATAAAAAAATGTGTGCTTTGTCCAAATAGGTGGAATCCCATCTCATAGAAGTGAGGTATTATTGCAATCTCTATCTCTAGTATTAAAAAAATTAAAATGTTTCCGCAAGAATTTTGATACATCCTCCATGTTTGAATCGGTTCTAATTTTATTTTTCGGTCAAATCCTCCACGCGAATTAATTGAGCCCGCACCTTTTCACGCACCCCTTGCCACATGTAGCAATAGGGCCCGCGCCTAAGTGCGTTTTTCATACGCGCCTTTATGTGCCGCCGCGATTGGGCCCACAACGCCCTCACGGGCGTGATTTTCCGCATGCACGATTGGACCCGCGACGCCCTCGTGCGCGCGATTTACGTCGTCTGTATCCAATTCCCTTCATGCGTAACATTCATTGCGAAGTCACGACTCGTGAGCAAACTGCAAAAAGGAGTTCGTGTGATGTGGATACCAAGCGAATGAACCGAGTGAATATCATGTACGTCGTTTCTCAAATCATCCGATTCTATTCGTATTACACGTCACGATTCCTAGGACATGTTAGCATGATTTCAAGTCAGTCTCCACACATGCTTGTAAGAACTACCAAGGATACCGTTACAACAATCCATAAGGATCAATTTTACTTTCGAAAAGAACATGCCAACCGAAATAAAGGATGATCGAAATTGCTGATTCCGTTCATCATCAATTTCTACCCACTTGAGATAAAGCTGGACGACAAATCAAGCTCGTGTTTGAACGCCTTATTGTTTAGCTTATGCTTCTTCCTATAAGCCAAATTTTAAATTTTAGAACTTAATTTTGAATTCAACTTTTACGTTTTTTGTCGTACTATTTTACAACATTTGCTTTTGAGATGCTAAGAACATGTATATAAAAGATTTGCACATAATAATTATTTATTTAGTAATAAGTGATTCGGATAAGCGCATGAATAAACGAAATAATGGGTTGTTATTATTTATCCACGTATACATATGTACAAATTAAATTGGCTCTACCCGTTATAACGCACGTGTATCTTTTCTAGTAAAAAGAAAAAGAAAAAAAAGTAAGTATGAGGTCTTTCTAAGGAGGGGAGGGGTTATCTCTAGTTTTTATTAGAAAACAACCTGGAAAAAGTAGCAGAAAAAATGGGAACTAAAATGCTTTTACCAGGCAGAAAAGAAAAATTGTTCCTTCTGTTAGAGTGCACAGCCTGGCATACGAACCGTGGGCCACCCATGTCACATTGGGCCTGCTCTCCACCTTTTAAGTTGTATTCCTCCATCATCAATTACTGATGTGGGACTAAACCCAACACCTTCAATGACCTATAATAGTTCTGAAAAGAAAAAAATGTTGTAGGAGTATCCGTGGAAGTCCTTTGATAAAAATATTTGCGCAGTGTGATGTACATGGAACTTCTAATACAGGGATGTCGCCAGGAGCCTACATGTTCTCACACCGAGTGAATATCAATTTCAATATGCTTCATGTGACAATAAACTGCAGTTATATTGTCACCATAAGCAACTGTGGCAGTGTTAACTGTCAAAATTAAGCAGCTCGTGAAGAATTTGTCCCACCCAACAGGACTCTGCACATACCTATTTTTGTGCATTCGAATCAGCCTATGACCAGAGCTTTTTTGCCACACACAAAACGGCACACGTTATTACTGCACAATTAATTGAGTATTAAGAATCACAAATTTAAAAAATAAAATTATTTGATCTTCTAGAAAAACTTTATCTAAAAAATATTTGAAAAACACGTATTTAGCAGCTTGGGAAACGTGCTAAAACGAGGCAGTAGCTCCCATTAACAGCTTCTTTGTTATGGCTTCACGCTCTTTGGAGGCGCTAACACATTCCACCTGATTGCACGTGTACATATATCTTCGCAAGAATTCATCACGTTTTGTAAATCTCGATCTTCTTTGTTGTTCTCCTCGGAGATATTCAGCAGAAAATATGCAAACCACATATATAGTGAAAACCTGAAAAATATCGTTGGATAAAAAATGGATGCTTGAGATTTATGTACATAACCAAGAGTAAAAATTGTATTCTCAAATTTATCCATGGATAAAATTTTACTCTTCGTGACATAGATAGATCTTAGATGTTCATTTTGGATCCAACGGTAATTTTCAACTTTTCACTACATGTGTGATTTGCACTACATACACTACACCATGACACTAGATTACCAACAGACATCTGTCGGTAAAGATAAACAATTATTGATAGACTATTTGTTGGCAAAGGCTTTTGGCAAATTATATGTTGGGAATACTATGTAATAAGACATATTATATGTCAGCAATTCTAAATTTTTTTGGGTCAAAATAACTGTCAGCAATTTTAAGACTAGAAACCAATTATATGTCAGGAAAACTTAATGATAATCCATCTGTCAGCAATACTTCGTCCGTCAGATCTTGATTCAACGGCTAGGATAGAGCGCGGTGAAAGCTCAGGCAGGAAATAAAAAAAACCGCCGATATTCTGTGCGCCAAAAAAAAACACACCAAAAAAAACCCTAGCTAGGTCGCCGCCTCCTCTCCCCGCTTCCACTGCGCGCCGCCACCTCTCCCCCTTCCACGCTCCTCCCCATCCACCGGGCGCCGCCACCTCCTCCTTCGCCAAATCCGCCGCGCGCCGCCACCTCGCTCCCCATCCACCGCGCCCCGCTTCCCCCTCCGCCTCGGCAAAATCCTCCCACCTCCACCACACCTTCCTCCAAGTCGGCGGCGGCGGCGAGTTCAAAGTTCGAAGCTGCAAGGTACGTGGTAGAAACGAAATCATATTTTCCCGCAAGATCATCATGATGATTTTCTATGTGTGCCATGCAGCGCGGTGGTTCCCTGAGCCAGAGAAGGTGTGTTTCGATTTGGGAAGAAGAAGGCCTTGCTGTCCAGTGAGCAGGTACCTCAATTAACTCTCGATCTGATTAGCTGTGTTTCTGAATTCGATGTGATTGCAACATGTACAGCATTTCCTCCCTCTCCTATTAGCTGCGATGGCAATAAGTTAATCCCATGCATTTTTCATTTTTTTCCCCTTGGATTGATGTGGTGTAGCTAGCTAGATGTTTTTTTTTTTTTGGATATTAGCTTCTTTGGCTAATCTACTCAGTGTACTGGAAAACATCTCCGCAGACATAGCCTGGAAATATGACAAACTAAGTTACATAATAAAATTAAAATAATGCAACATACCAAGTTGTTTCACACTTCAGAGTTATGCACTTTGTTTTTTTCACTGCCACACTGTGAGTATTCTGAAATAAATCCAAAATTAGCATGTTTAACCTTTAAAAAATTTAGATCAACAAGATTTTTATCAGATTAGTACCTATATATTCTCCCATTATTCTATAATCTGAGTACATAAAAATCATACTATTTATACTTGGTAAGCTGCAATGTAGTGTATATTGTCTCTAGCTCAGTTGCTTCAGGAAAAAATACACTGCAAGATTACTCAAGAGAAAGGGACCAATATCATGTCTTAATTTGTGTATTTAGAAACTGGACTTGTACATAGGCTGGAAAAAAAATCACAGTTGCTCAACTATGTTTATGCTACTGTTTGCTGATTCTGTCAACTAATATATCAACTAATATATCAAAAGATTACTGTGGACTCAAGTTAGACGTTAGCTAATCATCATGGATAAGGCGTGGATGGATGAGCCTAGGCACACACAAATCTATATACAAGGAGTGGACAATTTCCTTGATTTTGCATTTAGCAAGTCTGCAATAGGAGATAAAATATTATGCCCATGTAGAAAATGTGTGAACTCATCATGGAAAAATCGAAGTGACATACGTGAGGACTTGATATGCGATGGATTTGTAAAGGGTTATAGAACATGGATGTTTCATGGAGAAACAAGTTCCTCTTTTGTTGATAATCATGACAGTGATGAGGTTGACAGTGAGCACTCTAGAGAAGATGATGACATTTCTGATTTGGTTCGAGACTTAGTATTTGGACTAGATGATCGAGGGGAATTCGAAGATGCTAGTAGTGAGCCCATCAATGATGATGATTTAGAGGCTCTACAGAAGTTAGTAGAGGGTGCTAGTCAAGAATTGTACCCAGGGAGCAAGAACTTTTCAAAGCTACGCTTTGTAGTACGGCTGCTGCATACTAAATTACTTGGGGGCTGGACAGATAGAAGTTTTGACATGCTGTTAGATATCTACTGAATGATGCCTTCCCGGAGGGGTCAGCACTACCTAAAAATTACAATGAAGCTAAGAAGTTGATAAAATTTGTAGGGCTTGGCTATGTTAACATTCATGCATGTAAAAATGATTGCATTCTCTTCCACAAGGACCATGCTAATGAAGACGCATGTCCAAAATGCAAAACTTCAAGATGGAAATCAGAAACCAAGAGTCTTGATGGGAAACGTGTACACAAGGTTCCTGTCAAGGTTCTACGCTATTTTCCGATAAAGAGAAGGCTGCAGAGATTGTTTGTGAACCAGAAAATAGCAACTCTCACAAGGTGGCATGATGAAGGACGTATACGAGATGGTTTGCTTAGGCATCCGGCAGATTCACTTGCATGGGAGGACTTTGATCAGAAGCATCCCGAGTTTGCTTCTGATAGCCGCAATATTAGATGTGCATTAGCTACAGACGGTTTTAACCCATTCAGGTCCATGAACATTAACTACAGTATTTGGCCTGTTATTTTGATTCCTTACAACTTCCCACCTTGGATGTGCATGAAGCAACCAAATTTCATCCTCTCATTGTTAATACCTGGGCGTGAAGCTCCTGGTAGTGATATGGATGTCTATTTTGAGCCACTAGTTGATGACATGAAAGATATGTTTGTTGAAGGCATTAGAACATATGACTCTTCTAGGTCTGAGTACTTCCAATTGTGTGCTGCCATATTGTGGACCATTACTGATTATCCGGGGCTAGGATATGTGGCAGGATGCAGTACCTCTGGTGAAGGAGCATGCCTTGATTGCCACTCTTTATACTTGTTCGCTGTTTTTAAAGAACGGGAGCAAGACATGCTACATGGGTCATCGTAGGTTCTTAGATGCAAACCATGAATTTAGGTTTGATGCCCATTCATTTGATGGTCTTACTGAGCTGTGGCCAGCACCTAAACCACTTACTGGAGATGAAATTCTAAGGCAAACAGAAAACCTTCAAACAAATTTTGGGAAGGATCCTTCAGGGAAAAAAACCAAAAAGCAGAAGCACAAGGAAGGGGAGCCGCTGATTGTTTGGAAAAGGCGGTCTATTTGGTTCAGGCTACCATACTGGAAGGACTTGATGCTTAGGCACAACTATGATATCATGCATATTGAAAAGAATGTATGTGATAACATAATTAATACACTTTTGGGAATTGATGGGAAATCAAAGGATAATCTGAATTCACGTTTAGACCTTCAAGCTCTTGATATTAGGAGGGATCTTCATCCTGTGGAAGTTGAAGACAAGTTCTTTTTACCTCCTGCACCTTATTCCATGAGTCCTGCTGAGAAGAAGTTATTTTGTGAGGTATTAAAAAGTGTCAAGTTTCCTGATGGCTATGCATCTGATATACGCCACAATGTACATGTTAAAGAGAAAAGGATAATTGGTTTGAAGAGCCATGACAATCATATACTTCTTCAGCAGTTGCTTCCACTTGCTGTGAGAAAGATATTACCTGAAAATGTTAGTGCTGCCCTGATTCGTGTAAGCAACTTCTTCAAGCAGATGTACTCACCTGTCATTCGCATAAGTGAAATGCGGAAGCTACAAAATGAAATATCTGAAACCTTGAGCCTTCTAGAGACAATATTTCTTCCGTCATTCTTTGATATTATGGTACACTTGATGGTACACCTTCCTGCCCATGCTATAATTGCTGGTCCAGTACATTTTCGGAACATGTATGCTGTAGAAAGGTAATTTTCTAAAAATATAGTTAGCAACAATATTACTTGCTGGTACAAACAAAATGAAAAGTATCATATTTTCTTGTCACTATAGGTATCAAATGAGGTGCAAGGGCTATGTTCGTACTAAAAGTCATCCCGAAGGATCAATTGCGGAGGGCTATTTATTTGATGAGAGTCTTACATTTTGCTCTCGCTATTTACATGGTGAAACTAGATTTAATCGTCCAGTTAGAAATGATGATGGCCAAAGCAGGGAAATCTATAGTTCAACTCCTTATTTCTGTATTGGGCGAGGATTGGTTGGCAAGTGCTCCATGAATTTAGACTACAAAACCTGGCTTCAAGCACACAGATATGTCCTGTTCAACTATGATAATATACAACCTTTCTTGGAGTAAGTTGCCCAAACAGATTTAGTATATTATAGTTTTATTCTTTGTTGCTATACTGATCAAGTTCACCTTTGCAGCAAAACAGATTTAGTATATTATAGTTTTATTCTTTGTTGCTATACTGATCAAGTTCACCTTTGCAGCAAACATGCAACATATCTTTCCTCTATTGGTCATCGTAACAAACTAGAGATCAATCGTGTACAACATGAAAGATTTCATGAATGGTTTAAATTGCATGTAAGTGAGCAAATGAACAAAAAAAACAAGATATTTTAGATTTTTTTTTCATTTCACATTAACAATATCAATACATCACAGGTGGCTGAGTTAGTTGAGGGTGGTGAGACAGTTCCAGAGGAGATTAAAATTTTAGCCAAGGAGCCAATTTTGGTTGCACAAAAATATAGTAGCTATACTATAAATGGGTACAACTTTCATACAAACTCCTATGATGAGGGTAGACCAGTTCAATGCAGTGGTGTAGCGCTGGTTGCACAGACCTCAAGTTTTGAGAGAGGAAATGATGATGCTGTCACAATAGGAAACATTTCATACTATGGTGTTATAAAGGAAATAATTGAGTTGGATTATCACCGTAGAGGAAAGATTGCTCTCTTCAAATGTGATTGGGTGGACAGCAAATGGGTTAAGACTGATCAATTTGGTATAACTACAGTAAATTTCAAGCACTTATTCAATACAGGGGAGAAGATAACAGATGAGCCTTTCATTTTAGCATCACAGGCAACTCAAGTTTACTATGTTCAAGATCCCATTGAAACAGATTGGTTTGCAGTTCGGTCCAAACCATGGCACTCTTATGATATGCAAGATCCTGAAATTGAAAACTTAGAGAATGATGAGATAGCTGTACCACTGCCTGAGCTACACCCCAATATTAATGTTGATCTTGGTGCTGGAGGTATTGGGTGTGTTAGGAAAGACATTGATGGAATTTTTGTTGGTGCAACTAAACCCAAAAAGTAAGATTTGTTTGGAATATTAGTGCAGCTTGAATTTATTGTCACTTTCTTGCAAAATTGTAAATTCATTGTCATTATTTCTTGCAAGAGTTGTAAAGTAATTCTAATGCAAATATCTTTTTTTCCTTATTTCAGGACCAGAGATGGCAAGCATGCAAAAAAAAAGTCAATATGAAATTGACAGAGATGCAAATGTTGCTAAAAACAAAGCATTCCTTAAATCATTAAACATATGTCATACAAATGGCCAACAGGGCACTTCCAAACCACCAAGGAAAAAAGCTAAGGTGAAGTATCATGATGCAGTTTTCCCCTTTTCCCTTTGATTTCTTCAGCCCTTTTCTTTCGAATTTTGATACTAAGTATCACCTGAATTAACATTCCATCCTCTGTTTAGTCCTGTATCTTGGAACTCATACTTTATGATCAAAGAATTCAGAAATGACTCATGTAACTATCTAGCCTAGTATGGACTGTAGTTGTCTCTAGTTGCTTTCCATAGAAACTTTTGCACCCCTTGTAGTGTAAAGAATTAGAACAAATCACAATGTGTTCTCCACTTGTTTTTGTTCAGAGGTTAGTCATTCTTGCATTCAGAGAATGGATGAGTAGAAGCTGTTCATCATATAATCAGGGATGTAGTGTTCATTGTCATGGCTCCTGCCTCTAACTGTATGTATATACATACATATAGGGATGTAGTGTTTTTAATGAGGCATGATCTGATTGTTTTTCATGTAATGCATACAAAATGTTTGACTTAGAATTTTTCTTGTAGACAACTCAGGGGACAGATGGAGTAGTAGTTGGAGGTCCAATATTACGGCCTAGGACACAAACAAATGCAGAAAATGGAGGTGTTGATGCTAATGACCCTCGAAATATGCCCTTAGCTGGTGAAGGTATTTCATTCAACATTTGCATGTATCGTTAATAAGTTGAGGTATATGAATATATAAAGTTCTTAACATCTCTTTTCATATGCAAGCAGAAAATATTCCAAGTGTTAATAATATACAGCTACAAAAGAAGGGGGGAAGAGGTATCACTAGAATGAATAGCATATATTCAAGGCAGAATAATCAACCTAAACTCAAGGTTCTCTTCAATGCTTATGGTCAACCGGTCGGTAGAAATGCTGCACCTTTTAAAAGCTTCATTGGTACATTGGTAAAAAGTAAGGAGTTCTCACTTGGGCACGATGATTGGAGACTTGTTGATATCAACCAAAAGTTCAAGTTATGGGATGATTTGAAGGTATTTTTTGCAATACAAATTTAATTACCTATAGTGCAGTAGTACATTACTTAAATTAAATTGCCTATACTTGTATCTATGCAATTATCTGTTTGCTGAATGCTAAATTTGCATGTTAAATTAGGAATACTATGATCTAGATGATGGTGCTATTGGCTTTGTCATGGCAACGGCTGCAAAGAAATAGAAGGATTTTAAGTCAGATTTGAAAAAGAAGTTCTTTCAAGTGTATGATGAGACCATGACTAGAGAGGACATCATGAATTTATGCGATGAAAGAGTTAGTGACCCTGATTGGAAGTGGCTTATTAATCACTGGAATTCTTCAAAGGCTGAAGTAAGATACTTTCAATTTAAAATTTAATGGTTGAATTACTACAATTTTACATAGTAGCACTCCACGTGTTGCTTTGATTGAGTAGTACACAAATGATTATGTATTTGTACTACAGTATCGCTCAATAGTAGGACAACAAAACCGTGCCAAGTCATTGGTGCCTCATACCTCTGGAAGCAAGAGCCATGCTTGTGTTGGATATGACTTGGTATGACAATGATTCTTTAATAAGAATTCAGTACACTATTATGGGTTATGTCCATAGCTAAAGTAACTAATTGTTGTAGTCTCAAGATATTGGTCGTGATGCTCGTAGAGATGAAATCTTTATTGCAACACACACCCACAAAGATGGAACTTCTTGTCAAGAAGCTGCTTCAACCATTGTAAGTATGTGTACATTGTTGTTGCCTACTAGCAAATACTATGTAATACTTACTGATGTCTATATGCAATATATTTATTGATTTACAGAATCAGCTAAAGGAAGTGGCAACAAACAACCCAGAACTGAAACATAAATCTATCCAAGAAGGTGACTTGTATTCACACGTTTGTGGAGAAAAGGAGCCCAGAGGGCGTGTTCGTGTTGTGGGACTAGGACCAACTCCTCAGGATATTGGCACACCTGGAGCTAAGAATTACATATCAACTAGGATGCAGATTGCAATTGAAGGTCGTCGGCAAGCAACCAAGCAAGTTGAAGTCCTAACAGATCGTGTAGACCAACTGCAGCAAGAACTAAATGAGATGAAGCAATTGATGCTTGTAGTACAGGGATCTAACTCGCATCATGGATCATATTCTCAAAATCCCACTGTGAGTACTTGCTAACCTCTTTCATCAACTTTTTTGTTGACAATTCCATCACAATGAATTATTTCAATTTGGTTTGTGACAGAATTTAAGGCGTGAACAAGAATTTGGTGGCAATGAAGAACAAGATCATCATAACTCTGAGGGTGACTTTGCCTCGGCAGAGAATCATGATTCAAATGATGATGGAACCATTGGTGCTCGTAGGCAAGTTCCAGCCCCAAGAATAAGTGCACAAAGTAATTACTCTACTGCATTGGGTGGAAAACCATCTCATCATGATCCTGAGTTTAAGGTATTTTGCGTCATGCTCTTTACTTATATAATAATACTAGCAGTGCTGACTTTATTTCTTAACTTTGTGTATCCATGGTGTTCAGGCTGGAGTAGATGTAATACTGTATGATATTCTTACATCTAGTCCTGTTGCTAAGGCAACAATTGTGTCAACGCACCCGTACTCGATGGTGGGACAAGCCCCTCTTGGTAAGAATTATTGTGAGGTTCTCATTGATATTGTGCTCAAAAGGAATGCTGTGCTACCACGTCCATATGATGATATTGGGACTATGGCTGAAGCTCACATGACGTGCATTGCATGGCCATATGTAAAGGTAATATCCTAAGCTAAATCCTATTTGAATTTTTTCCACTATTCATGAAATATTGACTGGTTGTTTCTCTTAGATGAAGGTACACAAGAAGACATCAAAGACTAACTAGCAAGCAGGTACACAATAGAGTCCCTTTTCTTTTTGCTGTATTTCCCATAGAACCACTGAACCAGCGGCATGATCATGTATTTATATTAGGGCAAATAACCTCACTTGAAACAACTAGTGATCACTCAACAGTTTACCTTGTGAGTGATAGGAACAATATACAAAATGCTGAATCAGTACTACAAACTTTTTTTTCATGAGTGTTTTATAAATTGCATGGCAATTTGAGTGTGGAACCATGAAAACATTCATAGACATGATCACTTAACTGAACACTTCTTGGTGACAAGTGAAATGCCATTGTATCTGCAATGATTAGTTCATTTGAGTCCTCTCCATGAGGGTAATACTTAACATTGTATCTGCAAGGTATTGTGGTCTATTGGACCTTGGTACTCCCATCACTGACTGTCCTGTTTGTAGGTGTGTCTACATTTTTGCATAGCATGTAATGTTTTGTCATTATTGGGGCATCTGAATCTGTACAGTTCATTGATTATAGCATTGGATGTTAGCTTACATATATTGATGATAGTAGTTCTGAAGTCTATCAATATAGTATTCCCTTATTCTGAAGTCGACCACCTGTTTTTTTTCCAATTCACCTTTCCCCATTTCAGCTGCAAACATATATATGTTGTTTCGTTGTGGTTACCACAAGTGAGGCAGACACTGAATCTTGGCTATCATGTTTCACATGGTGTTTTGTTGGGCTATCATGTGCTGCTTCTATGAAAAAAATAGTCCATGGAACTGTTAGATGAAAAAAATTGGGCTTTCACATATGGTGGCAGTATCTTCTATACTGTTTACATTTTTTATTTCAGCAAAGGGAATGTGATATTGTGGACTGAAGCATAGCTTTCCTTATTTTGCAGGCAACCATAAAAAGGGCTAGCAGAGGTGCTGTAAAAAAAACCAAGAACCTACAAGAACCATAAAAGAGATGATTTGTATTGTTTTTGGGACCTCGATACACCTACAAGAACCTTAGTTGCATCTAAGTTATGTAATTATTGCTATGTACTTGAAGAACTCCATTATATCTAAGTTGGACATTTATGTAATAGCTATTTGAGCTGATGGACAACTGCTATTTGTATCAGAATACTGCTATTGTGATACTGGTACTTGAAGGCTACTTGATGGATGAATAATAGTTATGAATAGTTTAATATTGTGTTATGCATGTGTGTAACTTACTAAAAGTGATAATCTGTGTTGCAAAATTTGGAGTGGTATTCATCCATGTATGTTGCAAATTTAATTTGAGGTATGGTTCATAAAATGGATGCTAATAGGTAATTAGTATATTTTTTTGTGTGGATTACCGACTGATTGCTTGTAAGTTATTGTGCTAGCCATCTATACATTAATTGTCGGCAAATCTATAACACAATGATATGCTATCTGTTGGGAATCTTCTTAAGTGTCGGTAAATGCCCATCTGTTGGTAAAACTATATGTCGGTAAATATGTAGCAACACTATCAGTCTATCTGTCAGCACATATTTATCTGTCGGGAAAGACCTTTGCCGGCAGCACTTGGCCTGACAGACCCTATCTGTCGGGAAAAGTTTTGCTGACAAATAATTTGACAGCATATAGGTCCTTTCCTAACAGATATGTAGTAAGCAAACTAGGGGCATGGTGTAGTGATATTTTCTCTAATTACCGTGATGTTGATATGGTACTTGTCCTGCAGACTCACTCGAATAAGAGCATCCAAATTTCTACCTTTTGTGAGTCCCCGGCTAATAGATTTGAGCAAAATGTACCATTGATCCTCTCTTTTTATATGCGCCTTTTTTTTAAGGGTAAAGATAGAACTTTATTAAATTTTGAATAAGGGATTACACTCCTAGTTTAGTAAGTCTAAGATTCTTGCAAGGGCACACAATTTTCACTCCGCACGAAATCTAGTACTCATTGCCATTTGTAGTAAAACATGTGCTACCCTATTTGCTTCTATTGTTATTACTGGCCAGAGGTTAGCTATAGTGATGACTGCTAATAGTACCCACCACATTTCTTTAGGATGTCTATAGAGACTTGTTTCAATTTATGAGGACATTTGTTCCCTTGAGTAAATATCTTTGTTTATAAGAGCTTCTTGGAGTCATCGTCCGAAAGAGGTTCCATCTTATAAATTTTGGCATCACTAGGATAGCAACAAGCTTCGGAGACATTAATTTTGCGTGTTTTTGTGATTATTCGAATGATATGAAAAATCACAACACCACGCAAAATCAGATGAATCCCCACGACAACACGCAAAATAGAGAAAATTTGATCTATAGCACAAGAAACACCCCGGTTATTAAGTAATAGCAAAGAAACAATCCCACTTTCGATGTATAGCACAATCCACTATTTTTTCTTCAATTTGTAGCACTTCCGTCACATTGGTGATGCGGGAAGACGATTGAGCCGTGGCTGGGGAGAGAAAATATTGAGAATGCCCTTTATCACACGGTAATGAGATGGTTTGGCTGAATCATGCGCTCTGTCCTTTATTTCCTTGCTGCCTTCTTCCTCGTTCCTGTGATCAGGAAGCTCGATCGGGCAGCTCCAGCAATAGTGGAAGCACAACCACGCGCGACAACGGCGAATGGATTCGGGGTTTACTTCCCCAAACTCGAACTCTCCTGAATTCCGTTGCAAGCAAGCCACGACTCGCTGCTATCGAGCCGGCTGCCAGCGTCGATCGAGCAAGCCGCCAGCCGCCACCATAGAGCAAGTAGGCAATCTCGGATCGTCTCCAATCCCCTCCGCCCGTCGCTTGCCGCCGCCGTCTCCCCCTCCACATGAAGGGTGCTGCGAAGGAGTTAAATTTTCTACTCCGAACTAACGCCGTTAGTTAAAAATGTGATGGAAGTGCTATTCATTGAAAGTGGGAATTTTTTATGCTATTTTTTGGTACTAGAGTTTTTCTTCTGCTATATGGATCTAATTTTCTCAAAAAAAAAATGTGTGATTATTCATCAAGAGTGCTTTATATGGGATGACCTCGTTGTTGTGATTATTCGGCGGATTTATTTCCTTTCATAAAAAGTTGATACGGTCTGCAAGTTGTCTTCCAATTTGCAGTTACACATTCTTTGATCATCTGTTCAGTATACATGATAAAATGATACTATCATGAATGTAAGGAATGGAACAGAAGAACATTGCTGTAAAAAGTAAATATATAGTTGAGGGCCTGCGGGCTGCAGCTACACGCATCAACTGCACTGCCATTCCTTCAAGCATATACCAGTTGGTTGTAGAATTACCAACTTCTGAATTTTAGAACCATGTTCAATGAAAATTCTGTTACAGCTAAACAAACCTGAACAAATGCAGCCTATGTACAGTACTGGTCACTGGTCTCGCCCAGTCCATTGAGTAGTAAATATTTTTATACAGATCCACCGCTTTCATCATCTTCGGGCTAGAAATAAGAAAGAAATCAAGAGATAAAAGTTAAGGCCAAAACAGAGAGAAAATATGTACTGAAAAACTAATATACGGAGCATGCATGATGCATAAACAGAGTTTGCACATTGACAATCATCTGTACGTATAGTATGTACAAACCTGCTGGACTTGGCAATGGTATTTTTTCAAATTAAGGGTGGGATGGTTGGGATGAACATGGACTTCACTCCTCAGCACTGCCTCCACTTCCGCAACCTCCACAATGCTGGCATTAGAGCATTGCAGGTACAGGATAACAACTTCAAGGAAAGGGAGGTGCCCCAACCCCAAGCCTGCAGGGTCCTCCCTCCTGCCCAGGTGCCCCAGCACATTGACCCTGAACTCAAGGTGCACAAGTATTGGCATTGCTCCCTGTTGAAACACGAACTCTAAGTTGGTCGTGCAATGCCTTAGATTTTGAAACAATCCATCTCCACCGGCGACGACGTAAGATAGCGGAATCCGGCTAGATATGTAGAGGTAACGAAGCGCTGGCAACCTCCCAATAGTCTGTAGATTCTGCACATCAATAAAGCCCACTCCTAGTTGAAGATAGGAAAGGTGTGCGACGTGCGAGGAGTTGATCCACAACGGTAGTCGTGGCAGAGAGATGGCTCTCAGCAAGAACTGGCGGAGACGTGGATGGGGTACCCAGCCTTCCCAACTGCTACCTAGGTACGCCCACTCTGCAGGTCCAGAGTGATCATAATGAACTTCAAGAACTTGTATGTTGCGAAGGTTGCACACGGATTCCACTAGAGATCTCCGTGAGTTCTGATCCATCTTGCAGAAGTGGATTTCAAGCACTCTTAGCTCCACCAACTTACCTAGCTCTACAACGGCGCTCGGGGACTTGTCAGCAGAGTGAAGGCGTAGTTGCTGTAGGGATGTCAGGCTCCCTATCACCCCTGCTGGCACTCTAGTGTTGCTGTCAGCTCTTAGGCAGATCAACCGCTTTAGCTTACCAATGGTTGATGGAAGTTCTTCTATACCTGTGAGCCATATGTCTAGCGTCTGCAATAACATGAGGTTCCCAACCTCCTTCGGGAGCTCGGCAATGGTCGTGTTCACTAGTCCTAGGTACTTGAGGTGAAGCAATTTCCCAATAGGCTCAAGATGAGTACTTCCGGTAAAATTACATAAATCTAAGACTAATACGCGCACAACTTTAAAGCTCCATAGGGGCATACAATCCATATGACCACACATGTAGGCATTGAATGACCTCACTTGAGCCATGCGCACATTCATCTCAGGGTTATGCTCTAGAATTCTTTTGTGGATGGCTAACCTACGAACATTGTTGCTCTGTGAAAGCATGTCCTGTTCCTTATCCAGCACAGTACAAAAATTATCTTCACTCGACAAGGAATGAATGAGATCAAGCACCATGTCATGAACCCGATAGCCCTCTATAATACCACTACGACAATGATCTGTTGGCTAGATCAAGCTTCTATTTATCAGCTCGTCGAGGAATCTCTCCCCTTGCTCAAATAACACTAGCCCCTTTTCCTCATGGACAAAACCTTCAGCTATCCACCTCCAAATCAATTGATATTTCTCAATCCAATAATCTTCTGGAAATATGGTTAGATGCAATAAGCAAGTCCTTAATTGAATAGGTAGATCGTAATAACTAAAAGACAATATCTTTCTTGTGTTCCGAACATCCTTGCTGTCTTCTTGTCCAAAGCCAATAGAGTCATAAACCTTAGACCATTCATTGTTGGGTTTACTGGCCAAAAGACTAGCTATTGTAATGATAGATAATGGTATACCACCACATTTCTTCAAAATCTTCTTTGATACCTTAGTCAACTGATTACTTGGATATTTTCCATCAAAACCAAATATTCTGTTGTAGAATAATTTTTCAGCATTGTCATCAGAAAGCGGTTGTATATTGTAAATGTCACCAACCTTTTTGGCAACTTTGGAAATACGAGTAGTTGTTATTATTCTACTTCCACAATTACTATCTGGCAAAGCATTTTTAATCAAATCCCATGTTGATGTCTCCCATATATCATCAATAACAATCAGGTACCTATCATCGGGAAAAAAAGTACCTATCATCAGAATGAGAATGCAGTACTCAGGAATATATTAGTAAAATTGTATATTTTGCGCTGTGCATGATCTAATGCTCAATAATAAATATGCTTGCCAAATACAAATCTACATATATACTTGAAGATGAGAAGGCATACCTCTTTTTATCAAGGAATTCTAGGAGCTCATTGATGAGCTGCCTTTCATCCAATGTTACAGCAGTGATGTGCATATATTTATGCTTGTCAAGTTCAAGAAGAATGTCCTTGAAAAATCTTTTCATGTCAGGGTTTCGACCCAAAGGAGCAAAAGCACAACAATCGAATTGCTCACCAAGTACTAGCATGTCATATACAGCTTTGGCAAGAGTTGTCTTGCCCAATCCTCCAACTCCAACGATAGAGACAATCTTGAGTTTCTCCTCGAATGCACCAGCACCTTTGGAGAGCCTCCTGATTAGCATGTCCCTTGCCCCATTTATGCCAATGAGCTCAGTGACCTTCTTGAATAGAGCTGTTAGACGAGGGTCGATAGTGGCCGTGGCTTGTGTATAACTAGCAAAAATGCTTTCAACCTTGTACCTATCACGCCGTTCTGCCACCTCCTTGACACGATCCTTAATGTCTTTGATCTCATTGGCAATTTGGTGGCAGGATCTGCCCTTCTTGAACAAGTTCACCATCTTCCTAATGAACCCTTCGGAGCACCCTAGGTCAGTTTGCTCAGAGCCCTGCTCGATGTGCACCTTGAAGGTGTCGGCGATGTCCTCCATGTCATAGGACAGCTCCTGGACCTCACGTGCCGATATCTTGACTTGATCGTCTAGCTGATCGAGTGGCACCTCGCCTACCATGCGGAGAGCAGCGTGCATCATCGGCAGCTCTCTTGAAAGGAACTTGATGTCTTTCTTCACGCTGCTGAGATTATAGGCATATAATGATTTAATCTATTCCATAAATAAATCATGACATTACAGATTAAAACTAGCATGAACGCATCATTAGATCTACACATGTAAACTACACAGTATAACATGAACAGATCAAATATGCGCAACATATTGAACACGTACCGAGTTGACGGACAGACCGGCTGCTTGGTCGAAACTTTTTGCAAGCGTCTACGAAGGCACGAAACACGCGAGCGAAGAGGAAGACGAGCCGTCACGAACGAACAGGGAGCAGTCGCGCGAAGCGCTTACCAAAAACCTTATTGCCGCCTTCTCCCGATGCAGGACGTCGAAGGCAGAGGTTCCGGAGACCTGCTCTCCCGATCGCCGGTGCACGCCGGCGAGCGAGATGGAGTAGTCGAGTTGACGGCGCAGTACAGAGTAGGAGGCAAACCCTAGATTGATTTCGCGTGTGTTGCGTGAAGACGGCGGGTCGATTTATATAGAGAAGGGTCGCTTGATCAGGGCGCCCGCACGATCTCTACTGCGCGTAACCGAACCGGATAAGTCGCGCGTAACTTATCCGGACTCCATGCCGTTTGCACGCACCGGATTTTTCGGAACGTTTCCAAAACAAAAACGAATCCGAATTTGCAGCAAAACAAAACTGCAAAAGGAGGCTGCATCTGCGCAAGGATGAGGAGCCAATTTTTCGGACCATTCGACGCGTACGTCGTGCACGCGCGCCGCCGGCCCGACGAGGCGAGCGAGCGCGCGTGTGTTTCCCCTCTTCTCTCCACCACACATGCTTCAAATGGCTAGGAGGGCATCCTCCCTTTTAAGGAGGTCCCCCTCTCCTAGAATAAGCAAGGTGGTACTAAACTCCACATGCATGCCATCCCATGAGGTGGGCTTTTGTGATTTTCCAAAGAATTAATCTTTGAGTGGGCTAAGGCCCATTCATTAATTCCAACACACGCTCCTTTGCAGGTTGTACTCCTCCTTGAGCAACTCTCCCAGCTTGCAGAGCAAGCTGCCCATCGCCCCTGTGGCGACCTCCATTTTTCGATTGCTCAATTTGGTATGTACTCTAAATATGATGTCCTCACTCTCTCAGCTCCTAGCTAGTTAGGGTCAATTTGGTACTGATCATTGATCAGCTGATCTTTTAAGAGCCTTTCATTGAGCCTGTCATCATCCGAGCTAAACACTCAGCTTGCTGCTTTTTGGCATCAACTTTTTTAGTGCTACTGCTACCTACCTACTACCTCTGTGTTTCACACTATAAAACATCTTAAGCTTTAAATAGATTTATACATATATTCATGTATGTGCTTTATATGTGTATCCAAATTCATATGAATATTAGTGAATCTAGATGAGGGATGGAGAGACCAAAACGTCTTATAATACTCCCTCCGTTACAAAATGCTTGATACCGTTGACTTTTTAGTACGTGTTTGACCATTCGTCTTATTCAAAAAATTTAAGTAATTATTTATTCTTTTTATATCCTTTGATTTATTATTAAATATACTTTCATGTACCCATATTGTTTTACATATTTCACATTTTTTTTAATAAGACGAACGATCAAACATGTGCTAAAAAGTCAACGGCGTCAAACATTTTAAAACGGAGGGAGTACCTACATACATACATCTGTTCTTCCTTTCCGAAAGATCTGTTCTTGGGGCAGATAAATGCAATCAAGAAAGATTAAATATAATCGTTCATTTTTTGGGGGGAAGTAGGAAATTCTCATAGAACCAAATTTCTTGACAAAAGATGGACTAAACAAATTAAAGTTACCTCAACATGAGGGTCTCCAGCTCCAACAGATCTACTCGGCTCGACCACTCAATATGATAACATTTTTTTTTTGGCAGTAGGGATGTTACAATGAGCCGGCCACAGGCAGGCACGTTGGAGGAAATATGATGAGTGAACCAAGCAGCTGCTAGCATGTTAACCTGTTTGAAATGGTTTATATATGGACAATTGCTTATAGGGGAACTGATCGAATGTCATATTATAAAGTTAATAAATAGTTTACAACAAGTTACCTAAGCAATGCTGATGTACAATGCTTTTAAAGAAATCGTACTCTTGAAAGTGTGATACGAATTAATCTGCGCATAATCCATCAACAGTAAGCTAGAAAAGAATGGGACAAAACATAGACTCAACCAAGGATACCAGTCCTAAAATAATGAAAACAAGGACAGCATCTTCTTGACTTTAGTATTTATTTAATTATTAATTATCCATCTATCAACTCCAGTAACAGAATAATTCTTCAAGGGAGTAGACTATCAACACCCCTGCCCCCACTTTTCCAAATGAATCATTAATTAATATAGTTCAGGCCCCACTAAAGGAACTAGTGGTTTGCCCTATGCAGTTTTGCGCGGAGCTAGATAATTCACGTAGAGTTAGATTTAATATATAGATCTGAAATTTATTTATATAGGTACCATTATATGTAGAACTGTAAAAGTATATTTGGATTTCATAGCTTCTATTTCTGTAAGCTCTAGATTTCATATACAACTATTAGATTTTATTTTCTGTAGGCTTAGATTTCATATACAACTTTTAACTTAGATTTCTATAGATATAGTTATATATATTATGTATTGAACTATATCAATCAATCTATATCGTTAATAATACGAACCTACCATGATCTAACGGTTAAGATCTTTTTTCTTTATCTGATTAATGTGGGAATTTTTAGCCTCCAGTGAAGGTAGATATATAGATCCATAACGTAGATATATTCGATCTACTCACCAGTTATGGATATGGTTCTTAGATATATAGATATATATAATCTACGATAGTTCATACATGTGACCTGTTGTAAATGAGAGGCCATCTTTATTATTGGATGGTAGTCATGAACCATAAATGAGAGGTCATCTCTAGCAGGTGATAGTCATGAACCATTACAGATGCCCTGTAATTGGTTATGACTACCGACCATTAGAGATAACCCCTCTGTAACTGGTCTCTACTAGCACTATCTAAAAGGTTTGCCTTTTCTACCGGAGGGTCGGAAATGAGACACCAATCAATATCACTGGGACAATATTTCCATGCATACATCAGCTCTTAGACAAAAAGTAGTGCAGAGTGCCGACAATGATCTAGCCATAATTAGCAAAAGTAATGTCAACATGCTCGTCGTTGTTTATTTTAAAAGTGGTATATACAAGCTACTAGCTGGGATTAGCTCCTCTAAGTGGAAAGAAAAAAAAGGAAGTGATACACACACACAAGACTCTGTTTAGCCCACATAGTAATGTAAGTACATGAATAGTATGATGATGCCCTGATCACCTAGCTCGAAGCAAAACAAAACTTTTCCCAGGCTTGCATTTAATTACGAAGTGCATTAGATTATTATACTCCCTCCTCTTTTTAATATATGACGCCATTGACTTTTTATCAACGTTTGACCATTTGTCTTATTCAATTTTTTATACAAATATAAAAATATTTAAATCATGCTTACAGAACATTTGATAATAAATCAAGTCATAGTAAAATAAATAATAATTATATAATATTTTTGTTATGACGAATGGTCAAATGTATCTCAAAAATAAACGGCGTCATATATATTAAAGGAGTATTATTTTTCTCAAGTAACTTTGTTGTGCTACAATACTGAAAAGTCTCCCCAGGAGGTTTTATGCAAGTTTCAGAACAGAGAAAATTAGTTCCAGGAAAATGCATGCGAGCATCAAAGAAAATATATAATTTTCAGGAAATGTTCACGGAGGGACTCAACGACTCTTGGTAAAATCGAAGGCCTAGAAAAGATAGGCATACTCAGCATGCTGAATATTGGAGCCTAGAAAAGATAGGTATATATTCAGCATGCTGACTGGGAAAGGCACCGATCGATGAGTCGCCGTTCGATGCGGACGTACGGTGCTGACGCCGGACGGCACGACGGTGTCATTGATACGCTCAGCAGATCTTAGTTATAGTTGGTAAATCACATGCATTTCAAGAACAGAAGAGATATGAAACTGCTAAACTTCCTTTTAACTTCTAATTAACCATGTTTCAATTCTTGGTAACATGGAAATCAAAACATATTGATACTTAACACTCCAATTTTTTGGAGTACGACTCGATCTAAACGTATGACAGTATGCGACAGTTCAGAGGGAAAAATAAAATCTAAAAACAAACAACTCATTACCTAAAAGAATCTAAACAGAAACCTGAATAATATCTAAACAGAGAAGCTGATCTTGACTGGGAAAGACACCGACGAGTCGACGTTCTCGACGAGGACGGTGCTGACGCCGGAGGGCACGACGGTGTAGGCCGTCTTCTCCACGATGCCGAACGCCTTGCACACGTTGAGCTCGAAGCTCACGCTCACCGTGCTCCACGCCGGGACGAACACGCTCCTGAACGCCACCACCTGCTTGATCGGCGCGTCGTCCACCTCCGCCGGCGGCTTGCTGAACACGATCACCGGGTGGCTGCCGCCCGTGTCGCCGCCGTTGGTGACGCTCACGTTGAAGCTGACGGTCTCGGTGCACGCGTGCCCGTTCACGTTGATCGCCGGGCACGCCGGTGCGGCCGACGACACGCCGGACTTGTAGCTGAGCTTCTTGCAGTGGCCGCCGGCGACGGGGACGGTGAGGGCGGTGCCGTTGGTGCCCATCTCGTAGAGGAACTTGGTGTAGCTGAGGCCGTAGCCGAACGGGTAGAGCACGTCCGGGCCATTGTAGAACTTGTATGTCCTTCCAGGGTAGCCGTGCTTCTTCACCGGCCGGAGATCCATGGATGTCATGGGTAGCTGGTAGATGTACTTGTTCTTGAACCATGTCAATGGCAGCCTTCCACCTGTTCAATCAAAGAACATTTGATTTTGAGATTTGGTCTGTCAAAAGTATAAAATAGTCATGTGATTTGCATTCTGAATTACTTGGATTGTGTTTTCCAAAGATGACATCTGCAATGGCATTGCCTCCTTCACCACCAGGGTACCCAGCCCAGAGGATGGCGCCGATCTTGGGGTTGTTCTGCGCGAAGGAGACGTCGATGCCTCCTCCTGACAAGATGACAAGGATGATCGGGTTCGGCGACGCCTTGGCGACACGGATGATCTCCTCTGTCTGGTTCTTGGGCAGGAGAATGTCCTCCCTGTCGTTGCCCTCCCTCTCAATGTTGAGGTTTAGGCCTCCGAAGTAGATGGTAGTGTTGGCGCGATGCGAAAACCTCACATACTTGCTTACACCTTGGCGCGGCGTCACGTATCGGCACGGAGGACCTGCATTTCAAAGTAGTATTCAGTAACATTTTTCTGTAATTGATTGAGCCATTGTCGGATCATGAACAGTAGTAACATCAAGGTTTGTCAAGCATTTCAACAATGAAAAAAAAAGTATCAATCAATAATGTTCAGTAACATGATGCATTGTCGGACCATGAACAGTAACATAAGTGAGAATTTTTGCATTTGACGACCTACGTACCTGTGTAGTCTCCATCCATGATCTTCTCAGGGGCCTGGACATGAGGGCCACGGACATTGACGAAGCCAACCTTGTTGGCTTCGAGCGGCAGCAGCTTGTTGTCGTTCTTGAGGAGGACGATGCCCTGGCGTGCGCCGTCGAGGGCGAGGCTCTTGTGTTGGTCGGTGCAGATGTCCTGCCTGCCGAGGGAGGAGTACTGGGCGATGTCGTCGAAGTAGCCGAGCCTCATGAGCGTCATGTACTGGTTGGTGAGGGCGTTGTCAATGTCGGACTCCCTCATCTTGCCCTTGTTGACGGCCTCCATGCCGTAGGTGGTGAGGAAGTCCATGAGCGGGTGGCCGTCGGTGTCGTTCTTCCAGCTCTCGCCGCAGTCGAGGTCGAGCCCCGCCTTGAGCGCGGCGGCGCTGGCCTCGGCGCCGGTGTAGCCGAGCCAGGTGGTGTTGTCGGTCATGACGCGGACGGCGTCGCAGTCGGAGACGATGTAGCCGTGGAGGCCCCAGTCGCGGCGGATGGTCTGCGACAGGAGGCGCGCGTCGGCGCACGCCGGGATGCCGTTGACGCGGTTGTACGAGCACATGACGCTGCTCACGTCGCCGTCGCGGACGCACATCTCGAACGGCCGCTGGAACGTCTCCACCATGTCGCGCTCGTCGACGCGCGCGTCGAACTCGAACCGCGTGTGGTTGTGCCAGTCGTCGAGGTCGTAGGCGGCGTAGTGCTTGCAGCACGCCGACGTCTTCAGCGGCCGCGTGTTCGGGTCGCCGCCGGCGGCGACCGCCTCGTGCCCGGGGATGTCCTGCATGCCGCGGACGAAGTTGACGGCGTAGCGGCCGACGACGTACGGGTCCTCGCCGGGCGTCTCCAGAGCTCTCCCCCACCTCGGGTCGCGCACCACGTTGATGTTGGGGCTCCAGTACGTCAGCCCTCCCTTCCCCATGTTGTACATCGCCCTTGCCTCCGTCGACACAGCCTACAAATTTGAACAAAATTCATATAGATTTGTATCTATAGATTGAAATGAAGAGATGATCGATGAAAATTGTAACTAACCTGGCCGATGGATTTCCAGAGGGTCTCGTTGAAGGAGGCGGCGCTGTTGATGACGTTGGCGAAGACGGTGGCGTTGTAGACGGCGGAGACGCCGGAGTGGAGGTGCGGCGTGGCGAGGTCGTCGAACTTGGTGGTGGGGCCGGTGCTGGAGAGGCCGTGCAGCGCCTCCGACCACCACCTGTACGCCGGCAGGCCGATGCGGGCGGCGCCGTCGGTCCAGTCGCCGAGGGCGCCGACCTTCTCCTCCACGGTCATCCTTCCGATGAGGTCCCGGACACGGTCGGCGTACGGCAGCGACGCGTCGCAGTAGCGGAACTCCGTCATGTTCAGGTCCAGGCCGGCGAACCTAGCCGCGTCGCACACCTTTGTGTACACCTTGGAGGCGCCGCCGCCGACGGCAGTGTCGGCCGGCGAGGCGCGCGTGGAGGTCGCGGTGGACAAGGAGAAGGCGGCTATGGCGAAGAAGAGTATGAGGAGGTGTAGATGAGATGGTGAAGAAGAGGACGCCATTCTCGCCAGCTAGCTACTCTACGTGGTGTTTCGGTGGATTGAGAGTGATTTATTTTCATGCAAAATGGAGCGTACGTATATATAGGGGAGATGGTATGAGAATAGATTAGATAGGATAAACAAACCGTGAAACAAACATAAACATCTAAACAACAGAAAAAATATGGTTGTTTATCGATGTGGATAACAGAATAATATGAATAATATGCGTACCAACGTGAAAGGATAACATATCGGTTAGGCCGCTGCGGGCTTTACTCCTCGCGGGCCAGATTGGGCTGTGGTCGTACTACACGCCAGTGTGGCGCACAGCTTGGTTACTGGGGAGGAGTTTCTTTTTGAGAACCGACTGGGGAGGAGGTGGCTGTGTGTTGCATCTTGAGTTCGACGCCGCTGCACCTTGGAGAGAGGAAAGGGAAAAAGGTAGACGATAAAGAAATTTGCTGTGATACGGAGGTCTCACTAGTTTTATTTATTGTAATTAGTATAGTGATCTCTTATATAATAGATATTTTCTTATTTACTATTAAAATAACAATATAATTTTAAAATTTACACTAAATTTACAAAACTACTGATGTGTAATATTCATATTGTATCTGTATATACGTATAGTTATCTGTTATTTTTAATATCGAAGTTTAGTTATTTATAAATTGTATTTCTATATGGATTTTAGACTTATCTTCCAATATTTTTATTTTTTTAATTCTAAATTTCTATTATTTATAAATTTTATTACTATATTTCTTATTTTAAAATTTAATTTCAGAGTAAATTGTGTTGACGGTACAAGAACTTAGTAGGTAGGTGCGATTAGGTGTAAAAACTTGAAAACCGAGCGTAGCGGTACAATAACTTGGCTAGGTGGGTGCGCTCATGGTGCAAAAGTTGCCACGCCATTGTTCCACCTCAGTGAAAGTGCCACATTAGCATTGACCATCTCATTTTACAGAAAAGTCCATAGTAACTTTTATATTACAATCACTTCTTCAGATGTATCTGTTTTCCCATTGTTTGGTAGAAAGATTGGAAAGATAGGCTCTGCCGCCGCCCGCCGCGGCGTCGACGGAGCAGCCCGAGGTCACCGAGCAGGTGACCTCGACGTCCTACAGGTTTGGCAACACCGGCGGCGCCATGATCAGGATCACGTAAGAAAGATGAAGGGAGATATTTGTACGTCAAGAAATCATATTAAGGAGTTTTCTATAAAATGAGATAGGTCTTTCGCGTCAATCTAATGTGGCACTTTCGCTGATGTGGAACAATGCCGTGGCAACTTTTGCACCATGAGCGCACCCACTAGCCAAGTTATTGTACCGCTACGCTCGGTTTTCAAGTTTTTGCACCTAATCGCACCCACCTGCCAAGTTATTATACCGTCAACGCAATTTACTCTTAATTTCAGTTAATTGACTTATTTCTCAATTATACTCCTATATGGCCTCTAGACTCCTCTTCTAATATTTCTTATTTTTCTAATTTCAGATTTTCGTTATTTGTGAATTATATTTCTATATAGACTCTAGGCTCTTCTTTCCATATTCCATTTTTTGAAAAAAAAATGGATTTTTATTATTTCTAATTGTATTTTTATGTGGACTCTAAACTCATCTTTCAACATTATTTATTTTTTAATTTAGAATTTCAGTTACTTATAAATTGTATACCTACTAGCAAATATGCCCGTGCCTTGCAACGGGATATCCAAATTATATGTATATTATTCCTATTTATTGTATGATTTGTTTTTTCTTTACTTATACGATAGTGGTGAGACAGATGATTGACATGGGATTTGGGGAGAATTGTTTTAAAAATGTTTGTCGTGGGTCTAGTACACGTGATAGATGAAACATATGATAGAGATCTGAAGGTCAATTTACGTACTGTTACTTGGTCTAATGATTCGTATTCACCACAAGGAATTGGCTGAAATCACTCCATGGACCTGATAAGCCTGGGATGGTGAATTAAACCCACCCTTGTTGGTTTTAATAAAAAGATGTGTGCTATTTTATTATCTAAATTTTAATAAAATCTATTACATACACAGGCAGTGAATCAGTGAAAAACAATCAATTAATAGCCAAAAATGCTTCAGGAAAAGAAAGCACAACACAAAAGTTATATAAAAAAAATGCACGGGTCGATAAATTTTATAAAATCTACTTATACATCATGTAGAATATCTCATTAAATTTATTTTTACCATGATAAGTTAGTAAAACCAGAGTATAGAAAAGAAAGAAAAGTAAAAACAAACAACGTAGCATCGCCTCGGCTAGCTTCTCATACCACTTCGCTGAGCCCCGCTCACCTTGCCTTGTTACTCGTCTCGTGGCTTACCTGCGCTAGGTGGTTGGATCCGATGGCCTGGTGACTAAGAATGAACAAGAGAATTTAGAATTTAGAGTCAACCTTGATGATAGGGAGAATCAACACTATGCTCAGAGAAGAGCCAATTTTCATATGGTCTGAGATATTGGGTGAAAAGATTTATATTAAATTATGAAAAAAATAAAAATAGAAAGAGTATAGAAGAATTTTATTTTTGAAATCATCTAATGAATATCATTTCACCGTGTTCACGCATGTGCATGGCTGCACGCACTGATAATCGCGTCATGCACAAGCTTGTGTGATGGCTAGGGCAGTTTGGCTCATGTTGGTGCCGGTTGAGGAGGTGTGTTAGACTTGCAGTTGGGGGCTGTGGGCAGATGGCCCAGCTGGCCCAGAGAAAAGATCAGCAGCGACGCTGGGTGCAGAGGAAACGCGTAACGCGGACCCAACTCCGAGCGAGCACGTGCGTGCGTGAACGGATGATTTTTTTTTTTTTCGCGTGAGGACAACAGATAAAAAATCGGAGACGGACAATTATTTTTAACCTCGGCCTGGGCGAAATTTTTTTACGGACGAAAAAAATACGGAAGGCTTACGTATTTTTTATTAGGTATATATATATAGATATAGATATGGACTCTGGTATTTTCTTTCAACATTTTATTTAATTTCGAATTTTAGTTATTTGTAAATTGTATTTTTATACGGACTCTAAACTGTAGTTTAATTTTATTATTTTATTCTAAATTTTAATTAATTCTAAATTTCTATATGGACTCTATGTTCTTCTTCTAATATTCCTTATCTTCTTAATTCGGAATTTTAGTTATTTATAAATTATATTTCTATATGGACTCTATACTCTTCTTTCAATATTCCTTTTTTAATTTCGAATTTTATTTATTTCTAAATTGTATTTATACTAGAAAAATGCCAGTGCGTTGCAACGGGTAAATGCTATTTTAATTTTATTATTGTTATACAGTTTAGTTAGGGTAAAATTCACAGTGAGAATTCGATTGGATATTTTTTTAGAAAATCATAAGCTGCAATTAGTAGTCCGTATTTCATCTCAAGTTAGCATGAGAGATTTTTCAAAAGATTTCTTGTACGCTCCTTTTATACTTCCAAAAGGAAACAAACTTAAAATCCAACTCAAACACGGATCTGTAATTCAAAAAACGAACAAATTTAGAAACCGACTCAAATACGGATGACGTACCAAAACACCGGCAAAAACATCTTCAATTTTTATAATAACTCTAACATCTACTTTTAATTACGAATTTCCATTAATTCTAAATTGTATACATGTATGAACTCTAGTCTCCTCTTCCAATATTCCTTATTTATTAATTCCTAATTTCAGCTATTTTTAAACTGTATTTCTATATGGACCCTGTTTTTCTTTTTCTCCGATTAATATGAGAATTTCTAGGCCGTGAGAACGAACGTGGAGGCTTCTTTTTCTATTATTTTAATAAGTTACTATATATTACGGTAGTACCACCTAAATTAAAGACCATATCAACATGCCATAAAGCATAAAACCATCGAAGGAGGTAAATTGACTTGGTTTTAACAGTTAAGAGAGCCTCTACACCTGCTTTTATACGACAGCAAAGGGAGGGGGTACGGATGAAACTAGTGTTTGTAGTTGAGGGAGACAAAAATGACTTTTTCTTAACTAATCATCAGATTGTAGGAGCCCAACCTTTCATATGTCGTAAAGCCCAAATCTTGTACATTACCTAAGGGCAATTTGGTCCTATCATGATTTTTGGCAGTTATTTCAGACAAGCGCAAATGCACAAGGCGTGCCGGAATTCAATTGTAGACGTCTATGTGTCTACCCTTGCTTACCTTCTGGAACTTGGTTGGAAAAAGAAAAGCATTTTCTCTATCTAATGGAAATGACATGAAAGGCTTTTGCGTTTTTTATTAAGAAAATAACTTCGTACCATTGAGAATCGAACGATGTTGTGCTTTGTTTTTTATGCTGTTCATGCCTATTGGATGATAGTAACATGCATGTTTACACTTTTTATATGATACATAACATTGGTGTGTCAGAAAGTTATGTTCATACATATATATATAACGATTGTCATAAGAAACTTTAGTCGCTCTTCCGGAATCTGGAAACTGTACTAGCTACCAATATAATCTAACAGCTTCATTGTGTATGATTTTATTAGATTCCATAGTTTGATAGCTTACCCATATAGAAAGGTTTTTGCCCATTTTAGATATTAGTTAATAGCTATGACTATGAGCTATTGGAGCAAAACTAAATGTAGAGTTATATGGCCGTACTGAAACATGTGCCCATATACACGGCTGATTTTCTTATAGAAGAGGGAGGAGGCGGCTATAGCGAAGGGTATGAGGAGGAGGTGTAATGGGAAGGAGAAGAAGAGTACGCCATTGTTGCTGATCGTTGGTGCTGAACGAATAGAATGATTTTTTTTTCATGCAAAATGGACGTACCTATAGGGAGATGGTATGAGAATAGATAAGAACAGATATAAAAATCTAAACAACAGAAAAAAAAATATTGTTGTTTGTTGCTGGATAACAGAATAATATACGTATTAACGTGAAAGGATAACATTTCGTATCGATTTGGTTGGGCCGCTGTGGGCTTTTACTCCTCTCGGACCAGATTGGGCTGTAGTCATGTGTAGTACCTACATGAATAAGTTCATCTGAGGTCCCTTAACTTTACACCGAATCCGATTTTCATCCTTCAACCCAAAACCAGATACAACCCGTCCTTCAACTGTCAAAACCGGTGCAAAAGAGGTCCCTCGATGGGTTAGAAGGCGGTTTTGGCTAGTGTGACGCCTATGTAGCTAGTTTGACTAGATCTTCGTCCCATGTGGCATCGACGTGGCGCTTACGTGGCAATTCTATCTCAGAAAAATAATAAAACCCGTGGACCCACATGTTAGTTACACAAAAAAATTAAGAAAGGTGGGGCCCAGCCCCACCTGTCCTTCACACTCCCCTCTCCTCCTTACTCTCTCTCCCCATCTCCCCTCTCTTCATCTCTCTCCCCTCTCCTCTCCTCTTCCGATGGTGAGGACGCCTGCCGGCGAGAGCAGCGAGCTGAAGGAGGAAGCCGGGGCAATAAAAGGGGGTCGGCAACGGCGGTGGGCGGAACAGATCGACCCGGATGGCGGCGGGTCCCCCCGGAGTAGCGCCGGCGATCGAGATCCGGCAGTGGCGCTCAGGAGAAGGGCAGTGGCCGGCAGGGAGAAGGGACGGCGTGCAGCGATGGCCACCGGAGGAGGAGGAGATGCGGCCATGTGGGGAGGCGTGGCGGTGGCAGCCAGAGGAGGAGGTCTATCATGATTTTTGGCGGTTATTTCAGACAAGCGCAAACACACAAGGCATGCCGGAATTCAATTGTAAACGTCTCGATGTCTACTCTTGCTTACCTTCCATAACTCGGTTGGAAAAAGAAAAGCCTTTTCTCTATCTAATGAAAATGACATGAAAGGATTTTGCCTTTTTTATTAAGAAAATAACTTCACATCATTGAGAATCGAACGATGCTGCGCTTTGTTTTTTTATGCTGTTCATGCCTATTGGATAATAGTAACATGCATGTTTACACTTTTTATATGATACATAATATTGGTGTGCAAGCAAGTACGGTACGGTTCATACATATATATAACGATTGTCATAAGAAACTTTAGTCGCTCATCTGGAATCCGGAAACTGTACTAGTATACTCTACTATACAAACTTCCATTTCCAACTTTGAGCATGCATTTTACATTACCGACCTTGAGCATGCGTGTATTCATAGGTACCAATGTAATCCAACAGTTACATTGTGTATGATTTTAGTTTCCATAATTTAATAGCTTAAATATATATATATAGAAAGATTATTGCCCATTTTAGATATTAGTTGTTACCTATGACTATGACTATGAGCTATTGGAACAAAACTGCAGGGAGAGTTATATGGCAGTACTAAAACACACATGCCCATAATCCGGTTGATTTTCTTAGACATAAATATAGTTGAGTGATTTATTTAGAGAATAATCTATATTCGCTTAATTGGTAATCATACGATAATTTTATGTTTAAAAGGATAGCGGTTGATATATTGGATTTTCTTACTTTATAATTACTGTAAAACTAGAATGGTAGAAACAGCTGTACCAAAAACATGAATTTACTCCCCAGTTAAATAACTGTTTTCCCGATAATGATTAAGAGATTACTGCAAAACAATTATATATATTTAGTTTACTCCACAGTTAATTACATATATTTTTATACATAATAATATTTCTTGAACTATATTTGTAAACACGATCTTGATTTAAACAATTATATATATTTAGTTTACTCCACAGTTAATTACATATATTTTTATACAAAATAATATTTCTTGAACTATATTTGTAAACACGATCTTGATTTTAGACGGTTCACAGAACCGATGGAATCTCGGTTTGTGAAAACCGGTCAATATTAGCCGATCTTGGTTGTGAAAATTTTCGTATGGTATTTACTGAAAGTCGCCGGTTTTTACCCGTTTTTGATCGGATTTTGGTAAACTTGTGAGGAGCGGTTTTTACTTCGAAATCGAAAAATTAAAACCTATTTTAGCAAACAATCTACCATTTGCAGTAGTTTATTGCCAGAAACAACAAAAAGATACTACCAAGTTTTCCAGCACAAAAATGCTGTTGTTTGAACTCTTCTGTCGTGACCATCGTCTACTTGTTGCTGCATGATGACAAGATTCAGATCCTGTAAAATGCATGTGCAGTACCATGGCTTAAACTTGAACCAAAACCATGGGCTAAACTTGAATCAGGAACACATCTCAATGTGAGATGAAATACAGCGCGATTGCATTGCAACAATATCACAATCAAGAAGAGAACAAATCAGGAAACGCTACTCTCACTTTTATTGCATCGCAGTAGTAGTTTCAGTACATCAATAACCTATCCAGATCTCGTCCAAGTATAACATGTATCAAGAAACAAATCAGCCATCTGCAGAGAACTACTGCAACTACACCACACTCTCATCCATGTCGCACCCATCACGCATTCAGCATCTTGCTTGCAGATCCCAGAACTTGCATCTTCATTTATGCTGCGGCCATAACGCATTCAATTGCTTGCTTGCAGATTCCAGTCATCGTCGCTTCTGGCCCATACACCTGCAGTGAGTGTTGTGTGAGGGGATGGTTAGGATAGTGATTCAGAACCACCAACAACAAACTGATAGGTTTGCCCATTTGCATTTATGATCTTCAGGTCTTGCATAGCAAAGAGAGAGGTGCGGTAGGAGACACTAGATCCATACCTCAATTGGGACGCCGAGTTCTGCGCCAAGCTTGCGCATTTTAGCCAGCCCAGTTTGGTAATTTGGACCACCACGTCGGACATAGATGTGCATCCTTGCAGCCTTCAACTTGGATTCCTGAAAGCAAGTTTCAGATTCAGTTGACAGTCAACCAATCAGATGAACATGTGGAACTGGTGATAAGTTTTAGAGAACATTGGCCACAATTCTAGATTTAGGGGTCAGCATAGCTACCTTCTCTCTTAAGGCCCGAATGATGCCGCTAAATGTGGCCCCGACGTCGGTGAAGTTAGCTATACCCCCTCCAATGAGAAGAGCTCTCTTGCGGCCATCAGGATCAGCAGTCGCACACTGCATTGAATGTTATCATTAACAAATTGACATAACAAGGGAGTGGAGAGAAATGTGGTTATGGTTATATCTTGAGTGCTTACATCAAGTACTACTCTAGCATACTGCAGAACCTCCTCCTCGTTGGGAGCACCGCTATACTCTGCATAGTTTCCTAATTCTGAAGCATATCCCAAATCTCCGACCTGGTAAATAAGAAAAAAAAAACTTAATTTCATGACAGTAGCATGAAATCCCTGAACAGCTAAGTTAAAACAAGGGAGGAACTCAAAGCTTACTGTATCAGCATATATGACACTGGCACCACCTCCAGCAACCATTGTCCAGATGCGCCCCTTTGGGTTCAAAACGGTGAACTTCAGAGATGCACTTGTCTGAAAGAATAAGGTCATTATATCACATTTAGCAAATAATTCAAAAAAACATATAGTACTGAGCCAGACTGCCAGCACTCCTATCTGAATTCATGTGCAAACCTACTGATGATATTATACAGGCAACTCATACTTAAAAAATATTGGGGAGGAGGCTTGAAATGTGAAACGTGTAATTTGAGATGTGGATACCTTCTCATCCAAGTCATGGATAAAGCCTTCTGTAGAACTGAGAACTCTACCGAATGGTAGTGGGAATTCGATATTTCCCCACCTGAACAGTGACAAGAAATGCTTAATAAAACATTCGCACAGAGGCATGTATGCTAGAGAAGCAATGAGACTTACTTCTTGAAGTTTTTGAAAGCTGCTGTGTCATCTAATTCTCCTCTCATGTCCAGAGGATACGGCTCTCCATTCACTATGGTAAATGGGTTCATCTCGAGAAATGAGAAATCCAAGTCTGTAAAGGGAGCATATTATTATGGATACATGATATACCAATACGCTTATTATTACATTTTACAATTAAAACATTACAACAAATGACAAGTGAATTCTATATGCATCTTTAATACCTTGGAAGACAGCAAAGACTCCTTTAATGAAATCACCAATTTTTCCACGTGCCTAATGACGAAATGTACAGTTCAATTATTATAAGCATGTGACAGATAGAAGTACTCCTCAAATGAAATCAACTGAATGAGGTACAAAGGCAAATAATTTTAACAGGACAAATACCTCCAATGGAAGGGTAGCAATCAAGGGAGCACATGCATCAGGTGTCATTGGCTTCTCAGTGGAAAGAAAAATTGTCTTAACCTTGTCCCAGTTCTCTTCAATTTCTATTCCTCCACACTCTGAGAAACTAATGGTGCTGCCCAGCCTCTCCGAGACAATAGAAAGGTAGTATTCTTGATCATGGGGTACAAATGGCTCCACAATGAAGGTGGTGATTGGAGCCTTGCAGCCACCCATCTCGACCTGAATAGCCACAATAGGACAGAACAACTTAATTTATCAAGCGAACAGAGAATAAGTCAGATTTTAAAGGCGATAGCAAAATTGAACTACCTCAACTCCCAGCCTCTCCTTCACAAACTCCTTGACTTGAGCAATATCTAGGTTGAGGGCCACAAGTCCGCTCTTGCCACGCTTCCCGAACAGCATGTCGGGCTTCACGACCAACTTCATGGTTGACAGCCATGGCTGCTGGTTTACCAGCTCTGTGAAGTCCGTCGATTGTGTAACCTTTTTACAAATCCCAGAATCAGCCAAACCGATATTTTTAACTTCAAACAAAAATATGCTATGTCAAACGAGAACCGTAATTAAGATTAATTTCGCTCATAGTACAATTTGTATAATTCAAAATCAGTCAGTTTAAACTCCCTAGTGACTCCAAATGTGTGAATGTAACAAAAGGAACTATCTGCTTGTATGTACTGTTATTTATTTCAGAGGAAATCACTCTGCATCAGGACAACATTCAAGTGTCAACATCATGACCAGTTCACCACCATACGGACACCAGTAATGAATTAGCTAACAATTTAGACATAAAAAAAAAACAAAAACAATACTGCAAGACAAAACTCCAGTCTCCAGATCTAACAAAGAAACCGATGCTTTTGCACTACTGCCAGTACCAAACTGCAAGCAATAAGCCGTACTAGTTCCAATCAAAGTCTAAACCCTGTCAGTTACTCTTTGCAAGTTACTCTTCACATACAGAACCAAGAACATTTCCATCCTAAAATCAAAATCCTGTCAGTGAGCCCATCCACAGTGCCTACCAGCACAAAAATTGCATCGTCCTACGACTTGTACCCAGATCCCCATTTCATACTATCACCATTGCATTTTATCCTAAACAGAGAACTATCTTCTCACGAATTCACAAATGCCAATGCCTCATTGAGTAATCAATAGCGAACAAAAAAAAAAAGAAAAACCAGATCTTTACAGTTTACACGCAACCAGGACAAATCACGAGGGCCCAAATCAGGCCCAAAAAAATGAAAAAGCGCCAACCAACCAGGGATCAACGGAAACAAAAGCTAAAACTTTGAGATCAAGAAGAAGAAGAAGAAAGAATCGAACCTGGGCGGAGAGGATCTGGAGGTCGATACCGGCGAGGCGCTTGAGGTGCTCCTTGAGGAGGCGCTTGGAGTCGTACTCCCGGATCTTCTTGCGCGCCATGGCTCGGTTAGCTGCCGCCGCGAGCGAGAGGCGTGGGTTCTTGAGGAGGGTTCAGCAAACCAACTGCAGAGGTAGGTAGGTAGGCGGAGTGAACGAAGCCAACCAAGATGAAGGTGGTGGTCTTGGTGGTGTGTGCACGTTGCGTCTTTGGGAGGAATGGAATGAATATAAAGAAGATGACTCGCTGTGTTCTAGATTGGATCTACTAAGTAAAAGCAAACCTGCAGCATCAGTGTAGAAGAGAAGCATTAATTAATTGACTAAACTACTGCTAATTGTGATATGCATCCTCCTGAATTAATTGTCTACTACTGAAGATATTGTGATATGCACACCCTGTATGAGAATGAGACCATGTTTATGACCAATCGGACCAGATACATTGTGCTGTGCGAGAATTAATGGTTTCTGCCTTCGGTTTGTTTTTCCATCTTTTGGTGTTTTCTTGGTTTGACAGTGGATGGATTAATTACGTTATTAAGGAGAACAACACACCAGACAGACTAGTGACTAGTGATTAGACTGTTGAACAGGTGTTGGTTTGTTTGATTTTGGTTCAGGAAAGGTTGTTTTGCAAGAGAAGCGATCTGGGAGAGTTTGGTGTTTGGTGAGTAGATGGCAGTTGCACAATCTGCCTGCTTGCTGGTAGCCTTGCTGTGCTCCGGTTAGGTAGCAGGTTAGATGTGATGACCGATGACTTCTTTTCTCTTGTGATGCTGTTGGTTCTCTGCTAATAGTCTTGCTCTACTGCAGTGTTCAGTTTTGTTTTTCTGGCCATACATCCTACCAAAAACCGGCGAAATAGCGATGATATGGGCCCAAAAAAATGTGGCACTCTGGGCCTGTGATTGTTCAGACAGTAGGTATGGGCTTAAATATTTGGGCTGCTCCCGGTTAGTATTTGGGCCTGATTTATATACGAACAGAAGCTGCAAACACGTTGTATATTTTAATCTGAATTTTTATAGTATATTTCATATAGCTACAACTATTTTTTGTCAAAAAAAACTATCATTCTGTTACAACGTTAGCTCAACATTTTCCAGAGAACTACAGCAATATCGTATGATTTCATAAAAAAAAAACTATAACTCTATTTGAACGATAAATTTGCACTCACCTGTCAATTGTCATGTACTCAATCTGGTATGAGTTGGCTCACATGTCATAAAACTTATAGGAAGATAAAATTACAGTTTCCTAATAAAGTATTTGCTGATGTTGCCGCTTTGGGAAAAATAGCAGTTAAAATATAGTGAAAGTTTTGAAAAAAAATTGTAGTTTTGTATGATTATTAGTGTGTAATCCAGCATGTAAATATTGTATAATTGAGTGCATAGTGGGGATTGATTGCTCCACCACTCTTGTCTGGATGCCTGGATCCTTCTTCCATTGCATCTGGCGCCAATGTTTCCCGCCAAATTCCTTTCCTTTCCATTCCCTCCAACTCAACCCCATTCTCTCTGGAGTCTTGCTGGTCAAAAAAGGAAAAAAAAAAGAACTAGGGTTTACGCTCCATGGAGGTCGAAGCCCAGACCTCGGCCGCCGCGGCGGCCGCCGGCGACGAGCTCCGGTCGCTCCTCTCCGCCACCCTGAGCCCCGACAAGGCGGCGGTGGACGCTGCCACGGAAGGGCTCTCCAGGATCGCCGCCGCCTCCGACCCCCGCTTCCCCATCTCCCTCCTCGCCGTCGCCGCAGGTACCCGCCCCTTTCTCTTTGTAGCTGTGCTGGTATCGTTTCCATGCCAAGTGCTTACCTTGTTCGATTTCTGCGAAAGCTTGTGGATTTTTTTGCTTCTGCTGGGGAATTTGAGCAGTGGTAGCCTGGATTCTAATTTACTAATTTGTGGCGTGCTAACACTGTTCCTTGAGAGTGGAACTCCGTGCAAATATGAACGCTTTTTGGACAAATCACTTCTGTATGTTTGAGCACCCAAAATCCAACTCATGATTTGCTAAACTGCAGTTAGCAAGTTCGTGAGACTATTTATGTGCATGTAGAAACATAATTTGGGAAATGGTTGGTGCTCTGTCCATGGAGATGAATATATTGATGTTCTTGTTTTTTTTGAGATATTGTACAGAAAAATGGAAATGTCATACCAGTATTTAGTTGTGAATGAAAGTATATGTGTTCTCTTTGAGCAATCAATGCTCAGGAAGGCAGCCCACCTGACCCTTGTAATTGAATTGTGTTTGTAGCTGATGGGGACCAAGGAACCAAAGTTGCTGCAGCAACATACTTGAAGAATTACACACGCCGAAATATTGACTGGGGGTTGTCATCACCTGAGCTTTATAAAGAGTTCCGTGATCGGCTCGCCCAAGCTTTGCTTCAAGTGGAACCTTTCCTTCTTCGAGTATTGATTGAAGTTGTATGTCTCATTTCTACTTAATTTCTCTGCAATTAAATTCCTCACTACCAAGCCTTTTTTGGGTGTTATCTTACATCCTTATGGTTTGCATCAAACAGTTCCGCCAAGTCATAGAAAAAGATTTTGTCAAGGAAAATTTGTGGCCTGAACTTGTCCCCCAGTTGAAGCAAGTGATCCAGAGCAGCAATATAATAAGTCCAGGCCAACATCCTGAATGGAATACTATCAACGCACTCACAGTACTTCAATCTGTTGTTAGGCCCTTCCAGGTATATCTCATGGACTAATATTTCATATGCTGTATGCCCTTGTCGCATGTTTTTGACAATCAAATCCTTCACTCTCAGATTTTAGTTTTTCTAAGCGTGAACATTTTATTTTAACTTCATTTTATTCCCTTCTTTTTTGTTAAAGGACTCCTGTCTCTAGCTTGTCCTTACAAGACATAACTCTGTTGATATTTGTGGAATTGTCTGTTCTAATTGCATAATACTTGTTGTACACATTTCAGCTTACAAGGGAGTAAATAGTATGCCTTAAAGCTTAAACTTACTGTACTCATTATAGAGTTTTAGCATTCCTGTATCAACAACTACTGCACATAAATATTTTAGTAGAGCGGATTTCTTATTTATTTCTAACTGTGTTATCTTACAGTACTTCTTGAACCCCAAAGTAGCAAAAGAGCCTGTTCCACCACAATTGGAGCAAATCGCATCTGAGATTCTTGTACCACTACAAGTGACATTCCATCACATTGCTGACAAGGTTTTGTGTTGCACTCTGCTTTGCTCTAAATGTTGTACACATGCTGATCTTTCCTGAACTTTTTATGGTGTGTGGTTCTGTGCAATAGGTTCTGTTGTCACGTGATGAGACTAATCTGGAATACGAGCAACTCCTACTCATCACGAGCAAGTGCATATATTTCACTGTAAGACATGGTTCCTTCCTTCTGTATTAAAAATACCATTATGACCATAACATACTATCAGCATACGGTAAAATGTAGAAACTGCTATTAATAAACCATGTGCTGTTCACATAATTATATTGAAGAGTGCAATTAGCGACATCTGGGAAGGTTAAGAGAACGAAAGGTTGGGCTGAGACTGAGGAGTATAATGTGTTTGAATAGAACTTAAAGCATTACTGTTCATGTTTATGTAAACAATTTAGGAATACAATACTGAGTTTGTTCTTTTGGTTCTCCAAATGCTGTACTTGAATTACTGGTATATTTACATTGTTTTAATTCCATAGCTTTCTAACGTTTTGGCATGCATGATTATTAACTTGCTATGAGGGATGCCTAATTGTCATACTCATGCAGGTTAGGTCATACATGCCATCTAGGGTAAAGCAGATTTTGCCTTCCTTTTGCAAAGACATGTTCCGCATACTAGAATCACTGGATTTCAACAGTCAATATGAAGATAGAGCTACAACAAGGCTCAAGACTGCAAAGAGATGCCTCATCATACTTTGCACACTTGTTACTCGTCACCGGAAACATGCTGACGAGTACGTACTTTAATGTTTATCATCATTCTTATCCTTTTAGAATATTAACCCTCCAGTTTTCTCAGCCAGATGGCACATATTGTCAACAGCGCAACCAGAATATCAAGTCAAAGCATTCATTTACATGTAAGTTTTTTGAAGAGACATTTACATGTAAGTTCAGTCAGTGGTTTGTATAATCCTTTTATTTGTACAATGTGATGAAGCCCAAACATCATGAATTCGAACTGAAGCATGCTAGATTCTGAAGGTTGCGATGGTCATCAGTCATCATGATCATTTCCTAATTTATTTGACGAGATTCTGAGAGTGCTTAATGATTACAGAAACTCGACCCTCTCTCTGATCGGATCATTTCATTGTCATTTGATGTAATTTCTCGTGTTCTGGAGACAGGTCCTGTAAGTATTTACATTATGCAGTTAAACTGAACCAAAATCATGATTCACATTTTTTTATGTTTGAATTTGATGGGTCTGTGCTCCTTGGTTGCAGGGATGGCGGCTTGTTTCACCACATTTTTCTTCACTTCTGGATTCAGCAATTTTTCCAGCTTTAGCATTAAATGGGAAGGTCAGCTCCCTGCCTTTTTCGATAGGAAACACATAAGTACTGTTTCAATATGTAATTTGTTTGGTTTAAACTTTATCTGTGTGCAGGATATAACAGAGTGGGAAGATGATACTGATGAGTACATGCGGAAAAATCTACCTTGTGAACTTGTACGTACATGAATCCATCACGCTAATTTTCTCTCTGGCTTTTGTGTTCACTGATATATTTGCTGGCAGGACGACATTTCAGGATGGGCTGAAGATTTATTCACAGCAAGAAAGAGTGCTATCAATTTACTTGGTGTTATAGCCCTATCGAAGGTTGTGCCTTTTTCCATAGTGGAATGGAACATAATAACAAGTTTAGATCCACCAGTATCTTTTAACATTGAATTGCTATATTAATAAACCCTTTGATAAACTGTTCATTCATAATTCATAAATCATTATAAGGTAGTACAGCTTTTGACTAGCACTGGTAGAAAGATAACAATATTCTTTTTGTATTGAATTCCATTTGCAACTATCACAACCTGCAAGCATACATACTTAAAATGCTATTAACAACTGTATGTTCAATCTACCTAGTTCACACATTTTCTATCTATCACCTGAACCTTTTCACTTATTGAATTGAAATAAAACGTTTAAAGATGTTCTACTCATGTATTAGCATTTTCTGGCTTCAGGGCCCACCAGTTGTATCTGCAGCTTCTAAGCGTAAGAAAGGTGATAAAAGTAAAGGAAAAGGAGAAAGGAGCTCCATTGGGGAGTTATTGGTTATACCATTCCTGTCAAAATTTCCTATACCTCCCCAACGGGAAGATGTGTCATCAAAGGCAGTGCAGAAGTAAGATCATAATAATTACTTGTTTTAACCGAGAAAAAATGGTAGCAAAAAGTCTAGATATTTGTATCTCTCATGCTTACAAGTGAACTACAGCATATTCATTTTGTTATTTTCCCATATTTCTATATAGTTGGAAGTTCACTTCATTTCACTGTCATTCATTCCAGTTATTTCGGTGTTCTAATGGCATTTGGGGGCCTCCAAGATGTAAGATTCCGAAGATGTATGTTTTGTGTTTTTTTGTTAGAATGAATACCAATGAATTTCAGTAACCCATTTTGCAGTTTCTGACTGAGAAGAAAGATTTGACAAATACAATCATTAGGAATCGTATTCTTCCACTGTATTCCCTGGATCCATGCAGTCCATATTTGATTTCTGCAGCAAACTGGATTATTGGACAGCTTGCGTTGTGCCTACCAGAGGTTACATTTTTTTCCTTCATAATTTTATCATCCAGCCTTATGAAATAATAGGTGAAAACAAAAGTCTTCATTAATATGTACATTCCCATGTTCCATATATTATATATTTGATTTTCCGACTGCTGTTTGCTTGGATGTAGGCCATGAGCACAAATATTTATCATTCATTAATGAAGGCATTGACCATGGAGGATTTTGATGAGTTGAGCTGTTATCCTGTTCGTGCTTCTGCTTCTGGTGCCATTGCAGAACTCATTGAGGTAAGGGTTTATGTGATGTTGTCAATGGATTTCACCTGCCACTTGGAAGTTGGAACTATGCTAGTATGCCACTGAGATATTTCTTTGTGCCTCATGCAGAATGGTTATGCTCCTCCTGATTGGCTTGTCCTTTTACAAGTGGTGATGAAAAGGATAAGCGTTGAAGATGAAAATGAGTCTACTCTTTTGTTTCAGCTTCTGGGCACAATAATCGAGTCTGGCCAAGAAAAAGTTATGCCTCACATTCCTGAAATTGTATCTAACATAGCCAATACCATAATGAATCTATTGCCCCCTGTGCCAGATCCCTGGCCTCAGGTAATTGCACATCTGTATCCTCTATTTGTCAATACGTTAGTGTTTTCTGTAAAAGGAAAATAAACATTGCCATATATTTAACTGTACCATCAAGTCTCATTTCCATTATTAATATTTTGTTGTTTGTATTAGGGATTAGAATTTTACTATATTATTGCTTTGAGTGGTAGATGTCTTGAAAGGTAGGAACTGTTCCCAAATTTAGCAGATTTGGTAATTGGTATACTTATTGAGAGTGAAGCTCAATAAGTAGATTATGAGCCTTTCCGGGCTTCTTTCGTTATAATTATTAATTAATTATGACTTAAACCATCATGTGCAACCACTAGTGAACATTGAGCACACATCTTTCAACATGCTCTCTGTTCAGGAGTGATGTTTTGGGCACAAACAGTATCCAACATGCACCTTTGACCTTTATTTTTTGTATAAATATCAAAAAATGCTTGTGAAGAATCAGTATTTTCTCATGAAAAATCTAATGGCTTCATTTTGACATGACAAATATAAAAACTATTTGACACATCAGTGCTCAAAGTTACCAAAGTTAATAAAGTTGACTATGACAATTTCTAAAATGTTGCATATTTTCAAACGGAGGGAGTACATGTGTTTTATAGCCCCTCTGCATTATATTTCAAGACTCCTATGTGTTCAATTCATATAGGAAAAATTCCCATCAAACCAGCAGATTTACATGTATATGCTTTTAGGCTGTTGAACGGGGTTTTGCTGCACTGGTATCGATGGCTCAAGCTTGGGAAAGCTCTGCACCAGATGAAAACAAGGACATTGAAATGAGGGTCTGGCAGTCAGGCCAGTTTGCTATGGCCCAAACATTTTCGCATGTGTTACAAAAGGCTTGGTTGCTACCAGTTGAGCAAATGGTATGCTACATTTGCTGTTTATTTTTTAGCAAAGATAAATGCTGTTTATTGAGGCATTCATGTGATGAAATCTGCTTGATTGCTGTTAACATTCATTCCAGGGGTTATCTGTTTGCTCTTCATTGCCACCTCTGTCGTGTGTAAATGATGCTTCTATTTTACTTGAGTTCATTATGAGGTCTATCACCTCTATGGAAGAAACTGCAAGTATGAAGGTGTTTGAGCTAGTAGCTATATGGGCTGACATAATTGCTTGTTGGGATTCTTGGGAGGAAATGGAGGATCAGGGAATTTTCAATACAATCAAAGAAGCTGTTAACTTCCATCAAAACTTTGATTCTAATGGTTTCTTCCTGAAAATACTCCCTTCCCGATCTGAAAATAGTTCACAAAGTTCAGTCATAAGTTGGGTTTCTAGTTTTATAACCAGGGCCATTGAAGCTTACCCATCTGCAACATGGAGGGCATGTTCATGCATGCATACACTGCTGCACACTCCTAATTTCTCTCATGGAGCAGAAGATACTAGAATGACTCTTGCTGTATCCTTTGCGCAAGCAGCATTCTCCCGTTTCAAGTCTGTATCTGACAGCCCTTCTGGGATATGGAAACCACTAATACTAGTCATTTCGTCATGCTACATATGCTACCCTGATGCTATTGAGCAAGTCTTACGCAAATATGACAGTAACGGTTATGCGATATGGGCATCTGCATTAGCACAAATCTCAAGTAGCTCTTTCAATCCTGGCTTGTCATCTGAATCCGAGATCAAACTAGCTGGTAAGTAACTACTTACTGATCATTGGAATGTTTAATCTTGTTCATGTTTGGTCTGTCATCCTGTGAAGGTACATCCTAAATTTGTTTTCTGTTATTGTGCAGTGTTAACTTTAGCAACTGTAATTGAGCGTCTTTTGGCCCTTTCTACGGGTGGCACCAAACTGTTGCATGATTGCTGTGTATCATTGATGGAGTCTTGCATCCATCTGAAGGAAGTTCAAGAGGATGGGGATGATGGTGATGGTGCAGAAGATCTTGATGATGATGATGAAGAGGAGGAAGACACCGATGAAGATGATGAGGTAACTGAGCAGAATCATGATTTGTATCTTCTATATTCATGCCCAACCAAATTGATTGAATATCACAAACAACATATAATCAGGATTCGGATGATGATGATGATGTACGCGAAGAGACAGAAGAGGAATTTCTTCAAAGATATGCAGCGGCTGCCGCTGGTGAATCAATTGAAATTGTTGAGGACGGTGACATTGATGATGAAACCCAAGACATTGAATTGGGTAAACCCGAATTATTTTCTCCATCTTAATCTTGCCTCAATAGTTCTTTTTTATACATATGTAACTTTACTTTCATCTCTTGGAGCAAATGCAGGTTCCCTGGATGAAATGGACGTACAACAAGTGGTTCTTTCGATGATGAAGATTCGTCCTGATCTCATTCGCGCTCAAACATTTCCGGATGGCCTAATGGAGAGAATGGCAGAAACGTTTCCTGAATATGAACAGTTGTTCCATGTTCATCCGCAAGCCTAGGCGATACTACAATAGACTAGTGTAGTAGTGTGCAGCCTTGTTATTTATTGTTTCTAGTTTCTTTTTTTTTTAACTTGTAGTATATTTATCTGTGTGTTTATATATTTGTATGGAATGGTTGGCCGATTATTTTTTATGGTTATGGCGATTATTAACTATATTTTGTGATTTGGATCGGAGTAATCTGGCGGGCATGATCTTTTAGGGAGTTCAAGGGTAGTACCATGAGCAACACATGGGTTTGCTTCTTGGTTCCTACAACTGTACTTCACTGAGTAGCATGTCAGCTCCTTGGGAGATGTCATGCTAGCAGTACTAAAGAAAGATTTAGCACAACTTTATTGAACTTATAGCATTATTATTTTGTCTATTTTAATCAACTACAGCTGGATTGATCCATACATTAATTAGTCCATTTCATTTTCTCATGCATGCTTCCGTTTTGTGGCAGCAGCAAGTCCCTTCCTGAATGCAATAGGCGTATTTTCCGTTTAAGTTTAGCTTAGCTTATCTCGGCAGGCTCCATCGTTCATGCAAAGACAGGATTGAAGCAATAATCTGTATTCAAGGCAAGAAATTAAGCAACAAGAGGCAAAACAAGATGCATCAAAATGTGTTGCCAAATGCAAAGTGCTAGCCAACATCCATCAAGTTCCACATTGCAAAAAGGTGTTTACGAGAGGATCGAGGGAGTTACCGGATGAGATAAGCATCCAGCTGCCATGATCATGTATAACAGCCACCAATTAAGCAGAGGGCGTTCTTAGAATTGGAAATGATTGCAACCTACTCCACCGTTTTAGAAATAATTGACACCCACTTAGCTAGCCTACCCCATATATGCGACTATATATATATATATATATATATATATATATATATATATATATATATATATATATATATATATATATATATAGAGGTGGTCAGGGGCGGATCCAACGTGGGTGCAGAGGGGACTCGAGTCCCCCCTACACCCACAAGACCCATGGATACCTCCCGGAACATTCTCTTTAATTTTTTCACCATGAATAATAAACTAAAGATCCCTAGATGGCTGGAGGTTGAAGAAACTGTGTAATTGAGCCCCCCAATTTTTTGTTACTAGATCCGCCCCTAAGGTGGTGTTCTTTTCTTCTAGAGATGAAGAGAAGATGAGGATGAATATTAAGTTTTTTACACAAAATGAGGTGGTATTAACGTATGATTGATTGAGTTTTAATTAGCACAAACTTGAAAAATAGATTAATATGATATTTTAGAGCAACTTTCATATAGAAAGTTTTCACACGAAATACACCGTTTAGCAGTTTGAAAAACGTGTCACGAAAATCTTAATCTTTTTTCAACTCTGGTTGGAAAAAAGAACGGGACCGTTTGGACTAATTTGGAGCATATAAAGTGCTCGCCATTAACTGGTCTCAGGTCAAGCTGGTCAGCGCCACCACAGCATCGAGCAATACGGTTTCCTTCGGTGAGCAATTGAATTTTTTTCACAAAAATACTTCTATAAAAGCATTTTAGAAATTAATATTACTTGTGCAAAAAAATGTTCGTTGGTAAGCCGTGAATACTTCTCAGGTCAAAATAAGCTTATTTTAGCCACTTACATCGATCCTTAAGCGCAGCCCTTGTTTTCAAATTATATCTTCTACCTATCAATTTATACGTGGCAAAGTTTTTCCCTCTTTTAGAAAAAAAAATATCTTCTACTCGAAGATAAGAAAAAACTCGTAAAGCTAAGCTACAGTGTAGGTCACTTGTGAAAGAAGATGCAACTATGTCATGGGTTGATGTTGCACTACACCTTCCTATGGTGGCCACTTGTTGGTGGATGTCATTTTCGCTAGCCAGTTTCGGCGTGCTATGCGGATCGATAATTACGTGACGTCTCAATGCCAAGCCACTCTTCCCGATCTAGAAATGAATTAAATATGCTTAATTATAATGCATAAAAAATGATATTTTAATTAAGCACTATTGCAGTCGATGTGAAATTATAATTATGCATAACACATGGATGAATAAGATTTAGTATAAGAGGGATTCAATAATTTATCTATTGTATTATTAAAACAACCTTAAAAAAAGGCACCACGTTCGCTGAGGAGGCTACAAATTTTCACATTAATCGGAGAAAAGGAAAATAAGAGTTTAAATAGAATACAATTTAGAAATAACTGAAATTCAAAATTAAAAATAAGCAATATTGGAATAAGAGTCCATATAAAAATCCAATACGATATTAATTAAAATTTGGAATAAAAATAAAATAAATTCAGAAATTTTTAAAAAGGAAAAATAGAGAGTTCAAGTAGAAATACAATTTAGAACTAACTGAAATTCGGAATTAAAAATAAGTAATATTGCAAGAAAATTCCATATAGAATCGAATACGAGATTAATTAAAATTTAGAATAAAAAGTAAAATAAATTCCAAAAATAAAAAAATAGTTATAAGAGTTCAAGTACGAATATAATTTAGAAATAACTAAAATTCAGAATTATAAATAAGTAATATTGGAATAAGTGTCCATATAGAACTGAATACGAGATTAATTAGAATTCAAAATAAAAATAAAATAGATTCTGAAAATAGAAAAATAACTAATACACTTTATAAAAAAATATCAGAATAAAAAAAATGAAATTTCCAAAATAAATCGTCTAGAACTCAACGATGAAAAATAACAATATAGAGAGGAGAAGCAATAGGCCCATAAATAAGTAAAATGGTGGTGGTTGATAGGACATCTAAAAACTATAAAAAAAAAACAAAAATAAAATCCCAATGACAATTAAGAGGAGAAACGATAAACAAGCCGTTAAGCAGCACGGTCACAACGGTTGGCGGGACTTCTAGAAGGTAAAAAATAAACCACAATGACAATTAGTTTGATTTTAAAATCTCAATGATAATAAATAGGGGAGGCAACGGACGGGCCATACATGAGTATAGTGGCGGAGCCGATGACAGTTGTCGGGACTTTTAGAAAGTAAAAAATGAACCCCAACGATAATTATGTTCAATTTTTTAAATTCCAATAATAATAAATAAGGGAGACAATGGGTGGGTTATAGAGGAGTGCAATGATAATGTTTAACGACACTTCTAATAATTATAATAACAGAACCCGACGAGACAATGGATTCTAAAATCTAAAAGCTCCGATTTTTAAAGGTTTCAAGAAACATAAATATAAGTCGTGATAGATCGGTCAAACAAATAAAAAGGTGATAAAAAAGTAAGGGGTAGCTCAAGAACTCTCGCTTGTCCATGACAACGAACCACCACCACCACCATCGCTTGCAAAGAATTGTGTCGCTCAAGCACCATTGGTAGTGGATGATAATATCATGTGGGATGGGCACATCCTCTTTATCGAGGAGATAAAAGGAGGATCATTACATGTAGTATTTTAATTTGCTATTGTGTGCAAAACTTTAACTTCCTATTATTATGTGTGTCAACTATATGTGATTATTTCTGATTTTGGGTCTACTAGAATGGAGTATGTCTCTGGTCTTTACATTCAAAAATTATTTGAAGATTTACCCAAACTCCTGCTTATGTTGACGTGGTAGGTATCTATTTATGTGTATATTGTGTGAGAGGTAACCTTATCAACTATGTAAGCAACCCCACCTCGATCTATCCATCCATCCATCCAAAGGAGAGATAGTATCATTCCAACCCATTATATCCCTTAAACCGAACTAAAAATAGGGTTCGTTTTATCCCTCCAACCAAATAGAAAATATGATCATCCCATCTTAAAAATTAGGAGTAATTTTTACCATCCAACATTTTCTATCTTGAGGTACTACAAATTTTTGGGACCTCGAGATACTTTCTCGTGTAAAATTTAGTGTTACCTCGAGGTACCAAAATTTTGTGTGCAGAATATGATACCTCGAGATACCAAATGTTGGACGATAAAATTGCTCAACAAAGTTTTAATTCAGGCTGCCCTGAGGACGCGAAGAATTTGATCCCAGAAGAGAATCCTAACAGCCATACTTCCGCCCGCTATAAATGGCCCAACACACACCGACAGACGGTTCACACACTTGACAGTTGAGCTAGCTAACGAGTGAGTGATCTGATCGATGATGGGTCTTGTTCCTCCTTGGATGACCTTGCTAGTGCTGGTGATCATCATGTCGTCGTCTACGTCAATGATCACGGTGGCGGAGCATCACCGGATCAGAAGCAACGACACCGACTTCGCTGCATCGCGGGCCTTCAAAGCTCAGCTCTCTGACCCTCACGGCGTCCTTGGCGACGGTTGGAGGGAGGACAATGCATCCTCCTTCTGCCAGTGGATCGGCGTGTCGTGCAGCCGCCGGCGGCAGCGCGTCACCGCCCTGCAGCTGCCGGACGTGCTGCTTCAAGGGTCGATCGCCCCACACCTCGGTAACCTCTCTTTCCTCTCCGTCAGCCTCACCAACACCAGCCTCACGGGCTCCATACCAGCCGAGCTTGGAAGGTTAGCTCGTCTGAGATACCTTGATCTCAGCCGCAATACCTTGTCAGGATCCATTCCATCTACCGTAGGAAACCTCACGAGGCTCCAGTCTCTTATCTTCGATAAAAATCACCTCTCAGGGCAGATACCATCGGAGTTGCAAAATCTGCAAAATCTTGTGCACCTGAGCCTATTTGGGAATTACTTAAGTGGTTCTATACCAGACCACATTTTCAACAGCTCGAGTACTGTCTTAACCTTGATAAACTTGAGCAACAACAGCCTGTCCGGGCCTATACCCACTGCGATTGGCTCCTTGTCCATGCTCCAGGTCCTTGTTATTCAGTTCAATCAATTGTCCGGCTCACTGCCCCCAATCATCTTCAACATGTCCAGACTTGAAGAGTTGTATTCCTCTGGAAACAATCTAACTGGACCTATCACATTCCCAGCTGGAACCAGAGCTTTATCTGTCCCATGATTCGAACGTTGGGCCTCTATGGAAATAGATTCACGGGCCGAATTCCACCTGGACTCACAGCTTGTCGGAAACTAGAGAACCTTGATTTGGGTCTTAATCTCCTGTCAGGTGATGTGCCGGAATGGTTAGCGGACTTGTCCGAGCTCAACATCCTCGGTCTAGGTGGGAATGAACTTACCGGTTCAATCCCACCTGTTCTCAGCAATCTGACAATGCTCACTGAATTTCAGTTGTCACATTGCAACCTAACTGGTAGGATTCCAACGGAGCTCGCAACTTTGACACAACTCACGTATTTGCACCTCTCATCTAATCAGCTAACTGGTCCTTTTCCTACTTCCATTGGTAACTTGACTCGATTATCTTTTCTAGCATTAGATACGAACCTGTTGACTGGACAAGTACAAGAGACCCTTGGGAACCTCAGGTCTCTACACAGGCTTGTTATTGCAGAAAATCATCTGCAAGGAAAACTTGACTTCTTCGCTTCTCTCTCCAATTGTAGGCAACTCCAAATCCTCGAAATAGGAGAGAATTCTTTCTCAGGGAGCATTCCTGCGAGTTTACTTGCAAACCTCTCTAACAATTTGGTGTTCTTTCATGCAGACGAGAACAGCTTGACTGGCAATCTTCCTGCTATAATATCAAATCTGACTAACCTGAATATAATAAGCCTTAATAACAACCAATTAAGCGGCCCAATTTCAGATTCTATTGTGCTAATGGAGAATCTACAAGCATTGGCCCTCTATGGGAATATTATGTTTGGACCAGTCCCAACTCAAATTGGTACTCTTCAAAGTATCGTTATCTTATATCTCGACGACAACAAGTTTTCTGGATCCATTCCTAACGGTGTTGGCAACCTAAGCACATTGCAGGACTTACGGCTGTCATATAACTGGCTATCATCATCTATACCCGCAAGCTTAGTTAATCTTAGTAATCTTATCTGATTATATATATCTCATAATAACTTAACTGGTGCATTGCCTTCTGATCTCAGCCCCTTGAAAGCAATAGCCGAAATGGACATCTCAGCAAATAATTTGGTTGGTAGCCTCCCAACTTCATGGGGACAACTCCAAATGTTAAGCTACCTGAATCTATCTCAAAACACATTCAATGATGTAATTCCAGACTCTTTCAAAGGACTAATTAATTTAGAAGGATTGGACCTGTCTCATAACAATCTTTCTGGAGGCATACCAAAATACTTTGCCAATTTAACCTATCTTACTTATCTGAACCTCTCTTTTAACAATCTACAAGGTCAGATACCAAGTGGAGGTGTTTTTTCAAACATCACTCTGCAATCTTTAATGGGAAATGCTAGACTCTGTGGTGCTCCACGTCTGGGATTTCCTGCATGTCTGGAGAAGTCAGACTCGACTAGAACAAAACACTTGCTGAAGATTGTGCTCCCTGCTGTCATTGTGGCGTTTGGTGCCATTGTTGTGTTCCTATACCTAATGATTCGAAAGAAAATGAAGAACCCAGATATTACGGCTTCTTTTGACATAGCAGATGCGATTTGCCACAGGCTAGTGTCCTACCAAGAAATCGTTCGCGCTACCGAAAATTTCAATGAGGATAACCTACTTGGAGTTGGAAGTTTTGGCAAAGTTTTCAAGGGTCGGCTGGACGACGGTTTGGTGGTTGTAATCAAAGTCCTCAACATGCAGGTTGAACGAGCTATTAGGAGTTTTGATGCAGAGTGCCATGTCTTGAGGATGGCCAGACATCGCAACCTGATAAAGATACTAAATACATGTTCCAACTTGGATTTCAGAGCACTGTTTCTTCAGTTCATGCCCAATGGAAACTTGGAGTCATACTTGCACTCTGAAAGCAGGCCTTGTGTGGGATCATTCCTCAAAAGGATGGAGATTATGCTAGATGTGTCAATGGCTATGGAATATCTGCATCATGAACACCATGAGGTCGTCCTGCATTGTGATTTGAAACCTAGCAACGTGCTATTTGATGAAGAGATGACTGCACATGTAGCAGACTTTGGCATAGCAAAGATGTTGTTAGGGGATGACAATTCAGCAGTTTCAGCAAGCATGCCAGGCACAATTGGGTACATGGCACCAGGTACTTACACTAGCCAATCTAAAGCCACATACATTTTTTCCCACAAGAAACATGTGTTTTCATTTAAATTTTTAGCAAACTTTTTTCAGTTGACTTCCTAAATTTCTCTGACAGAGTATGCATTCATGGGAAAGGCATCACGGAAGAGCGATGTGTTCAGCTTCGGAATCATGCTGCTCGAGGTGTTCACTGGGAAGAGGCCTACAGATCCCATGTTCATTGGTGGATTGACCCTGAGGTTGTGGGTTTCTCAATCTTTTCCAGACAATCTTATTGATGTTGCCGATGAGCATCTACTGCTAGACGAAGAAACACGTCTTTGTTTTGATCACCAGAATACTTCATTGGGATCTTCCTCGACTAGCAGGAGTAACAGCTTCCTTATGTCGATATTTGAGCTAGGCCTGCTGTGTTCGAGTGAGTCACCTGAGCAAAGGATGGCAATGAATGAAGTAGTTTCAAAGCTGAAAGGGATCAAGAAGGATTACTCTGCATCTATGCTGGAAATGCAGAGGCCTCGGCAATACTAGATCAACCAGTCTATAATATGTATTGAAGATTCATATTATTGTTTATAGTTCTTCAAAGCAGGACTTCAAATTGCTTAGTTTACCTATCATATCAGGCAAAGATACAGTTTCTATTGAAAATAGCAGAGTAGTAGCATGCATGCATGCACTCTGTTTTTTCAGATAATATTTATAATTTTCCTATATGGACGACGCTAATGAAAGTAATCCGATCTCAGCGGTAATGAAACGGAGGGGTAATATAACCAGCTAGGATTAATTTGTCTTGTTTGATAGTGCACATCTTTGCATCGCAGCGGCAGTGGACAGCTGCGGCCATGGCGCTTGCCCACCTGTCGCCTGTCATGTAAACAAAATTTGCCAAATTCACAAAAAAAGGATCCAAAATTTTGGCCAAAATACCCAAAATCCTGCTGCTCAGGATCAACCTAGTGAGGTGGTTTGTAACAGAAGAGTATGAGTACCCGCAGTCTACACATGTTCTTACATGCCCATGGGTGGTCACTTATACGGGCAATAATCACTGGCAGTAAGAATTTAATTAGGATCGTAAATGGCATTGTGTTAATCACTGGCACTAAATACAGACAACTATATTTCTTCATTTATAACTGTATTACATTGCCGACCTCTGCCTGCCACACGATTAGGCATGCAGGCCCTACGTCATGTTATTTGTAATTGATACAGTTTTTGTTTTTATCAATCCGTCTCAACAAGATTGATCGATTAGGTGGACATTAATTGATTTATTCAACGACTAATTGATCTTGCTTTGCAGCCGCATTTCCCTTGCTCATTGCAGTAGGCGCCTTTCCAGTCTACCAAATTACCATAGTATTTGAGGCAGTAGGCTCCACACATTCTCACTTGGCATGCCCGGAGACCCGCATAGAAACACACATCTGTACTCTCTGCAAAATAAACAAGAACTCTGTATAAAATGCCATGATTTATTTGTAAGGTACGCACAAGTTAAGCGCATCTACAATCATTAATTTCTAGTGATGCCATGCTTACAGTAGGTACTAAAGAAAAACAAATTTGTAGTAACTACCACAACTTCAAAAATCTTCGCTTATAAAATCTTCAATCTGTTTGGCACAACTCTGTATATTGGCCTTGTTCGGCACAACTCTAATTTTTTTTTAAGCTAGGTATTTCTAAATGTAGAAATTCTGTGATTATGTTGCTAATATTTAAATAAATCATTTTATTTATATTTTAGAGGAAATTAAATATTTTAAACAATTGTAGTTTAACATATATACAAACTTTAAATTTGACATGGATCTAAGATTTGGAGCAATGTTTAAATTTGTAGCAAACATTGTAGAGAGGAAATTAAATCTAACCGTCCGCTTTGCAGGATGAGAGAGCGACAGCCAAGATCACAAAAGCCACCAAGCAGCCGAGGGCCATTGTGTTATTTTTCTTGGAAATGATTGCCATCACAAGATCAGGCTATAGTGTTTTGTTCTCCTGATGATTTGATAAGCTACTTCTACGACCTTCACTGTTGCCGGTGTTCATATAGGGGTACAATAACCCACCATAAATGACATATATTAATGCAAACATTATCTTACTCATATCCCTTGCATTTATGCTGAGGAATTTATTAGCTGTTTATTTTATAAGATTTGATGTTTTGGGCCGATACGTACACCTTACCGGCTGGGCTAAAATTGGTCCAAATAATTCGGCCCACGGTTAGATTGTACTAGGTGTGAACATTTGACATATATATATATATATATATATATATATATATATATATATATATATATATATATATATATATATATATATATATATATATATTTATATTTGCGGGGAAACATTTGACATATTTATCAGAGCTGTCAGTGCTTCCGTGACTAATACTTGCTAATCGAGCTTATCAACAAATAATATAAAGTCCTGGTTCGTCCTCCTGATTTATTGTTCACTCTTAATTGCTTTCTCTAGCTATGAATGAGTTAAATTTTATAAAACATGTAATCCATAGGTTTACACTTTGATCGTTAATATATCTTTGAATAATTCCCTTCAACTTTTGAAAATGGTATCAAAAGAGGTCATTTAAAATAGTTTTTAAATATTATTACGTACTTTGCTATATTTTCTTATAGATTTTCTATTAATAGTTAATAATGAAGCCGTTGCCGACTTACGGAGGAAGAGAGAAGGGGTGGGGAGGGGGAGGAGGGCCTAGTCATCTCCCGGCCGACCAGCGAGGTCGGACGGTGGCGCACTAAGGCGGGGACTTGATCGCGCGAGAAAATAACCAGCTACTTGGGGGTAATAAGGAGTTGGGGGGAGAATAAAGGATAAGCGGGTTGCAGGAATCTTGAAGACATCCTCGCCGTCCAAATTTGATTGTTTTTATTTATTTATTTTTTTCATTTCTGTGGAACTAAAAAGAGAAGACAAAGTCCCTATCAGGTTTTATCGAACTTGAACAGGCTAGAGATCGATCAAATAAGAGTTTATTTGTGTACATGGCCAGTGCCAACTCCATGGCCAAGGCGAGTTCCACAGCAGCATTGATCAGAATCGCTGTCGCAATTGCCTCCTTCATTATGATTGGCTTGACAGAGACTCGTACACACTTGCGGGGTGCAGCCTCGTAGGTATGTGCATGTATCCTGTGTTTCGTATGCACCTGTGTACAGAATGCATGGTTAGACCCATGATCAGATGCCTGATTTTGATTCTTCTATCCATTGGCCATTGCATGCAAAACGAAGAAAATTAATTAAGCTGTTATATTCAGCATGGTGATGGAGAAATTGAAGATGTATATATATGTGTGTACCTTGGGCTGTATGAGAGGATGAGAAAGCAATAGCCATCACCATAAGAGCTGCCAAGAACACCACAGCATTACTATTATCCTTGCCAAGAAGTGCCATGAAAGGGAGATATTTTCAGAATGGAAGGGAAGCTACTATTGTTGTTTACCTAGCTATCCCCTTGGTTTGATAGATGTTTATATAGCCGCAAAGGCAAATCTTGGATGATACATCATTATTTCCTCCATTATTATGCACAAATGAAGAAATCTCCCCTATCTGAAAATTATTATGCACTATATTTTTGTCACTCAAATCCTATTTGAAATGAATAGTCCCCTTCTAGTCACCATATCTCACATTTATATTCTCAATTAACAGCTTCTAATTTATGTGTATATCATTATATATCTTTTAAGATGCGTTGGTTAGCATGGGTTGGGAAGCCTCCCACCCATGCACGCAAAACGAAATAATTGTTTAATGCACAATTAATTAAGTATTAGCGAAAAGAAACTTTAAAAATAAATTAATATGATTTTTTAAAGCAACTTTTGTATAGAATTTTTTTTAAAAAAAACACACCATTTAGCGGTTCGAAAAGCGTGCGCACGAAACACCAGGAGTTGAGTTGGGAAAGTTGGGGAAAGAACTTGGCCTTAGGTATCCTTGAAGAGTAAATTTACGGTCCTTGAGGAGATAATATGAGGTACTATTTTTTCTATTGTAAATTTGGTACCTCTTGGTACCTAACTACTATACGGTACTAACCTTCTCAAGTACAGTAGAGTTGCCCATCCTTGAAATATATTACGGCCCATCCATCCTAAATTATAACGTTTATAAATTTGTACATGTTTTTTTAAACTATAATTTGGAGACGGAGGAGTGGGAGCAGGTCGACGAGGGCCCAGGCCATCCCATCGGTGAGAAGAGAACAACCTGATATCTTCGTCTCCCACTGCATCAACAAAGTCAAGTCGTCGTCGGCATAGAGCAATGTCACAGCATCGATCGAGGAGCTGTCTGCTGTCCTCCTCTTGCCCTCAAGTTGCCAGCGGTATACTCGGCCGGGATCTTGGGGATATGGCACCTTCTGCACATATGCTTCCTCCGGTTGACAGCCAGGAAAAAATCCATCGTAATCTGCACCCTTACAGCAGCACTGCGCGGTTTTTTTATTAGGAATTTATATTAGTCGTATAAGTAATATTACTACTCTGATTGGTTCATTTAAACAAGTACTTCCTCTGTATTTTATTTTAATGTATGACGCCATTGATTTTTTTACTAACGATTGACCATTCGTTTTATTTAAAAATTTTGTGCAAATATGAAAATATTTATGTCATGCTTAAAGAACATTTGATGAAGAATAAAAGTCACAATAAAATAAATGATAATTACGTAAAAAAATTTTAAATAAGACAAATGGTCAAACGTTGGATAAAAAATCAACAGCGTCATACATTAAAATATGAAGGTAGAAATGTAGTACATATCATGGAGATAAATTTTTCAGTACTACCTCGAATTTAGGTACTTAAGGTACCTGCTAGGGTATCAAACTTTACACTACGAATTTGACATCTCCCAATACTTTCTCAAAGATAATAAAATTACACTATCAGGAAAGCTTGGGAGTTTTCTTTGCCACTCTATCAATAAAACACGAGCAATGCGTGATTGCTCTTCCTTGAATATATATATAAGTTATTAGATGTAGTGCAATGCGATAGACTTAGTTTTATGTGTGTACAAGCAAACTGCCCGTAGACTCGTACGTTCTAACAGGATTTTAATTAATGAAAATTATGAATATGTTATTACCATTATTTCTTATTCATTATCTCCTAATCATATATATTTGTTATTTGGCCCACATATCCTTTCTTAATTCGTTCCAAAATGTTAGCAAGTTGATGCCTCGGTGGTGGGAGTGGTGACAAATTCACCACTCACCACTGCCACTACTTATTCTTTTTTAGGTGTAGACAGCAGGCTTCGTATTTTGGGTGGGTCGGCCATGCACGGCACTCGATTATAACAGATGGAATGTCCAGATGTGGAAGACTAGGACATGTGCAAATGGGACATCAGATGCTCCCAGGTGAGTTTCTGTCAGAGGAACCAATATATTGCGTCCATTCCTTCCGCTGTCCTTACATGTTAGTCCCTGGAAATTTGAAGTCTTTGATTACGCAGGCTGTGTAGCACTAGTTCCGGCTCTAAAAACATCCTATTTAAAACATGTTTTGAATCAAATTTTAAAAACCTAAAACCCTGATACTCTTCATTCCAAATCTTTCTGCATGCCACACCCGATCCCATTCACAGATTCAAGCAAATCAAGCGAGAGAGAGAGAGAGAGAGAGAGAGATGCACAAATTCATACACACAACAGATTCCATTCACAGATTCAAAAAGAGAGCAACAACATCGATCAAGGCACTGCTCAAGCTGCCATTGTGGCGTTGTCGCTGTCGCCGAGCCACCGAGGCACCCCTCCCTAGTTCCAAGCACCGCCACCAGATCTGGATCTAGAGTGGTGGGCCAGCACCACCACCGCCTTAGGGCTTTCTCTCCTCTGCCGTCACCAGCCCTACCATTTGCCACCATTGGTAGATCTAAGAGCATATCCAACAGACTCTCCAGACTAAAATTTAGCCAATTTGACAAAAAAAAAAAGCTCTCCAACAGCCTTGCCAACCGAATGGCCAAACTAGGGCATCCTGCCTGGCTGACCAAACCAGGTTGCCAACCATGGGTCCCACGCTGCTAGACACCCCTCTTCCCCTTTATCTCTTCGCACCTATCCTAAACCCAAACAGAGGAGTGCCACCACTATCTTTGTCGTCAAGGTCACCATCGCCATTCGCCGCTGCTGCCAAGGTAGCCATTGTCGGATGCCGCTGTCGTCGTCTGCGCCGTCACTAGCTGCCACCGCCGTCGCCATCTGCTATTGTGCCGAGGTCGCCATCTGCCATCGTCGTTGCATGCCATCATCTTTTGTGCCGTTGTCTGGAGGCCTCTGCCGCCTACACCCCCACCAGATTTGGCAGGCACGGCGTGAATTCGATGGGGGTGCGTGACGCTCGCCCTGTGGATTTGGCCATGTGTTCGGCACCGTCTCCTCGTGTTTGTCTCCGTTCCCCATGCTCTGCGTCCGCTGTCTTCCCTGTCAATACCGTCCCTAGCGCCACCGGCTACCGTTTGTAGGATCGAATCACAGGAACTAAGCTAACCAGAGGGGGGTGAATGGTTGGTATACCCAAAAACCGAAAACTTTTAGCGGAAATAAAAGTTACCCTCGTAATCGACGGAAGCCGGTCTGACCGAGATTGATCTGTCAGTCTGACCGAGTGGATGCCGCCGGTCTGATAGGTGTTGAATCTCCGGTCTGACCGCCGAAGTCGCCTGCCGCGCCTGTTGCTACCGCCGGTCTGACCGCCGTGCTACCGCCGGTCTGACCGCCGGTGAGTTGCCAGTTAGACAGCCGTAACCCGGTGAAACACAAATCGAAGAACTCTTAAAGTGGATGACGACTTTATTACTTCTCTCTGTGTGTACAAAGTGCACCAACAGCACTCCTTACAAAAATTTCGACTAAACTCAAAACCCTAACTCAAAACTCAACTCAATTGCTCTCTAAAGTGATACCGGGAAGCCTCACGCTCCCCCTCTATTTATACCCGAGGTAGGCAGCCTAAAGCCACGAACCAAACTCATACTAGGAGTCCTAAACACCTTAGAAAACCCTCTAGTACAAGAAAGAAACTTTACATAACCAATCGTACCAAATTTGGACTCTTTCCAAATTCGACTCCGCATCCCATGCGCACACAATAACTCCATCGTATGCCATATGGAAACTCCATCAATCCACGTGCATCAACTCTAGCCATAGTATCCCGCATGATCTCTGACCACCACGGACGTCGTCTTATCCCCAAGCCGACTCCCGGTCCATCACCGCAAATACTCTCCCGGACATCGAGTCACCTACACATGGAACAAACAAAGAAACCATATTCCGAGACCAAGGTATCTCCAACTTGACTCATTAGCAGCAAACAATAGTATTACATACGTATAGTATCCATCTAGAAGTCATAATCATGAAATAAACTCGGATATCCAAACAAACAACCCGAAACCGAAACCGACACTGTGTCGGCCGGTCAGACCGCGTCTATCCGGTCCGACCGCTCGATCACTGCCGGTCTGACCGGCATGCACAGCCCGGTCTGACCGGTCACATAAAATAATGAATCCTGCGATCACCTGTGAAACCAATCATCTCCAAAACCATTTCGTGAATAAATTCCAAATAACAAAACCAATAATTTCCAATGCCCAATTGTACATCACAGAATAATAATCAAAAACACCTTTGATTTTACAATCTCCCCCTTGATGAACACATTGGCAAACCCTTTAAAAATGTTTTGGTGTTTGGAAAAATAAAAACAAAAGTGGTAAAAAGCACACTTCGTACAAATGTACACATCGTGCTCAAAAATTCAAAAGAAAACTTCTCCCCCCTTTTTAAAAGAAAGAAATTCCCAATTGAACCAAAAACATGCTCTTCTCAACAACTCTCCAAAAATTCATCTTGCTTCTCCAAAATATCCAAAAAATTTCACATTACTTCTCCCCCTTTTGACAATGATTTCATCAAGCGCTTAATATTCAAGAGCTTAGCATACATATAGCATATCAAGTCATGTGTTGCAATAAAAAGAAGATGAACCCATCTATAATAGAACAAGCATGCATTAGAGTATAACCATGAACCAAAGATTTTACAATTAAGCTTGAATCAACAATCAAAATTCATGATTTCATACGATTTATAATGCAACATCTTAACAAGCACATAGGTTGAAGAATAAACACTAAACACATATACCTATTGCATTTATCACTCTTTCTCAAATAAACCTTTAGCCCAAAATAACCAAGAGAATTTTTTAACTTTTTCTTTTCTTGAGCCTTTTTGCTCATAATTTTTCTCTTTTATTCCGAGTACGTCCCTGTCATCAAGACTGTTTCCAAGGATTCGGCACCCATTATTTTGCTCACATCGAATACGTCCTTGTCGTCAAGACTGTTTCCAAGGATTCGGTATTCATTTTTTTCATATTTTTATTCTCTTTTTCACAATGAGCAATTAAAGCTATTTGAGGAATAACAAGTCAATAAAGCATATATATAGAGCATTTAAAAATCAAACCATATGCTAGCATCAACATTGCATATTTGCTTAATTCAAGTAGAATTTAAGTGTCATGCATCATCTCCCTTAAAAGTAAAATCTAAATCTCATGAAAAGACTAAAATACATACAAGCTATGCTAGAGACAAATAAACCTTCAAAGTATTGCGAGCATGCACAAGAAAATACCATATGCATAAACGAAGCTCTCTTTTCTCAATTTTTCTCATTGTCATATTATTGCTTGATAAAACCATGAGGTACAAACTCCCCCTCAAACCATGCCAAAAGGATGAATTATGCCCAATTCACCACGAAGAAAAGCAAAGCGATTAGAATCCAAAGGTTTAGTGAAAATATCAGCAATTTGCAACTTTGTGTCCAAAAACTGCAATTCAACATCTCCCTTCTCAACATGATCCATCAAAAAGTGAAAACGAATATCAATGTGCTTTGTGCGTGAGTGTTGTACAGGATTCTTAGCAATATTGATAGCACTAGTATTATCACAAAAGAGAGGTACTTTCTCAAAAGTAAGACCATAATCTTTCAAAGTAGATAAAAGCCAAAGAATCTGTGAACAACAACTAGCAGCAGCAACATATTCAGATTCAGTAGTTGATTGAGCAACAATAGATTGTTTCCTAGAAGACCATGCAATCAATGATGTACCAGGAAAATGACATGTTCCACTAGTACTTTTCCTATCAATTCTACAACCACCAAAATCAGCATCGGAATATCCACTCAAGCATATAGAAGATGAAGTAGAATACCAAATTCCAAACTCAAGTGTATGATTCAAATACCTCATTATTCGCTTGACCGCTTGACGATGTGAAGCACGAGGAGAAGCTTGAAAGCGTGCACACAAACACACAGCAAACTGTATGTCTGGCCTAGAAGCAGTTAGATACAACAAAGATCCAATCATACTTCTATATTCCTTTTGATCAACAGCTTCACCATCTTCATCAGGATCTAACACAGCTGTAGAACCAATTGGTGTTGAAATTGGCTTGCAATTCTCCATCTTGAACCGTCTCAAAAGATCCTTCGTATACTTCGTTTGATGCACAAAAGTACCTTGAGGTGTTTGCTTAATTTGCAATCCCAAAAAGTGCGATAACTCACCCATCATGCTCATTTCAAATTCCCTGCGCATAGTCTCAGCAAAATCTACAACCAAAGCGTGAATTGAACAACCAAAGATGATATCATCCACATAAATTTGAACGAACAGTTGATTATCACCATGCTTAAGAACAAAAAGCGTTTTGTCAACCTTTCCCATTGTAAAACCTTTCGCAAGCAAAAAGTTCTTAAGTCTGTCATACCATGCCCTAGGAGCTTGTTTCAAACCATACAAAGCTTTAGACAATTTAAAAACATGGTTGGGAAAATCAGGATTTTCAAAACCTGGTGGTTGTTTGACATAAACTTCCTCCTGTATAAAACCATTTAGAAAAGCACTTTTCACATCCATTTGATACAATTTAAAACCTTTTGAAGCAGCAAAAGCCAACAAAAGTCTAATTGCCTCAATTCTAGCAACAGGAGCAAAAGTTTCATCAAAATCCAAACCCTCAACTTGAGTAAAACCTTGAGCAACAAGTCTAGCTTTATTTCTCACAATCAAACCATCCTCATTTTGTTTATTTTTGAAAACCCACTTGGTTCCAATAATATTATGTCTAGAAGGTGGTTCAACTAAAGTCCAAACTTTGTTTCTCTCAAAATTTTCAAGTTCTTCATGCATGGCGTTAATCCACGATTCATCAGTTAATGCATGTGACACATCTTTGGGTTCAAAAGAAGCAACAAATGCAGAATTTGCACAAACATCATGAGTCGTTACCTTAGATCTTGTAGTCCGCTCACCTATATTACCAATAATTTGTTCCGGCGGATGTCGTCGTTGAATGTGCAAAGGAGTAGTGACGTCTGAAGTTGATCCACGTTCTGTACTAGTACTGGTTGAAGTTGAAGTCTGTGGAGGTCCATCTCGATCAGCATCAACAGCACCAGAACTCGACGAACTTGGCTGGACTGACCGCTCCTCCTGAGCCGGTCTGACCGGAGGTGTGCCGGTGGTCTGACCGGCCTGGCACCCGGTCTGACCAGCCGAGCCGACCTCATCGTCGTCGTCGTAGTCGCTCTCGTCTTCAAAAATACGACCATCCTCCCCCTGAACCTGTGACAGTGTACCTGCAATATCGGGTCTAGTACCTGGACTAGCCTCATCAAAAGAAACTTCGCAAGTCTCAACGATTTTGTTAGTCTCCAAAATAAGTACACGATAGCCACGAGTATGTGCGGGGTAACCAAGAAACAATCATCGGTAGAATGTGCCTCAAACTTATCCAAATTTCCAGATTTCAAGACAAAGCACTTGCAACCAAAAACACGCAAATGTGAAACTTTGGGTTGATGACCAAATCGAAGTTCATAAGAAGTTTTTCCAAGTTTAGATCGTAAGAAAACTTGATTTGAAATATAACAAGCAGTGTTAATCGCCTCAGCCTAAAATTTTCTAGGAGTTATATTCATCCAACATCGTTCTAGCCATCTCAACCAAAACACGGTTTTTCCTTTCAACAACACCGTTTTATTGAGGAACACGAGGAGAAGAAAATTCATGTTCAAGACCTCCTTCATTGCAAAATTGTTCAAAAGAAGCATTTTTAAACTCACCACCATTATCACTTCGAATTCTTTTCAAAGAACCAGGAAATTCAAGATTCAATCGAAGAAACAAACCACGAAAGTGTTGAAAAGCTTCGTCCTTAGTTGCCATAAAGAAAACCCAAGAATATCGAGAAAAATCGTCAACTATAACCAACACATACCACTTTCTTCCAACAGATTGCACTCTAGCTGGACCAACAGTGTCCATGTGTAATAGCTGTCCCGGTGCATCCGTCATCATAGAAATAATAGAAGCATGTGAAGAAGAAACCATCTTAGCGTGACGACACGGTGTACAAACCAAATCAAGATCTTTCTTAAGTTTAGGCAAACCACGAACAAGATCCAAACCACTTAACCTAGTAAGATGATCAAAACCAACATGTCCAAGTCTACGATGCCAAAACATCACATCTTTATCGAACTTAGCAACCAAACATGTTATCACAGGTGAAACAGGATTTTCAAAATCAGCTTTAAACACTCTTCCATAGCGAGAAATATTCAACACAGAATCACCACAAGAATCAAAAACTTTACTTCCAGTTTTCTTAAAGTGAACCTCAAAATTTTCATCAACAATTTGTGAAACCAAAAGCAAATTGTACTTTAAGTCCTCAACCAAAGCTACATTCTTCAATTCAAAATTTTCATTTACCTTAACCATACCTGTAGCGAGAACGGCACTTGTAGCAGCATCACCAAAGATAATCGATTCAGTCTTAGATGCCTTCTTTAGGGAGGAGAACCAATTTTTATCACCGGTCATGTGCCGCGAACAACCGGAATCCACAATCCACACGTTCTCCTTCCTTGCCACCAAAGCCTACACACAAGCAGAAGTCGAAGCCTCAGTACTGGGGTTAGATGATAATAAAAGTTTTGGAATCCAGTACTGAGACACGACCAGAAGATCCAATAGGCATATATCCATGTGCAAAATCAATTTTAGAATTTTCAGAAAAATTCCTCCAAGGCCGGTCTGACCGAGGTGGTACTGCCGGTCTGACCGGGGGCCGGTCTGACCGCTTCTGTACCGCCGGTCTGACCGGTGCCCGGTCTGACCGACGCTCAGTAGCCGGTCTGACCGGTCGTCGGTCTGACCGCGGAACCCACTGCGGTCTGACCTGTTTCCTCGAGGGAAAACCTGATTTTTGCCACTTTGATTTTGCAAAAGCAATCTCTCTCTCCTTTTTCTGTTTGTGAGCTAATCTGAAACAAAAACCAACAATATGTCCATCTTTTCCACAAAAAGAACAAGTATATTTTTCACGATGATTAGACACATTGATAGCATTAGAAGATTTAGCAACACTAGCAACAACAAGAGATTTTGCATGCACAACATTGGATTTCGAAGAAGATGCACTCAAGGTAGACATGATACCAGCAGATTTAAATATAGTTTTGTTAGTATCAGGTTTAACCAAAATCTCACCACCTTTAGCATCAGCACCTATCACAACAGGAGGATGTCTAGAATTATGAGCATAAGGATTAAAACCTAAACCACGATTATGTGTGCTAACCTTTGATTGATCCAAAATCATGTTGAGATTCTTTTTACCATCAGAAAATCTTAGCAAAGAATTTTTCAAATAAGAAACCTCTTTTTCCAAATTAGCACAATTTTCACAATCTACCATGACACCTTTGCTTTTACGACATTTAGGGCAAGAAAGCACTTCATTGTTTTTCACAACATCTTCCATGTACTCAACACGACCTAAAGCATCTTTCAATTTCAACTTATTCAAATTACATGTTGAGCAATCCAAAACATCATGAGGTTGTTTTAACTTTTTAGCACAAATCATGTTAAACATCAAACTAGCATGAAAAGCAATTTGATATTTTTGCAATAACTTTTTAGTTAAAAACAACTCATCCAAAGTGCGTGTGTGCAAAGCAAAACTACAAGCAAGAAAAGATCTATTTTTCAAATCATTTGCAGCATTAACATCTCTAATTTTAGAAATCTCATTCATTAAAACCTCACAATTTGAGCAATCATCATCATTAGAAATAAGATATTTTAATCTTTCAGTTTCAGATTTAAGAGATTCAATGATAAATTCCTGTTTTCTATACATCTTCTCACACTTCTTATTTTTTGCACTTAAAATATTAATAGCTTCCTCAAAAGCACTCACCTCATTATCTTCATATTCTGTGTCAGATTCACCACACGCCATGAAGCAAACATCAGAGATGTTCTTTCCCTTATCATCATCTCCACTTTCACCATCTACATCACTTAGTGGCTCAAAGGCGGTGCAAACTTGTTGAAAAGCCTTCCTAAGATTCTCCATCTTCCTCCCTTGGTATGAACCCTTTGACCTATTGTTGTTGGGCTTGTTGTTGTTGGTCCTCTCACCATCTTTGTCTTCTCTTTTGCCTCTCCCAAGCTTAGGACAATGCGAACGAAGATGATCAATTGAACCACATTCAAAGCAACGATTTGAACCACCTCTTTTCCTGTTCCTGGCATTATTCATAGCTCAAGCAATTCTGTTAGCAACTAGAGCCAAATCCTCCTCCTCGATCTGTTCGAGTTGATCATAGGATGTGGCATTAAAAATAGCAAGAAAAGAAGACTTTGATGAAGAAGCATCAACATCCAAAGAAGAAGAAGAAGAAGAAACCAAAGCACTCGACTTAGTATCAATTTTACGAGAAAGAACATTCATCTCATGTGTTTTCAATTTTGTATAAAGTGAATCCAAAGTCAAAGTAGACATATTAACAGACTCCTGAATAGATGTAACTTTCATCTCCCAAATAGACATATCAAGACCATTCAAAAAGTGACGAGAAATCTTAGATTGTGGATAATTAGTATCATAAGAAGAATCAACAGATCTAAGATCACTCAAAATTTTATTAAACCTAAAAAAGATAGTCATTCAAAGCTTCTCCAGGTTTCATCTCAAATTTAATGTACTTCTTTTTGAAAATATCACGACGAAGTTCTTTAATGTTATTTGTTCCTTGATGAAAGTTACTCAAAGCATTCCAAATTTCATGAGCAGTTCGAAAATGCGCAACACGATCATAATCCGAACGAGAAATACCACTCAAAAGAATGTTGCGAGCTTTGCAATTTTGTTCAAAAGCAGTTTTTTCAGCAGCAGTATTTATAGCTTCAGGAATCTCATAAGGATGAGAAACTTTTCTCCAAATATCATAATCTTCAGCCATAATGTAAGATTGCATCCTACTACACCAATGAGAAAAATCCGTTCCATCGAAAACATGTTGAAAACCTAGAAGGAGTAGCCATGGCAAAAACTCTAGATCGATAAAAATCCAAAGAAGAAAATAAGGCTCTGATACCACTTGTAGGATCGAATCACAAGAACTAAGCCAACCAGAGGGGGGGTGAATGGTTGGTATACCCAAAAACCGAAAACTTTTAGCGGAAATAAAAGTTACCCTCGAAATCGACGAAAGTCGGTCTGACCGAGTGGATGCCGCCGGTCTGACAGGTGTTGAATCTCCGGTCTGACCGCCAAAGTCGCCTGCCGCGCCTGTTGCCGCCGCCGGTCTGACCGCCGTGCTACCGCCGGTCTGACCGCCGGTGAGTTGCCAGTTAGACAGCCGAAACCCGGTGAAACACAAATCGAAGAACTCTTAAAGTGGATGACGACTTTATTACTTCTCTCTGTGTTTACAAAGTGCACCAACAGCACTCCTTACAAAAATTTCGACTAAACTCGAAACCCTAACTCAAAACTCAACTCAATTGCTCTCTAAAGTGATACCGGGAAGCCTCACGCTCCCCCTCTATTTATACCCGAGGTAGGCAGCCTAAAGCCACGAACCAAACTCATACTAGGAGTCCTAAACATCTTAGGAAACCCTCTAGTACAAGAAAGAAACTTTACATAACCTCATACTAGGAGTCCTAAACACCTTAGGAAACCCTCTAGTACAAGAAAGAAACTTTACATAACCAATCGTACCAAATTTGGACTCTTTCCAAATTCGACTCCGCATCCCATGCGCACACAATAACTCCATCGTATGCCATATGGAAACTCCATCAATCCACGTGCATCAACTCTAGACATAGTATCCCGCATGATCTCTGACCACCACGGACGTCGTCTTATCCCCAAGCCGACTCCCGGTCCATCACCGCAAATACTCTCCCGGACATCGAGTCACCTACACATGGAACAAACAAAGAAACCATATTCCGAGACCAAGGTATCTCCAACTTGACTCATTAGCAGCAAACAATAGTATTACATACGTATAGTATCCATCTAGAAGTCATAATCATGAAATAAACTCGGATATCCAAACAAACAACCCGAAACCAAAACCGACACAGTGTCGGCCGGTCAGACCGCGGGCTGGCCGGTCCGACCGCTCGATCACCGCCGGTCTGACCGGCATGCACAGCCCGGTCTGACCGGTCACATAAAATAATGAATCCTGCGATCACCTGTGAAACCAATCATCTCCAAAACCACTTCGTGAATAAATTCCAAATAACAAAACCAATAATCTCCAATGCCCAATTGTTCATCACAGAATAATAATCAAAAACACCTTTGATTTTACACCGTTGTGTCATCCTGCGTCTCTACCGCCGCCTCCCGTCGCCGGCTAGTCCATTGCCCCAGCGGGAAAAGAGAAGAGGAGTAGGGGAAGAAAGAGAAGGTGCTAGTAGAGGCTGACATGTGGCTCCCTTTGTTATTTTGGAGATGGTAATAGAGATTGTTGGAGTGAGAATCTAGTTTAACTACCCAAATCAGTTGGCAAGTTGGCTATATGGGTATTTGGAGAGTCTAATTTGGATAAGTTGTTGGAGATGCTCTAAGGTGATAGAGGGCAGGATAGGTGAGGGACGTTCTTAGAAAGAGAACTTACTCACCGCCCTCTCATCCCATCATCACCCCCAAATCCATCCACCTCCTCCACCGCCACTGCCTCTAGAGAGAGGGAGGCCTCCCATGGCCCCTCCCAATAGGGGTGGGCACAAAAAACCAAGACCGAAGACCGAGACCGAAAAAACCGAGACCGAGACCAAAGAAACCGATCTATTGGTCATCGGTCTCCTGATCGGTCATGTGTTTCAAAAGACCGATCTTTTTTTCAGGCTTCGGTATTATTCCTCGGTTACCCGATCAGACCGATCTTGGTCTTGGGCCAATACTATCAGCCCATATACTCAACGAGAGGTTGAGCCCAACAAGTCTACCACAATAGTCCACTATCACTCAGCCCCATCTAGTGACGACCGCCACGGCGCCACCTATCACCGCATCGACCATCCTCTGATCCCCGTCTGCTGCACTACCATGAGATCAGCGAAGATAGGGACTAGATCCTGCCGGCGAGCTCTCTTCGTTTCTTCCTCCCTCCCCATCCTCTCATCCTATTGTCTGTGGAGGGGGCGCCGTTGGCGGTGGGGCGGTGAGCTCTGTCAGCCACGCAGGGGAGGCTAGGAGGGCACGACGCGGAGAGGGTGGAATCGACAGTTGGGTCGATGAGGTCGCCGGAGGTGGGAACAAGATCCTGCAGCGGTAGCTCCGATGCCGTCGTCCTCGCCACCAGCCCTGACGCTTCCCTCGTCACCGGTCAACGCCTCGATGGGCCGCCTGCCTCTACGATCCTTCCATGTTCGGTCAAATCGATGGAGACCGAAGACCGGACTGAAAGTTCGATTACCCGATCTATCGGTCCATGATTTTTTACTGAGCATTTCGGTTTTCCTTTTTCAATGACCGATTTTCTAAAAGACCAAACTACCCGGACCGAAGTTTCGGTCTTAACCGAATGCCCACCCCTACTTAAAGGCTCCGACTGGATCGAGGCAATCAATCCTTGTAACGCCCCGATTTTAATTTCTGGGCGTGACAATCCTTTTATATTGTCTAACTTTTTTTTCAGACGTACCGTTTAAAGGCACTGCTTACGAAAATAGCTCTATCGTCGTATGCGTCTCTCTTAAATTAATGCTTGTAATAAAAATATGATTTTCACAAGCAAACCTTTAAGATGTTTTTCTGCGGAAATTGATTTTTGATACATATACTAGTTAGAGTTTAATTTGTTATTTTTGTTACAACTTGTAGAAGTTGAATTTTAACTTACATGTTTGTGACGTGATATATTACATATTAATTTTTCTTGTAAGTTTTTTGAAAATTTTTCATAACTGTTTAGTTGACAAGTAAGAAACGGGTGGACATCCACCCGAGAGATTAGAATCCATCTTCACCCACGCATGCTTTTTCATATACATGTACTCCCTCCGTCCCATAATATAAGGGATTTTGAGTTTTTGCTTGTACTGTTCGACCACTCGTCTTATTCAAAAAATTTTGAAATTATTATTTGTTTTTTTACTTACTTTATTATCTAAAGTACTTTAAGCACAACTTTTTGTTTTTTATATTTGCAAAAAAATTTTGAATAAGACAAGTGGTCAAACAGTGCAAGCAAAAACTCAAAATCCCTTATATTATGGGACGGAGGGAGTACTTTTTAGCCAGCCCTTAATAAAAATAAAGGGAGAATAGCTAATACGGTCCCTGAAGTTTCGCTTCGGGCTCAGTTTAGTCCTTGAGGTTTCAAAACGTCCAAACAAATCCTCCAAATTAGTCATTTGGGTTAACATAGTCCTTGGACCCACAAAAAATGCCACATAAGCATGCCAAGTCATTCTTGCATACAACAATATAAATGAAATGACCATTATACCCTTACCATATAAAAAAGAAAGAAAAGAAAAAATAAAGGAAAAAAAAGGACAATAGGAAGGAACGAACAAAAAGGCCGGCCCATTACTCTATCTGTTTGTTTTCTCCATCTAAACCCTGATTATAATGTGTGAACCATTTATCTTCTTTTGCATGTATTGTATCTAATAATATATATTATTTATTTATTGTGAGTAGTTAAACGTGCACGCAAACAAATATAGAACAATTCAACTCTGTACTGCACGGAGTTATCAAAATCCTAGAAATAACAAAATCGTGTAAGCAGGTAAAAGTAGCAATTATATTTTACCCAATCAACTCAAATTGCAATATAAAAGTTATAGCCAACATGCATGACATAATTGTGCATGACATAATATAAATGGTTCACACATTATAATCAAGGTTTAGATGGAGAAAACAAACAGATAGAGTAATGGGCCGGTCTTTTTGTTCGTTCCTTCCTGTTGTTTCCTTTTCTTTTCCTTTATTTTTTTCTTTTCTTTCTTTTTTACTCCCTCCGTCCCGTTATGTTTGACGTTGCAGTTCATTTTAAAAGGAGTCTAAATGTTTGACGCTGCAGTACAATCAGAAAAAACCGTTTCCATCTTTACCCCTCTGTTCGACGGCGACAGTCACCTTCCTCGCCGGAGAAGCAGGCGATGGCGGCAGCGGGCGCGGGACGACTTCGGGAGCGCCGCCAGCGACGACGCCAGCGTGAAGAGCGGCAGCTGCGAGATGAGCCGCTCCATCTCCGCCGCGTGCTCCGCCGACGCGGGACGCACCACGACGGGAAGCACCGGCGCAGCAGAGGAAGACGCCGACGACGCGGCGGAGAAGGCCGACCAGCCCCAGGCGGCAGCGTGGCGGCACATGTGGCGGATGAAGTAGTGGATGGAGACGGACGCCACCATCTCGTCCCATGTCCTCCACCTCCGTCGTTGGCCACCACCGGCACCCTCCTCTCCGGCAACGGCGGCGGAATCACAGCCGAAGACGACATCAATTCCTCCGGTTCTTGAATCTCCTCCTCTCTTTCTGCGTTCTTGTGTTCTTGGTGGTGAGGAAGGTGAGCTAGCTTAGCTGCTGCACTTGTCTGTGGCTTGTGGTTGTGGTTGTGGTTGTGGTTGTGCAATTTGACAAACTAGTGTACTACTGGAAAAGAGAGTTTTTCTGAATGGGCAATGAAGGGAGTAAATCATCAGAGTTGCAACTACTAGTACATGGTGTTTTTTTTTTACTATTTTCCTGAACATGTATAGCACTCTGTGGAGTATTCTTTCATGCTCTGTGCACTTTTGGCAGAAAGTTGCCATTTGAGCATGGCAATTTAGAGTGTTTGTGTAGTGCCATAGAACATCCTGAGTATGTAATAGAAATAAAAGTACAACTCATTTTTGCTGATGGTACCGTGGTAGTACTGAATTCAATCACAGGTTTACAATGCAATCTGAATTCTGAATTCTGACTGAAGGAAATCAAATGGAAGTTTTTTTTTTTGATACTCTACAGGTGGTTAAAACGTAGATCTTGTGCCTTATCTCTATCTGTCTGCCATCTCATTTGTTCTTCACAAGCACAATTGCACTGTCCAGTCTGATGTCAATTGTGACGTGAAAAGTGCATCAAGCAACAACCAAGCCATCCTCAGGTATCAGCCATTGTCCTGAAAGGGAGTAATATAAATGCCACTAATCAACACACATCAAGCAAGTTAACCTATGAGAATTTGACTGATAGCAAGGCTTATAAAGTGATTCATTACCTCAAAGAGAGTATAGCAGCATTTACTGACTTAGCATTGCACCTTAGTTGCAAAGGAAGGAGACCTTGCCTTTCAAGCACTCCTTTTTTGATGTGTGGAAGATCATAAGAGTTGCCACCAAGTACTTCTATAATTTCCCTCATGCATGCGTGAAGAGACAAGAAAATCTTGTTTGACCGCCTCACTGGATAATCTTCAAATGCTCGATCGACGGCGGCTACAAGTTCTTCTGTTGTTGTTGAGGCTGATTTATACTGGATGGACTGAATGGAGTTGAAGAAACCCAGATCCAAGACATTCAAATCTGGGGAATTTGCCGGCTGGCAAACAAGTTTGATGTTAAAGCCGTCTTGCTTCGCAGCCTCACAAAACATTCTGTCATCCGGTGCAATATGGGGCCGAGCATTATCCTGCTGGATGTATATAGGTTTGCCGGCGTCTTCACGAGGCCACTTAGCACGAACAGCCGGCAACACCTTTTCTATCATGACATTTCGGATTACTTCCTTTGTAATTGACTCAATGGGCTTCATCTCGATTGTCCCTGCAGGACGATTCACACTTGACCTCTTTGCAGCTGTGTGTGTCACAAAAGGAAAGCATCCAATTTTGCCATCAAAAGTGCAGTTTCCATCTGAGTCAAACCTTGGTCTAGCGAGAGCTGTTAAGATCATTATTTTGGGGATGAAGTTTTTGTTCTGAATTGTCCTGATGCAGCGCGCAGCAGTTGGAGCTACGTAATATCGCACTGTCTTCCTTGTAATATTGAACCACTTCTCATCTATGAAAATGTAATCAAACAGTGGTTTGAAGACAGGATTGTGAGGCACACTCCTTGGGTCAAGCATTTCAAGACACCACCTTAGCCGGTCAATTTTGTTTTGATCTGTCAAGTGGGGATCAAATGAGCTCGATACACGCTTTATAGCACCTTCTTTTTTCATTCTGTAGACCTTGCTTGTGCTAACACCAAGTTGAGTAGCTACGTCCTGTATTGTGGTACGGCTTAATATCGAACTATCTTCAAGACGGGACACATCCACCACCATCTTCTTTCTGCCACACCTAGATCTTCCACTCTCAACATCAACCGGAATACCTTGATCCAAACAGCTTTTGCCTTTTTTCCATATACGCTGTACAGTCCTGACAGGCACCGAGAATTGTGCTGAAACCTCCTTGCTCTCATGGCCCTTCAAATATCCTTTTCTTGCCTTTACAAGCATGGCATCAAAGATTGCTCTCCGTTTGTCATTATCAGGCACGACATTCTTGCGTGTATTCTCCTGAGGAACTGGGACAACATCATCAACATCAGAATCGAAGAAAGGATCAAACCAAGGTTGTATATTCTCTTGGCCAGGGTCAACGCCTGTCTCTTCATCCTCTAGAGCGACTGGGACATCATCATCGGCATCGAAGCAATTTTGTGCATTCTCCTGATGAACTTGATCAATACCAGAGTCGAGACCTCTCTCTTCAGCATCTGCATTTTCTTCTTCTACTTCCATATTCAAATCAATATGCAGCATCCTTCTTTCAGCATATGGTGATTTTCGATGTCCTACTAACGGTGACCTTAACCGTATTCCAGGTAATTGTATCCTTGGAGACACTAACATTCTACTCAACGGAGATCTAAAAAGTGGCATGCTCAGGCAAGGGGACTTCCTCTTCTTGCCTCTTTGCTCTCCTCGAATATTTGACCCGCCTTGTGCAACCCTGCAGGAGCATCATTAATTTTCAGTAACTTCTAACATGTCTATATAAGAAATGCAAGGGCATAGAGCTTAACAATTAAATGTCTAAGATGAAACTGATGCTTAATTAACAATGAGCATGCAAAACTCAGATATTGGACAAGAAGCACTGCATTTTTTTGAAGACAAGAAACACTGCATTACTCCATATTAGCAGCACTGTATTTCTTGAGGTTGTAGTGCCATTCACTTGACAATAATCACTAAATTTGTTCTTGAGCAAGATCAACCTAAGGCATGGTGAACCGATAGAAGACAAACCTTGGGGAGAGAGTCGTCGAAGAGGAAGCTATGCCGGCTCGCGCGGCCATGGCCGCGAGACGATGGAGGCGGTACTGTACAATGGATTGCGCAATGGCCATGTCATCTGGCCATGGCCGCGCAGGAGGACTCGCTGGTGTCTTGGGGATGCTGGGGCTTTAAACAACGGCGCCGGCGCCGCAACGGAGTCGGGGGAGAGCGTCGGCGGCTCCGACAGGGAGGGGTGGCGACGACGGCTCCGGCGAATATGGGTGGCGGCGACGGAGATTACCGGCTCGAGAGGAATGCCGCTGGCGACATAGCAGTGTTGGGGGAGGGCGCCGGCGGCTCAGGTATCCTCCGGGGTGCTTGGAGCAGGAAGGGGGCCTCGCCGGCGTCTTGGGAGTGAGCCCCGGCGACTGGCGCGGTGGCCGGCGTTTCCGACCTGGGAGCGCCGGGGTCGAGCAGGCCCGGTGGGCGGCGGCGTGCGCACGCGCGCACCTGGGAGACGTAGGCGCGGAGGTCGGAGAGGAGGCCGCCCACCGCGGCGGCGCGTCGGAGGCCCGGTCAAGGCCGTCGGCGATTTTAGGGGATTTGCATAGGGGCAAAAATGTAATTTCACGGCTTCCTTAATTTTGACGAAGATGTCGGAAGCGTCAAACATAACGGGACGGAGGGAGTATATGGTAAGGCTATAATGGTCATTTCATTTGTATTGTTGCATGCAAGAATGACTTGGCATGCTCATGTGGCATTTTTTGTGTGTCTAAGGACTATATTAACCCAAATGATTAATTTGGAGGACTTATTTGGATGTTTTGAAACCTCAAGGACTAAATTAAGCCCGAAGCGGAACTTTAGAGACCGTATTAGCTATTCTCCCAAAAATAAAAGGGGGAAGTTGTGCTCTCAATTCTACATCACGAACACACTGTATGTAGTGCCTAACATGGCCTGGCTACTTCTTCCACCATTCAACAGCATTCGTCTTCTCATGCTTGTACTGCCACTTACCATACCATATGCTTCTGGTTCCATCCCGCGTGACGGTGGTAGCAGCAGCAATGGCACCGGCGACGACCTGTCCGCGCTGCTGGCTTTCAAAGCGTGGCTGTCCGATCCTCTCGGAGTCCTTGCCGGCAACTGGACAACCAAGGTGTCCATGTGCCGCTGGGTCGGCGTGTCGTGCAGCCGGCGGCGGCCGCGGGTCGTCGGGTTGAAGCTGTGGGACGTTCCTCTCCAAGGAGAGCTCACACCTCACCTCGGTAACCTCTCTTTCCTCCGTGTCCTCAACCTCAGTGGCATAAACCTCACTGGCCCCATCCCACCAGATCTTGGGAGGCTGCAACGTCTTAGGATTCTCCGTCTTGCCGACAATACCATATCAGATACTATTCCCTCTGCACTAGGGAACCTTACAAAGCTTGAGATTCTAAATCTCTATGGAAACCACATCTCAGGGAACATACCAACAGAGCTACAAAATCTGCATAACCTTAAGTATATGGTTCTTCAGAGAAATTACCTGACTGGGCCAATACCAAAGGATCTATTCAACGCCACACCTTGGGTAACCGAGATATACCTAGGGCTGAATAGTTTATCAGGTTCCATACCAGACGGTGTTGGCTCCTTGCCCATGCTTCAAGTTCTTGCGTTGCCAGACAATCAGCTCTCTGGTCCAGTGCCTCCTGCCATTTTCAACATGTCTAGCCTTGAAGTCATACGTATCTGGAAGAACAATCTGACTGGGCCTATACCTACTAACGGGAGCTTTAATCTCCCTTTGTTGCAACAGATAGATTTAAGCACGAATAAATTCACAGGCTCAATCCCGTCGGGGCTTGCTTCAAGCCTGTACCTTGAGGAGATTTTCCTGCAGGAAAACCTTTTTCAGACATCGTGCCACCATGGCTGGCTAAGATGTCATGGCTCACTGTTCTCTATATTGGCGGCAATGAGCTCGTTGGGATGATCCCGAGTCTTCTCGGAAATCTCACCATGCTAAGTGTGCTTGACCTCTCATTCAACAACCTAAGCGGCCACATTCCGGTCGAGCTGGGAACATTGACACAACTCACATTTCTGCTTCTTTCAAATAATCAGCTCGACGGCACTTTCCTGCTTTTATTGGAAACTCATCTGAATTGTCATTCTTGGGATTGGCATATAACAAGTTGACAGGGCCTGTACCATCAACGCTTGGAAACACCAGGCTGCCTCTCACTGATTTTTTAATTGGAAGTAATCACCTCCAAGGGGATCTTAGCTTCCTGTCTAACCTTTGCAACTGTCGCCAACTTCAGTACCTCTTCATATCACAGAACTCTTTCACCGGGTCTCTCCCAAACTATGTTGGAAACCTCTCAACTGAACTCGTAAAATTCGAAGGAGACGACAACCACTTAACTGGTGGCCTTCCAGCTACGCTGTCAAACCTTACTAATCTGCGTGTGCTAAATTTGTCAAACAACCAACTCAGTGATTCCATACCAGCTTCCCTCATGAAGTTGGAGAATTTGCAGGGACTTGATCTTACCTCGAATGGAATATCTGGTCCTATCCCTGAAGAGATTGGTACGTCAAGATTTGTATGGTTGTACCTGACCGATAATAAGCTCTCAGGTTCCATACCTGATAGCATTGGTAATCTCACCATGCTACAATACATTTCTCTATCTGATAACAAGTTGTCATCGACTATCCCAACAAGTTTATTTTATCTTGGTATCGTGCAGCTCTTTCTGTCCAATAATAACCTCAATGGTACATTACCATCTGATCTCAGCCACATCCAAGATATGTATGCCCTAGATACTTCAGACAATTTATTAGTTGGTCAGCTCCCAAATTCATTTGGATACCATCAGATGTTAGCCTACCTAAACCTGTCTCACAATTCATTCACAGATTCAATCCCGAACTCTATTAGCCATCTGACCAGCTTAGAAGTATTGGACCTTTCTTATAACAATCTTTCAGGCACTATACCTAAGTACTTAGCAAACTTTACCTACCTCACTATTCTGAACCTCTCCTCTAATAAGCTAAAAGGCGAAATACCAAATGGTGGTGTTTTCTCAAATATAACCTTGATATCTTTGATGGGCAATGCTGCCTTGTGTGGTCTTCCTCGTCTAGGATTTTCACCATGCCTAGACAAGTCACACTCAACTAATGGTACCCACTACCTGAAGTTTATACTCCCTGCCATCACAATAGCAGTTGGCGCACTTGCTCTTTGTTTATACCAAATGACTAGAAAGAAGATTAAAAGGAAGCTAGATATTGCTGCACCTACTTCCTTTAGGCTAGTATCATATCAAGAGATTGTTCGTGCCACAGAAAGTTTCAATGAGGATAATATGTTGGGAGCTGGAAGTTTTGGCAAGGTTTACAAGGGTCATTTGGATGATGGAATGGTGGTTGCGGTTAAAGTTCTAAACATGCAGGTAGAACAAGCTATGAGAAGCTTTGATGTTGAGTGCCAGGTTCTACGCATGGTTCGGCATCGCAACTTGATAAGGATACTAAACATATACTCTAACTTAGAGTTCAGAGCACTGCTGCTTCAGTACATGCCCAATGGCAGCTTGGAGACATACCTGCACAAGGAAGGGCACCCTCCACTAGGATTCCTAAAGAGACTTGACATTATGCTGGACGTATCAATGGCAATGGAGCACCTTCACTATCATCATTCTGAGGTTGTTTTGCACTGCGACCTCAAGCCTAGCAATGTGCTGTTTGATGAGGAAATCACGGCACATGTGGCAGACTTTGGCATTGCAAAATTACTGTTAGGTGATGACAACTCTGCAGTTTCAGCCAGCATGCCCGGGACAATAGGATACATGGCTCCAGGTACTTGCACTTACTATTCATGAGAATTTTGCTTTACCATTTAAGTTATGTAACAGACTTAATTTAGTTTATTTCTTTCTTTCTTTGAAAAATCATTCGTTGAACAGAATATGCATTTATGGAAAAAGCATCACGAAAGAGTGATGTGTTCAGCTATGGGATCATGTTGCTCGAAGTCTTCACCGGGAAGAGGCCTACGGGCTACGGATGCCATGTTTGTTGGTGACATGAGCCTTAGGAGGTGGGTTTCTGAAGCATTTCCAGCCAGGATTGCAGATATTGTGGATGGTAGGCTTCTACAGGCTGAAACGTTAATAGAACAAGGTGTTCATCAGAACAATGCTACCTCCTTGCCGCGTTCTGCTACCTGGCCAAATGAAGGCCTTCTTTTGCCAATTTTCGAGCTTGGCTTGATGTGTTGCAGTAGCTCACCTGCAGAACGGATGGAAATAAATGATGTGGTCATGAAGCTCAAGAGCATCAGGAAGGATTATTTCGCTTTTACAGGAGCAATATAAAATTAGCATTTGAGCGCATTTTGTTTATCTATTATATGCGGACACTATATCACTAGCTACTAACCACAATTATTCTCAAGTAAGACTCATTCGAGCCTAAAGTACTGTGTCGACATATAAATGAAGAGAATTTTTACCGTCTAGCAAGTGGAGGCGGTACCAATTAATATGTCCGTTGGGACAGATCTAATGGCTGAAAATCGTCCGTATTGTGAGGTAATGTAAATCCTGTGTGATGGTACCTCTTCTCCATCCGCATGAATTGAACAGGTGGAAGGGTAGAACCGGATTTTCAAATTAAATTTGAGAGTTGATTTTAAGGTTTTTTTCATCGTAGTTTATTTTTCAGCCTTTGCTTTTAGTTTACTATGAACACATATATAAAAGTTTTATTTACAAATTATTTTTCGTTTGTAAATATGTCTTTTCGCTTATTCGAAACGATGGAGTCCTGAGTTTTTTTCGAATGTGAAACCAGATTACTTTCTACTACAAGTAAAGAGCATCGTAGTTTTTTCGAAAACTATACTTTGATCTAATTTCTTTTTAATGTTATCAATAACTACAAAATTAGTATAACATGAAAGCATTTTAAAATACACATATAATGATATGATATGCATGACAGTAAGCATATAAAATAAACTAGAAGTAGAATAAAAAAACCGTTTGTTCGTCCCACTTGCATCAGTCCTTCTCCTAGTAATATTGATTTGTTACCTTAGATGGTGTTTGGATCCAGGGAGTAAACTTTAGTCCCTGTCACATCGAATGTTTGGACACTAATTTGAAGTATTAAACATGGACTACTTACAAACTAATTACATAGATAGAGGCTAATTTGCGAGACGAATCTATTAAGCCTAATTAGACCATAATTTGACAATGCAGTGGTACAGTAAATATGTGCTAATTACGGATTAATTAGTCTTAATAGATTCATCTCACAAATTAGTTTCTATCTGTGTAATTAGTTTGAGCATCTTTCCCATCCTTGAGGAGGTACCACGAGGTACTATGAGGTACAAGGTACCTTGAGGTACCAATCTAATCTAACCGTTGGTTTAGCAGGGTATGATCAGGCTAACAAAAATAAGGTTTCTTCCATCTGTCTTATCAGGTCGTCCATACCGGCCATCTCCGCTGTGCCGCCGTCGCATCGAGGTCGTCGCGCCGCCGTCGCGCATCAAGCCCGCCACCGCCGACACTTGCTATCAAGTTCTGGCCAAACGAAGAATCAGTGGTTCAGGTTCAGGGGATAACGCAATCATGCTGGGAAGGCAAGGGATGGGGACAGATGGAGCCGTGGGTGGAGCAGCATGTGCTGCCACTCCTCAAGCCGGCGGACCTGGTGCCCGACGCGGTGGCGCTAGGGGCGGACGGGTTCCACGCGGCATGCCCGATGTGCGTGTGAGCTTCCCTCTGTTGAGCTCGCTGCAGTGTCCGCTTGGGGAGGCTTCCGCTGCTGCACCTTGCGTAGATCTGGCGTCCGGCGGTCGGATCTGGCCGGGGGAATGGCCATAGTTCAGGCTCTAGGGAGGGAGGATGAGGAGGAGATGGCGGCCGGCGGTGTCTGCGCTCAAGTGGGAGCGCTCCAGGCGGATGCCGAGCACACGACGGACGGAGGGAGTGGGTGAGGTCGCTGGATGAGGAAAAGTTGTTGATGCGAAATTACAATCTTACCCTCCCACCTGATAATGGAATTGGTACCTGCTCTTCGCGTGAACGCGGTACCGGGCGGTACCAATCCTTTGCAGCTGTTCGATCGCGTGAAATGGACGGTCAGGATATAGTACCGTGTTCCCTCAAGGACTGTAAAATCCCTCTATACATGGGCCAACACTAGAGGAGCCAAGGCATGCCAACCTCATCATCATTAATTAATTTTTGCTACTGAGTGAATTGGTACAATTAAGCATCAACTGCAAGTTTACTATCGAATCTCTGCTTCATCAATCAATAATAAGATTGCCGTTGATTATACAACCATCTTTGTTGATTTGGACAAGAGAAATCTATTATTTGTGCGGGCCTCATCTGTACAGCAGCAGTGGTCGTTCGACTCGCCGTCGCACAGGCCTCCGTTGAACCCCTTGATTTGGCAGTCACTCATGCACTTGTTCATATCGCAATTTACAAGGACCACGCACGAATCCATTTCTCCATATCCACCTATATATATGCACATGTAAAATACATATTTTTAAAGGAAAAATCATTATATTGTTAATGACCCCGGCTTTTACAGAGAGCCGAAATAGTTCATACAGAAAATGTAAAATGCATATATACTTGTCAGGCTATATATCAGATTATTCCAGCATCATTGATCACTAATCATTTTATGCAAAAGAGAACAAATTAAACTGTTTTTGTATTTGGATGTGATGGAGAAATTCAATCGAGAGGTGTATATATATATATATATATATGTATACCTTGTGTAGTATGACCGGATGAGAAATTTACGGTGGCCATCACCATAAGAGATGTGAACAAGAACACTGCTGCAGCCTTCTTGTTGAGAATTTGCGCCATGATGAGATGAGATGAGATGAGGGGAGATCCTTTTGACAAGGAAGCTACTGCATATGCTGACTACTACCTGGCCCCTAGCTTCATTTTGCAGCTGTTTATATAGAGTCACAAGAGCAAATCTTGGATGATTCATTAGTAAATTACCTCCATTATTATGCATTAATGACGTGTGTGAGGTTTCATTAATGACCGTTTCTCAAATTTATTGCATGAGTATATCGTTTCAATTAATTATTTTTCTATATCATTTTACCTATGTCGTCGTTTAGTGTCCACCTCTACCAGCGCAAAATATTAGTGTTCAAACAGGCCTTAATGTACCCATGGGGTTTGAAGCAAAAGCCCATGAGGGTATGAAGCATGTCAAGCTACCAGTGCAGCCCACGACAAAGGCCCAATGTTTACATGCAAACCTCATTCCTTTTTCAGGTCAGAATATTCCTTTTTTTTTTGTTTCAGCCAGAAATAAGAAAATACAAGCAGCACATCATACTTTCATTTTCATGATGGAAATTTATTGACCAGCAGTTCAATCACATTTTTACACCAACTATAAATTGTTGCAGAACCTGAAGCACCATAGATATATTCAATTCAACCGTAAACATATACTCCCTCCGTTTCAAAATGTTTGACACCGTTGACTTTTTAAGTACATGTTTGACCGCTCGTCTTATTCAAAAAAATTGTGAAATATGTAAAACTATATGTGTACATGAAAGTATATTTAACAATGAATTAAATGATATGAAAAGAATAAATAATTACTTAAATTTTTTGAATAAGACGAATGGTCAAACACGTACTAAAAAGTCAACGGTGTCAAACATTTTGAAACGGAGGGAGTAGAAGCAAAGGGTAATTGATCACTGGGTATACACTGATGCTATTCCTAATACAGAAGAAGAAATGGATGCAAAGGATATATACTCCCTCCGTTTCGTTTTATTTGTCGCTGCCAGTACAGACCGAAAACATCCATTTTATTTGACGCTCTAGTACATCTCCACCTGCTATCCTACGCGAAATTCCATCCTTGCCCCTCGCACCCTCCCCATCCGTAAGGCCGCAACCCAGTCTTCGGCGGCGCCGGCGCAGCATGGCGACCTCGGCCTCGCGTGCGATGGCGACTTTCCGTCATGGCCTTGGCTCTGGCCTCCCGCAGCTCTGCACCATCTTGTCATTCTCACGTCTGCGGGGCTGGGGATGCTGGCTGGCGTGGTGATGCCGAACAAGAGCAGCAGCAACAGCAGCAGGACGTCGTCGTCGTCGTTGCCGGCGGCGGCGTTGCTGCAGTGGGGGCGCCGACGTCCGCGCCGCAGTGCGCGGCGTGCGTCGGGACGGGGCGGGAGGAGTGCCGCCTGTGCACGCGGTGGTCTGACTCCCGGGGTGACTGCTCCGTGCGCTGGTGTGGCGGGCGCCCTGCCGGAGCTGCGGCGGGTCAGGCACCGGACGCCGTGCTCCCGTCCGCGTCTCCTTCGCATCGCCACGGTGACTGGGTCGATCGGAAGCTATCGCTGTAGCCTCATTTCAGTCTGAAAGAATCTTCTTGTTTTCATTTTCATTCTAAAAGTAAGAGCTGGGCTCTGAGATGGTCAATCTTGCACAAACAAGCCATTGGCATCATGCTAACTGACCACTGCATGCCAGGGATGACAGCTTATGATCTTCTCAAAGCAGGTGATTGAAGTGAAGCATAAAACTTCTACTCCTACAGGCTGCATATACATTCACTGAAAGTTCTGAAAGTAGCAAGAAGATTAACATGCATAAGCCCGAAGGTTTAGACGGATTATGCCGTCAAATTAAACAATGAAGCAGTCTATTTCATGCCCAGAGAGGAGGAATAAGGGGAATCTTGCGACATCTCACAAGGCAGACAAGAAAGAGAGGCTCCCTTATCCTCACGCCGCATCACATCATATACAAAAAAAAAAGAGAGAGAAGAGGAATCAAGAAACGGGCATGAGGAGAAGCAGAAATCACCACCTTGGGGTTGAGGTTGTCGACGGCGACGCTGGGAGCAGCCATGGCGGCGAAAGCACCAAGAAGAGAGAGAGATTCAGTAGCAAGCAGCGTTGACGGGCTGGGTTTTGTTGATGGCAAGCAGCCTTGTTCCGCCTCCCTGGCGGCGGAGGTCGGAGAGGAGGCCGCCCACCGCGGAGGCGGAGGTCGGAGGGGAGGCCGCCCACCGCGGAGGCGTTGCGGGCGTGCGCGTCGGAGGCCCGGTCGACATCGTCGGCGTTGCAATTTCTTTCGGGATTTCTGCGTTGACGAGAAGAAGGCACAGGGGCAAATACGTAATTTCACAGCTTCCTTAATTTTCACGGCTTTGTCGGAAACGTCAAACATAACGAATCGGAGGGAGTATATTTCATTCGCTCATATACCACAAGAGAGCGTTGAATCACTGCTGCACAACGCTCACTGTGGTTGCCATCAATTTGGCATAGTCCTTCCTAATCTTCTTCAGTGTCACGACCACATCGCTCATCGCCGTCCTTTGCTCGGGGGAGTGAGTCGAACAGAGCAAGCCCAGCTCGAACACTGGCACAAGGAAGCCATGCATGTTACCTGCGGCGGCTACACGATACACCAACCCACTGGCAGAACGGCGTGCCGACGGTCCAGTTGCCGGCAAGGTGAAGGATGTTGTTAGGATCAGAGAGCTGGGCTTTCAAGGCAAGCAGTGCAGAGAGGTCGGTGTCGCTGCTGTTGCTCCTGCTCGGACCTAGAGAGGAAACAGCAGCAGCAGCAGCAGCCACAGTGGATGAAGTGATCAAGAACAACACAACGGATATGCATAATATTGGAGATGCAAACTCCATGTTTGGGCTCTGATGCATTGCCAAGATGATGGTGGGGATGATCAGCTTGAGATTTACTCCATCCGTCCCTTAATATAAGGGATTTTGAGTTTTTGTTTGTATTATTTGACCACTCACCTTATTTAAAAAATTTATGTAAATATATAAAATGAAAAGTTGTGCTTAAAGTACTTTGGATAATAAAGAAAATCACAAAAAAAATAAATAATAATTTTAAATTTTTTTAATAAGACGAGTGATCAAACAATGCAAGATAAAACTCAAAATCCCTTATATTATAGGACGGATGAAGTATTTAGCTCTCCATTCCACTGTGCATGTATGCTGCATCCAACCATCTATCACCTTCAACATCCAAGACTTTGACTATCAGTCAACCTAATGTCAACAATTGCAGGAAACTACATTATGAACTTTTTTTTTTTTGGAATACGCAAAAGATTGCGCACTTTTGTATTAAGAGACTATAAATCTTATCTAGCTCCTCTACTGTTCCCATTTTAAAAGGGGGTAAATGAGACATTTAGTGCAGGAATCAGTGCCGGGGAGAATGATGTTTTTACTTGTAGCCGCATCGATCATCTAGGGAACCTGCACTGCAACCAGAGGGCCAGGAGCACAGATCCGCCATGCTCACGCGCCGCCGGAGGAGGCAGCCGGCGGCCACCGCAGCGGTCCTCAGAAAGGACCATTTTGGAAATACTACTACTCATAGCGATCAAAATCGGGTGTTGTTTTGTAAATTTCAGTACCGAAAATTAATATTGGTTAAGTAAAGGAACCTTGATGAAAAGAGGTTAAGGATTACGATTTGTATAGTTGGGTAATGGGTACCAATCTGAGCCGTTGGTTCTTGTCGCCGGAGACGGAGAGGAGTTCGCCGCCGCCGCCGCGGGCTCCCTGTCCTACCCAGGACTCGGCCACCGCTCCCATCTCCTCGTCCATCTCCAGTTCCTCCACCAACTGCTCATGCCGCCCCAACCTCTTGGCTCTGGCCAGCTGCAAGTCGCCGCCAAGATCCAGGACCCCCTCGACGCTGCCGGGCGCGCCGGAGTTGGCTGAGTGGCGACGCAGCCTGCGGGCTGCTCCGCCGCTTCCACCCGCAACCCAAGCCGCTTATGCTGCTTCAATCTCGGAGGAAGGAAGGATTTCAGGGTAATGATCTCTGCGAAACCCCATGAAAATATGTGCTTTTACTGAACTCCAGTGCTCACTTGAACCATCTCATATCTAACATCTACACATTGCTTGATCTCTTCATCTACTAGATATCTTTGTTCTTAGTAATGATTATCGCTTGGACTGTTGCGTTCCATTTCCCATTGGGTAGTGTTCGTTGTTCTCTCCATTTCTGTGTTGTCAAAAAAAAAACAAAATTGTGCAAATTGGAAAGAGGATATGAGGAAGACTATATATCCTACTCCCTCCGCCCCATAAAAAACGAATCTAGGACCGGATGTAATATATTCTAGTATTATGAATCTAGACATATGTATATCCAGATTCGTAGTACTAGGATGTGTCACATCCGGTACTAGGTTGGTTTTTTATGGGACGGAGGGAGTATGGGCTATGAACAGAGCCGACATGTCAGGCAACCAGTGAAGTCCATGTCTTTAATGTCCAATGTTTGCACCCAAACTTGATTACTTTTCTAGGTTTACAATGTTCTTTTTTCTATTATTATTATTTTCACCTGAAAGTAAGCACATTCAAGCAGCATCCATCATTTACTCCCATTTTTACAATGCTAATTCATGAAGCAGCAGATCAGTCATACATGTACACCAATCAAATATTGTGCAACTAACGAACAGAAGAAATATGTTCATATTCGACCATAATAAAGATATAGAGGCAAAGATTAATCGATCACTGGACATGTTGCTGATGCTGTTCTCTTGTTATTCTTAATGCAGAAGCAGAAATGGCCACAGAGGACAATTCATTCTTTCGTATATGCGGGCAGGGCCACGCTCCCTGCTGTTGATATCGATTTGACATAGTCCTTCCTAATCTTCTTCAGTGTCACAACCACGTCACTCATCACCATCCTTTGCTCTGGGGAGTCGGCTGAACAAAGCAAGCCCAGCTCGAACACTGGCACAAGGAAGCCATGCAAGCTACTGGGAGAAGAGCAATCTTGTAAAAGTCGGGTGTCCAGTACATGGACAAGCTCTACCGGAAACGCCTGGTAAACCCACTGCCTTATATTCAGTTCCCCCACAAACATAGCATCTGTGGGTCTCTTCCCAGTGAACACTTCGAGTAGCATGATCCCGTAGCTGAACACATCACTCTTTCGTGATGCTTTTCCGAGAGCACCATATTCTGCAGGAATAAAATTGATTAATGCTCAATTGCTCATTGACTGAACGATACAAAAATCATGAAAATACCACTACTTTGAGCAAGAGTACAGAATCTGCTAGTACCTGGTGCCATGTACCCAACTGTTCCTGGCATACTCGCAGAGATCATGGAGCTGTCATCACCTAACAATAACCTTGCAATGCCAAAGTCCGATACATGTGCAGTCATATCATCGTCAAGTAGCACGTTGCTAGGCTTCAAATCACAGTGTAGGACCACTTCATGGTGCTCATGATGCAGGTATTCCATTGCCATTGAAACATCTAGCATAATGTCCACCCTCTCAAGGAAACCTAATTGCATTCTTCCTTCAGAGTGCAGGAGTGCTTCTAGGCTACCATTGGGCATGTACTCTAGAATAAGTGCTCTGAAGTCTAGGTTGGTACAAGTGTTCAATATCTTTATCAAGTTCCGATGTCTAGCCATTCGAAGCACATGACACTCCGTATCAAAGCTTCTCATGGCATGTTCCAGATGTTGGTGTATAACTTTTATGGCAACCACCAAACCGCTACTCAGCTGACCCTTATAAACTTTTCCAAAGCTTCCAGTCCCCAACATGTTATCATAACTGAAATTATCAGTAGCACGGACAAGCTCATGGTAGGAGAGTAATCTGTTGCTGATCATGTCAACCATACCAGAAGAAATCATTTGATGCTTCTTAACTTTCATTCGGATGACTACATATAGGCTGAAAGCAAAAGCTCCAACTACTATGGTTATAGCAGGGAGCAGATATTTTAGCATGCGACCATTTCTTTTGGGAGAGGTTGTTTGGCATGATGGAAGTCGTAAACGTGCAACACCACATAACCCTGAATTCCCCACCAAGGATTGCAATGTGATATTTGAGAATACACCCCCTTTTGGTATCTGACCATGCAGATTGTTGAAAGACAAGTTCAAGCTAATAAGTATGGTAAAATTGGCTAGATACTTGGGGATGGTACCAGAAATATTATTATGGGATAGATCCAAAGTCTGCAAGCTAGTTAGCTCACCAAGAGAATCTGGAATTGAATCATCGAATGAATTAACAGATAGGTTCAAGTAGGATATCATTTGAAGTTGCCCAATCGAATTTGGGATGCTACCAGTAAAGCGATTGGTAGAGAGATCTATGCTGTTAATTTGCTTCATATTGCCTATATCAACCGGCAACACATCACTGAAAAAGTTATGAGATAGGTCTAACTGGATAAGGCTAGAAAGATGAAATATGCTCGGTGGTACAGTTGATGATAATTGGTTATTTGATAGTACTAGGTGCTCTAACTTGGTGAGGTTGCCCATGTCCTTTGGTATGGAGCCAGATAATTTGTTGCTTTGAAGGAATAGCTTTTCAGCATTCTTTAGCATTCCGGCATTTGATGGGACAGAGCCAGCCAGGCTATTTCCACTGAGATCAAGCCACCGGAGATTCACCATTTCCATGATTGATTCTGGTATTGTACTATGGAATTGATTATCCGAAAGTGCTAGCACCATGAGGCCAGTTAAATTCGAAATGGTAGACGGAATTTCACCACCTAACTTGTTTCCAGCTACAACAAATGACTGCAGTGTGCTTGACAGGTTACCTACATAGTCTGGGAGGTTTCCAGTGAAATAATTAGAGTCAACTCGAAGGAAAGAGAGCTTTCTACAGTTGGAAACAGTAGAAAGGAATTCAAGATCCCCCTGTAGGTGGTTTTCCGCAATATTTAATCCCCGTAGCGAGTTCATGTTACCAACTGTTGCTGGTACTAATCCATCCAACATGTTTCCCATCAATAGCAGGTATGATAATGCAGAAAGGTTGCCAATAGAAGCAGGAATGGGTCCTGTTAGTTGATTCATTGAAAGATGCAACTCTGAAAGTTGGCTTAGGTGTCGAATGTCAGCCGGTATGGGTCCTGTTAGGTTGCATGATGCGAGATCTAGGACACTCAGCATGGTGAGGTTGCCAAGTGCAGCAGGGATCGGACCAGCATCAAGTTGATTCCCTCCCAAGGAGACGATATTGAGATTCGTCAGTTTGCCCAGCCATGGTGGGAAAGCACCTTGGAATAAATTATCAGGCAGGCCAAGAACTTGGAGGTACTGGCATGCTGCAAGCCCTACTGGAATTGGACCAGTGAAATCATTTCTAGTGATGGAGAACCATTGCAGAGCTGGGAGGTTGAAACTTGCGTTGCCAGGGAGAGGACCAGTTAAGCCGTTCAAGCCAAGAGCTAAAGCACGCAGCGTAGACATGTTAAAGATGGCTGGTGGCACTGGGCCTGTGAGATTATTGACTTGCAGGACGAGAGTCTGTAGTATTGGCAAGGAGCCAATGCAACCAGGTATTGGTCCGGACAGGCTGTTGTTACCAATGTTGAGATAAGTTAGCAAATGTGTATTGTTGAATAGATTGTTTGGTATCAAGCCAGTGAGGTAGTTCCTACGGAGATTAATACTACTAAGGTTCTGCAGGTTCTGCAGATCTGCTGGGATTGGACCAGATAGACTGTTAAACTGGAGATCAAGAACTTGAAGCCTCGTGAGTTTCCCTATGGTAGCTGGGATGCTACCTGACAGAGTGTTATAGCCAAGCTCAAGTATCTCGAGGCGATGAAGCCTTCTTATATCATCCGGGACTGACCCCGTGAGGCCGGTGTTGGTGAGGTTGAGGATAGAGAGGAAAGAGAGGTTACCGAGTTGAGGGCTGAGCTCTCCTAGCAAAGGAGTGTCCCGCAGATCTAGGGCAGTGACGCGCTGCCGGTGGTGGCTGCAAGAGACACCCACCCATCGGCAGAATGGCGTGCCGACTGTCCAATTGCCGCCAAGGATGCCGAGAGGATCACTCAGCTGCGCTTGGAAAGCCAGCAGTGCAGCAAGGTCGGTTTCGCTGCCGTTGCTCTTGCTCGGACCCGGTGGAGAAGCAGCACTCACAGTGGACAGAGCAATCAACAGCACAATGTATATCCAAACTAGCAATCCAAGCGCCATGTCTGAGCTCTTATGCATTGGCACGACAGGAATAATCAGCTTGAGGTTAATTTATTTAGCTCTCCATTCCATTGTGAATGCATGCATCTGGTTCTTTCTAAATCTAAGATGTTGACTATTGGTCAACCTGACATGAACAAGTCCAACTGTCCAAGCATGCATGATGATTTTTCCTTCCCTAGTCTAAAAGCATATGGGCGCATGCAACTTTTTCCCTTTCCCACTTGTGACTAACCAAGACCTTGATAGATACAGGACAAATAGCTAGCTTGTCATATGAGTCAAATATCTCACTGTTGACCAATTAATCATGTGCAATACTGCAACTTTAAAGGGACTAGAAACTAGTAGCTAGGCAAATTTCTGAAATACTATCAAGATACAGCAAGGACTTGATGCTATAAATGGTTGCTGGTAACAATCCAGCCAGCTGGAGTTTCAAAAAAAAAAAAAAATCCAGCCAGCTGATTTGTACACTCCGAGCTAAAAGATCACACCTGGGATTGGCCCAACAATGTAGTTTCCACCTAAGGGAATGGAATCTTGAGACGGGACGCTTACCTAACCTTGCGTGTTTGCTTAGCAAGTTACTCATATTTAGTTTCTTTATCTAGCTCGGTGTTTACACTCTGCGGCATATGTGCCTTCCCCAAATTTTATTTTTTCCTGTTCTATATGAACCTTGTTTTGGGTTTTCTTTATTAAGCTGGATTGAATATCATTGATTTCGGAAAATGATGGCACAGGCTCCCAGTGGAATAAGACTAACCGGTCAAATTGTTCTCTTCAGTAGACTTGATTTGTGTTGCCTGAGATTGGAGCTCCATGGTGATTAAAGTCGTGGCTACTGCAAGGCAGGTAACCTTGAGCTAATGGTGAATTTTGGGCAAAACACCATTATGGTCCTGCTTTATTTAACTTGCATTATTTTATTTATTACTAGTTCATTTCACTTTATAATTGCAAACCTCATGTAGGCAAAACGCCGAACCCTTTGCAAATAGGGGATAGAGAGAAAATGAACAGAGTTGAGATGAAAAATTTCAAAAATACAGAAATCGAGGCAACAGAGATTAGCATATTGATCAGATACTAAATCAGGAAATCAAGAAATACACCTGAATTGCTGTGGAGGCTGAGTACTCCCCTCTTTGCACCGGCCAGCTTCAAGTTGCTGACAAGATCCAGGAATCAGAACACAATGAAGTGCTGGTGCCCAACCTCCTCGGTGTTGGTGCAGCACACGACCCGGAGTTGGTGGAGTTGTTGCGTGCATGAGTGCATCCACCAGCAGCTGAAGCTGCTAGGCTGCTTCACTCTCTGAAGAAGGATTTCAAGGTAAATGATCTCCGCGAACTCATTGAAAATGCGTGCTTTATTTGAACTCGTAAGCTGATTTGAACCACCTCATCTTTCTCCACATCCTAGTTATGATATTTAATATGGGTAGTTCTTCATGAAGTCTTGTGATTTTTTCTCTGGAAGCTTCACTTTCTCTATTGCCATTCTCACTTACATATACATGGGATGGGCCCTCTTCAATAGATGGGCCAGCACACAAGACACACACACACAACTAGTCTATTTACAGCCCAACACTCCCCCTCAAGATGGGTGATAGATATCTATCATACCCATCTTGTCACATGAACAATTACACTCTTTAACACCTAAGCCCTTTGTTAAACAATCAGCAACTTGTCCACCAGACGTTACAAATCCTAATTCCAACACTCCCTCGTCCAGTTTTTCCTTGATAAAGAAACGATCTATCTCCACATGCTTTGTTCTATCATGTTGGACTGGATTATTAGCAATGTTAATAGCTGACTTATTATCACACAATAGCTTCATGGGAGTGTTCTCCAAAATTTTCAGCTCAACTAGAAGATTTCTTAACCACAACAACTCACTTAAACTCGCTGCCATTGCCCTGTATTCTGCTTCAGCAGTTGAGCGAGACACTACGGATTGTTTCTTGCTTCTCCAAGATACCAAGTTGCCACCAACATAAACACAATAGCCTGAAGTTGACCTTCTATCATCAAGACAGCTAGCCCAATCTGCATCACAATACCCTTCTATCTTAAGATGTCCATTTTTCTTGAACCATAAGCCTTTGCCTGGACTTCCCTTCAGATATCTCAAGATTCTATACACCGCCTCCATATGACCACTTCTTGGATCATGCATATATCGACTCACCATACTGACAGCATATGTTATGTCAGGTCGTGTATGACATAGATATATCAGTCTTCCCACCAATCTTTGGTATCTTTCCCTATTCACTGGATCTCCAGACTCCGCACATAACTTATGATTTTGATCAATTGGTGTAGAGACTGGGTGACATCCAAGCATACCTGTTTCACTAAGCAAGTCCAATACATATTTTCGCTGTGAAATAACTATCCCTCTAGGAGATCTTGCAATTTCAATACCCAGAAAATATCTCAACTGGCCTAGGTCCTTGACCTCAAATTCTTTGCTTAGATTCCGTTTCAACCTAGTTATCTCCAAGCAATCATTTCCAGTGATAATCATATCATCAACATAGACAGCAAGAATGGTTATATGATCTCCACTATGATGATAGAAAACTGTATGATCTCCATTACATTGCTTATAGTCCATAGCACACATTGCACGCCTAAACCGATCAAACCATGCTCTTGGTGACTGTTTAAGACCATACAAAGATTTCTTCAATCTCAACACCTTTCCTTTAGTTTGTGAAGTGGCAAATCCAGGTGGGACATCCATATACACCTCTTCTTGAAGATCTCCATGTAAGAATGCATTCTTGACATCTAACTGATGCAATGGCCAATCAAAATTAGCTGCACAAGATATAAGAGTTCTTACCGTGCTCATCTTTGCTACTGGTGCAAAAGTTTCATCATAATCAATTCCATATGTTTGACTATATCCCTTAGCCACCAACCTTGCTTTGTATCTTTCCACCTTTCCATCAGGATTTTGCTTTACTGTATAAACCCACTTACAGTTGACAATTTTCTTCCCTTCAGGAAATGGTACAAGATCTCATGTTTTGTTCTTTTCAAGAGCCTCTAGTTCATCTAGCATAGCTTGATGCCACCTTGGATCTTGCTTTGCTTCTCTCCAATCCTTTGGGATTTGCACTGAATCTAGTGATGCTACAAAGGCCTTATATGTGGATGACAAGGAGTCATAGGAAACATAGTTGGATATATTATTTTCATCATCACCCTCATCTTGAGCTTCAAAACCATACCTTAGTGGAGGTTTACCTGCATTGCTTCTCACACTCTTTCTAATGGCAATTGGTAAGTCAGATTCTTCTCTAACTTCCTCTTCTTCTCCCCCTGACTCCAAAGATCCTTGCTCACGGCTTACATCTTCCTCTACCTGATTATCCTCTTCAACTTGTTGGATTACTGGACACCTTGTTCTCCTTGTGTATCCTTGAAGATTTTTCTCTTCATGTGGCTTCCTCCATTCTTTCTCCTGTGCAACAGGACCACCCATGGGACATGGAATTGAACCAACCACAAGCTTTTCCTTCTTTGGTTGTTCATCTCCCTTTGGACCCAATATTTCATCTTTCATTTGGTGACCATCATGACCACTAGTTGAATCATCAAGATCAATGAATAAAGAACTTAAATCTGTCTTCTCACCATAGAATGGGACAGATTCTCTAAAAGTAACATCCATACTTACAAAGGTTCGTCGTTCTGATGGACTCCAACACTTATACCCCTTCTGGCCAGATGAATAGCCTACAAAGATGCATTTGACAGCCCGAGGATCAAGTTTTCCAATGGAAGGTCTATGATCTCTAACAAAACAAGTACAACCAAACACTTTTGGTGGAACAACAAATTTATTCTTTCCAAATATCATCTCACATGGTGTCTTCATTCCAAGTATTCTTGATGGTGTGCGGTTGATAAGATAAGTTGCTGTCATTACTGCCTCACTCCACAAGAATTTAGGTACATTCATAGTATACATCAATGAGCGGGCTGTCTCTAAGAGATGACGGTTTTTCCTCTCAGCCACCCTATTTTGTGGAGGAGTATCAGGACAAGAAGTTTGATGCAATATTCCTTCTGATGAAAGAAAGCTACTAAATTCATTGTTTATATACTCCCCTCCATTATCAGTTCTAATAAACTGGACCCGAGCATTAAAATGATTTTTAATGTATGCATAGAAATTTAGAAAACATTTAAGCACCTCATCCTTATGTCTCATAAGATATAACCATGTCATGCGAGAGTAGCAATCAATAAAGGTAACAAAATACTTCATTCCACTCATAGAGACCACAGGTGAAGTCCAAACATCTGAGTGAATTAGCATAAATGGTAACATACTCCGGAGTCCTCTACTCACATATGATGTTCTTGTATGTTTTCCATACTCACATGCATCACATACTAACTTATGTTTATCCACTCTATTTAGTTCTGCTGGGAACATCTTACTCATAGTTTCAAAAGATATGTGCCCCAGTCGACAATGCAAAAGTAATACCTTAGCCTCTTCTTCACTTGTAGAAGCCATCAATGCAAGACATACATCTTCACTTGTCTCCTTTCGATCCAAATACCAAAGTCCATCACACCTGACGCCAATCCCAAGTTTCTTCCCTGTTTCCCTCTCCTGAATTAAACAATTCTCACGATCAAGGGAGACCCGACAATTCATATGATCAACAAGAGAACTTATCGAAACCAAATTCACTGGAAAAGAAGGGACATATAACACTGATGATAAAGTGATTGAAGGAGTACATTGTACTGTACCCTCTCCCTTAACTGGGCATGATGTCCCATCAGCAGTTTGAATTGTTTCTTTTCGTGTAAATGGGTATGGTTTATATGATGCAAATTCTCCACACATACCCGTGACATGTCTAGATGCACCCGAGTCAAGTATCCAATTTGAATGAGAACTATTGATAGACATAAATGCTTGGTTTGAGTTACCTGAGGAAGAATGAACAAGATTGGCAACATCAACATTTGTAGATCCAGAACAACCCTCTTCAAGAGTGACCACATTAGCTCTGTGATCACTTCTATACTCATAGCCTCTACCTCTGTTACCTCTACCTGCATAACCTCTTCCACCTCTTGCTCCACCCCTATCACCAAATCTTCCTCTCCCATAACTAGGCTTGCGAGGAGCGCGGCAATCACGTATAAGGTGCCCCATTTCACCACAATTGAAGCACTCCCTGGTCTCTTTACTTTGTGCAACTACATAGGTGGGGCTTGGTGAAGATGGTGTGGCACTAGGCAATACTTTCTTCTTAAGCTCCTCCTGTGCCATAGCTGCAATAGCCTCATCCAAGGTAGGAAGGGTGGTTTGATGAAACATTGCATCCCTTCTTCCTTCAAACTCCGAATTTAAGCCCTTCAAGAACTCAATGACCCTTCTACGCTCAATCCATTTTCTCATTTTTGCTATACAGTCAGGGTGCTCTAACCCAAGAGGATCATAATGATCCAAATCAGACCACAAATGCTTCAATTCAGCAACATATTCTGCAACAGAACGCTCCCCCTGTCTCAAAACACTTATCTTCTCCTGTGCCTCCACCATTAACATCACATTTCCTTCTCCTGAGTAGAGATTAGTAAGAGTTTTCCACATCTCACTTGCACTAGAGATGGTCTCAACAGTTGTAGCAATAGCAGGGATAAGTGAGGTTAACAACCATGCTACTACTAACGAGTTGGTAGTACTCCAAGTCTTCCATTCAACACTTGATATGTTCTCAGGCTCCTTTACCTCCTCGGTAACATATCCTTCTAACCCCTTTGTCTTCAAAATCAATAAAGCTCTTCTTGACCAACTCAAATAATTTTTTACACCCTCCAATTTAATGTCATTTTGCATCAACTCAATTTTTTGCACCGATTCAGTATGAGGAACCACTGCACTACTCGTAGTTGGTGCCTCATTAAACTTCTTTGCAAGCATCTCTACCAATTTACCCATTACTTGTTCCAGTCCCTGATTTTCCCCCATTTTAATCAAGCAATACTTGCAGTAGAAAGTTCCTTATTCTCACCTTCTATAAGTTGTAGCTACTCCAACCAGCAGCAGCTACACAGGCACCAAATCCTCCCTTTTCCTTTCAACAGCAACAGCACAAGCACCTCACCTCCTCTCTGTTTCCTCCCCTTTTTTCCTTTCAACAGCATAAGCACCTCCGTCGCACAGCTCTTCTCTGTCTCCTCTCACAGCACAAGTACCAAATCCAAGCAGCAGCAACAGCGCCAAGCACACTACCAACGCACAGCTCTTCTCTGTCTCCTCTCACAGAACAAGTACCAAATCCAAACAGCAGCAACAGCACAAGCACACTTACTCACTCCTTCCTTCACAAGCACAAGCACACCTAGCACTGCAGCCCTGCTCCCTCCTTCACACCGGCCGCGCTGCAGCAGCCGTCGCCGTCTCTGGCGTCGACGTGGCCTCTCCGCCTCAACCGTCGACGCCGCCGCTCCGCCTCAGCAGTCGACGGGTGCAGCACTCCTCCGCTCACAGCGCCGCCGCCACACGTCCTCCCCAACACCAGCGTCTCCCTCCTCGACGAGCTCCGGCGAGGCTAGGGTTTAGCCGTCGCCAGCCACTAGCCGGTTGGCTCTGATACCATGAAGTCTTGTGATTTTTTCTCTGGAAGCTTCACTTTCTCTATTGCCATTCTCACTTACATATACATGGGATGGGCCCTCTTCAATAGATGGGCCAGCACACAAGACACACACACATAACTAGTCTATTTACAGCCCAACACTTCACTTATCTATCTACCCGTTGGTTGATTGATTCCACTAGTTATTATCAGTGTCCATCAGCAAATAACCACGATTATAGGATGTCTTTCCCCAAAGCTTCACTTTCGCGGTGTCCCTGAGCTAAATACATACAATCGCGATGTCCTGTAGCAAAATTTGCCTTTTAAGTATGGTATTAAAAAACAGGAAAGATGAGAAGATATGGGAGATTGTTAATGTATATGGACCTGTGCAACATGAAAGGAAAGACAATTTTCTTAAGGAAATACTGGAGAAATGTATGAATGCTCATATACCCATCCTTATTGGGAGAGATTTTAATATGGTCAGGTCAGCAAGTGAGAAGTCAAATGAAAATATAAATAGAAGCTGGACTGATAAATTTAATGACTGCATTGCTAAGGCAGAACTTAGAGAGTTACATAGGTTGGGGGGCAAATACACATGAGAAAACTGTGCCTGTTAGGGAAGTGCTGGACAGGGTGCTAGTGTCTTCTTAGTGGGAAATATTGTTTCCTTTGACATTGGTTAGGAGTTTACTGAGAGTGGGCTCTGACCACAACCCATTGGTAGTGGAACTGGAGCCAAGCCTAGAGATTGCAAAAAAACTTCAGATTTGATCCTACTTGGCTGACTCAGGAACGTTTCAAAGAATGGGTGATAGAAAATTAGCCAGAAAGAAGAAAACAATATATTCTGGAGCAATGGAGGTGTCAAGGACCATCCTGAGAAGACTAATGAGAGGTTGGGCACAGGATAGAATGAGTGAGATAAGAAAAAAAAAGAGGTTAATAGAAGAAATAAGCCAGATTGAAAATGCTGCAGATCAGGGTCAAATAGAGTAGGATAAGTGGAAGTTGAGATATCAGTTGGAGAGTCAACTGATGAAGATTTATTATGCTGAAGAGATTTATTGGCAAAGGAGGAGTGGGGAAAACTGGATCCTCGAGGGGATTCAAATACAACTTTAGAACAGCTAATGGGAGGAAGAGGAAGACAACAATCATGTCTCTGGAAAATGAGGAGGGAGAAATCACTGACCAAGAGGACATCAAGAACCACATTTATAGTTTTTACGAAACCCTCTTTGAAGTAGAGTAGACTCCAAAAGTTTTCTTGAGAGGTAACTTTTGGAGTGAGAGGAGGAGATTAGATCAAGAAGACAGTGAACAACTTATTAAACCATTTAGCATGGAGGAAATAGAAGAAGCTCTGAAAGGAATGAAGTCCAACACAACCCCTGGTCTTGAGTGTTTTTCAGTGATCTTCTTTAAACAATTTTGGCCATAAGTAAAAGGACAAATCAAAGAAATGTTAGACATGCTTTTTGAGGGGGAGCTGGACATGTGGAGGCTTAACTATGGGGTTATCACATTAATCCCAAAAGTGACATGCTAATACAATAAAGCAATACAGACCAATTTGTCTGCTTAATATGTGTTTTAAACTGTTGACAAAAATACTGAACAACAGACTAACCAGGATAGCAGAAAAGATCATTAGCCCAAGTCAAACAGCCTTCATTCCAAGGATATACATTTTGGATCGGGTAGTTATTTTACATGAAGTGTTGCATGAGCTAAAGAGTAAGAATCAGAGTGGGATCATCCTGAAACTCGATTTTGAGAAGGCATATTATAAGGTGCAATGGGGTTTTCTCTTTGAGGTAATGCAAAAGAAGGGATTTGATGAAAAATGGATTGGATGGGTCAAGAAAGCAGTTACAAATGGTAGGGTGGCAATTAATATAAATGGAAAAGTAGGATGTTTTTTCCATTGCTTTTTAATTTGGTTGCTGATGCTCTAGCTGAGATGTTTGAGCTGGCAAAGTAAAGTGGGCACCTAGAGGGGCTGGTTCCACACTTGGTACAAGGGGGGTTGACACATCTACAGTATGCAGATGACACAATATTTTTATGGTAAATTCAGAATCTAATATTTTAACTGTGAAACTCTTGTTGTACTGCTATGAGGCTATGTCAGTAATGAGGATCAACTACCAAAAGAGTGAGGTGATAGTGGTGGGGGGAGATGAAGTTGAAACAAAGAGGGTGGCAGATTTTTTTAATTGTCTGGTTGGGAGCTTACCAATCAAGTATTTGGGGGTTCCTATCAGTGAAGGAAAACTGACTGCAACTAATTTAAGTATCCCAGCAAACAAGATTGAAAAGAGGCTAGCAACATGGAAAAGTGGCCATTTGTCATATGGGGGGAGAGCAATCCCTATAAATTTCTGTTTTAGCAGTGTACCAATGTATATGATGGGATTCTATCTCCTTCCAAAGACAACACATCATAAGATGGATAGTTTGAGAGCTAGATTTTTTTGGAAGGATTGGAAAACAAAAGAAAATATCATATGATTAGGTGGGAAGCATTATGTAGGCCCAAGGACCTAGGGGGTTTGGGTTTCATAAACACTAGGGTAATGAATGAAGCCTTGTTGTGCAAGTGGATTTTCAAGATTGAGTCAGGGGGAGATGACCCATGCTGTAGACTTGTCAGAACCAAATACTGTGGTGAGGGAGGTTTTTTCCAATCTACTGACATAGGGGTTTCACAATTTTGGAAGGGGCTGCATGAGGTCAAACATTGGATAAGAGTAGGGAGTAAATACAAAATTGAGAGCGAGAGATCCATCTTTTTCTGGGATGATGTGTGGATAGGAGAAACTCTATTGAAGACTCAATTCCCATATATATATATATAGCATATGTAGGGAGCCAAGGGCGACAGTCTAACATATTTGTACAAATGGGGAGTGGAATATAGAACCAAGAAGAACTCTTGGAGAAGAGGACCATGATGAATGGAATGGATTGTTGGAGATCTTAGGGGATGCTATACTTACAGAAGAAAGGGATGTAATGAGTTGGAGCTTGACTAAATCAGGGAATTTCACTACAAAGTCTTTATATAGGGAAATAATCTCTGGTGGTGTAAGAGATACCAGAATGCAGGAAAATTTGACTATCCCAGTGCCATATGAAATCAGAATTTTCCTGTGGTTGATGGTAAAAGGGAGAATACAGGCAGCCAAACAACTAAAAGCAATGAAATGGCCTGGGGAGGTGTCATGCAAAGTGTGTGGAGGCGAGGAGGATGTGAATCACTTGATTTTTTGCTGTCCACCTTCAAGGTTTCTATGGTGCTGTTTTAGAGATGCCTTGGGTTGGGGGATTACTCCCAGAAACATAAATGGGATGCTAGAGTTGCTTAGGAATCCAGGAAATGCTGATAATATTCCTAATCTTTGTATAATTGCAGCTGGTGTTTGGGTGATTTGGCAAATGAGAAATGATTGGGTGTTTAATAATAATCTTTTGTCGGATGTGATTCAGTTATCTCATAAGGTGATTTCGTTTTTGCAACAGTGGAGACCGCTGGCGCCGAATAAGGTGGAGGAAGGGCTGGAGGTGGCAACAAACTTGCTATATGCCAAAATACAAGAACTTTACAAAGAGAACTGGGGCAGCTGACGATGGTGGCTTTGAAGAAGAGGGTCTGAACTGCATTCAGAAATTCTCTGTCTTTCGTCTTTTTAGGTGGTTATGTGTTTAGATAGTCACTGTGCTTTTGTCTGTAAAACCGGTTTCCCCGGTGTTCTGAACTTTGTATGAACTTGGTTATGTTTTCTATAAAGCTGGGAAATGTGTCTTTTCTCTAAAAATAAAGCTGTCATATAAAGTTGACAAATTTTGCTACAGGACATCGTGATTTTGCGGTTTTAGCGGTAGGATACCGCACAAAATGAGACTTTTAGGGAAAGACACTAACAAAAGTTGAGGAGGCGGCCGCGAACTGCACGGTGTGGAGGCGGCCCAGCTGCTTGGTCTACATGACGAGGTCGTAGGGCGCGGCATTGCGCTTGGCATAGGTGAAGACCTCGTCGTCGTCCGTGTTGCGGAGCGCGCGGATTTGGCCCATAACAGAGTGCGCGGATTCGGTGCCAGCCTCGTCCTTGTTGTGGATTATGGTGGTGCCGTTGCGGATGCGGCGGAGCGCCTCGCCAAGGTCGCGGCAGCCGCAGATGAAGAGGATGCGAAGTTGTGCCTCACCGATGTCCTCCAGGATCTGGGCCTCCACAAAGTGCCCGATGTGGGCCTTGGCCATGACCAGGATGGTGACGACGTGCTTGATGTCGCGGATGAGCACCGGGTCGGACATTTGGGCGACACCGCCTTGCACGCGGATGTCGGCAGGGATGCGCTCCATCGCCGTCGGAGGACGCCATCCTGTGGATCTTGCTTGTGGCGGAGTGATTGGAGTGGTCTGGGCGGCACGATTCACGGTGAGGATGGTGCGGCAAGGTGGTGGCTGACGCGGGGACGACATGGGCGTCAGTCGTGGTGGCGGACTGCATGGGCGACGGAATGGTCTTCGGGCGGCGTGGTGAGGGCGGCAAGGACGACGGCCGACGTGATTCGCGGTAAGGACGGCGTGGGCAGGCTAGCGCTGGCAGGGGCATGGTCGTCGGTATGTCCTTGGCGTGCAGCAAGCGGTAAGGGAGCAGTTGTGAGAGGACGAGGTGGCGTTTGCGGCTGGCGAGGACGGCGTGCGTGGCTTCGTCCGCTAGGCGTAGCGACGCGTCGTCTTGGTGACTGGTGGTGGTAGAGCGGGGATGGAGATGGCATCATCAGCGTGGATGCGGATGGGCGCCGGGGCGGCAAGGACAGCGCGGTGCCACCGGCATGGCCATGGCAGGGGAGGAAGGGGCGCAGGGATAGAGAGAAGAGAGATGAAAGAGCTGATATGGGGCCTAAGGGTATTTTAGAACTTTTACACGATATATCTCCTCTTCAATCAAAAATTATTCTTTTAATAGATGTCGTGTCCACCAGTAAATTTCAACTTTTGTCATTGTCTTCCTCTAAAAGTCACTTCGCACGATGTCCTACAGCTTAAAATTACGAAGTCGATGTTCTATAGTAAAATTTGCATATAAAATTACTCCATCTCATGATGGTAGTATTAGTGCAAAGAGAAAGCAAAGTAGGTGACACATTTCATTATTTCATACGTGACATGTGAGTCTTGAAAGCAACGACTGGAAAATTATTAGTCCAACGAAAATGAAAAATGCCCAAGTCAAGTTTCGGTCTTGCTCCTTTATTTTGTTTACGTATAAATATATATACTTTGCATTTAAAATTTGCTTATAAATATAAATATTTTTGAAGTACAAATTCCACATTCCAATCACCACTTATTTAATTTTTCTTGCTATATTGTCTATCTTAATTAATCAGGTAATGGAAACCGAGGGCATGATGAAAGTATAATTTGACCTTACTTTTAATTTCTCCTAACTCTCAGCAATATTAGTGGGTGGAGTGCGGGAGACTACAGCACTAGTATTAATTAGTGGCCTAGACTAACAGTATAGTAAGCACGTCATGGGGATTTGGAATATAGGCCAGGTTTAGTTCCAAACTTTTTCTTCAAACTTCTAACTTTTCCATCATATCAAAACTTTTCTACTCCCACTAACTTCCAACGTTTTTCTTCGAACTTCTAATTTCAGTCAAACTTTCAATTTTGGTGTGGAAAACACACCCATAGTTTCAGTGCAAACTGCCCCGACGACACGGCGAAATAAATTCCGAGAGAGAATTTTAACAGCCGTACGTCCATACTCTCTCTCTCTCTCTCTATACATCCCCTCAAGAAAAACATACTACTTGAGCTCTAACGATAGTTGCCATGGCTCTTCCTCCTTTCAATTGCATTACACTGTTCTACATCTTCCTAATACTGGCCATCACGGCGGCGGAGTATCACCGGAGCAACGACACCGACCTGGCCGCGCTGCTTGCGTTCAAAGCTGAGCTGCCTGACCCTCATGGCGTCCTTCGCGACGGCTGGAGGGACAATACATCATTCTGCCAGTGGATCGGTGTGTCGTGCAGCCGGCGCCGGCAGCGTGTCACCGCTCTCATCCTGCAAGACACGCCGCTCCAAGGGTCGATCACCCCACACCTCGGTAACCTCTCTTTCCTCGCCGTCCTCAAGCTCACCAACACCAGCCTGACGGGCTCCATTCCAGCTGACCTCGGAAGGTTAGGTTGGGTGAGATATCTCAACCTCCACGACAACACCTTGTCAGGTTCCATTCCACCTATCATGGGAAACCTCACGAGGCTCCAATCTCTTTTCCTTTACAACAATCACCTCTCAGGGCAGATCCCACCCGAGCTGCAAAACTGCATGCGTAATCTCGTGAAGTTGGACCTAGGAGGGAATTACTTGACTGGTCCTATACCAAACTTTTTGTTCAGCAACTCCAGCGTCCTAAGAGTAATTTACTTGGGCAACAACAGCCTATCAGGGCCAATACCGAGCGTGACTGGCTCCTTGCCCATGCTCCAGGTTCTTGTTCTTCAGAATAATGACTTGTCTGGCTCACTACCCCCAACCATCTTCAATATGTCCAGACTTGAAAAAGTGTCTACCAGTGGAAACAATCTGACCGGACATATCCCATTCCCAGATGGAAACCAGAGCTGTAGCCTCCCCATGATTCAGGTGATGGTGCTCTCTTACAACAAATTCACAGGCCGAATTCCACCTGGACTTGCGGCATGCCGGAAACTCCAGGTACTTGATTTGGGTGCAAATCTCCTGGCGGATCGTGTGCCGGAATGGTTAGCACATTTGTCCCAGCTCTACTTCCTCTCTCTAGGGGGAAATAGTGGAAATGACCTTGTCTGTTCAATCCCCGTTGTTCTAAGTAATCTCACCATGCTCACTGTTCTTGACCTGTCATTTTCCAACCTAAACGGAATGATTCCAGTGGAACTGGGAAAGCTAACACAACTGACGTATTTGAGCCTCTCATTTAATCAGCTAGCTGGCCCTTTTCCTACTTCCATCGGAAACTTGACTCAGTTGTCTTTCCTAGATGTAGAAAGGAACCTGCTAACCGGGCCAGTACCAACGACCCTTGGGAACCTCAGATCTCTCTACCACCTTCACATGGGAGAAAATCATCTGCAAGGAAAACTTGACTTCTTTGCCGCTCTTTCCAATTGTTGGCAACTCCAATCCCTCGACATAGGTATGAATTCTCTATCAGGGACTATTCCTGCACATTTTCTTGCAAACCTCTCTAGCAATTTAGTATATTTTTATGCAAGCAATAACAACTTGACAGGCAGTATTCCATCTACCATATCAAATCTCACTAACTTGAATGAAATAAGGCTTGCTGACAACCAAATAAGCGGCGCAATTCCAGATTCTATTGTGCTGATTGAGAACCTACAAGCATTGGAGCTCTCTATAAATAGTATGTCTGGACAAATCCCAGCCCAAATTGGTACCCTAAACAGCATGGTTGAATTATCTCTTGACGACAACAAATTTTCTGGTTCTATCCCTAACGGTATAGGCAACCTAAGCACGTTGCAATACTTATCGCTACCATATAATTGGCTGTCATCAGCTATACCCGCAAGCTTAGTTAATCTTAGTAATCTTCTCCAGCTAAATGTATCTCATAATAACTTAACTGGTGCATTGCCTTCTGATCTAAGTCCCATGAAAGCAATAGGTCTAATAGACATCTCTGCAAACAATTTGGTTGGTAGCCTCCCAACTTCATTTGGACAGCTCACACTGCTAAGCTACTTCAATTTATCCCACAACACATTGAGCGATTCAGTTTCAAACTCCTTCAAAGATCTAATTAGTTTAGCAACATTGGACCTGTCTCATAACAATCTTTCAGATGGTATACCAAAGTACTTTGCCAACTTAACCTATCTTACTCTTTTGAACCTCTCCTTCAATAATCTACAAGGTCAGATACCAAGTGGTGGTATTTTTTCAAACATCACTTTGCAATCTTTAATGGAAATGCTAGACTGTGTGGTGCTCCACGTCTAGGATTTTCTCCATGTCTGGACAAGCCTCACACAACTAGCAAAAAACACTTGGTGAAGTTTTTGCTCCCTGCTGTCATTGTCACATTTGGTTCCATTGCCGTGTTCTTATACCTAATGATTGGAAAGAAAATAAAGAAGCTAGATTTGACAGCTACTTTTAATATAGCTGATGCAATCAGCCATAGGTTAGTGTCATACCAAGAAATTGTTCGTGCCACTGAAAACTTCAACGAAGACAACCTACTTGGAGTTGGAAGTTTTGGCAAAGTTTATAAGGGTCTACTGGAGGATGGCTTGTTGGTTGCAATCAAAATCCTCAACACACAGGTCGAGCGAGCTATGAGGACTTTCGATGCGGAGTGCCATGTTTTGCGGATGGCCAGACATCGCAACTTGATAAAGATATTGAATACCTGTTCGAACTTGGATTTCAGAGCACTGCTGCTTCAGTTCATGCCCAATGGCAGCTTGGACGCATACTTGCACACTGAAAACAGGCCTTGCATTGGATCATTCTTGAAAAGGATGGAGATTATGCTAGATGTTTCAATGGCTATGGAATATCTGCACCATGAGCACTATGAGGTTGTTGTGCACTGTGACTTGAAACCTAGCAATGTGCTATTTGATGAAGAGATGACTGCGCATGTAGCAGATTTTGGCATAGCAAAGTTGCTCTTAGGGGAGGACAACTCAACGGTTTCAGCAAGCATGCCAGGAACAATAGGATACATGGCACCAGGTACTCGCACTTCTCAATCTATATCCACTTACATTTTTTTCCGTGAGTAATAAACATGTGGTTTTTATTTAAGAGTAGTTTTATTATCCTTGAGAAAATACCGGGAGATATCACATTTTAAGTGTAAATTTGGTACTTATAGATACTAGATGCCTTGAGGTAATAAAATTTTTAGTGTAAAATTTAGGTAACTCAAGGTAATTCTCAAGGACCATGAAATTTCTTTTTATTTAATATTGGCAAAACTATTTTGTTTTAAAATCACTCTCACAAAGTACGCACTCATGGGAAAGGCATCACGAAAGAGCGACGTGTTCAGCTTTGGAATCATGTTGCTTGAAGTGTTTACCGGGAAGAGGCCTACAAATCCCATTTTCGTTGGTGGATTGACCCTGAGGAAATGGGTTTCTCAATCTTTTCCAGAGAATCTTAACGATGTTGTAGACGAAAACCTATTGCAAGATGAAGAAACACATCTTTGCTTTGATCACCAGAAGGCTCCCTTGGGATCTTCCTCGGCTAGCAGGAGTAACAGCTTCCTTACGTCAATATTTGAGCTAGGCCTGCTGTGTTCGAGTGAGTCACCTGAGCAAAGGATGGCAATGAATGATGTAGTTTCAAAGCTGAATGGGATCAAGAAGGATTACTCTGCATCAATGCTAGCAATGCAGAGGCTTCGGCAATACTAGATCGACCAGTCTATAATATATACGGCAGTGCGTATGCGTTTCCCGTAGTTCTTCATAGCAAGACTTGGACATCGTTTATTTTCCCAGTCATATCAGGCATGAATCATGATATAGTTTATATTGAAATAGCAAAGTTATGGCTGGCGGCGGCATCATCTTGGCCATGCATCCGTGGTTTCATCCCCAGACAAGATTTCTTATTGAATTTAATAAGAGTAATAGGACTGTGCTTCTTGGTTTGTACTAAATTTACTGATACCAGAGTGACACTGGCTGGTGCTGTCAAACAGATGCATGATGTTGGTCGGATTTGCCACAACTTTATTCCACTTAGTAACAATAGTTTATGTTTCTTTAATCTGCTACAACTGGATTGATCAATCAATGTGTACATCTCATTATTTGAAGGATTAATAACTAGTGATGTTCTGGGGCAGCAGCAGACCTCTGATCCGTTGATGATCGGGTGCAGCAAGGAGAGTGCATATCACTTAAATAATTATGAAAAAAATTAAAAAATTAAGAAGAAATATTAACATATGATATGTCACTCCATAAACATACAACTTAAAATTCAACTTCTACATGTCGTAACGAAAAAACAAATTTGACTGTAAATATAAGTTAAATAAACTGTAGTGTAATTTATTTTTTTCGTTGTGATATGTAAAAGTTAAATTTTAAGTTGCATGTTGTGAAGTGATATATCACATGTTAATATATTTTTTTAAAAAAATTTAACTATTTAAGTGACATACAAACAATGAAGAAAAATCCCCTCGAGAATTTAGAATAATTTCCCAATGCAGCAGCAAGCTCCTCTTGGTGTGCAATATGCGTCGACTTTCGAGCTTGGATTACCTGGGCATGCTTAATTTGACGCACAAATCCTTTGTGCATGTAAATTCAGGATTGAAGCAATAGCCTGTATTCACAGCAAGAGTACAACAATAAAAGATGCACTCGTTTAGGCATTTTCATCAGTAGGATACATGCACATATTTGAGACACATCAAATCTCAATATGCATACTGCCAAACTAATATTGATAACCAATAGGAAAAGCTATGGTTGAACCATCTGCATTGCAGGATGAGAGAGCAATAGCCATGATCATAATATATAGACACCATGAGAGGACCTAACGACCATGGGCGGCGAGGGGACCCGGCGGGGGCGGGGGGGGGGGGGGGAGTGAAGAGTGTCGGCCCGGGGACGAACCCGGCGATCCATAGTCCCAGCCGAGGAAGAAGATGACGGCGGCCTACAGGGCCACTTACAGTCGGCAACGGCGGCAGCGCATCGGGAGATGGCACGAGGCCACTTGGTGCGAGGTGGAGAGACAATTCAAGCATCAGTCGAGGAGGTTCGGCGGGATGCCGCAGGCACCTTGCTCAGCCGGCGGTGACGACGACGGGCGCAGATGTCAGCGTGAACGACGGTGCCGTCGACCACTATAACGTCCCGCTTTCCGTGTGACGTTAAAAGCTAATTTATGAAAACCCTAGTTGCGAAAATTTTGTTCTTTGAGTGCTTAGTCTAAAGTCGTGCTGTAGATCTTAGTTTAAAACTCTCCTTTGCCTCAATTCCCGATTGTCAAATCATCTACTCAAAATCTCCATCCAAAATCAATACTTGAACCTATCTATTATATTATTAAAACAGCTTTGAAAGGAGGCACCACGTTCGCTGTGGGGGCTAGAAATTCTCACATTAATCGGAGAAAAAGAAAAAAAAAGAAAAGGAGAGTCCAAGTAGAAGTACAATATAAAAATAGCTAAAATTCGAAATTAAAAATAAGCAATATTGAAAGAAGTTTCCATATAAGAACCCCATACAGATTAACCAAAATTCGAAATAAAAATAAAATAAAATCCAAAATTAGAAAAGGAAAGGAGAGTACAAGTATTAATACAATTTAAAAATAGATGAAATTTGGAATTAAAAATAAGCAATATTGAAATAAGTTTCCATATAAGAACCCAATACAAAATTCGAAATAAAAATAAAATAAAATCCAAAATTAGGAAAGGAAAGGAGAGTCCAAGTAGAAATACAATTTAAAAATAGCTGAAAATCAAAATTAAAAATAAGCAATATTGAAAGAAGTTTCCATATAAGAACCCAATACAAGATTAATTAAATTTCAGAATAAAAATAAAAATAAATCCGAAATTAGCAAAAGAAAATAAAAGAAGAGTTCAAGTAGAAATATAATTTAAAATTATCTGAAATGCGGAATTAAAAATAAGCAATATTGAAAGAAGAATCCATATAAGAACCCAATACGAGATTAATTAAAATTTCAAATAAAAAATAAAATAATATCCAAAATTAGAAAAATTAAAAGAGAGTTCAAGTAGGAATACAATTTTGAAACAACTGAAATTGAAAATAAAAAATAAAAACTTTAAAAGAACACAATACGGTATTAACTATATTTTTTTAAAAAAAATAAATTCTGAAATTAGAAAAAGAAAAAAAAAAGATTTCAATCAGGAGTACAATTTATAAATAAATAAAATTTGTGATAAAAATAAAGACTATTGAAAGAAAAGACCATCTAAAACACACGACGAGATATATTAAGTAAGGCCTTTAAAGGAGTAGAGTGGTGGCGGTTGATACGACATAAAAATTGTTAATAAAACACCAAATAGAATCCTAATGACGATTAATAGGAGGGGACGTTAGGCAGGCCGTGAAGCAAACAAGTAAGGCGGTTGCCGGGATTTCTAGAAAGTAAAAAAAAAAACCCATTGATAATCATATTCAATTTTTAAATCTCAATGACAATAAAAAGGAGAAGCGGCAGGCGGGGTGTATAAGAGAATAGTTGCAGAGCCAACGACGGTTGACGAGACTTCTAGAAAATAAAAAATGAAATCTAACGATAGTTATGCTCAATTTTTAGAATCACAATGACAATAAAGAGTTGGCGGCGGACGGGCTGTAGAGGGGCATGGTGGCATCGTTTGATGGGACTTCTAAAAATTATAAAAAATAAAACTACAAGTCCAAATTTTAAAGGTTCGGAACTTCTAAAAAGTAAAAAAATAATATTGATAATCATGTTCGATTTTAAAATCTCAATGACAATAAAGAAGGGAGGTAGCGGACGGGCCGTAGAGGAGTACAATAGCAAAGCCGCCGACGGTTTGGCGGAACTTCTAGAAAGTAAAAAATGAACCCAAATGATAATTATGTTCGATTTTTAAAATCTCAATGACAATAAAGAGAAGAGACAGTGGATGTGCCGTAGAGGAGTATAATAGCAACGTTTGATGGGACATCTAGAAATTATAAAAACGAAACCCAACGTGACAATAAAATCTAAAAACTATAAAATCCAATTTTTAAAGGTTCCAAGAAGAATGAATAGAAATAGTGATAGATCGAGAAAGTAAATAAAGAAGGAAATGACATAAGAGGTAGCAACTGGTGTGACTTTTTAATAAGGTTTGGTCTTACAAAGTCTTAAGACAATGAGATAGCTATTTACTAAAATTTAAGTAAAATCATACTAAAATAATATATGATTTTGTTTAGGTGCTAGCCGCACAATTGCGGGCCACACAGCTAGTTGTATTCATATCTCCCTTCTAAAACCTCTACCGAGATATTTCCCTTGAAATAATTTCCGTTCCGTTGTTTCCCTTAAGGTTTTGAGTCCGCACTCAAATCCTCTTCATTTACTCCTTCGAAGGTTCCACGTTTTCAAATCTCAGAACCGGCAAACCCTAAAACCTAATCTACCTCTCACCTTTCGTTTTGAAGACAGTTTCGAAGTCTGAATTCGTATATTCGGATTTCGTTCCAAAAACACTAACCACAAATATCGTCGCATCCATGAATCCAATCTAGTCCAAGCGTTTACCTCGTAAATCCTAAACCTTTCCCTTGATCTCCCTCCCATGATTTTCCCATATTCCCCTAAACCTAATTCTCTCTAATTTCAATCCTGCAGCAGAAGTCTAGTTCACCTCCTCTCCATCCTTGGGCCAACTTCTCTGCGAAGTCTGTTTTGCCTCCCTAGCTTGGCCCAACACTCCCCAGCCCATCTTCCTCTCTCCTTTCCCCCTCCCACGCGTTGCCGGCCTCTGCCGAGCCCACCGAGCGCGCGCGTCGCTTCTACCGCCCTTGTCCCGCGCCACCGCTGCTCAAACCATGCCCCGCTAATCGCTTCCCACGCGCGCGGCTACCGCTTGGTCGTCGCCATCATCACCTAACCGCGCGCGCTACCGCCGTCACCATTCAAAAACCGCCACCGCCTTTGTTTCGCGCGCTCGCGCGTGGTCGTGGCCGACCGCCAAGGATGCTGCTGCCATCACCCCTTGCCGTCACTCTACCGCCTTGTCCTCGCTCCGCTCCACGCCGGCCACCGCCATCACCACCGGCGTCACCCGCCCGGTCCGCTGTCTGCCCGCGTGTTGCCAAGACCGCGAGCGGTAGCAACTCTCACTCCCAGCTCCCACATCCCTCCTCCCAAAACAGCATGGACCGAGCCCCCCTTTTATCCCTTTTCCCCTTTTTCCTGACCAACCACCGCGTCACCTTGGTCCCACCGAGGCACGCCACTAGCGTCCAACGCGGCGACGCCGCGCTCTGCCGCACGCGCGCCCTCGCTCTCTCTCTCTTGCCCTGGTGCGGGAGCGGCGCCCCACAGCAAGAGTGGAAGTGAAAGAGAGGAGAGAGAGGATGACTTGTGGATCCCACATTGTACTTTTCTTAATAAGCCGTGATGACTAGAGCATGACATATGTGCAATATCGGACCAAAACCATCCAAAAACAATGCTAGGGGATATCGTCCGGCTTCAAAAATCCATGGGTATAGAATGTCTTAGGAGGATAATCAAACTAATGCAATAATTCAGGGTAAATCTCAGACTTTATATATGATGGTTAAGACTATAATTTTTTAACTTGAAATAATCGATATACTAGATCTGTAGTCAATCAGAGGTTTATCTTTAGTTAACTTCAATCTGTAGTTAACTTGGTGGATACATGTGACTGGGGTTTATCTTTTTATATTATTGAATCAATCAGTAAGAGATCCTCGCAAACTATTTGATTACTCGAGCGGATACCTCTCGTTTGCTTAAAAACTATTCAAATAGTTATGAAATAAAAATTTAACAACACTCATACAACATATTTATACAACTTCACAAAATCTTAAGTCCAAGCTCAACTTACATGTTGAGATATAAAACGATAAATTTAACATATGAATATAATAGCATATTGTTCATATCTAAATTTATCTTTTTTTTAAAGTATAGATCGAGTTTAACCTTAAACTTTTATTGACCGATAGATATTAATATAGAGATATACTCTATATTGTTATATTTTTTTGAATTTTTCATAACTATTTATATTGAATTTAAAAGAAAAAGATACGAGGAACGTCTCCTCGATAATTACAATCCACTTATGAGATCTTTGCAAGCTTCTCCCGTGACGGTCAAGTCACGTCTCGTTTGTTTACAAGCTAGTCGGTCATGTCAAGGTCTCCTGTAGAGTCTTTTTAAAAAGTTATTACTCCTCCGTTTTAAAATGTTTGACACTGTTAACTTTCTAACACATCTTTAACCGTCCGTCTTATTCAAAAAAGTTGGTGAAATATGTAAAACTACATGTGTACATGAAAGTATATTTAACAATAAACCAAATGATATGAAAAGAATAAATAATTACTTAAATTTTTTAAATAAGACGAATGGTCAAATACGTACTTAAAAAAATCAACGGTGTCAAACATTTTAAAACGGAGGGAGTATTTTTTAATGGAAGTCCATTCAAAGTTTCATTGAAATCAAGCTGGCAAAACTGGAGGAGTCGACAAGATATTCCATTCCATTTCCAAGGCAGCCACTTGAAGAAGCTGGCCTAGCAGCTGGAGGCAATCCACAAGACGGAGACCCACTTCAAAGGGTGTGACCTAACAAAGCATTCCACGAAGCGACAACGCAGCGCGGAGGCTGACGAGTCCTTTTTTGCTTTTATTTTTGTCCCGATGATTTACTACTACCTCCGTTTTAAAATGTTTGACACCGTTGATTTTTTAGCACATGTTTAACCGTTCGTCTTATTAAAAAATTGTGAAATATATAAAACTATATGTATACATAAAAGTATATTTAACAATGAATCAAACGATATGAAAAGAATAAATAATTACTTAAATTTTTTAAATAAGACGAATGGTCAAACATGTACTAAGAAATCAACGGTGTCAAACATTTTGAAACAGAGGAAGTACTTCGACATTACTGTCAATTTTGAAACGGAGGGAGTACTTCTATGACATTACTGTTAGCGGTGTTTTTTATAAGGGTACACTAGCATCTGTTATCTTACCGATATCCCATGCATTTACAATGAGCAGTAATAATGTATTGCTATCTCCGTATCTGTCTCTTCATCTCAAAATACAACAACATAGAACCAAATGAGATCCATAGTTCTTGTATTTTTAAACGGAGAAAGTAGCTTCTTACTGGGTCTGTTTATTTTTAAAAGATGATGTTGTTGATTTTTGACATGACGTGTGACTATTCATCCTATTTACAAAATTATATAAATACTATTTATTTATTGAGTCAATGATCCTATCTATTAAAAAACGATAAAGGTAGGATTAATTTTGTACTAACATTTGTTGTTTTGGACTGACGTACACCTCTGTAAAAAAAACTAACCAAAATGAGGATATGACACAATTAGGATAACTCGTGTCCAAATTCGTTATCTTAGGTTGAGTCAAATTCCTACTCCCTCCGTATTTTAATATATGACACCGTTGACTTTTTAACAAACATTTGATATTTTGTCTTATTCAAAAAATTTATGTAATTATCATTTATTTTATTGTGACTTGATTTATCATCAAATGTTCTGTAAGCATGACATAAGTATTTTTGTATTTGCATAAAAAATTTGAATAAGACGAATGGTCAAACGTTGGTTAAAAAGTCAACGGCGTTATATATTAAAATACAGAGGGAGTACTTAGGTTATCTTTTCGGACAGAGGCAGTAGACCAACCCAGACTTAGGTGGTCAGGTCCTGTCCGAAATTTTGATTATTTGGCCATTGTAGCCAACGTGCGCTCAGGGTAAATCCAGCAGTGGGGAAGGCCTAGGCCTCTAAATCCGTTTTTGAGGGCCTGTTTCACGGACGCCATGCTTGCATAAAGAAGCACTGCAACAAAGAGAAGAAGGGGGAGGGGAAAAAAGGGAAGCGAAGTAAGAGAGGTGGAGGAAGACAAAAGCTCGGAGATCGAAGTGTAACGGATAAGATTGAGTCCTTATCCACTTATTCCGTTTTCACGAGATAATGTGGAGTACGTACACTACAACGGTCACTCTCATCTCAATCGGTGGCAACCCTCATCTGTGTTGGGTATGGCGCCCGTCACGGCGTAAAGGTCACTGATGTGGTGAAATATCTCAATCGGACATCCGGCTGTCATGGATGATACACATCTCAATCGGGCCAACACAAAAGCCTGTCACGGATGACTCTCATCTCAAATAGAACTAAACTATAGCCTGTCACGGATGACTCTTATCTCAAACGGGCTCTAAGTTAATGCCCGTCACGGATGAGTAAAATCCACAAAAAAAAATAAATTTTGTTTTTTGGCTAGCGTCAGGCCTTTGCTAGCCGGCAGTCGCCCGTAGCCGTCGTCGCTCCGCCATACCGGCCACGACTTTGTCCTACTCGTGCGCACCCGGGAAAAATTTCATGGTCGGTCACTCATCCGGAAATTGCTCCAGGCCAAGCACGGAAGAATTTCCCGATCGGTCACCTATCCTAAAATTGCTCCAGGCCAAGCACGCTTAACCTCAGAGTTCTTTGGAGATTGGCTTCCGAAAAAGAAATTGCAACTTATTGGTATGAGTATTCTATTAATCTTATTAAGCCTTGGGCTAGGATGTTACAGCCATACTCGCCGCCGCGGCCACCCGTCGCTGCCGACTGGTAGCATTGCCCCAGGTTGCTCCCGGCGCCGCCCGCCCACCGGCGCACCCACACCCGCCCGCCCGCCCGCCCACAGCGGCCCGCGCCGCTCCTGTCCACCGCGGCCGGCCGTCAGCGCCGTTCCCGTGCTCGCTGCTACCTGCACCGCACTCACAGCCGCCTGCCGCAGTCGCTCCCGGTGCCGCCCGCCCACCGACGCTCGTTTGGTGAGGGAGAGAGAGAGGAGAGAAGAAAGAGGGAGAGGAGAGTAGGGGAGAGAAAGAGAGAGAGGGAGAGTAGTTAAAATAATTATGAGAGGAGGAGAGAGAGGGGAAAAATTGAAGCAGTGGGAGGGAAAAGAGAGTGGAGGGAAAAAAATGAATGGAGGGAAATTATGAGAGGAGAGAGGGCAAAAATAAATTTTTGAATTGAATTTTATGATACTAAATGAACTTATATGAAAAAGTTGTCAAAAACAAAGTTGTATATCTCATCAAGATCTATAACTTTTATTTTGGTCATTTTTCTATATAACATTTTTTGAACAGTTTGAATTTGAAAATATGATAACTTCAAACAACATTTTCAAATATTAAATGATTTCAACTTAAAAAAAGTCATCAACAATAAAGTTGTATACCTCATCAAGATCTATAACTTTATTTTGGTCATTTTTCTATATAACATTTTTTTAACAATTTGAATTTGAATATGAAAATATGACAACTTCAAACAACATTTTCAAATACTAAATGATTTTAACTTAAAAGGTCATCAACAACAAAGTTGTATAACTCATCAAGATCTATAACTTTTATTTTGGTCATTTCTTCATCCGACAAAGTGATACTAACATTGTTTACAAAATTCACATATCTCTCATTTGGTTTTATAAACTATAAGAGCATCTCCAACAGATTCCTTAAATTAGACTCTCCAAATACCCATATAGCCAGCTCTCCATCTAATTTGGCAAGTCGAACTTGCTGCTCACTCCAACAACCTCTCCATTTACACTCTCCATTTCAAGTCTATGACAGTGGGTCCAATATGTCAGTCTCCCTACCCTTCTTCACCCCTCCTCTCTATTCTTCTCTTTCTCTCTCTACAGCCTCCACACCGCCGCCGCTCCCCCTTTCTCCATGTCACTGCCGCCACATCCACGGTCGGGAGCACTCCCTCCAAACCACCACCGCTTCCCCCTTTCTCCATGCCACCACCGCCACATCCTCAGTCGGGATCACTCCCTCCACACCACCGCCACTTCACCCTTTCTTCATGCCACCGCCGCCACATCCTCAGTTGGGAGCAGCAGCAGCCAGCAGATGTGGGGACAACAGAGCCGGCGACGGCGTAGATGACAATGTCCGCGCGACGGTGACTGCGCGGACGACAGCGGTGGCGGCTCACGAGGAAAACCTTGATGACTACCCAGGGTGTGAAGGCGGAGGCGGCGGCGGCCCCGAATCCATGCCGCCGGCCAAACCCGCGTGAGGGCGAAGATCGCGTGGAGGCAGCGGCAGCCCCGAATCCATGCCGCCGGCAAAATCCGCGCGGGGCGGAGATCGCGTGGAGGTGGCGGAGGTCGTGTGGCCGGCCAAATCCGGCTGAGGTGGATGTCGCGCGGGGGCAGAGTCCTCTAGACGACGGCGGCCGGGGCTAGCGTCGACGCAGACGACGGCGGCGGTGGTTGGTGACGACGACCTTGGCAAACACAGCCGATGAGCGATGGCGAGCTCGATGGGCGACGGCGAGCGTACGGGAGGCTAGGGCGGCGTCGGATAGAGAAGACTAGAAGAGGGGAGAGGGAGAAAGAGATAGAAAGTGGGACCCACAGTGGGGCCCACCATTTGGCCAGTGGAGGAGGTTGGCCACATTTGGCCATCCAGAGAGTTCATTTGGCCATCCAAATAGCTTAGCAATCCAAATAGCAAGACTGTTGGAGTGAGTTTTTTCATTGTTTTGGCTAAAGTTTGGCTTGGAGAGCCATCTAGCAACTCTGTTGGAGTTGTTCTAACATAGATATGTAAATTTTGTGAACAATATTACTAACATTTTATCGGATGAAGAAATGATAAAAATAAAAGTTATAGATCTTGATAAGTTATACAACTTTGTTGTTGATGATTTTTTTAGTTGAAATCATTTAGTATTTGAAAATATTGTATGAAGTTGTCATATTTTCAAATTCAAATTCAAACTATTCAAAAAAATTTATATAAGAAATGACCAAAATAAAAGTTATAGATCTTGATGAGTTATACAACTTTGTTGTTGATGACTTTTTTAGTTGAAATCATTTAGTATTTGAAAATGTTGTTTTGAAGTTGTCATATTTTCAAATTCAAATTCAAACTGTTCAAAAAAAGTTGTATAGAAAAATGACCAAAATAAAAGTTGTAAATCTTGATCAGTTATACAACTTTGTTGTTGATAATTTTTTCATTTGAAATAATTTATTACACGAAAAATTATTTTGACTAATAAAACAAATTATTATACTGCAGTTAATTATTTTGCTACACGTCAACTCACAAATATAAACATTTCATATGAAAAATGGAAAAAAAAGTCATTGATGACGGGCGTTAGTTAAAGCCCGATAGAGGTTAAGTCATCTCAATCGGGCATTAGTATAGAGCCCGTCACGGATGAGTCATATGCGACGGGCCTAGTTGTTATCTCAATCGGACCCCAAGTTGGTGTCCGTCACGGATGATGGTCATCTGTGACGGGCGCCAACTTGAAGCCCGATTGAGATATGTAATGTTATCTCAATCGGGCCTAAATTACGGCCCGTCACGGATAGGTGTCATCCGTCACAGGCCTGAGTTTTATATCCATCTAACATGTCTGTTCGACCATATCTTAATCGGGCTTTTTTTTTTTGCCCGATTGAGATGACTTGTGACGACCCGCTAATTCCAGACATGTTAGAGGCCGTCACAGATAGAAGATTCACTAGTGGAGAAGTGCTTTTTAGTCCCGGTTCATAACCCCCCTGTAGTCCCGGTTTTCAAACCGGGACTACCAATCCGGGACTAAAGATCGCTATCTTTAGTCCCAGTTTAAATACCCCGGACTAAAGATCGATCATTAGTCCTGGTTGGTAATACCAATCGGGACAAAAGAGAGGGTAGCGGCAGTGAGATGGTCCCTTTTCTTTTTTTTTCTTTTTTATTTTCTCCCGAATCAAGTGGGATACATATCCCAAATCAAACCCCAAATACCCAAATCAAACCCCAAATGAAAGTAACATCACAAATCTACATCATAAATCTTATACATCACAGATCCATACAAATGTACAATGAATCACAAAATTATCCATACAAAAGTACATCACAGTGAATCACAAATAAAAAAACAACGTTGACTGCCGCTGCCGCCGGCCGCCTGCCCGCCGCCGCCGGGCGTGGCCCCATCGGCCGCCGCCGCACGGCTGCCCGCCGCGCGGCCGCCTCGCTCCCCCGCCGCCACATGGCCGCCTGCCGCGCGGCCGCCTCGCTCCGCCGCCGCACGGCCGCGGCCCCACCAGCCGCCGCCGCCTCGCTCCGTCGCCGCCGCCCGGCCGCAATAAAGAGGGAAAGGAGGAGGAGGAGGCGGGGAGGGGAAGGGGGAGCAGAGAGGGGAAGGGCCAGGGGAGGAAGGGGATATCGAGGAGGCGCTGGAGGCGGATATCAGGAGACTTAAAGAGGAGAGAAAAAAGGGGATTGGTCACCACAAGGAGATAATTGGGGCGCGCTCGGCAGTCTATTTTGGTCCCGGTTGGTATAAACAACCGGGACTAAAGATTAGATCATACCAACCGGGACTGAAGATAATTGGAGTCTGACCCTACCCACCAACTTCTTTAAATCAGGACTAAAGATCAAAAATTTTTTAACTGGGACTAAAGATGATCTTTACTCCCGATTTTTATTACAACCGGGACTATTGTGTAATTTGGTCAACCGACCAAAGATGGTTTCTCCACCAGTGATTCTGTACTCGTGGTAGTTTTTCTTTTTTTTCCACTCACCCTCAAATAAATAATCTTTACTGCGTGAAACACTACGCACGATATGTAATATTTATATGCAAATTGAACGTTGAAAAGTGGTCAATTCATAACCCTTCGTCACGCCGCAGAAGGAAAATTAATGGCATACAGGCATGCATTTACGTAGTTGAAATAATTTTATGTCGATTGGGTGGTGAGTGGCAATGCCTGTCTACCCCTACCGTTACGCACATACCTCATGTTCATTAATTTATGCCGTTTCCATTTAACATATCTCTACTTCCTAAGGAAACTGACTGACTGACAAATAGGACATGCGATTTTTTTTTAATCTTCAGCATATGACTTTGACAATAAATTTAGTACAATAAATCAATAAAATTTAATAAGTTCTTTCTATGGAAAATCTCGACATAGCAGTTTTATGATTTTATATTAAGTGTTTTAATTTTTTTTACGATCAATAATTTAAAGTTTTGACTAAAAAACGTTCAAAGTTGATCACAAGAAAATCTTATTACCAGTCGTACTCGTGTTTTCTGTGTCTCTATATATATATATGGCCATACAACGAAAACACAGACAGAGACACGAGCAAGCTAACGAGTGAGTGCAAATTAAGCTAGTGATCGATAGTGTGGTCATGGGTGTTGGTCCTCATTGTACTACTAGTCTGCTAATAATACTGGCCGTCGTCATCACGTCTTTGCTCACGACGACGATCATGGCGGATGAGCAGAGCAATGGTACCGACCTCGCCGCGCTGCTTGCCTTCAAGGCTCGGGTCTCTGACCCTTTGGGCTTCCTGCGTGACGGCTGGAGGGAGGACAATGCATCCTGCTTCTGCCAGTGGATTGGCGTGTCGTGCAGCCGCCGCCGGCAGCGCGTCACCGCCCTGCAGCTGCCGGGCGTTCCCCTCCAAGGAACGCTCACCCCTCACCTCGGTAACCTCTCTTTCCTCTACGTCCTCAACCTCACCAACACCAGCCTCACGGGGACACTCCCGGGTGTTATAGGAAGGCTGCATCGCCTCGAGCTCCTTGATCTTGGCTACAATGCCTTGTCAGGTAACATCCCAGCCACCATAGGAAACCTCACCAAACTTGAGCTTCTTAATCTCGAGTTTAACCAGCTATCTGGTCCAATCCCAGCAGAGCTGCAGGGCCTGCGAAGCCTTGGCAGCATGAATCTCCGTAGGAACTATCTCAGTGGCTCGATTCCCAACAGTCTATTCAACAACACCGCATTGTTAGGTTATCTCAGCATTGGCAACAACAGCTTGTCAGGGCCAATACCGCACGTGATATTCTCGTTGCACGTGCTGCAGGTCCTTGTTCTAGAGCACAATCAATTGTCCGGCTCACTGCCCCCAGCCATCTTCAACATGTCCAGACTTGAAAAGCTGTATGCCACTCGAAACAATCTCACTGGACCTATCCCACTATCCCACACCCAGCTGGAAACCACACCTTTATTAGCATCCCCATGATTCGGGTGATGTGTCTCTCTTTCAACGGATTCACAGGCCGAATTCCACCTGGGCTTGCGGCATGCCGGAAACTCCAGATGCTTGAGTTAGGTGGGAATCTCTTGACGGATCATGTGCCGGAATGGTTAGCGGGCTTGTCCCTGCTAAGCACCTTGGTTATAGGTCAGAATGAGCTTGTCGGTTCGATCCCAGTTGTGCTAAGCAATCTCACCAAGCTCACAGTGCTTGATCTGTCATCTTGCAAGCTAAGTGGAATCATTCCATTGGAACTAGGAAAGATGACACAACTCAACATCTTGCACCTCTCATTTAATCGCCTAACTGGTCCTTTTCCTACCTCCCTTGGTAACTTGACAAAATTATCTTTTCTAGGATTAGAATCTAACCTGCTGACCGGACAAGTACCTGAGACCCTTGGGAACCTCAGGTCTCTATACTCCCTTGGTATTGGAAAAAATCATCTACAAGGGAAACTTCACTTCTTTGCCCTTCTCTCCAATTGTAGGGAACTCCAATTCCTCGACATAGGAATGAATTCTTTCTCAGGGAGCATTTCTGCGAGTTTACTAGCAAACCTCTCTAACAACTTACAATATTTTTATGCAAACAATAACAACTTAACTGGCAGTATTCCCGCTACCATATCAAATCTGACTAACCTGAATGTAATAGGCCTTTTTGACAACCAAATAAGCGGCACAATTCCAGATTCTATAATGCTAGTGGATAATCTACAGGCATTGGACCTCTCTATAAACAATTTGTTTGGACCAATCCCAGGACAAATTGGTACCCCAAAAGGAATGGTCGCATTATCTCTCAGTGGCAACAAACTTTCTAGTTCCATCCCTAACGGTGTTGGCAACCTAAGCACGTTGCAGTACTTATTTCTGTCATATAATAGGTTGTCATCAGTTATACCCGCAAGCTTAGTTAATCTTAGTAATCTTCTCCAACTAGATATATCTAATAATAACTTAACTGGTTCATTGCCTTCTGATCTCAGTTCCTTCAAAGCAATAGGCCTAATGGACATCTCTGCAAATAATTTGGTTGGTAGCCTCCCAACTTCGTTGGGACAGCTCCAACTGTCAAGCTACCTGAATTTATCTCAAAATACACTCAATGATTCAATTCCAGACTCTTTCAAAGGTCTAATTAATTTAGAAACATTGGATCTGTCTCATAACAATCTTTCAGGAGGCATACCAAAATACTTTGCCAACTTAACCTATCTTACTTCTTTGAACCTCTCCTTTAACAATCTACAAGGTCAGATTCCAAGTGGAGGTGTTTTTTCAAACATCACTCTGCAATCTTTAATGGGAAATCCTAGACTCTGTGGTGCTCCACGTTTGGGATTTCCTGCATGTCTGGAGAAGTCCCACTCGACTAGAACAAAACACCTGCTGAAGATTGTGCTCCCTGCTGTCATTGCGGCGTTTGGTGCCATTGTTGTGTTCCTATACCTATTGATTGGAAAGAAAATGAAGAATCCAGATATTACGGCTTCTTTTGACATAGCTGATGCGATTTGTCATAGGCTAGTGTCCTACCAAGAAATTGTTCGCGCTACCGAAAATTTCAACGAGGACAACCTACTTGGAGTTGGAAGTTTTGGCAAAGTTTTCAAGGGTCGGCTGGATGACGGTTTGGTGGTTGCAATCAAAATCCTCAACATGCAGGTTGAACGAGCTATTAGGAGTTTTGATGCAGAGTGCCATGTCCTGCGGATGGCCAGACATCGCAACCTGATAAAGATACTGAATACATGTTCCAACTTGGATTTCAGAGCATTGTTGCTTCAATTCATGCCCGATGGAAACTTGGAGTCATACTTGCACTCTGAAAGAAGGCCTTGTGTGGGATCATTTCTGAAAAGGATGGAGATTATGCTCGATGTGTCAATGGCTATGGAATATCTGCATCATGAACACCATGAGGTCGTCCTGCATTGTGATTTGAAACCTAGCAACGTGCTATTTGATGAAGAGATGACTGCACACGTAGCAGACTTCGGCATAGCAAAGATGTTGTTAGGGGATGACAATTCAGCAGTTTCAGCAAGCATGCCAGGCACAATTGGGTACATGGCGCCAGGTACTTACACTAGCCAATCTAAAGCCACATACATTTTTTCCCCCAAGAAACATGTGTTTTCATTTAAATTTTTAGCAAACCTTTTTCAGTTGACTTCCTAAATTTCTCTGACAGAGTATGCATTCATGGGAAAGGCATCACGGAAGAGCGATGTGTTCAGCTTCGGAATCATGCTGCTCGAGGTGTTCACTGGGAAGAGGCCTACAGATCCCATGTTCATTGGTGGATTGACCCTGAGGCTATGGGTTTCTCAATCATTTTCCGAGAATCTTATTGATGTTGCCGATGAGCACCTACTGCAAGACGAAGAAACACATCTTTGTTTTGATCACCAGAACACTTCATTGGGATCTTCTTTGACTAGCAGGAGTAACAGCATTCTTACGTCGATATTTGAGCTAGGCCTGTTGTGTTCGTGTGAGTCACCTGAGCAAAGGATGGCAATGAATGATGTAGTTTCAAAGCTGAAAGGAATCAAGAAGGTTTACTCTGCATCTATGCTGGAAACGCAAAGGCATCGGCAATACTAGATCAACCTTGTGTCGATGTAATTAACTCTGTAAATTTTACTTCGCTTTTCTCTATTCCTTAATGAAATTGGCCATCCCATCGAATGTTTAACACATGCATGAAGTATTAAATATAGACAAAAAAAATAATTACACAGATTGCGTGTAAATTGCGAGACGAATTTTTAAGCCTAATTGCTCCATGATTTGACAATATTGGGCTACAGTAAACATTTGCTAATGATGGATTAATTAGACTTAATAAATTCGTCTTGCAGTTTACAGGTGGAATCTGTAATTTGTTTTGTTATTACTCTACGTTTAACACTTTAAATGTGTGTCCGTATATCCGATGTGATACGCCAAAACTTTTCGTTCGCGAACTAAACAGGGCCTTAGCTAGTCTACCCCATACTCCCTTCGTCCCAAAAAAACCCAAACCTAATATGGGATGGGTCATGGGACATAATCTAATACAATGAATCTGAACAGACTCATATCCCATCTTATACTAGTTGGATTTTATTGGACGGAGGGAGTATATGTGAACTGTGCGATTAATTATATCGTGTGTTCGCTCGATAATTTTGGACTTTGGAGCATGGTGCTCGCCATTTAACTGGTCTGAGTCTCAGGTCAAACTGGTCAGCGCCACCACAGCATCGAGCAATACGGTTCCTTAAATAAGGTTATCCACTCCACTCTGACTCCTCGTGTTGGAACTGAAAATTTTAAGAAATACTTCTATGAAAATATTAGAGAAATTAATATTACTTGTGGCAACAAAATGTTTATGGGTAACCCACAAATACATTGGTCTCGAATAAAAAAAAAGCGGGTTCACAGCTTATTTTATCCACTTATACCCTTAAGTGCAGCCCATGTGGACACATGGTTTTTAAATTATATCTTCTATTCACTTACTTTTGATCTATTAATATATACGAGATAAAGCTTTTACCTCTTTTAGAAAAACTATATATCTTCTACTCACAAATAAGGAAAAAACTCGTAAAGCTAATGTACAGTGTGGGTCACTACTTGTGAAAGAAGATGCAACTATATATCTCATGGGTTGCAGTTGCACTACACCATACCTTCCTATGGTGGGGTGATATGCGTGTAGGAGCTGAGCTAGGATCGATGAGGCCACTTGTTGGTGGATATCATATTATCATTTTCGCTAGCTAGTTTCGGCGTGCTATGCGGATCGATGATTACGTCTCAATGCCAAAGCCACTCGATCTTCCTGATCTAGAAATGAATTAAATGGGCTTATAATGCATAAAAGTTGATGTGAAATTATAATTGTGCATAACACATAGTAGATAGTTATGATTAAGGATGAGAGGGATATATTCAACAATATATATATAATTATTATACTTTAGATGATAGGGCTCAATGTATAATGAGTTTTATAGCAATAACAAGTGCACTAAGTGGATTGCACATTTGCACATGCACATTGGGGCAAAGCTAGGGCCATCTTGTCTAGCACAAACCCCTTACCCCCATATCTGTAGAGTATTTCCTTCTATTAACTTATTAAAGTAATAGAAAAATAGCCTATATGTTTACTCTCACGGCCTAGAAATTTTCATATTAAAAGAAGAAAAAGAACAATAGAGTCCATACAGAAATACAATTTAGAAATAGCTGAAATTCAGAATTAAAAAATAAAGAATATTGGAAGAGCAGACTAGAGTCCATGCCGGTATACAATTTAGAACTAACGGAAATTCAGAATTAAAAAACAAGAAAATTAAAATTAGGTTAGAGTCCATATAGACATACAATTTAGAAATAACTAAGGGCATGTTTAGGGGAGCTTCTAGCTACTGCCGCTTCCCCATAATCAGAAGCTTCATCAAACAGTCCAGCTTTTGATCTAAATTCTGAGAAGCTATAGTTGTAGAATCCAGAAAATGAACTAGATGACAAAAGCTGGGTAACCCAGCTTTTCCAGATTCTTAGAAGCTGGCTACCAACCAGCTGCTTCTCAAAAATCTTAAGCTCCTCCAAACAAGCCTTAAAATTCAGAATTAAAAAAAAATATTGAAAGAAAAGTATAGGGTATTATAAGAAAAGTCTATATAAAAATACAATTTAGAAATTACTAAAATTCAGAATTAAAAAATAAAAAATATTATAAGAAGAGTATAAAGTCCATATAAAAATACAATTAAGAAATAATAGAAATTCGAAATTAAAAATAAAGAATAATAGAAAAAGAGTATAGAGTCTACATATGAATTTAGAATTAACTAAAATTCAGAATAGAAATAATAAAATTAAAAGTAAAGTTTAGAATCCATATAGAAATACAATTTACAAATAACTAAAATTTGACATAAAAAAATGGGAAGAAAAGTCTAGAGTTCGTATAGGAATATAATTTAGAAGTAAGTGATATTCGAAACTAAAAAATAAAGAATATTAAAGGAGGAATTTAGAGCCCACATAGAAATACAATTAGAAATAACAAAATTTCAGAATTATAAATAAATAATATTGAAAGAAGAACCTATAGTCCATATAGAAATTCAATTTACAAATAACAAAAATTCAGAATTGAAAATAAGGAATATTGAAAGATGAGTCTAGAGTCCATATAGGAATCCAATTTAGAAATAACTAAACTTTGATATAAAAAATAGTTAATAACTATCACGTATAAAATACAATAAGAATATTGCACATTGTTAGTTTGATAAATTTAGTACAAAATTTTAAATTATGTTGTCGTTTTAATATATTTTAATAATAAATTGAGAAAAATATATATGCTATTATATGAGAGAAAATATAATGATACTAGTCGCGCAATCTGCATGGGCCATTTTGCTAGTTATAACAAAGAATTTAAGATCATGACATCCGGCTCCCTAGCTCCAGATACCGAGAATGCATGAGATTTTTAATTCCGTATTTGCATCCAACCATGATGCATTTGTTTTGCTTCGTTAGGGCAAGTGTTATAGTAGATATGATTACCACATCTAAATTTATCCATATCATTTACTAATAAATTAAGAGAAAATCCATACAATATGTCACCTCTAATACATAAATACCACTATACCAGGGGTGTTCGTCATCACTTCTCTGCTCCACCTCATCACTTAAATCACTTAATCCAATGTGGTACTTTTAGGCTAGTTCAGAGTACACGACCTAGCTATTGCGCTCGTCCTCGTCTTGTCGGCTTCTTCATGGATTGGATTGGTGTAAGCTAGTGAGATCGACGCCAACGCTACGCTGATCATGAGAAGCGGCCGGCCGGTCGATCGCGTTGGTTGTCATGGACTCGTGGTGGTGGCGGCAGTGTGACGTCCCACCAAACCAAATCTTTGAGATTCCAGGCATATCGCACCCACACGACAAGGGACGACTGGTAGGCTGGTAGCTAGATGTAAAAATAGAAATTCAATTCCTTCACCAACAATAATTCTATAAAATCAGTAGTACTAATTACCAATGCACAAAAATCGTGCATGTTAGAGCATTTTTTAATTATTTATTGATTTAGTTTTATCTTTACAATTTAAATTAGAAGAGAAAAGCCTTTTTGGAGATTGAAGAGGTGGATTATTTTGAGGAACCTGAGCAGTACATTACCCGTCCCACTACCTCTGGACATGCTGAATCCCAATTTTTATGATTTACATTACCATGTATTTTCTTTTTAAAACTAGGCATGTCTTATTTAAGCAAATAATATCTAGTTTGGGAAATATGGTACATATAATCCTTATTGCTGCATGTTCATCCTTGAATTATTGTTATTCTCACATTTGTACCATAGAATGGGAGATAGTACACCTAAATAAAGTACTAAAGGGTATAAATACATATGCTATTGCTTAGATTGCATATGACATGGCTCATATGCAATTGCCGAGCCGGCGCCAACCGCGTGAGCCCAGGCGGCATCAGCACTTTGCCACCCCAACCCTTCTCATCGTCAAAATCGGTAGGCTTCCCCGACGTCTCGTCTGGGGTCTGTCATAGCAAGGACAAGGAGCCCAAGAAGCACGGCAAGGGCGACCCGGACCAGTACTGCAACCATCGATTTCTTTTTGTGCGGTCGTGAAAAAAAAAAACAATCATCGCTTGCGAAGAATTGTGTCACTCAAGCACCATTGGCGGTGGATGCATGATGAACACCGTTTGGGATGGGCACATCCTCTTTATCGAGGAGATAAAAGGAGGATCATTACATGTAGGACTTTAATTTGCTATTGTGTGCAAAACTTTATAACTTCTTATTATGTGTGCCACTATATGTGATTATTTCTGATTTGGGTCTACTAGAATGGAGTATGTCTCTGGTCTTCGCATTCAAGATCTGGTAAGTATCTATTAATTATGTGTATATTGTGTGAGAGGTAACTTTACCAACTATATAAGCAACCCCACCTCCATCCATCCAAAGAAGAGTAAGGATCATTTCAACCCATTATATCCCTCAAACCAAATAAAAAACAGGGTTCGTTCCATCCCTTCAACCAAATAGAAAATATAATCATCCCATCTTAAAAAAACAGGGCGATGGGTTAGCCTTATTCCTAAACCAAAACACATACTAATAGTGTAGTAGGAATGGTGAAAATGCTCCTACAAGTTGGTCCATAAAAAATTCAATTGTTGATAATAACTTAAATGCCTCTTGCTACCCAAAGTGGGGGCAATAAATCGTATGCCTCCTGCACCAACGCACTCCCATCCATCGCAAATACCCGCGCTTCTACTTTTTTTTAAAAAAAAGAAATCTTTTGGGTATGACTTCCACCATAAATTTTTATATATTAGAATAACTATATAAAATTTGATAAGTTCTTTTAAGGAAAATTTACACATAAGAGTTTTATGATTCTAAATAAAGTACTTTTTTGATGGTCAATGTTTAGAAACTGAAAAAAAAAATGAAACGACACATGCATACTGATGAATATAGCGAATAAGAGGATTGCTGAAGCTATTCAAAGTTTCAATCCAGGCTGCACTGAGGAGGCGAAGAATTTGATCCCAGAATAGAATCCTAACAGGTAACAGCCACTTCCGCCCTCTATAAATGGCCTAACACACACAGACAGTATACGCAGTAGTTCAATACTTCAATAAGTACGTTCACACACTTGACACTTGAGCTAGCTGACGAGTGAGAGTGATCCTAGTGATCTATCGATAGTCGTCCGTGGATCATGGGTCTTGTTCCTCCTTGGATGACCTTGCTAGTGCTGGTGATCATGTCGTCTACGTCAATCACGGTGGCGGAGCATCACCGGAGGAGCAGCAACGACACCGACCTCGCCGCATTGCTTGCCTTCAAAGCTCAGCTCTCTGACCCTCACGGCGTCCTGGGTGACGGTTGGAGGGACAATGTATCATTCTGCCATTGGATCGGCGTGTCGTGCAGCCGCCGCCGGCAACGCGTCACCGCTCTCGTCCTACCGGACACGCTTCTTGATGGGTCGATCACCCCTCACCTCGGTAACCTCTCTTTCCTCACTGTTCTCAGCCACACCAACACCAGCCTCACAGGCTCCATTCCAGCTGAGCTTGGAAGGTTAGCTCGTCTGAGATACCTTGATCTCCGCCGCAATACCTTGTCAGGATCCATCCCATCAACCATGGGAAACCTCACGAGGCTCCAATCTCTTATCTTCGATAGAAATCACCTCTCAGGGAAGATACCATCAGAGTTGCAAAATCTGCAAAATCTTGTGCACTTGAGCCTACAGGGGAATTACTTAAGTGGTTCTATACCAGACCTCATTTTCAACGGCTCGAGTAGTGTCTTAACCTTCATAAACTTGGGCAACAACAGCCTGTCAGGGCCAATACCGAGCGTGATTAGCTCCTTGTCCATGCTGCAGGTCCTTGTTCTTCAGTTCAATCAATTGTCCGGCTCACTGCCCCCAACCATCTTCAATATGTCCAGACTTGAAGAGTTGTATTCCGCTGGAAACAATCTGACTGGACCTATCACATTCCCAGCTGGAAACCAGAGCTTTATCTGCCCCATGATTCGAACGTTGGGCATCGGTGGAAACAGATTCACGGGCCGAATTCCACCTGGACTCACAGCTTGTCGGAAACTCGAAACCCTTGGTTTGTGTCTTAATCTCTTATCAGGTGATGTGCCGGAATGGTTAGCGGACTTGTCCGAGCTCAACTTCCTATATCTATGTGAAAATGAACTTACCGGTTCGATCCCAGCTGTTCTCAGCAATCTCACAATGCTCACTGAACTCGATTTGTCCTTTTGCAACCTAACCGGTAGGATTCCAACGGAGCTCGCAACTTTGACACAACTCACGTATTTGTACCTCGAATCTAATCAGCTAACTGGTCCTTTTCCTACTTTCGTTTGTAACTTGACTCGATTATCTCTTCTAGCATTAGATACGAACCTGTTGACTAGACAAGTACCAGAGACCCTTGGAAACCTCAGGTCTCTACACTGGCTTGATATTGGAGAAAATCATCTGCAAGGAAAACTTGACTTCTTTGCTTCTCTCTCCAATTGTAGGCAACTCCAAATCCTCGACATAGGAAACAATTCTTTCTCTGGGAGCATTCCTGCGAGTTTACTTGCAAACCTCTCTAACAATTTGGTGTTTTTTAATGCAGGCGAGAACAGCTTGACTGGCAATCTTCCTGATACAATATCAAATCTGACTAACCTGAATGTAATAAGCCTTAGTAACAACCAATTAAGCGGCCCAATTCCAGATTCTATCGTGCTAATGGAGAATCTGCAATATTCGTCCCTCCATGGGAATATTATGTTTGGACCAGTCCCAACTCAAATTGGTACTCTTCAAAGTATTGTTGTCTTATATCTCGACGACAACAAGTTTTCTGGATCCATTCCTAACGGTGTCGGCAACCTAACCACGTTGCAGGACCTACGCCTGTCATATAACTTGCTATCATCATCTATACCCGCAAGCTTAGTTAATCTTAGTAATCTTCTCCGACTATATATATCTCATAATAACTTAACTGGTGCATTGCCTTCTGATCTCAGCCCCTGGAGAGCAATAGCCGAAATGGGCATCTCTGCAAATAATTTGGTTGGTAGCCTCCCAACTTCATGGGGACACCTCCAACTGTTAAGCTACCTGAATCTATCTCAAAACACATTCAATGATTTAATTCCAGACTCTTTCAAAGGTCTAGTTAATTTAGAAACACTGGACCTGTCTCATAACAATCTTTTAGGAGGCATACCAAAATACTTTGCCAACTTAACCTTTCTTACTTCTCTAAACCTCTCCTTTAACAATCTACAAGGTCAGATACCAAGTGGAGGTGTTTTTTCAAACATCACTCTGCAATCATTAATGGGAAATCCTAGACTCTGTGGTGTTCCACGTTTGGGATTTCCTGCATGTCTGGAGAAGTCCCACTCGACTAGAACAAAACACTTGCTGAAGATCGTGCTCCCTGCTATCATTGCGGCGTTTGGTGCCATTGTTGTGTTCCTATACCTATTGATTGGAAAGAAAATGAAGAATCCAGATATTACGGCTTCTTTTGACATAGCTGATGCGATTTGTCATAGGCTAGTGTCCTACCAAGAAATTGTTCGCGCTACCGAAAATTTCAACGAGGACAACCTACTTGGAGTTGCAATCAAAATCCTCAACATGCAGGTTGAACGAGCTCTTAGGAGTTTTGATGCAGAGTGCCATGTCCTGCGGATGGCCAGACATCGCAACCTGATAAAGATACTGAATACATGTTCCAACTTGGATTTCAGAGCACTGTTGCTTCAATTCATGCCCAATGGAAACTTGGAATCATACTTGCACTCTGAAAGCAGGCCTTGTGTGGGATCATTCCTCAAAAGGATGGAGATTATGCTAGATGTGTCAATGGCTATGGAATATCTGCATCATGAGCACCATGAGGTCGTCCTGCATTGTGATTTGAAACCTACCAACGTGCTATTTGATGAAGAGATGACTGCACACGTAGCCGACTTTGGCATAGCAAAGATGCTGTTAGGGGATGACAATTCAGCAGTTTCAGCAAGTATGCCAGGCACAATTGGGTACATGGCGCCAGGTATTTGCACTAGCCAATCTAAAGCCACCTACATTTTTTTCCCCAAGCATCTAAGAAGATCTCTTCCCATGAATGCATACTCTGTCAGAGAAATTTAGGAAGTCAACTGAAAAATGTTTGCTAAAAATTAAATGAAACATATGTCGGTGGAGGTCCTAAGACAGTGTGGCGGAGGGGGAAAACCGGAGGCGCACCGGCTCGCCGACCATCGGAGAGTGGCGTTGACGACCGCAAGCCCAGCGCCCAGGACTGCGAGCTCACGGCAGCCGTCCCCACCGTCGGCGCTGGCATCGACGATCGCGAGCCCAGCGCCCAGGACTGCGAGCTCGCGGCGGCCGTCCTCGCCGTCGGCGCTTCGAGTGCTCCTCCGCCGATCCGTTCCAGGCATCGGTGGGATTGGAGTTGGAGGTGGCTGAGGCGGAGTGGGAGAGGCGGTGGCGCACGGGATCCCCATCCTTCGGAGCGTGCGTCTACGACGGCGACCTCGGCGCCCATGACGACGAGCTCGCGGCGGCCGGCCCCGCCGTCTCCGCTTTGGGGCCCTCCTCTCCAAGTGTGGGTGGGATTGCAGGTGGAGGTGGAGGTGACTGATGCGGAGGGGGAGAGGTGGAAGCTCACGGGCTCCCCTTCCGTCGCTCGCCAAGGCCGCACGCGCCCGCCGCTGCTCGCCGAGGCTGCACGCGCCCGCGTGCTGCTCGCCAAGGCAGCACGCGCCTTGAGGTCGCCGCCGCTGTACGCGTCCTCCGGTCACCATCGCCACCGCCGTCGCTGCCGCACGCGCCCGTAGTGCCAGCCAGTTGCCGCCGTCGCACGCGCCAGCCGGTGGCTGCCCTCGCACGCGCTGGCTCGATTGATTAAGGCTAATCTTGAATGTTAGCTGATTTGCTGGCAGCCTAGCACTCGACGGAATGGGGATTGAGCAATTAGCAAATTACTAAGATACCCTTGGTAATAAAAATTTTGTTCCTAAATTACCCTTCAAAGATTAACGGTGGATAACAATTCATGTAGGAGGTATCTCAGGTACCTTCCAAGCACTGTAAAAGACCTCTCATGAGAAAGGCATCACGGAAGAGCGATGTGTTCAGCTTCGGAATAATGCTGCTCGAGGTGTTCACTGGTAAGAGGCCTACAGATCCCATGTTCATTGGTGGATTGACCTTGAGGCTGTGGGTTTCTCAATCATTTCCTGATAATCTTATTGATGTTGCCGATGAGCACCTACTGCAAGACGAAGAAACACGTCTTTGTTTTGATTACCAGAACATTTCCTCGACTAGCAGGAGTAACAGCTTCCTTACGTTGATATTTGAGCTAGGCCTGTTGTGTTCGAGTGAGTCACCTGAGCAGAGGATAGCTATGAACGATGTAGTTTCAAAGCTGAAAGGGATCAAGAAAGATTACTCTGCATCTATGCTGGAAATGCAGAGGCCTCGGCAATACTAGATCAACCAGTCTATAATATGTATTGAAGATTCATATTATAGTTTATAGTTCTTCAAAGCATGACTTCACATTGCTTAGTTTACATATCATATCAGGCAAGATACAGTTTATATATTGAAAATAGCAGAGTTGTAGCATGCATGCACTCTGTTTTTTCAGATAATGTTTATATTTTCCTATATGGACGACGCTAATGAAAGTAATCCGACTCAGCGGTAATGAAACGGAGGGGTAATATAACCAGCTAGGATTAATTTGTCTTGTTTGATAGTACACATATTTGCATCGCAGCGGCAGTGGACAGCTGCGGCCATGGCGCTTGCCCACCTGTCGCCTGTCATGTAAACAAATTTTGCCAAATTCACAAAAAAAAGATCCAAAATTTTGGCCGAAATACCCAAAATCCTGCTGCTCAGGATCAACCTAGTGTGGTGGTTTGTAACAGAAGAGTATGAGTAGCCGCAGTCTACACATGTTCTTACATGCCAATGGGTGGCCACTTATTCGGCAATAATCACTGGCAGTAAGAATTTAATTAAGATCGTAAATGGCATTGTGTTAATCACTGGCACTAAATACAGACAACTATATTTCTTCATTTATAACTGTATATTGCTTTCTAATAATAAAAATATATACATTTCCAACCTCTGCCACACGATTAGGCAAGCAGCCCTACGTCATGTTATTTGTAACTGATACAGTATTTGTTTTTATCAATCCGTCTCGACAAGATCGATTTGGTGGACATTAATTGATTTATTCAACGACTAATCGATCTTGCTTTGCAGCAGCATTTCCCTTGCTCAGGGCAACACCAATTTATATAGTAAAACTAGTCTATATAGATGGGACCCACATATATGAGATTAAACTATTGTAACCTTCACAATGTATATAGATAGAAAGTAGAATTAGGAGGAGAGAGGCAGTGGAGACAAATAACATATTTTATTCTCTATAGGCAGCCCATATGCTTATGGGTAGCTTTTGTTATTCCCTTGCTATGGACTAGTTGCACAATATTAATAAGTGATTGAATGGAATAATTTATTTCCTGTGGACTACTTTTATACTACATTGTGGATGCTCTCATTGCAATAGGCGCCTTTCCAGTCTACCAAATTACCATAGTATTTGAGGCAGTAGGCTCCACACATTCTCACTTGGCATGCCCGGAGACCCGCATAGAAACACACACATCTGTACTCTCTGCAAAATAAACAAGAAACTCTGTATAAAATGCCATGATTTATTTATAAGTGGTACGCACAAGTTAAGCGCATCTACCATCATTAATTTCTAGTGATGCCATGCTTACAGTAGGTACTAAAGAAAAACAAATTTGTACTAGTAACTACCACAACTTCAAAATCTTCGCTTATAAAATCTTCACTCTGTTTGGCACAACTCTGCATATTGGCCTTGTTCGGTACAACTCTACATTTAAATTCCTTTTTGAAGCTAGGTATTTCTAGATGTAGAAATTCTGCGATTATGTTGGTAATATTTGAATAAATCATTTTATTTATATTTTAGAGGAAGTAAAATAGTTTAAACAATTGTAATTTAACATACAAACATTAAATTTGACATGGTCTAAGATTTAGAGCAATGTTTAAATTTGTAGCAAACAATGTAGAGAGGAAATTAAATCTAACCGTCCGCTTTGCATGATGAGAGAGAGGTTGGAAACTCTAATGGGCGATCGATCGCCAGGGCGATCGGGTAGCGATCGCTCCCCCTCCCCCCTCCCTCCCTCCATTTGGTTTTCTTTTTTGGCACCGCATTACTTTTCTATTTTAGTAAATTTATGCACCTAAAGTTTATACACCTCAAGTTTACACATCTAAAGTTTAGAGACCAAAAGTTTATAAGTCAAAAGTTTATATATCTGATTCAAATTTGAATTTGAATTCAAATATTTTTTTATATATAGTATTTCTATACATCTAAAGTTTATATACCTAAAGTTTATAGACCTAAAGTTTATAAGTCAAAAGTTTATATACCCGTTTCAAATTTGAATTTGAATTATATTTGATTCAAATTTGAATTTGAATTCAAATATTTTCTATATATAGTATTTCTATACATCTAAAGTTTATTGATCCAAAGTTTATAAGTCAAAAGTTTACATACCTGATTCAAATTTGAATTTGAATTCAAATTTTTTATATATAATATTTCTATACATAAATTTTTCTAACTTTTGTTTTTTTTAAAAAAATTTTGTGGTGTACTGTAGTAGGAAGAGAAGAAGGGGAGGAGGAAGGGGGAGAAGAGGGAGGAGTGTATCGAATTGCTATAGGGGGGTGCTGATCGTTTTTTGATCGCTTGACCCTCCCTCCAGCGAGCGATCGCGTACTAGGACCTCCCGAGAGAGGTTGCCATGATCACAAAAACCACAAGGCAGCTGATGGCCATTGTGTTATTTTTGTTGGAAATGATTGCCATCACAAGATCAAGCTATAGCGTTTTGTTCTCCTGATGATTTGATAAACTACTTCTATGACCTTCACTGTTGCCGGTGTTTATATAGGGGTACAAATTACAATAACCCCCCATAAATGACATATATTAATGCAAACAGTATCTTACTCATATCCCTTGCATTTATGCTGAGGAATTTATTAGCTGTTTATTTTGATTATAAGATTTGATGTTTTGGTCGGACACGTACACCTTACCAGCTGGGCTCAAATTGGTCCAAATAATCAAAATTGTACGAGTAGGTGCGAACATTTGACACATTTATCAGAGCTGTCAGTATTTCCGTGACTAATACTTGCTAATCAAGCTTATCAACAAATAATATAAAGTCCTGGTTCGTCCTCGTGATTTATTGTTCACTCTTAATTACTTTATCTAGCTATGAACGAGTTAAATTTTATAAAACATGTAATCCATAGGTTTTCACTTTGATCGTTAATATATCTTTGAATAGTTCGCTTCAACTTTTGAAAATGGTATCAAAAGACGTCTTTTAAAATAGTTTTGAAATTCTTTGCTATCTTTTCTTATAGATTTTCTATTAAAAGTCAATAATGAGGCCACTGCGACTTATGGAGGAAGAGAGAAGGGGTGGGGAGGGGGGAGGAGGGCCTAGTCATCTCCCGGCCAGCCAGTGAGGTCAGACGGTGGCGCGCTAAGGCGGGGGACCTGGTCGCGCAAGAAAATAACTAGCAACTGTGGGGGTAAGGAGTTTGGGGAAGAATGAAAGGATAAGTGGATTGCAGGAATCTTGAAGACATCCTCGCCATCCAAATTTGACTGATTTTTTTTTTTCATTTCCATGGAACTAAAAAGAGAAGACAGCCCCTATCAGGTTTATTGATTCTGAATTTGTCCAAATACTTTAACAGAAGGGCTTGATTCTGAATTGTAAAATTAATAATCCCCAGTCCCCCTTTAACCTTAGGCTTACATACCCTATACTAGCTGCTAAAGATTTTTTATTCGAGTTTATATCAGAACCTCTCTAAAAACAATGCTTCCTTGCTCTGTTAAAATTATGGATGACTGTTTTAGGTAACTTAAAAGTGCACATACAATATATTAGCAATGATGAGAAGACTGAGTTGACCAAAGTAACCTATCTCCATAGGTAAAAAGGCTGAGTTAGCATATAAGTCTTCTTTCAATTCCACTCTAGGCTTAGTGTTACCTAGGGGCAAATCAAGATAGGTGAAGGGAAAGGTGCCAATCTGACCAAAAAAAAAAAAAACCTGCCAACAATCCAATCCTATATTTCTTACTTTTCATTCGGTTTGAATTGGAATTGTGCTTTTTTACAAACAGAGCAACTTGAATTGAGTAGTACTTGATTCACTAGTAGTATTCCCATTGTATTATACGCTTTAATGTCTGTCGTTTATTTTTTCCCGTATTATAAATGTTGTCCTATATTAGTTTCCCTATTGGACTATGTGATTATCATCTCTTGCATTATTTCTGCTAATCTTACAAAGCTGAACCCCAAAAATATTTTCCACGGCCAATTTTTTATCATATAAATATATGTTAAGTTATGCTACACTAAATATTTTGAACACGTCATATGTCTTAGCTATCTAATTTCATCTACGAAATCTCGCGGCAACGCACGGGGTATCAACTAGTATATTGAGAGAATCCCTTATATGCCACTAAAAATTGGTTTGATCCCTTATATGCTACTGAAAATTGGCTCTTCTCTTATATACCATTTATCCAAATTTGTGCACCCTCTCATGCCACTCTCGTCAGTTGACCGTATATTGACCGTTAATTCTAAAGGAAAAAAGACGTATTTACCCTTCTGAGTATAGGGCATGCCTAACAACTCAGACAGGGAAAATATGTCTTTTTTACTTGAGAGTTAACGGTCAACACACGGTCAACTGACGGTAGTGACATGAGAGGGTGCGCAAATTTGGACCAATGGCATATAAGGGAAGAGCCAATATTCAGTGGCATATAAGGGATCCGACCAATTTTCAGTGGCATATAAGGGATTATCTTTAATAGATAACACTATCAGAGGCATTAATGGGTCCTGCATATCTATTTGTTTATCAGCACCGATGACCGAAATGGCAGATGGGTCAAGCTAGTTTGGTAGCAAGTCTTTGGATAAATAGTTATGAGAAATTGTGACAGCATGTGGTATCACTTCGTAAACATGGTAATTTAAATTTGGGAAAATTACAAAAACCACCTCTGAAGTTACTTAAAGTTTGAAATTCCTTCCTACTCCCTCCGTTTCGAAATATTTGACACCGTTGACTTTTTAGCACATGTTTGACCGTTCGTCTTATTCAAAAACTTTTGTAAAATATGTAAAATTATATCTCTACATAAAAATATATTTAACAATGAATCAAATGATAGGAAAAGAATTAATAATTACTTAAATATTTTAAATAAGACGAATGGTCAAACATGTGCTAAAAAGTCAACGGCGTCAAACATTTCGAAACGGAGGGAGTATAAGTCATTTTGTTGCAAATGCCCATCCCTTACTTCGTTTTGTTGCAAAAACACCCCCAGGACACACGTGTTTAACCGAATCGATACATTTACGTTTTCCTAAATTGTGAGGCGTCAACATGGTATTTACCAAACTTAAATACTTCTAGGAGTATAATCTTGACACTTTTCTGCAGATTCCACAAATAAAATTGTTGATGAGAGCTTAAATGTTGTTGCACTCAGTTTCGCTATATGCAAAAAAAAAAAAAATCAATGAAACATAAAGAATAAGTCTAATGCAAGTACTTGGACATGATTGATTCAGCTAGCTTAGCCTGAGGTGGCTCTGTATTAGCGATAACGGGCTGTTTCGGTTAAGCACGTGTGCAGTGGGGTGTTTTTGCAACAAAATCGAGTACAGGGTGGGCATTTGCAACAAAATAACTTATGGGGTGGAATGTCAAACTTTAAGTGACTTCTGGGGTGGTTCGTAGCTAGAATTTTCTTTTTTTTGGACAAGTAGTAATATATAACTCTATCAGAAGCATTAATGGTTACTGCCTATCTATTGGTTTATCAGCAACGATGATTGCATGGCAGATGGGGCAAGCTATTTTGATAGCAAATCTTTGGATAAATAGTTATGAGAAATTGTGACAGCACGTGGTATCACTTCATGAACTTGCTAATTTAAATTTCTTGTGACAGCACGTGATATCACTTCATAAACTTGCAAATTTAAATTTGTGGCAATTTCATTCTTGCCCCTACTTTGATGTCCAATATTAATTTTGCCCATGTTTTTTAGGGTTTTGTTTTTGCCCCTATTTTTTTAGAAACGAAATAGTCGTTTGCCCCTATTCTGTTAATTCTTACTAACGGTGTTAAATGTGGGGTAAAAAGGACAAGTATACCCTTAGATATTTTTCCGGTACTTTTGTACACCACTTTCAATTTTGACCTAAATTTTGGCAAACTTTCACAAATTTTTGACAAATTAAATTATTACTATAGTATGTCATCAATAGGTTTGTATTTTGATTATGTCAAAAGTACAGAAAATATTTAAGGGTATACTTGTCTTTTTACCCCTACATTTAACATTGTTAGCAAGAATTAACGGAATAGGGGTAAATGGTTGATTCATTTTAAAAATGTAGGGGTAAAAACAAAAACCCTAAAAAACAGGGGTAAAATAAATATTGCACATTAAAGTACGTGCAAGAACGAAAATTTTCCTTTAAATTTCATAGGCAGAGAAAACACAAATATAAACATAAATAGAACGTGCTCGTATCAGTTTAAAATTTTTCTTTATGTGTAAATTAATCGAGTTTTGTGTTGAAATATTATGAGGCAATAGATGACTATATATGTTGTTGGTATATCAGTTAGGGACTCCCTCCGTCCCAAAATAAGTGCAGTTTTGCACTGTTTATATTCAACGTTTGATCGTTTGTCTTATTTGAATTTTTTTTATGATTAGTATTTTTATTGTTATTAGATGATAAAACATAAATAATACTTTATGTGTGACTAATTCTTTTTATTTTTTTATAAATTTTTCAAATAAGACGGACAGTCGAACATTGGACACGGATACCTACGGCTGCACTTATTTTGGGATGGAGATAGTAGACAGCTCCTTCGTACTCAAGAAGTAGCTTGAAGTAATTAGGGCTTGTTTAGATCCCCTGACATGTTTTTTCACCCTGTTACATCGAATGTTTCGACACATGCATGAAGCATTAAATATAGACAAAAAAAAGCTAATTACACAGATTGTGTGTAAATTGCGAGACGAATCTTTTAAGCCTAATTGCGCCATGATTTGACAATGTGGTGCTACAGTAAACATTTACTAATGATGGATTAATTAGGCTTAATAATTCGTTTCGCAGTTTACAGGCGAATTCTGTAATTTGTTTTGTTATTAGACTACGTTTAATACTTAAAATGTGTGTCCGTATATCCGATATGATACGGCAAAAATTTTTACTCCTGGATCTAAACACAGCCTTAACCAATATAATATGTAACACTATCAGAGGCATTAATGGTGACTGGCTTACTGTATATCTATTCTTTTATCAGCACTGATGACTGCAATGGCAGATGGGGCAAGCTATTTTGATAGCAAATCTTTGGATAAATAGTTATGAGAAATTGTGACAGCACATAGTATCACTTCATAAACTTGCTAATTTAAATTTCTTGTGATAGCACATGGTATCACTTCGTAAACTTGCTAATTTAATTTTCTTAGGCTGAGAAGATAAATATAAACATAAATAGTACGTACTCATATCAGTTTAAAATTTTGTTCTTGCATGTGTAAATTGAGTTTTGTGTTCAATTATTATGAGGTCAGAGACGACGACTATATAGTGTTGGTGTGACATAATCAGTTATTAAAAATACAATTTTATGGTCCTTAAGAAGATGCTAACAGATAGGAACTGTAATTTTTAGTGTTTATAATTTTTTAGTCTTGAGCAGGTACCAAGGAGTGCTCCATTTTTCTTTTTTTTTTATCTATTTACCTCTCAACAATGATGGTTTTTTTTTTTTGGGGGGGGGGGGGGGGGGGGGACATGCAAAGAGTGTTTCATATGTAATATATACCTAGGAAAACAGTAGATAGTACAAAAGGACAATTGACTCAAAAACGACTTGTAAGAAGAAATATAATTACACCGAAGATTTTTCTTGTCGCCTTCTTTCTTTGATTGTTCGCTGCCGGCCGGAGCCTGGAGATTGCAATGAGAAGGCAGTAAACCGTTGATTTATTGGTGTGGGGTTGGGGGGCAAATTCGGACATTTGTATCACAGTATTATCATAGTAGAATTGAGCTCAACCGTTGCTTTATGAATTATGAGTCTTACTTCTGGTAGAAAAAAAAATAAACGGTGTAGATTGGATCTATTACCGGTGGAGATGGAGCATTACTGTAAACAAAATTCTCCTAAGCCACCATGTGGTAGCACACGGCACTTTATAAACGCTCCTAAGCTGCCACGTGGCAGAAAAACATCTAACCTTTAATTTTCATTTAAATTGGTAGACCCATTCTGTTAGACCATTAGATTAGATGTAGAAAAAAAAATAATCCACCCATCCTAATCTACCACCAAACTAGGCCCACCTTATTTGTGTTAACGTATGTATACGTGTACGTACTCCGTACCCTATTCTCACTACAAAATAATTGAGCTATTGCCACCAAATTATTACAACAAAAAATATTTCGTAGCAATATATTGTACTATTGCAATGATAATTTTTCTGTGGCAATATATTGTACAATCGTTGTTTTATTTAGTACTTTTGTTGCAATAGAAAATGAGATATCGTCACGAAAAATCTTACTGTTGCATAAAACATGTTCTATAGCCACAGTTTTAATTTTTGTGGCAATTTACATAATACATGGTACTTTTCACTATTTTTTGTTGCCACGATCAACAAATTCGTTGCAATAAAAAAATTGTCATATCATAATTTAACTTAATTTTTTCATATGGATACGGATTGGGACAAATTTTATATGGAAATTGTAGCTCTCGACGAGATCTATAATTTCATAGTTGATAACTTTTTCATTTGAAATCTTTTAGATATTCAAATCTATGATTCAAATCTCATAGGTAAGCTCAAATGGAACGATATGCATATTCCAACAGAATTGATGCGTAGGTGAGTTGATAAAAGAGATCATGCGTGAAGGATAGGTCTTGGGTTCGAATCCTAGCCAAGACATGGTATAAAGAAATAAATATAAATAGATAGGATGATAGATTAATATTTGAACTTTTAATTTGGTACGTAGAACTAATGCCACATATGGAGTGGTGGCAATAATTTTTATGACAACGATGTAAAGTGTTGCAATATGATTTTTTTACCACATCCATTCCGTAGCAACATCTAAATTTATTACCACTAAATAAAAATCGTTGCAATAACCTATTACTACGCTATTTATTATCACGGCTAGCAACGATTTTAAAATTGTGGCAACATGTATTTATTGCCACAATTTTAGTATTGATGCCATGATTTTTTTCGTGGCAACAAATGATTTTTCTAGTAGTGATCTTGTTCTACTCTTTTCCTTCTATTAGTTAGAAAGCAAAATATATATAAAAGCATTTGAGCAACTATAGCATTTAAATCATACATGTACTTTTTATCAGCTTATGTTGTTAGATTATTTATGATTAATAAATTTACAGTTAAAAACCCATCTTTACTATATGCTGGTATTATAGATGAGGTATATATGTTATGCTTAAAATTGTAACACCCTATAATTATCACCTTCCAAAATCAGGCCCACCTAAGCCTTACAACCATTAGATTTATTCTAAAGAAAAAGTTCACCTCCCAAAAATGGACCGAGCTAGGCATGTATTTAAGTGCGTACGTTATTTTTTTTAAAAAAAATATTTCCTCTTTTTCACCTATTCCTTCTCCTATTTTCATGATTTATTAGTTTGAAAAGTTTGTTTTATAACATATAAATCATATAACAATTTTTTTTGATCCGCTTATATCTTTAAATTGTTTATGATTAAATTTATAGTTGAAGAACAAATTGCACTATAATTCAACTTTCACATAAATGTTATTTTGGGTTATATTTTTCAACTTTTGCGTGCCATACAAGTAATTATAAAAAGTCTGAAATAATAATAATAATAATACCATATATTTTATCACTGTATGTAACTTCGTAATTTAAATTAGATATATAATCATAATTTCCCATAATATATTTTGTTGTGATAAAGGAAGCTTTTATTAATATCAGACGATTACATCAAGTTGATTGAACCATACTAAGAAAGCTCTCGGCCTCTCCATAACTAGGATGACCACAGCTAAAACACACATGCCCACAAAAGAGTTTGTAACAACATAAGAAAAGCAGTAAAATTTAGAGAGCACCAATCTTTAGGCTAGACCGTCACCCATATCCTTGGATAAAACACTCCCAAAATATAGTAGTTAGAAAACAAAAGTTATGCCAAAAAGTAAGTGACTATAACATCTAAATTATATGGCTAATATTTGATCCATTTATGTCTTTAGATTATTTTACATTTAAAAAGCCATATTCACTATAATTAACTTTTCATGTCACTTTGGGGTTCTATTTTTTGACTTTTGCGTGACATTCAAACAATTATGAAATTATGAAAAAAAAGATATAGATTTTATCGTTGTATATAATTGTACAATAATTAAATTAGATTTATAACAATATAAGTAAAATGATAAAAGGACTGAATTGAACTATTTGGAAAAAATCTAATAAGTTTGTGAAAAAAATAGTTCTTATTATTTACTAAAATTGGACAAACCATTGCATGTTCCATTTTCATAATTATTTTTAAATGCTTAGATATTAATGGCCTTATATCTATCATATACCATAGCACTATGAATTTCTTCACATATTATTGCATATATAAGGAGCCACTTAGTAGTATATAGTTGGTCAAAAAGTTATATTTGTTACTATTAAATTTAAACTTTAGGACTCATGTTAATTATTTCTTTCTTTAAAAAAAAGTTAGTATATATCACGCATATCACAAGGAAGCGAGATCTAGAACATGTCTTTGTTAATTTATATGCAACTGTGTAACAAACTTGCGTCAATCTGAACCAACTAAAAGGATGACTAAGTTGATGCTACGAATAAAACATATTTATTAATGATAATAGTTATTTAGGATTTGTTAAAAAAAACCACTAAACATTGAATTAAACAAGACAAAACACCTAAATTTTAAGTTAGACATGTTTTATAACCAACTATATACTACTAAGTGGCTCCATATATATGCAATAATATGTGAAGAAATTCATAGTGCTATGGTATATGATAGATATAAGGCCATTAATATATAAGCATTTAAAAATAATTATAAAAATGGAACATGCAATGGTTTGTCCAATTTTAGTAAAGAATACGAACTATTTTTTTTCACAAACTTATTAGATTTTCTCCAAATAGTTCAATTCAGTCCTTTTATCATTTTACTTATATTGTTATAAATCTAATTTAATTATTGTGCAATTATATACAAAGATAAAATCTATAACGTTTTTTCATAATTTCATAATTGTTTGAATGTCACGCAAAAGTCAAAAAATATAACCCCAAAAGTGACATATGAAAAGTTAATTATAGTGAATATGGCTCTTTAAATGTAAAATAGATCTAAAGACATAAACGGACCAAATACTAGCCATATAATTTAGATGTTATAGTTGCTTACTTTTTGGCATAACTTTTGTTTTCTAACTAATATATCTTGGGAGTGTTTTACCCCAGGATATGGGTGGCGGTCTAGCCTAAAGATTGGTGCTCCCTAAATTTTACTGTTTTTCTTCTCTTGTTATAAACTCTTTTGCGGGTGTGTGTGTTTTAGCTGTGTGTATCCTAGTTATGCAGAGGCCGAGAGTTTTCTTAGTATGGTTCCATCAACTTGATGTAATCATCTGATATTAATAAAAGCTTCCTTTGTCACAACAAAATATATTATGGGAAATTTAAAAGTTATATTTGTTACTATCTAATTTAAACTTTTGGACTCATGTTAATTATATATGTCTTTCTTTAAAAAAATAGTATATATCACGCATATCACAAGGAAGCGAGATCTACGACATGTCTTTGTTAATTTATATGTAAGTATGTAACAAACTTGTGTCAATCTAAACCAACTAAAAGGATGACTAACTTGATGCTACAAATAAAACATATTTATTAATGATAATAGTTATTTAGGATTTGTTAAAGAAAAGCCACTAAACATTGAATTAAACAAGACAAAACACTTTAATTTTAAGTTAGACATGTTTTATAAACAAACTAAATCTAAATCTATACTGAAGAAATCATATATAATTATTTATAGGGATTTATTAAATATTATATGTTTTGAAAGCTAACAAATAGTTTGAAAAAAATACCTAAGCAATGCTGATGAAGAAAATTTATTGAGAAATATTTCTTTTGAAATATGGCAGTGTCATCCGGTTGATATTCCGGCTATATAAGTTTTTTCAAACGCAATCTACGATAAATACCCGCGCGAATGCGCCCTATCTTCCAAGTTATATATAGGTTGTTCCTCAACGCTTATATACCAGGAACGCTTCTGCGTAGTGCTTCTATGGCCTGGCTGTTACTTCCACGCAACAGCATTCGTATGCTCATGCTTGTACTCCAATTGACAGTACTACTGGTTGATTCTACTTCCCGCCTGCACGGCGTTGGAAGCAGCAGCAATGGCACCGGCGACGACCTGTCCGCTCTGCTGGCTTTCAAAGCGCGGCTCTCCGATCCTCTCGGAGTCCTTGCCAGCAACTGGACAACCAAGGTGTCCATGTGCCGCTGGGTCGGCGTGTCGTGCAGCCGGCGGCGGCCGCGGGTGGTCGTCGGATTGCGCCTCCGGGACGTTCCTCTCCAAGGAGAGCTCACGCCTCACCTTGGTAACCTCTCTTTCCTTGGTGTTCTCAGCCTCACCGGCTTAAACCTCACTGGTCCCATCCCACCTCATCTTGGGAGGCTGCGTCGTCTCAAGATTCTTGATCTTGCCAACAACGCCTTATCCGATACTATTCCCTCTGCACTAGGGAACCTGACGAGGCTTGAGATTCTTAGTCTAGGTTACAACCACATCTCAGGGAACATACCAGTGGAGCTGCAAAATTTTCATAGCCTTAGGCAAATGGTTCTGACGAGCAATTACCTAGGTGGTCCGATACCAGAGTATTTATTCAACGCTACACCTTCTTTAACTCACATATACTTGGGGTACAATAGTTTATCAGGGTCCATACCAGACTGTGTTGGCTCCTTGCCCATGCTTCGAGTTCTTTGGTTGTCAGACAATCAGCTCTCTGGTCCAGTCCCTCCTGCCATTTTCAACGTGTCTAGCCTTGAAGTCATAGGTGTCCCGGATAACAATCTGACGGGGCCTATACCTACTAACCGGAGCTTTAATCTCCCTATGTTGCAGGACATAGAACTAGACACGAATAATTTCACAGGACTAATCCCGTCAGGGCTTGCTTCATGCCAGAATCTTGAGGCAATTTCTCTAGCGGAAAACCTTTTTTCAGACATAGTGCCGCGATGGCTGGCCAATTTGTCACGTCTCACTTTCCTCTCTCTAGCCGGCAATGAGCTTGTTGGTACGATCCCTGGTCTGGTCAGAAATCTCACCAAGCTCGATACACTTATCCTCGCATACTGCAACCTAAGCGGTCACATTCCGATGGAGCTGGCAACACTAACAAAACTGACATGTTTGCATCTTTCACACAATCAGCTCAACGGCCCTGTTCCAGCTTTTATTGGAAACATATCTGGATTGTCATTCTTGGGATTGGCATATAACCAGCTGACAGGGCCTGTACCATCAACGCTTGGAAGCATCAGGCCTCTCACAGATATTGAAATTGGAGGTAATCACCTCCAAGGGGATCTCAACTTCCTGTCTAGCCTTTGCAACTGTCGCCAACTTCAGTACCTCTTCATATCACAGAACTCTTTCACCGGGTCTCTCCCAAACTATGTTGGAAACCTCTCAACTGAACTCTTAGAAATCAGAGGAGACGACAACCACTTGACTGGTGGCCTTCCAGCTACTCTATCAAACCTTAGTAATCTGCGTGTGTTAGCTTTGTCAAGCAACCAACTCAGTGATTCCATACCAGTTTCCCTCATGAAGTTGGAGAATCTGCAGGAGCTTGATCTCTCCACGAATAGCATATCTGGCCCTATCCCTGAAGAGATTGGTATGACAAGATTGGTATGGTTGTACCTGTTCGATAATAAGCTCTCAGGTTCCATACCTGATAGCATTGGTAATCTCACCATGCTACAATACATTTCTCTATCTGATAACAAGTTGTCATCGACTATCCCAACAAGTTTATTTTATCTTGGTATCGTGCAGCTCTTTCTGTCCAATAATAACCTCAATGGTACATTACCATCTGATCTCAGCCACATCCAAGATATGTATGCCCTAGATACTTCAGACAATTTATTAGTTGGTCAGCTCCCAAATTCATTTGGATACCATCAGATGTTAGCCTACCTAAACCTGTCTCACAATTCATTCACAGATTCAATCCCAAACTCTATTAGCCATCTGACCAGCTTAGAAGTATTGGACCTTTCTTATAACAATCTATCAGGCACTATACCTAAGTACTTAGCAAACTTTACCTACCTCACTAAACTGAACCTCTCTTCTAATAAGCTAAAAGGCGAAATACCAACTGACTAGAAAGAAGATTAAAAAGAAGCTAGATATTACTACACCTACTTCTTATAGGTTAGTATCATATCAAGAGATTGTTCGTGCCACGGAAAGTTTCAATGAGGATAATATGTTGGGAGCTGGAAGTTTTGGCAAGGTTTTCAAGGGTCATTTGGATGATGGAATGGTGGTTGTGGTTAAAGTTCTAAACATGCAAGAGGAACAAGCCATGAGAAGCTTTGATGTTGAGTGCCAGGTTCTACGCATGGTTCGGCATCGCAACTTGATAAGGATACTAAACATATGCTCCAACATAGACTTCAAAGCACTGCTGCTTCAGTACATGCCCAATGGCACCTTGAAGACATACCTGCACAAGGAAGACCACCCACCATTAGGATTTCTGAAGAGACTTGACATTATGCTTGACGTGTCAATGGCAATGGAGCACCTTCACTATCATCATTCTGAGGTTATTTTGCATTGTGACCTCAAGCCTAGCAATGTGTTGTTTGATCAGGAAATCACGGCACATGTGGCGGACTTTAGCATTGCAAAATTACTGTTAGGTGATGACAACTCCCAGCATGCCAGGGACAATAGGATACATGGCTCCAGGTACTTGCACTTACTATTCATGAGAATTTTGTTTTACCTTGCGCATTTGAGTTATGTAACAGACTTAATTTAGTTTATTTCTTTCTTTCTTTGAAAAATCATTCGTTGAACAGAATATGCATTTATGGGAAAAGCATCACGAAAGAGCGATGTGTTCAGCTATGGGATCATGTTGCTCGAAGTCTTCACTGGGAAAAGGCCTACGGATGCCATGTTTGTTGGTGACATGAGCCTTAGGAAGTGGGTTTCTGAAGCATTTCCAGCCAGGCTCGCAGATATTGTGGATGGTAGGCTTCTACAGGCTGAAACATTAATAGAACAAGGTGTTCGTCAGAACAATGCTACCTCCTTGCCGCGTTCTGCTACCTGGCCAAATGAAGGCCTTCTTTTGCCAATTTTCGAGCTTGGCTTGATGTGTTGCAGTAGCTCACCTGCAGAACGGATGGAAATAAATGATGTGGTCGTGAAGCTCAAGAGCATCAGGAAGGATTATTTCACTTTTACTGGAGCAATATAAAATTAGCATTTGCGCATTTTGTTCTATTATATGCGGACACTATCTCACTAGCTACTAGCCACAATTATTCTCAAGTAAGACTCATTCGAGCCTAAAGTACTGTATCGACATATAAATGAAGAGAATTTTTACTATCCAGCAGGTGGAGGCGGTACCAAATACGTCCATTGGGACAGATCTAATGGCTGAAAATCGTCAGTATCGTGAGGTACCGTAAATCCTGTGTGATGGTACCTCTTCTCCGTCCGCATGAATTGAGCAGGTGGAAGGGTAGAACTGGATTTTTAACTTAAATTTAGAGTTGATTTTGAAGTTTTTTCATCGTAGTTTATTTTTCAGCCTTTACTTTTAGATCTCTGTGAACACATATATAAAAGTTTTAATTTACAAATTATTTTCCGTTTTTAACTTATTCGAAACGATGGAGTCCTGAGTTTTTTTCGAATGTGAAACAAGATTACTTTCTACTACAAGTACAAGTAAAGAGCATCGTAGTTTTTTTTCGAAAACTATACTTTGATCTAATTTCTTTTTAATGTTGTCAATAACTAAAAAATTAGTATAACATGAAAGTATTTTAAAATACACATATAATGATATGATATGCATGACAGTAAGCATATAAAAAAAACTAGAAGTTGAATAAAAAAACCGTTTGTTCGTCCCACTTGCATCAGTACTTCTCCTAGTAATATTGATTTGTTATCTTAACTTAGGTGGCGTTTGGATCTAGGGAGTAAATTTTAGTCCATATCATATTGGATGTTTCAACACTAATTTAAAGTATTAAACATAGACTACTTACAAAACTAATTACACAGATAGAGGCTAATTTGTGAGACGAATCTATTAAGCCTAATTAGGCCATGATTTGACAAGGTAGTGGTACAGTAAATATGTGCTAATCATGGATTAATTAGTTTTAATAGATTTGTCTCACAAATTAGTCTCTATCTGTGTAATTAGTTTTTTAAGTAATCTATGTTTAATACTCCAAATTAGTATCTAAATATCCGATGTGACAACGACTAAACTTTAGTCTCTAGATCCAAATTAACACCACCTTAAACTCAGTACTCCCTCGGTCACAGAGCATGTCGTTTTAAACACGCATGTTTTAAGTCGGAAAAAGTATACTTTGACTCCCTCAACTATCGCCCGAGTATGATTCATGACCTCCAACCATAAAATCGGGTATATCGACTCCTTTAACTATCAAAACCGGTGTAAACAATATCCCTCGCTGGTTTTGGAGGTGGTTTTAGCTGACGTGGCGCCCATGTGGCAGTCTTGACCGAGCCTTTGTCCTACGTGGCGCTTACGTGGTATTAGAATAAAAATAAAAATAAAAAAATATGTGGGACCCATATGTCATTCACACACAAAAGTGGGACCCACATGTCATCCTCGCTCTCTCCCTTATCTCTCTCTCCCTCAAAAGCAGCGGCGATGGCAGTGGCCGATAGGGACGAGGCGGCGGGGAGCGGCGGTGCCAGTGGCGGTGGGGACGGCGGCTGGCTAGCGTGGTGGCAGGGCCGGCACGAAGGAGCAGCGGCTGTGGTCGGGATGAGGCGGTGGGGAGCGGCGGCGGCGGCGGTGCCTGTGGCGGTGGGGACGGCGGCTGGCTAGCGTGGCGGCGGGGGCAGGAGCGGCGGCCGCGGTAGGAACAAGGCGGTGGGGATGGCGGTTGGCTAGCGCGGCGGCGGGGGCGGCACGAAGGAGCAGTGGCCATGGTCGGGACGAGACGGTGGGGAGCGGTGGCGGCGGCGGTGCCGGTGGTGGTGGGGGCGGCGGCTGGCTTCATCGCCGCCTACGGCAAGGCCAACATCCCGCAGGAATCCGTTAATCTCTTCCGATGCCCCCCCCACCACCGCCGCTTCCGACCGCCGCCGCCACTCCCCATTGCCGTCCAGCTGCCGCTCTGGCCAAGAGAAAGGCCGGGGGGAGAGAGAGATAAGGGAAAGAGAGGGGAGGAAGAAGGGAAGGAGAGGGAGGATGACATGTGGGTCCCACACAATACTTTTCTTTTGTGTGAATGATATATGGGTCCCACGTATTTTTTAATTTTGTTTTTATTCTAATGCCACGTAAGCGCCACGTAGGACAAAGACTCGGTCAAGACTACCACGTGGGCGCCACGTCAGCCAAAACCACCTTTAAGACCACCGAGGGACATTATTTGCACCGGTTTTGATAGTTGGAAGAGTCAATATACCTGGTTTTGTGGTTGGAGGTCATGAATCATACTCGGGCGATAGTTGAGGGAGTCGAAGTATACTTTTTCCAAGTGAAACCAACTCATTGCTAAGTTTTGCCTTTTCATACATGGGTCAACACTAGAGGAGCCAAGGCATGCCAACCTCATCATCATTAATTAATTTTTGCTACTGAGTGAATTGGTACAATTAAGCATCAACTGCATGTTTATTATCGAATCTCTGCTTCATCAATCAATAATAAGATTGCCGTTGATTATACAACCGTCGTTGTTGATTTGGACAAGAGAAATCTATTATTTGTGCGGGCCTCATCTGTACAGCAGCAGTGGTCGTTCGACTCGCCGTCGCACAGGCCTCCGTTGAACCCCTTGATTTGGCAGTCACTCATGCACTTGTTCATATCGCAATTTACTTGGACCATGCACGAATCCATTTCTCCATATCCAACTATATATATACACATGTAAAATACATATTTTTAGAGGAAAAATCATTATATTGTTAATGACCCCGGCTTTTACAGAGAGCCGAAATAGTTCATACAGAAAATGTAAAATGCATATATACTTGTCAGGCTATATATCAGATTATTCAAGCTTCATTGATCACTAATCATTTTATGCAACAGAGAACAAATTAAACTGTTTTTGTATATGGATGTGATGAGAAATTAATTCGAGAGGTATATATACCTTGTGTAGTATGACAGGATGTGAAAATTACGGTGGCCATCACCATAAGAGATGTGAACAAGAACACTGCAGCCTTCTTGTTGAGAAGTTGCGCCATAATGAGATGAGATGAGAGGAGATCTTTTTGACAAGGAAGCTACTGCATATGCTGACTACTACCTGCCCCCTAGCTTCATTTTGCAGCTGTTTATATAGAGTCACATGAGCAAATCTTGGATGATTCATTAGTAAATTACCTCCATTATTATGCATTAATGACGTGTGTGAGGTTTCATTAATGACCGTTTCTCAAATTTATTGCAAGACTATATCGTTTCAATTAATTTTTTTAATTTCTATATCATTTTACCTATGTCGTCGTTTAGTGTCCATCTCTACCAGCTCAAAATATTCCAGTGTTCAAACAGGCCTTAATGTACCCATGGGGTATGAAGCAAAAGCCCATTATAAACATAAGCCCATGGGGGTATGAAGCATGTCAAGCTACCAGTGAAGCCCACGACAAAGGCCCAATGTTTACATGCAAACCTCATTCCTTTTTCAGGTCAGAATATTCCTTTTTTTTTTCCTTTCAGCCAGAAATAAGAAAATACAAGCAGCACATCATCTACTCTCATTTTCATGATGCAAATTTATTGACCAGCAGTTCAATCACATTTTTACACCAACTATAAATTGTTGCTGAACCTGAAGCACCATAGATATATTCAATTCAATCGTACACAAATAGAAGCAAAGGGTAATTGATCACTGATGCTATTCCTAATGCAGAAGAAGAAAAGGATGCAAAGGATATATATTTCATTCGCTCATATACCACGAGAGAGCGATGAATCACTGCTGCACAACGCTCCCTGTGGTTGCCATCAATTTGACATAGTCCTTTCTAATCTTCTTCAGTGTCACGACCACATCGCTCATCGCCATCCTTTGCTCGGGGGAGTCAGCTGAGCAGAGCAAGCCCAGCTCGAACACTGGCACAAGGAAGCCATGCATGTTGCTTGAAGAAGAAGAAGAGCCATCCTGTAGAAGTTGGCAATCCACCACATGGACAAGCTCTGCAGGAAACGCCTGTTGAACCCACTGCCTGATGTTCAGTTCTCCCACAAACATAGCATCTGTGGGTCTCTTCGCAGTGAACACTTCAAGCAGCATGATGCCGTAACTGAACACATCACTCTTCCGTGACGCTTTTCCTAGAGTCCCATACTCTGCTCAAGAAAAATTAGACACCAAAAATTAGTTGCACCCTATCTACTCAATAATAATAAAAGATCGGGCAATGTTTGAGAAAGACAAGAAAAACTATTAAGTACCTGGTGCCATGTACCCAACTGTTCCTGGCATGCTAGCTGAGATCATGGAGTTGTCATCACCTAACAACAACCTTGCAATACCAAAGTCTGCCACATGTGCCGTCATATCATCGTCAAATAGTACGTTGCTAGGCTTCAAATCGCAGTGTAAGACCACCTCATAGTGCTCATGATGCAGGTATTCCATTGCCATTGACACATCTAGCATAATATCCAACCTCTCGAGAAAGCCTAATTGCTTTCCTTGATCTGAGTGCAGGAGTGCTTCTAAGCTACCCTTGGGCATGTACTGAAGTACCAGTGCTCTGAAGTACAGGTTGGAACAAGTGTTCAGAATCTTTATCAAGTTGCGATGTCGAGCCATTCGGAGCACGTGACACTCGGTGTCAAAGCTTCTCATGGCATGTTCCAGATGCTGGTGTATAACTTTTATGGCAACCACCATACCGTTGCTCAATTGTCCCCTAAAAACTTTTCCAAAGCTTCCGAAGCCCAACATGTTATCATCACTGAAATCATCGGTTGCACGAAGAAGCTCATGATAGGAGAGCAATTCATGGCTGATAAGGTCAGCCATACCAGCAAAAATATTTTGATGGTTAGCTTTCTTTCTAATCATTACATACAGGCAACAAGCTACAACTCCAACTACAATGATTATAGTAGGTAGCAAGTATTTTAGCATGTGACCATTTCTCTTGGGGGAGGTGGTTTGGCATGGTGGGAATCCTAAACGGGCAGCACCACATAGCCCTGAGTTCCCCACCAAGTATTGTAAAGTGATGTTTGCAAAGACACCTCCTTCCGGTATTTGACCATGTAGTTTATTGAAAGATAGGTTCAAGCTAACAAGGGTCGTAAAATTCGCCAAGTACTTTGGGATGGTGCCAAAAATACTGTTGTGGGATATATCCAAAGTTTGCAAGGTAGCTAGGTTACCAAAAGAGTCTGGAATGGAATCATGGAATTCATTAACGGATAGATTCAGGTACGATAAAATCTGAAGTTCTCCTATTGAATCTGGGATGCTGCCAGAAAAGCGGTTGGCAGAGAGATCCATGATGTTAATTTGCTTCAAATAGCCTATATCAACCGGCAATGCACCACTGAGGAAGTTTTGAGACAGATCCAGTTTGATGAGGCTATCAAGATGAAATAAGCCTGGTGGCACAGTTGATGATAATTGGTTATAAGACAATATTAGGTGCTCTAACTTGGTGAGATTGCCAATGTCCTTTGGTATGGAGCTAGAGAATTCGTTGCTTTGGAGGAATAAATTTAGAAGATTCTTAAGCATCACGATGTTTGTTGGGATGGAGCCAGCCAAGCTATTTCCACTGAGATCTAGCACATGGAGATTCTCCATCTCCGTGATTGATTCTGGAATTGTACCATGCAGTTGGTTCTCTGAAAGGTCTAGCACCTCGATATTAGTTAGATTCGAAATAGTAGCAGGAAGTTCACCGGCTAACCTGTTTCCATATGCGCTGAATTCTTGCAGCGTACTAGATAGGTTCCCAATGTAGTTTGGGAGTCTTCCAGTGAAATAATTCGAGCCAATATAAAGTAAGGAAAGATATCTGCAGTTGGAAAACATAGAAAGGAAGTTGAAAAATTCCCCTTGTAGGCGGTTTTCTGAAATAAAAACTACCGTTAACGAGTTCATGTTAGCAACTGTTGCTGGTACAGATCCGTCCAACATGTTCTCGTCCAATATCAGGTATGCCAGTGAAGACAGGTTACCTAGAGAAGCAGGAATTGGGCCTGTCAGCTGATTCGTTGAAAGACGCAAATATGAAAGTTTGGTCAGCTGTGCAATATCCTGCGGGATGGCTCCTGTTAAGTTGCACCTTGCAAGCTCTAGGGTATTTAGCATGGTGAGGTTGCTAAGTGCAGTGGGGATTGGAGCAGCATCAAAGTAATTCCAACCCAAGGAGATGGTATTGAGATTAGTCAACTTACCCAGCCATGATGGAAAAATATCCTCAAACTGATTTTCACGTAGGGAAAGAAGTTGGAGGTACGGACATGCTGCGAGTCCTAGCGGGACTTGACCAGTGAAACTGTTAAAAGTGAGGGTGAACCACTGCAGAACCGGGAGTCTGAAACTTTCGTTGCGGGATAGTGCCAGTTAAGCTGTTCTCGTTAAGAGCAATTACACGAAGCGTAGAAATGTTGAAGATGGCCGGTGGCACCGTCCCAGTGAGATTATTTTTCTGTAGGACAAAGATCTGGAGCATCGGCAAGGAACCGATGCAACCTGGTATTGCTCCTGATAAGCTGTTGTTGGCAATGTTGAAGTTAGTGAAGGTGTGTTGTTGAACAGTTTGTCTGGAATTGTTCCAGTGAGGTCATTCCTACGGAGATTTATGTTGCCAAGACTACGCAGGCCTTGCATCTCTACCGGGATTTGACCAGATAGTTGGTTAAACTCGAGATTAAGAAACATAAGCCTCGTGAGATTCCCTATGGTAGCTGGGATACCTCCTGACAGGGCATTGTGACCAAGATCGAGGACTGCGAGTCGGCGCAGCCTTCCGATATCATCTGGGACTGAACCTGTCAGACTTGTGTTTGGGAGGTTGAGGACAGAGAGGAAAGAAAGGTTACCGAGGTGAGGGCTGAGCTCTCCTTGAAGGGGAACTCCTGGTAGCTCCAGGCCAGTGACACGATACCGGCGGCGGCTGCACCAGACGCCCACCCAGCGACAGAACGGCGTGCCGGTGGTCCAGTTTCCGGCAAGGATGCCGAGAGGATCGGAGAGCTGGGCTTTGAAAGCCAGCAGCGCAGCGAGGTCGATGTCGCTGCCGTTGCTAACATTCTTGCTCGGACCTGAAGAGGCAGTAGAAGCCACAGTCGACAACGCGATCAGCGAGACAATAATTGTTATGCTGAAGGAAACAATCCAAGCGCCATGCCTGGGTGTGTGTGAGTGTGATGCATTGGAGACAATACAGGGTTATTTAACTCTCCATTCCACCGTGCGTGCCAGAAACTGGGTCATTCAACGTCCAAGTCCAAGACATTGACTATTGGTCAACATTGTGTGACTCCGTGAGCAAGTGCAGGGAAAGCACAACAAGCAACTTGATGATGCTTGATAATGAAATGATTGCTTGTATTGGTATATTGGAAAACCTTGACTATCAGTCAACCTGAGGCAAACAACAGTGATCCTTATCAACTCTACTGTTCCCATTCCAAAGGGGAAAAAAGGGGAGACTTTTGGTGCATAAAACACTAACTATACGACGTGTTATATATGCAAATCCAAGTTGGCAATTGGTGAACTCATACCCCATTTCCTCATATATAATGATTAAATTTATTGCAGGCTTTTACTTCGAATAAAACTATTGCAGGAAGGCAGGCAGGCATGCACTTACTGAAAATAAATTTTGAGTCATGTGACTTTCTTCCCATTCCGAAGGGGGTGAAAGACGACCTTAGTCTTTGTAAGTTTGTTGTTTGGCTGGTGATGCACATACAGCCTGTTCGTTTGTGCAGTTTCCATATAACTTCTCTACTTCCAAAGAAAAGAGAGGACAAAGAGGTCCTCCTTTGGGTACATCCGAGTGAACCGAGAAAAGAGAAAACATTACATTTGCCTAATTTTTTTAAATACAGCTGCCCCCCTAAAATATCAGGTTTCTGTAGTTGTGAGAAAAAACTTTCATCAACTGCATTTTTTGGTGCAGAAGTGCTATATCTGGGACAGGGCAGAGAAAGATCTGGTGCTAGATACAGGGTCCCACTGCAGCTAATAACACAAGGGAACCCAGAAACTCTATCAGATGAAGAAATCACAACCATCCAACTCTGTTAACGGAACACATCAATCACAATCATTCAACTAGTACAAAACTTCAGGAAAGAAGAGCAGACAGTGGCCATTAAAAGAACACACGTTTTTTTTTTTTTTTGATATGTCAGGAGATCATTTCACAATACGCCAGATGGCAAACGAATCGTGTTGTGCACAAACAAATCTTTTGTGTACATAGGCAAGGGCAATCGATCACTACAGGTTCACTACGCAGCATCCTGAACCGTTTCTCCAATTTCATTGTTTTTTTTTCTATATCATAGGTAACATGTACATAAACCTTGCAAATTTGCAAGTAATGGTCATGTAGAAGTAAGTAAAATAATTTGATTGGTCAGGACCTGACTGTGCAGTTGGTTAAACTTGCAAGAATTTTATTTTCAGGTATAGCATCATTAGAGAATCATCATAGCAAAATTCCACAAAGGAGAAGCAATCAAGATTCAGATATCATCACTTCAAAAAAAAAGGAAAAAAAGAAAATACCTGCTACCTTCGCGCGGTTGTGAAGGGGAATCAGTGCGGGAGAGAAGGATGTTTGTACTTGTATCAGCATCGATCATCTAGGGAATCTGCACTGCAACCAGAAAAATGTAGCAAAGGGAAGTTAGAAGCAGCAAGATTACCTTCAAATCAGATCAGTAGTGGATTCGAGGGTCGTGGAGGGGGCGGTGAGGGATGGGGGAGACGAGGGCGCGGCGGATCGGACGAAAACGAGGCGAGCCGGAGCCCGGAGGGGAGGGTGACGCCCCACCATGTAGTCGCGGAGGGCAAGGAGCACAGATCCTCCATGCTCATGCGCCGCCGGAGGAGGCAGCCGGCGGCCACCGCAGCGGTCGCGCCTGTGAGTGTGAGACCCGCAGGCAGAAGGGACCATTTTGCAAATACTAATACTCATAGCGATCCAAATAGGGTGTTGTTTTGTAAATTTCAGTACCACAAATTAATATTGGTTAAATCTGAGCCGTTGGTTCTTGTCGCCGGAAACGGAGAGGAGTTCGCCGCCGCCGCCGCCGCCTCTCCGACGCCGGCGCGGCCTCCCTGTCCTTCCCAGGAGTCCACCTCTTCCGCCACCTCTCCACCAAACTGGTCATGCGCCCCCCATCCCCCTCTTCGCTCCGGCCAGCTGCAAATCGCCGCCAAGATCTAGGACCTCCTCGACGCGGCGCGCTCGCCGGAGTCAGCAACCCCGAGATGCTGGGCTGTTTTCAGTTCCTGACGAAGGATTTCTAGGTATTTGATCTCTAACAACTCCATGAAAACGTGTCTGCTTTTCACAACTCGTATGCTGATTTGAACCATCTCCTGTCTCTTCACATCCTAATCGTGGTAGCTAATTGGCGTGATTCTTCACTTATCTATCTACTACCCATTGGTTGATGATGTTTTTATTCTTACTAAAGATTATCTCTTGAACTGTTGTGTACTCGTTGATTTCGGTATCATCTGTATGTCCTAAATAAGAACTATAATCATATTTCCATTTTCCGTTTAAGCAGTGTGTTCATTGTTCTCTCCATTTCAATGTTATAAATCAAACATTGCAAATCGTAAACAAGATAATATATAAGGAAAACTATCCTGTGACCTATGAGCGTATCTATGCAACAGATCATTTACTGCCATGTCATGGTGCAAATTTATGTAGCAGCAGATCAATCACAGATGTGCGCAATTTAACTATTGTGTAACTAACTAAGAAACAGAAGAGATTTATTCATATTCATCCATACACATAAAGAAGTAAAGAGTAATTGATGCTATTCTTCTGTTATTCTTAATGCAGAAGCAAATATGGATGCAGAGGATGATTCGTTCTTTCGTATACGCAGTCAGGCAGGGTCAATGGAACACTGCTGTTCGGTTCTCATCTCTTCCCATAGTTGCTATCGACTTGACGTACTCCTTCCTAATCTTCTTCAACGTCACAACAACATCACTCATCACCATTCTTTGCTCTGGCGAGTCAGACGAGCAGAGCAAGCCCAGCTCAAACACTGGCATAAGAAAGGCATCAATGCTACTGGTAGAAGAAGAGGTGTCCTGTACAAGTTGGCCATCTACGACATGGACAAGGTTTGCAGGAAATGCCTGAAGAACCCACTGCCTGATGTTTAGTTCTCCCACAAACATAGCATCTGTTGGTCTCTTCGCAGTGAACACTTCAAGCAACACTCTTCCATGACGCTTTACCAAGGGCCCCGTACTCTGCTCAAGAAAAATTGGTCACCAAACATTAGTTGCACCACTTGATAATTACTCTATAAAAGATCAACAGGTTTTATCAAGCACAAATGCGACTAATTACCTGGTGCCATGTACCCAACTGTTCCTGGCATGCTAGCAGAAATGATGGAGTTATCATCACCTAACAGCAGCCTTGCAATGCCAAAGTCTGACACATGCGCTGTCATATCATCATCAAATAGTACGTTGCTAGGCTTCAAGTCACAGTGCAGGACCACCTCGCAGTGCTCATGGTGCAGGTATTCCATTGCCAGCGACACGTCTAGCATAATGTCCAACCTCTCAAGGAAACCTAATTGCATTCTTTGATCAGAGTGTAGGAGTGCCTCTAAGCTTCCGTTGGGCATGTACTGAAGAACCAGTGCTCTGAAGTCCAGGTTGGAACATGTGTTCAGTATCTTTATCAGGTTGCGATGTCGAGCCATTCGAAGAACACGGCACTCAGTATCAAAGCTTCTCAGGGCATGTTCCAGATGCTGGTGTATAACTTTTATGGCAACCACCAAACCGCTGCTCAGCTGACCCTTAAAAACTTTTCCAAAGCTTCCAGAGCCCAACATATTATCATCACTGAAATCATTAGTAGCATGAGCAAGCTCATGATATGAGAGTAATTGATGGTTTATAGTGTCAACCATATCAGCAGGATTCTCTTGATGCTTAACTTTCTTCCTAATCATTACATATAGGCAAGAAGCTACAACTCCAACTGATATGAATATAGCGAGGAGTAAATATTTTAGCATTTGGCCATTTCTTTTGTGAGAGGTTTTTTGCCGGGACGGCCCAAGGCAGGCCGCCCAAATTGGTTTTGTTTTCCTTTCTTTTCGGTTTCTCTCGACTGTTTATTGTCGATTTGTGAGAGGTTTGGCACAGTGAAAATCCTAAACGGGCAACACCACATAGCCCTGGGTTTCCCACCAAGGATTGTAGCATGATGTTTGTGAAGACACCTCCTTCTGGTATCTGACCATGCAGATTGTTGAAAGACAGGTTTCAAGCTTGTGAGGATGGTAAAATTGGCCAGATATTCTGGGATTGTACCCGACATTCTGTTGTGAGATAGATCCAAAGTTTGCAAGCCTGTCAAGTTGCCAAAAGAATTTGGAATCGAACCATCGATTGAATTGGTTGATAGGTTCAAGATGGTTATCATCTGAAGTTGCCCAATCGAATCAGGGAGGCTCCCAAGAAAGTGGTTGCTGGATAGATCCATGCTGTTTATTCGCTTCAGTTGGCCTATATCAATTGGCAATGCACCACTCAAGAAGTTTTGAGACAGATTTAGCTGGATAAGGCTTTCAAGACGAAATAAGCTGGGTGGTAAAGTGGATGATAATTGGTTATTAGATAACCTTAGGATCTCTAACTTGGTGAGGTTGCTGATGCCCTTTGGTATGGAGCCAGAGAATTTGTTGCCTTGAAGGAATAAATGTTCTGCATTCTTTAGCATTCCGGCATTTGATGGAATGGAGCCAACCAAGCTATTTCCACTAAGATCAAGCTCAAGGAGATTCTCCATCTCCATGATTGACTCTGGAATTGCCCCTTGCAGTTGGTTGTCTGAAAGTTCTATCACGCTAAGGCCAGTTAAATTCGAAAAGGAAGGTGGAAGTTGACCAGTTAACTTGTTCCTATGTGATCTGAATTCTTGCAGTGTACCTGATAGGTTCCCAATGTAATCTGGGATGCTTCCAGTGAAGTAATTCATGCCAATATAGATCCAGGAAAGATTTCTACAGTTGGAAAACGTAGAAAGGAAGTTGAGATCCCCATGTAAACGATTTTCTGAGACAATAAAGTCTGTTAAATAGTTAATGTTCCCTATTGATGCTGGAACTGATCCATCCAACTGGTTTTCGTTCAATACCAGTCGTGCTAATGAAGACAGGTTGCCAAGAGAAGCTGGAATCGGTTCTGTTAGTTGGTTCCCTAAAAGTTGTAACTCCCAAAGTTGGTCTAGCTGTCCAATATCCACCGGGATGGCTCCTGTTAGGTTGCAACCGTTGAGGTCTAGTGCAGTCAGCATGGTGAGGTTGCTAAGTCCTGCAGGGATCGGACCAGCATCAAAGTTATTCCAACTCAAGGTAAGGCCAGTGAGATTCCTCAACTTGGACAGCCAAATTGCAAAACACCATCGAATAGATTGTCATGCATGGAAATGGTTTCAAGGTATGGGCACGCTGCGAGTCCCATTGGAATTTGACCAGTGAAATTGTTTATACTAATGTAGATCCGTTGTAGAGCCGGGAGGCTGAAACTTGCGTTGCCCGGGATAGGGCCAGTTAAGCCATTCGAGGCAAGAGCAATAACAGTTAACCTAGACATGTTGAAGATGGATGGTGGTACTGGGCCTGTGAGATTATTGTGCTGTAGGACAAGCCACTCAAGCGTGTGCAAGGAGCCGATGCAACCTGGTATTGGTCCTGACAGGCTATTGTTGCCCATGATCAGGCGACGTAACGAAGGCGTATGGTTGAATAGGTCGTTTGGTACCAAGCCAGTGAGGTAATTCGTCTGGATATTTATGTTGATAAGGCTACGCAGGCCCTGCAACTCTGTTGGGATTCGACCAGATAGCTGGTTAAACTGGAGATTAAGTAGCTGAAGCCTGGAGAGGTTCCCTATGGTGGCTGGGATGCCACCTAACATGGCATTGTGGCCAAGATCAAGGAGCTCCAGGCGATGCAGCCTTCCTATGTCATCTGGCAACAAGCCTGTGAGGCCAGTGTTGGTGAGATTGAGGACGGAGAGGAAAGATAGGTTACCGAGGTGGGAGCTGAGCTCTCCTTGCAGGGGAACGTTCGGCAGCTCCAGGGCAACGACACGCCGCTGATGGCGGCTGCACGAGACGCCCACCCACTGGCAGAACGGCGTGCCAGGGGTCCAGTTGCCAGCAAGGATGTTGTCAGGATCATGGAACTGCGCTTTGAAAGCCAGAAGTGCAGTGAGGTCAGTGTCGTTGTTGCTGCTCTTGGTCAGACCTGGAGAAGAAGCAGCAGACACAGTGGACAGGGGGATCAACAACAAAGCTGATAAGCATACTAGAGATCCTAAAGCCATGTTTGGGCTCTGATGCATTGCCAACAAGATGGCGCTATTTCAAGGGATGATTGGCTTATATTTATCCAATACATCATTCCGCTGTGCATGCAGTCATCGCCTTCAATTGTAAACTCTTTTCCCTACCTTGCTTAATCAATCTTGTCGGCGTCAATCTGGTTGCTCGGTGATGAAGTCAACCAAGAAGATGCCATAATTTCAGGGGATGATTAGCTTGAGATTTATTCCACTGCTCAAGTAAACATCTGGCACCTTCAATTATAAATTGTTTTCCCTCCATTGCTCAATAAATTTGTTGGTATCAATCTGCTGGTCTGGTGCGGTGAAGAAATCAACCAAGAATATGGCATTATTTTAGCGGATGATTGGCTTGATATGTATTCAGCGCTCAACATTACCCTGCCCTTGCAACCACATGGTATGGTGCCTTCAATTGTAAAATGTTTTCACTTCCCATATGCTCTATAAATTTGGGTGTCAATCCGCGGCCGGCGAAAAAGTCAATCAAGAACATGACATTATTTCAGAGGATGATTAGCGCTGAGATTTATGGAGTTCTCCATTCTTTGTGGATGCAACCATCTGGGCTCCTTCAATTATGAACTGTTTTCCCTCCATCGTTCTATACATTCGGGCAGTGCCAATCGGTGGACCCGGCAAAAAGTCAACCAATATGTCATTATTTATGATTGGCATGAGAATTATTCAGTTTTTCTCTATATCTACTGAACGTGTCATTGTTTTGTTGATTGCATCCATCCGGTGCCTTCAATTATAATTTTTTTCGCCTACATTGTACTCCCTCCATCCCTAAATGTTTGACACCGTTAACTTTTTTAAACATGTTTGACCGTTCATCTTATTCAAAAAATTTAAGCAATTATTAATTTTTTTCCTACCATTTGATTCATTGTTAAATGTACTTTTATGTATGCATATAGTTTTACATATTTCATAAAAGTTTTTGAATAAGATGAACGGTCAAATATATTTTAAAAAGTCAACGGCGTCAAATATTTAGGGAACGAGGGAGTATAAATTTGGGCAGTGTCAATCTGCCGACCAGCAGCCAGAGGTGAAAAGGTCAACCAACCAAGAAAATGTCACTATATCAGGGGATGATTGGGTTAAGATTTATTCAGCTTTCCATTAATTATGCCTTGCATGCAACCATTTAATTTGGCGCCATCAATTATAAACTGTTTTCAAGGGAATAACTAGTCAATCTAGGCATTCTGGTAAATGTATGCATCTCCGTTGTCTGGCTGTATAGATGGACATGTGTTGACAGTAATGTTCAGGTTCAGATTATATGTATCCTGAATTGAGTACTACATCCTTCGGTTACAGAAATATGTCGTCCGCCGTCCGCCGGTCGCCAGCGGTTGCAATCTTCACAATCACGGTGGTCACACGCCTGTGCGTGAGTGTAAGACGGAAGCAGATCCTCTAATATCCTCTAATATGAACTCCCCACTAACGTGATCACTGATAGGTGGGCCCGCAACCGCAAGCGGTGGGGCTCTCATGTCAGCCACCATGTTCCTCTTATTTTACTTCAGAGGATCCCAATCCGTGTGAGATAGGGGTGAAAATATAGAAACTTTCCGGATTCCGGACCTATTTTCGAAAACGGAATCTATAAGCCGTAATTTTTTCGGAAATGTAAACGAATTCGGAAATATTTTCTCGGAAACGGAATCGAAAATGATAAGGGCAATTTTCGTCGGAACTCAGAATCGGTCAGAAACTTTTCGGAAATTTTTGTGACTGAAATACTCTGGATTCTTTTTTTAAGCACTAAATAGTGAATACCATGTCATTTGGCTGTTATTTTTTAAAGAGTAAATTTCAGAAAACTACACGTTTTGTGGTCCAAGTTGCAGAAAACCACACACTTTGACACTTGACACTTAAGTACATATATTTTGGTAGTGTAGTTTCACAAAACCACACTATCAATGAAAGGATTCACCCACGAGATGACGTGGCTGTTTCACATAGGACGAGGGTGTGGCATCCTATTACCAGCCATCGCACGAAATTAATAGGATATGCCACATCATCATCCTAGATGGAATAACCACGTCATCACACGGGTGAATCCATTCATTGATAGTGTGGTTTTGTGAAACTAGACTACCAAAATATATGTACTTAAGTGCCAAGTATCAAAATATGTGTGGTTTTCTACAACTTGAACCATAAAACATGTAGTTTTGTGAAATTTACTCTTTTTTAAAAAATATTTGATATGCAAATATGATGTTACATAAGAATATTTTTTTCCTGCAGTGGGATTTACCACCAGCATTACTCTCTTAAACATAGATAATTTATTTCATAGATTGCGTTTTATGATATACTGTTGAGACTTAACAATTGGACTTATATGATTGTGTTTTATGAATAATTGTGTTGCCAGGGAGAGGACCAGTTAAGCCGTTCAAGCCAAGAGCTAAAGCACGCAGCGTAGACATGTTAAAGATGGCTGGTGGAACTGGGCCTGTGAGATTATTGACTTGCAGGACGAGAGTCTGTAGTATTGGCAAGGAGCCGATGCAACCAGGTATTGGTCCGGACAGGCTGTTGTTACCAATGTTGAGATAAGTTAGCAAATGTGTATTGTTGAATAGATTGTTTGGTATCAAGCCAATGAGGTAGTTCCTACGGAGATTAATACTACTAAGGTTCTGCAGGTTCTGCAGATCTGCTGGGATTGGACCAGATAGACTGTTAAACTGGAGATCAAGAACTTGAAGCCTCGTGAGGTTCCCTATGGTAGCTGGGATGCTACCTGACAGAGTGTTATAGCCAAGCTCAAGTATCTCGAGGCGATGAAGCCTTCCTATATCATCCGGGACTGACCCCGTGAGGCCGGTGTTGGTGAGGTTGAGGATAGAGAGGAAAGAGAGGTTACCGAGTTGAGGGCTGATCTCTCCTAGCAAAGGAGTGTCCCGCAGATCTAGGGCAGTGACGCGCTGCCGGTGGTGGCTGCAAGAAACACCCACCCATCGGCAGAATGGCGTGCCGACTGTCCAATTGCTGCCAAGGATGCCGAGAGGATCACTCAGTTGCGCTTTGAAAGCCAGCAGTGCAGCAAGGTCGGTTTCGCTGCCGTTGCTCTTGCTCGGACCTGGTGGAGAAGCAGCACTCACAGTGGACAGAGCAATCAACAGCACAATGTATATCCATACTAGCAATCCAAGCGCCATGTCTGAGCTCTTATGCATTGGCACGGCAGGAATAATCAGCTTGAGGTTAATTTATTTAGCTCTCCATTCCATTGTGCATGCAGGCATCTGGTTCTTTCTAAATCTAAGATGTTGACTATTGGTCAACCTGACATGAACAAGTCCAACTGTCCAAGCATGCATGATGATTTTTCCTTCCCTAGTCTAAAAGCATATGAGCACATGCAACTTTTTCCCTTTCCCACTTGTGACTAACCAAGACCTTGATAGATACAGGACAAATAGCTATCAGTATTCTTAGAAAAGATTATCTCCCTGACTGTTGCATACTCGTTAATTTCGGTATCATTGACCTGTTCTAAATAATGACTACAATGTTATAAATCAAAGAGTTTGCAAATTGTAAAAAAAAAAAGAAATGAGGAAAACTATCCTGCGGCCTATAAGCAGAGCTGGCCTGTCAGGCAACCAGTGAAGTCCATGTCTTATCTTGAATGTTTACACCCAAACTTCATTCCTTTCTAGGTTAGAATATTCTTTCTTATGTTGGCCTGGACGTAAAGCATATTTTAATAGCAGATCATTTACAACCATATCATGGTGCAAATCCATGAAGCAGCAGATCAATCATACATGTACACAATTTAAATATTGTGTAACTAGCTAAGAAACATAAGAGATTTATTCATATTCATCCATACACATAAAGAAGTAAAGAGTAATTGATCATTGGACAAGTTGCTGATGCTATTATTCTGTTATTCTTAATGCAGAAGCAAATATGGGTGCAGAGGATGATTCGTTCTTTCGTATACGCAGTCAGGCAGGGTCAATGGAACACTGCTGTTCGGTTCTCATCTCTTCCCATAGTTGCTATCGACTTGACGTACTCCTTCCTAATCTTCTTCAACGTCACAACAACATCACTCATCACCATTCTTTGCTCTGGCGAGTCAGACGAGCAGAGCAAGCCCAATTCAAACACTGGCATAAGAAAGCCGTCAATGCTACCGGTAGAAGAAGAGCTGTCCTGTACAAGTTGGCCATCTATGACATGGACAAGGTTTGCAGGAAATGCCTGAAGAACCCACTGCCTGATGTTTAGTTCTCCCACAAACATAGCATCTGTTGGTCTCTTCGCAGTGAACACTTCAAGCAACATGATCCCATAGCTGAATACATCGCTCTTCCGTGATGCTTTACCAAGGGCGCCATACTCTGCTCAAGAAAAAATGATCACCAAACATTAGTTGCACCACTTGATAATTACTCTATAAAAGATCAGCAAGGATTCAGCAAAACAGATGATACTAGCTTACCTGGTGCCATGTACCCGACTGTTCCTGGCATGCTAGCAGAAATCATGGAGCTATCATCACCTAACAGCAGCCTTGCAATACCGAAGTCTGACACATGCGCCGTCATGTCATCATCAAATAGCACGTTGCTAGGCTTCAAATCACAGTGCAGAACCACTTCGCAGTGCTCATGGTGCAGGTATTCCATTGCCATTGAAACGTCTAGCATAATATCCAATCGCTCAAGGAAACTTAATTGAATTCTTTGATCAGAGTGTAGAAGTGCCTCTAAGCTTCCATTGGGCATGTACTCAAGAACCAGTGCTCTGAAGTCCAGGTTGGAACAAGTGTTAAGTATCTTTATCAAGTTGCGATGCCTAGCCGTTCGAAGCACCCGACACTCAGTATCAAAGCTTCTAATGGCATGTTCCATATGTTGGTGTATAACTTTTATGGCAACCACCAAACCGCTGCTCAGCTGACCCTTAAAAACTTTTCCAAAGCTTCCAGAGCCCAACATATTATCATCACTGAAATCATTAGTAGCACGAGCAAGCTCATGGTAGGAGAGTAGTTGATGGCTGGCCATGTCAACCATACCAACAGACATCTTTTGATACTTAACTTTGTATTTAAGAATTACATATAAGCAGCAAGCTACAGCTCCAACTGTGATAATTATAGGAGGGACTAAGTATTTTATAATCCGATGGTTTCTTTTGGGAGAGGTTGCTTGGCATGGTGAAAATCCTAAACGGACAGCACCACATAGCCCTGAGTTCCCAACCAAGGATTCCAGCGTGATGTTTGAGAAGACACCTGTTTCTGGTATTTGACCATGTAGGTTGTTGAAAGATAGGTTCAAGCTGGAAAGGACAGTAAAATTGGCCAGGTATTCTGGGATGGTACCGGAAATATTGTTGTGGGATAGATCCAAAGTTTCTAAGCTGGTAAGCACACGAAAAGAATCTGGAATTGAATTTTGGAATGAATTGACTGATAGGTTCAAGTAGGCTATCATTTGAAGTTGTGCAATTGAATCTGGGAGGATGCCAGTGAAGTGGTTGCTAGAGAGATCCATGATATTCATTTGCTTCAAATAGCCTATATCAGCCGGTAATGCACCACTCAAGAAATTGTGGGACAGATCTAGTTTAACAAGTCTATCAAGATGAAATAAGCTCGGTGGTACAGTGGATGCTAGTTGGTTATCAGATAAATCTAGGTATTCTAACTTGGTCATGTTACTAATGCCCATCGATATGGAGCCGGAGAATTGGTTTGTTCCAAGAAATAATCTTTGAACATTCTTCAGCACGCCAATATTTGACGGTATGGGGCCAAACAAGCTATTTTCACTGAGATCAAGCCACTGTAGAATCTCCAAATCCATGAGTGATTCTGATATTGTGCTGTGCAGTTGGTTATCACTAAGATCTAGATACTTGAGACTAGTTAAGTTCCAAACTGTAGATGGAAGGACACCGGATATATTGTTTCGACGTGCGATGAATGCTTGCAGCGTGCTTGATAGATTGCCCACATAGTCTGGGAGGTTTCCGGTGAAATAATTTGAGTCGATTTCAAGGACAGAAAGCTTCCTACAGTTAGAAAGAGCAGACAAGAATTTAAGATCCCCCTGTAAGCTATTTTCGAAAATAACAAAGTATGTCAAAGAGTTCATGCTGCCAACTGTTGATGGGACAGATCCATCCAACAGGTTTGTGCTCAAATCCAGGCGTGATAATGCAGATAAGTTGCCGAGAGAAGCAGGAATGGGTCCCCTTAGTTGATTCCTTGCAATAAGCAAATCTGAAAGTTTTCCAAGCTTTCCAATATCTGCTGGAATGGTTCCTGTTAGGTTGCACGTGCTGAGCTCTAGGGAAGCCAGCATGGTAATGTTGCTTAACGCATCAGGGATTGAACCACCATCGAAGTGATTCTCACCCAAGTTGAGCTTGACGAGATTCGTCAACTTGCCCAGCCATGATGGCAAAGTACCCTCGAATAAGTTCTGGATGAGGGAAAAAACTTGGAGTTGCTGGCACGCCGCGAACCCCTGTGGAATTGGACCTGTGAAATTGTTGGCATCAATGGAGAAAAACCAGAGACTCGGGAGTCTGAAGCTTTCGTTGCCTGGGATAGGGCCAGTTAAGCCGTTCAAGGCAAGAGCAATAACTCCTAGCATAGACATGTTGAAGACGCCTGGTGGTACTGGTCCGGCAAGTTGATTAACCTGCAAGTCAAGGAATTGAAGCATGGGCAATGAGCCGATGCAGGCTGGTATTGATCCAGAAAGGCTGTTGTTGGCAATGTTGAGATAAGATAACAAAGGTGTGTTGTTGAACAGGCTGTTTGGGATCGACCCAGTGAGGCCATTGTTCCGAATGTTGATGCTGCGAAGGCTGTGCAGGCCCTGCAGATCGGCTGGGATTTGTCCAGAGAGCTGGTTAACCGCGAGACGAAGAACGCCAAGCCTCGTGAGGTTGCCTATGGAGGCTGGGATGACACCTGAGAAAGCATTATTGCCAAGATCAAGGAGCTCGAGGCGATGCAGCCTTCCGATATCGTCTGGGATTGAACCCGTGAGGTTTGTGATGGTGAGGTTAAGGACGGAGAGGAAAGATAGGTTACCGATGTGAGGGCTCAGCTTTCCTTGGAGGGGAACTCCGGGCAGCTCCACTCCGGTGACACGCTGCTGCTGCCGCCGGCTGCAAGTGATCCCCATCCACCGGCAGAACGGCGTGCCGGCAGTCCAGTTGGTGGCAAGAATGTTGTAGGGATCGGAGAGCTCACCTTTGAAAGCCAGCAGCGCAGCGAGATCGGTGTCGTTGCCATTGCTCTTGCTCGGTCCTGGAGGAGAAGCAGCAGCAGCAGCAGCCACAGGGGACAAAGTGATCAACAGCAGAGCGGACACGATGATGCATACTGGAGATCCGAGCGCCATGACGACGCTGAAGTGATGCTTTTGTGGCAATTAACTTTGCAACAAGCTAAGAACTAACAAAGCATAATATGTATTTCCCTCCTCCTGATTGGCTGACTGACGGTAATCAATGAGCCCTTGTATGTTGTTTTCTCTCCACATGTGGGATTGTGGGGCATGAAACTTTTCTTTCACACTCTTGACCAATCAAAGACCTTGACAGATACAATGTACATATAGCGCTATCTTTGCCGAATGAGTCGAATATATTGACTGTTGACCAATCATGCACGCACCGGTTTTGATTGGAACCTTGTTTGAGCTTTCTTTTTTAAAGCTGGATCAAAATGTCGTCACAATCCGCCGATGGAATTAGAACTGTTCTGTCTGATTGAGATCAGTTGCAGCACTGGAACATTGACTTGATTTGCGTTGGTTGATAAAACCACCTGAGGTTCACTAACTTCAGCAGTGCCGCGGCTAATTTGGAAGCCATGGGCCCCGAATGGATGCCGCGTCTTTGCCTGGGTTCTTCACCAAAACAGATTATTATGGACAGCGGATCGACTCATTTCACTTGGCTGGCCGGCAAATGGTTCTTGCATTTTCTGTCAACAAGCGGCAGAAACTGGAGAGCACTTATTCAGGAACTGCTCTAAGGTTCACCAATGGCAAAACTCAAATTCTGCGGTGGCTACACTCAATGCAATTAACGTCGGTAAATACAGAGGAAAAGCTGCAAACAACCTGGGACAATCATCTTCAAGCCGCAAGAAACGTCGAAAAGGAAACGCAGGAGTAGCTTCTGCGCTGTTAGCTGTCTTCTGGGCAGTAATAGCGCGAAAGAAACGCAAGAGTTTTTCACCACGAAGCGGCTACGGACATGCTGAAATCCTGGAGCATGGCGGGAGCTAAGCACCTGGCCATACTGTTGCCGACGCAAAGCAATTAACAGTTTCTTAGAGATAATAACTCAAATTACATCCGCTAGTCTGCAGATGCTGCTGTAAACTGATTTTACTGTTTTAGCACATTTCGTGCTATTGCAAACCTTGTTCTTAATTAATGAATCCGGTCAAACCGGACAGCTTTCGAAAAAAGATAAAACCACCCGAGTTAACTTGCTGACAAGCTCTGCTCTACACTTGGAATCCATGGCGTCTGCATTATTAGAGCGAATATGGTACATTTGACAGTGAAACCAATTTTTTTTTGTTCACACGTCTTCATCAGCTTATAGGTGAAATCGTTTGCTTGCTACATTCAAGCTGTTAGCAGCCCTTGATCGATGCCAGACATAGATTGAAGAGATAAATCACCGACAAGCTTAGGTACAGCGTAAATAACAACATGATGTCATACTAGTACTAGCTGGATTTCAGCTTATATACTTCGTACAAGAACCACACATAAAGAGAACAACACGTACGTTCAACTCATTGAAACAAAAGATAACATGGAATGCATGCATACGTATAACCAAACCAACTTCAAATCTAGATAGGGATCAATATATATCGAGAAACTCTCAAAACAGACAAATTAAGACCAACCGATGGATACCCTGAAGATCGATCGGAGTAATATATATCCATCTTTCATTCTACACGAGTTCAACCGGCGTCGTGGTTAGCAATGACATCAACTTCTTAAGCTTGTCTCGCACCTCAGCCATAGTCGGCCTCTTGTCCACGTCATTTTCAAGACACCGGAGCACAATGTCAGCCATACTATCAAGACAGTCCATGCAGTGAGAATGCAAGGCCTCCCTAGACAACATGTCCTGGTCATACATTTCCCTCCTTGTGTCGACATCCTCATAATGGTTGACAAATTGTACCAGGAGGCTTTTATTCTCGTCGTACTTGGCCTTTTTTCCTGAGATAAGCTCCAGGAGCATAACCCCAAAGCTATATACATCACTCTTATCATTGAAATCGCCTGTCTTGATGTACACGGGATCGATGTAGTTCATGTCAGCAGATACTTCCCACTTCCTCGCTTGCTTGGTTTTCAATGTGAGCTTGGATGACCCAAAGTCAGAGACCTTAGGCACGAGATTGTCATCAAGGAGGATGTTGCCAGGCTTGATATCACCGTGGACAATCTGGCCGTTGCCATGCGAGTGCATGTAGTCAAGAGCCTCTGCGGAGCCGATGGCAATGTGTAGGCGTTGTTGCAGAGAGAGGTGCTGGCACCGATCAGCGCCATGAAGAACATTCTCGAGGCTCCCGTTAGGGACGAACTCAAAGACAAGCATGGGGATCTCTGTTTCTATGCAGCAACCGACGAGGCGGACGACGTTGGTGTGGCTGACCTGCAGCTGGATTATGATCTCATTCACAAACTCGTCTTTTCCACGTGTTGCGCCCTTTGCAATGGAGTATTTGACGGCAACCGTTTGGTTATCATGCAGGGTTCCCTTGTATACCTCGCCGAATGCGCCATCCCCAATCTTGGTGCACTTGTTGTTTGTAATCTCATCCAGATCGTCCTCTGTGAAGAGGGTAACACCCATCTTCTCCAATACTTGGCCACCGTTACTGTCGAAGTACCCTTTCTGCTTCCATCTCTTATGCTCCCTGTGAACGAACCAAGCAAGGACCAAAAGAGCCACCACAGCACAGACAGTCGCTGCAACATGCAAAACAAACAATCTATCTATCTATCTATTATATTATTAAAACAGCCTTGAAAGGAGGCACCACGTTCGCTGTGGGGGCTAGAAATTCCCACATTAATCGGAGAAAAGGAAAAAAAAGAAAAGGAGAGTCCAAGTAGAAGTACAATCTAAAAATAGCTGAAATTCGGAATTAAAAATAAGCAATATGGAAAGAGGAGTCCATATAGTAACCCAATACAACATTAATCAAAATTCGAAATAAAAATAAAATAAAATTCAAAATTAGAAAAGGAAAGTAGAGTCCAAGTAGAAATACAATTTAAAAATAGCTGAAATTCGGAATTAAAATAAGTAATATTGAAAGAAGTTTCCATATAAGAACCCAATACAAGATTAATCAAAATTCGAAATAAAAATAAAATAAAATCCAAAATTAGAAAAGGAAAGGAGAGTTCAAGTAGAAATACAATCTAAAAATAGCTGAAATTCGGAATTAAAAATAAGCAATATGGAAAGAGGAGTCATATAGGAACCCAATACGAGATTAATCAAAATTCGAGATAAAAATAAAATAAAATCCAAAATTAGAAAAGGAAAGGAGAGTACAGGTAGAAATACAATTTAAAAATAGCTGAAATTCAGAATTAAAAATAAGCAATATTGAAAGAAGTTACCATATAAGAACCCAATACGAGATTAATCAAAATTCAAAATAAAAATAAAATAAAATCCAAAATTAGAAAAGGAAATGAGAGTCCAAGTAGGAATACAATTTAAAAATAGCTGAAATTAGGAACTAAAAATAAGGAATATTAAAAGAAGAGTCCATATAAGAACCCAATACGGTATTAACTATTTTTTTTAAAAAAACTAAAATTAGAAAAAGAAAAATAAGATTTCAGTTAGGAATACAATTTATAAATAACTAACATTTGTGATAAAAATAAAGATTATTGAAATAAAATACTATCTAAAACACATGACGAGATAAAATACTATCCAAAATTAGAAAAATTAAAAGAGAGTTCAAGTAGGAATACAATTTTGAAACAACTTAAATTGAAAATAAAAAAATAAAAACATTAAAAGAACACAATACGGTATTAACTAATTTTTTTAAAAAAAATTCTGAAATTAGAAAAAGAAAAATAAGATTTCAATTAGGAATACAATTTATAAATAACTAAAGTTTGTGATAAAAATAAAGACTATTGAAAGAAAAAACCATCTAAAACACATGATGAGATAAATTAAGTAACATGCCTATAAAGGAGTAGAGTGGTGGCGGTTGATACAACATATAAAAATTGTTAATAAAACACCAAATAGAATCCTAATGACGATTAAAAGGAGGGACACCAGGCAGGCCGTGAAGCAAACAAGTAAAGCAGTTGTTGGGACTTCTAGAAAGTAAAAAAAAAAAACCCTATTGATAATCATATTCGATTTTTAAAATCTCAATGACAGTAAAAAGGAGAAGCAGCGGGCGGGGTGTATAATTGTATAGTTGCAGAGCCGCTGACGATTGACGGGACTTCTAGAAAATAAAAAATGAATTCCAACAATAGTTATGTTCGATTTTTAGAATCATAATGACAATAAAGAGTAGGCGATGGACCAGCTGTAGAGAGGCATAGTGGCATCGTTTGATGGAACTTCTAAAAATTATAAAAAAATAAAACTACAAGTCCAATTTTAAAAGGTTTGGAACTTCCAAAAAGTAAAAAAAAAACCAATGATAATCAGGTTCGATTTTAAAATCTCAATGACAATAAAGAAGGGAGGCAGCGGACAAGCCGTAGAGGAGTACAATGGCAAAGCCGCTGATGATTTGACGAGACTTCTAGAAAGTAAAAATGAACCCAAACGATAATTATGTTCAATTTTTAAAATCTCAATGACAATAAAGAGAAGAAACACTGGACGGGCCGTAGAGGAGTATAATGGCAACATTTGACGGGACATCTAGAAATTATAAAAACGAAACCCAACGTGACAATAAACTCTAAAACTATAAAATCCAATTTTTAAAGGTTCCAAGAAGAATGAATAAAAATAGTGGTAGATCGAGCAAGCAAATAAAAAAGGAGATGACATAAGGGGTAGCAACTGGTGTGACTTTTAAAAACTATATAATTAGAAACACGAGGATGATAAGGTTTGGTTTTTTAAAGTCTTAAAACAATGAGATAGCTATTTAATAAATTTTAAGTGAAATCATACTAAAAAATATATGATTTTGTTCGGGTGCTAGCTGCTCAATTGCGCGGGCCACCTAGCTAATTATATTATTAAAGGAATAGAAAAAAGAGCCTCCACGTTCGCTCTTATGGTCTAGAAATTCTCACATTAATCAGAGAAAAAGAAAAAGGCAGATTCCATATAGAAATACAATTTAGAAATAGTTGAAATTCGGAATTAAAAAATAAGTAATATTAGAAGAGGAGACTAGAGTCCATATAGAAGTACAATTAGGAAATAACTGAAATTCGGAATAAAAATAAGGAATATTAGAAGTAGAGTATATAGTCCATATAGAAATACAATTAGGAAATAACTGAAATTCGGAATTTAAAATAAGTAATATTAGAAGAGGTGACTAGAGTCCATATAGAAATACAATAAGGAAATAACTGAGATTCAGAATTTAAAATAAGGAATATTAGAAGTAGAGTATAGAGTCTATATAGAAATACAATTAGGAAATAATAGAAATTCGGAATTAAAAATAAAGAATATTAAAAGTAGAGTATAGAGCCCAACTAAAATTAGGAATAAACATAACAATATTAAAAGTAGTGTTTAGAGTTCGTGTAAAAATACAATTTACAAATAACTAAAATTCGAAATTAAGAAAAATATGGGAAGAAAAGTTTAAAGTCAATATAGGAATACAATTTAGAAGTAACTGAAATTTAAAATTAAAAATTAAAGAATATTGAAAGATGAGTTTAGAGTCCACATAGAAATTTAACTAGAAATAATAAAAATTCAGAGATAAAAATAAATAATATTGGAAGAAGAGCCTAGAGTCTATTCAATTTACAGAAAATTCGGAATTAAAGAAAGAAATATTAAAAGATGAATCTAGAGTCCATATAGGAATATATATAATTTACAAATAACAAAAATTTGATATTAAAAATAATTAATAACTAACACATATATAAAATACAATATTCAAACAATATGAATATTACACATTAGTAGTTTGGTAAAGTTATTGCAAAAATTAAAACTATGTTGTCATTTTAATATATTTGAATAATATAATGAGAAACATATATGCTATTTTATGAGAGAAAATATAATGATGCTAGCCGCGCAATCTGCGCGGGCCACCGTGCTAGTTAATATTACCTCTGCATCCACCGTCGTCGTCGGGGAGGTACGGATTGCCGGTGTATCCCGGTTTGCACTCGCAGAGGTAGCCCTCCCCGTTGGAGGTGTTGTTGCAGTAGCTGTTAGAGCTGACACAGGCATCCGCTTTCTGTGTTGCTGACGAGCACGACCCATTTCTCCTGAGGGCCCAATCAAGCACCATTGGGACACTTAAATCTCCAGTACGGTTGGCAAAGCTCTTGCTGCCGGTACGACTCAAATCTTGCCGGCTGAAATTGTACCTATGTGATGTGTAGTCGCACATCAGTAATAATAAACTCAATATATGCACATCTCATGGAAAAAGTTTGGTTCATTGGCGGTTAGCCCGGGGCGAAATGAAAGTATTCAATCAGACACTTTTATGTGTTTGAGCAATATAGTTACCAATTAGTATATTAATTTGTAATATTTTTTATAGTGACTAAGCTACGGAATACTGTCCGGAGGATGGTACAGGTAATGATCAATCCAAACTTCTCCCGCTTGCGGTGTTCCTGAGTTCCTCTTGCACGACCTTGGCTGAACACCATAGGATTGTAAAATCTAAATCGAGAGCCTCTTGATTTAGTCGTAACCAGCGATAGCATCAGATGACTAGAAGAGTCTTACTTAACTATAATAATAGTTCATCAAGCAACAAGTAGAAAAATATATTTTTACCACCTATACTTTAAATAAAATTTTCTCTTAAATTACTCATCCGATATACGATCCGATTATACCGTCGTATTCATATTCTCACATGATTATATTTTTAATAAAAAATACAAATTAATTTTATAATATATCTAAATTACTTTTAGAATTCATTAAATTACTTCTTAGATAAATAAAAGTAAATAACTTGTATTATAGAAGTAACTTAAAACAAAAAGAAAATAACTTGTCACAACATTAAAAGTAAATCTATTAAAAGTAAATCTATTATGGGGTAAAAACATAAGTCTGTCTAGAAATTAAATTTAATATAGAACTAACCAATAGTAAACCGTTCACTTAATGTATAAAAAGTAATTTAATCAAATCTAAAATATATAAACCATAAACCCTAAACCCTAAACCCTTAAATTTAATTTATTTTTCGTGTGACTTTGTGTCCACTAGAGTGCCGAGGACACATGAGCTACGCAGGAGGAGTGAGCGCTTGTTCTGCTACATCCTCGTCGGCAGGTTCAGATTGCACATAGTATCACATCGCTTCCTTGTATCACTTCGTTGCGGAATCCCAGCTGGCCAAAAAATGCGAAAGGCACCAGCAAAGCCCGCTGGACTGGCCTCCTCACCCACATCCTCCCTCCCCATTCCCCCTCCATCCTTTTTCTCCAAGTCTAGCGATGTGAAGCACCCGCACGAGCCTCCACCGGCCCGCCTCCTAACCAGCTTGATCTTGTTGGCCCTGCCAGGAACTCGGCCCATTGCCGACCTCCAGCCCTACGGCTCCAATCCTCATTGCGTGCCCATTACGTTGCCACTACTCCGGATGTCCCCCGAGGCCATCCCTCAAAGCCTGGGGAAAGCCCCTCTTCCCCCTCCCTTACCCACCCTCCCACTCTGACCTCAGCCAAAAACGTAATCCACATACATACATACATATATACAGACATATACATACATACATACATATATATATGTACATACAACAGATGAGAGAGAGAGAGACAGACAACAGACAGACAGAGAGAGAGAACAAGACAACAGACAGAGGAGATATGATAGGACACAGACAGACAGAGAGAGACACAGACAGACAAGAGAGAGAGACCACACATACAGAGAGACAGACAGACAGACAGACAGACAGACAGACGACAAGAGAGAGATAGAAATGAGAGAGAGAGTAGAGATAAGAGATAGATAGTAGATAGAATATATATAATATATATAAGAATATATAGATAGATATATATATATATATTATAATAGTGTATATATATTATTATACTATATATATATAATATATATATATATGACCTATATATATATATATATATATATATGTTAGGAAGTAGAAAGTATGTGAGGTCTGTGATAAAAAGTAACCGTGAAATTGGAAAAGTGAGAGGTCTCAGTTTAAGACTACAGTACCGCTGTGCGCTAGCTAGATGCGTCCCTAAAGCATGTATTGCCATATCTCCCGCAGTCCTGCTCGGGATTTTGAATTTTTTTTTATTTTTACTTTTTTATTAAAATATTTACAAAACTATTTTTTTTCGAAAATTTACAAATATAGTCGCCTCTCGCCCTTTGGGAGGGCGTTTTTTAAAAACCGCCCTCCCAAAGGGCAATAAGGGATCTAATTGCAAAGTTCCCAGTATAGCTTATTAGCTTTAATATTTTACAATTTAAAATTATCATATAAAGTTGGATGAAATAAAAAAATTATATCAAAATTGTAGATCTCGAGAAGATCTACAACTTTGTACTTAATAAATTTTTCATTTAAGATCTTCTAGATATCCAAATATTCATTACAAAATATAAAACCTATTTAAAATAAATCTTAGATCTACATTTCAAACGACTTTGGACGGAAATAAACTTTATATAAAAGTTTTACATCTCGATTTGATCTACAACTTTGCAGTTTGCTACTTTTCCATTTAAAATCATTTGGAGTGTCGAATAAGCATTATTAGTTTTTAAGCAATTAAAACCGGTGGAAAGGGTTTGAACACAAATAAAAAAATTACATTTAGGTCCCTTATCGCCCTTGGAAGGGTGATTTTTAAAAAACGCCCCACTAGAGAGCAAGAGGCAACTAGATTTGTAAATTTTCAAAAAAAAATATTTTTGTAAATTTTTAATAAAAAAGTAAAAATAAAAAAATTCCAGGATTTCCTCGCAATGGAACCAGCTTGGCAGCTTAGTGGGCCGGTGGGACGGCCTGCATTTGTATAGGCTCGACGAAGGCCCTGTTTGTTTTAGCTTATGATTATTGTAATCTAAATTATTAAATACTGTAAGTTGGATTATAATAAGCTGGCATAGAATAAGCTATGAGTTGTTTGTTTGTCTGGATTATTGAAGGCATGGATTATTGGGTTTAAAAGGCTAAAGCCTATAATGCCCTCAACTATCTGTTCAAATGATGGCATAGGTGGATAATTTTTCTCAAGTATGTAGGGGTAGTGGGTCTTTAGCCACTATATAATCTGAAAAAAGCTCCTCTAGAGCAGCTTATCAGATTATAATAATCTGCCTTATAAATTATTATAATCTGCTATAATAATCTACTTGTTTGTTTCAGCTTACTCTTAATAAGCTAGATTATAATAATCCTAAGCTGAATTAAATAGGGCCGAAGTATATAATTCGGTAGTACATTTAGGAATTTTTATATATTTATTTATATTTATTTTAAAAAAATATTTAAAAAATAAATTACCATTTCAAAGTTTTGTAAAAATATACTACTCCGGCCCTACCGTAGAACAGGCTTTGTGATGTGGCACGTGGTGGGAGGGGCGCGCCATGACAATTTTTGCAGATGACCCCGCTCTCCCATAGGACAATTTATTTTGATGACATTGGCATAGTCTAGTGGTGCACGGGACGCGCCATGGCAATTTTGCATGTGGCCCTCTCCCGGTGATAAATCGACCTTCCCTAGGGAGATTTGCCACTGGGAGGGGGCCGTCTGCAAAATTACCATGGCACGTCCTCTCACAGGATGCCACGTTACATAGATTGCCCTATCGTAGACTCGCCCTATGGTAGAGCGGGAGTATATTTCTATAAAACTTTGAGATGGGAATTTATTTTTCAAATCTTTTAAAAAATAAATATAAACTATAAATATAAACTAAAAAAATCCATAGCAGCTTCATCCAATGGATCGAGTGTGTGTGTAACGAACAGAAATCAATAAACGCAATAAAGTAGCAGGAAAAAAATTCTACTTAGTGCATGCCTTCGTTTGATTATAATTATACGCAAGTTACATACAAGTAATTTTAAAACTACTAAGAGCTAGCAAAATTTTTAGTTTCCTAGTGCTAGAGGTACTGAAATATACCAAATTTTACATTATAAAATATGGTACCACCTGGGTTTTCCTCAACTATATATATACAATGTAATTGATTATACATAACTATAGCTAGTTTTACTTTATTTAATAGTTTTTATTGATATATTTTGTGTGGAAAGTTATATGGGTCTTTGGATAACGTACCAGCCTTTCTCAGCTATGAAGGCGTAGTTACAGGGACTGTATGGCCACGCAAGGTTGGTGTCGTTGTTGGCGCCCCAGCCGAGCGCTACGGTGCTAAGGTTGCGGGGGATGGAAGTCACCTGGCAGCAACCCAGCCCCGAGCAGAGGTCACCGTCGTTGGCAGCATCATCTAAGCTCATGCACGTCGTGATGCAGCCGGTGAGGAGGCTCCAGTCGTCCCTGGCGCCCTTGAGAAACGCGAGCGAGTCGCAGCCAATGGCCGTGAACTCGTTCCTCTTGTGCGCCACCAGGAACGGCGAGCCGGTGAGGTTCTGCGTCAACGAGAAGGAGGAGTCGATGGTGTTGGGCGAGTCGAAGCAGACGTACACCACGGGAATGTAGATGCGCATCTCCCCCTTCTCCAGCGAGATGTCAATGATCTCTAGGTCCCTGTAGAATGGTCTGGGAGGGCTAAAGCTATCGTTGCAGGTGACGATGAAGTCATCCAAACCCTGCCAGGCGCAGTGTTCGCCGATGCCGAATGGGTAGGGGATGTCAACGTCGCCGCACTTCGTCGTCGGGCACTCCCCCCGCGCTGGGCCGGAGTGGCCGACGGCGGCATCACAGAAAGTGCTACTACGGCTGCAGGAGCAGCAAGCACAACCCATAACACTACTTGTTCCATGGCAACGTGTTTCGCCACCATGTTTAATTGGAGAACATATATATATATACCGGATTTTTTTTTATCGACCTAGCTTACTCAATTAACCTAGCTAGCTCGCTCGCTTGTATGCACGAGATATTGCACTGGCCATGCAAGTCTATATATATATGTATTCATGCAGGGCACGCGAGATCGATGTACGTACGTAGTTGGAATATTAATATTCTGCACGCACGTTACTAGCTCTCTCGCGATTCACCAATGAACCGCAAGTAATTTCTTTACTTTAATTTTCTATTGCAGCTGGTTATTTATTACCCATTTAGCCAACGTGCCTCTAGATCTGATCTATATATACATTTAATTGTTGTCTCTAAAGATTAATGATCAACTATAATTTCATCATTGACTAACTTAATTTCTAGGACATATCACGCACAAACCCGCTTTGTTAATTACTAGTTACAAACCTTGACTAATTCCAATCTCTGTTTGCGCCTGACGTCGTTCTTTGATATATATTAACTGCATTGCATGCGTAATCTTGTCCGTAAGCGAAAGGAGCTAGCGCTATTAGAGCATCTCCAACAGACTACCTAAAATAGACTCTCCAAACACCCATATAGCCGGCTAGCCAATTAATTTGGTTAGTTAAACTCATTGTTTACTCAACAGCCTCTCCATCTAAGCTCCCTATTCTGAGCCTAAAACCATATGCCAGCCTTTATTATCCCTCCTTCCAATTTCTTCCCCTCCTCCTCTATATTTTCTCCCCCCTTCCTCAACGGTGGCGAATGGAAACGACGACGGCAACCGTAGTGGATGGCGATGGTGTCGGCGGCGAATGGCAACTACGACGGCAACCGCAGCCCAGGGAGGCGTAGGCGGAGGCGGCGGAGGTTGCCCCCTCCTCCTGAATCCACGCCGCGTCGCCCGAATCCACATCGCGCCGGATGGATCCGGCGGGGACGGAGGGAATGGAGGTCGGGTGGAGCTGGATCCAGACGACAACAATGGCAACCTTGGGGACGACAGCAGTGGATGGCGATGACTGGCGACGGTACAGACGACGACGACGATGACAGCGGTTGGCGACCTCGACAACGATGGTGGCACTCCGGCGTGGGTTCAAGACGCTCGCCTTGACACGCGCCGTCGTGCTCTCCGCCAACGGCCCGCACTTCTGTGCCGCATCGAGCTCGGGTCCCCAAGAACCCCACCACGGCCCCCTCCTAGCCGAGCGGCGGCGGCCCAGCGCCCTCGGCCGAGGGGCTCCACCGCACCATCCTGGAGATGCAGGCGACGCACGGAAGCCGGTGCTCGCGGTGGTGCACGGTGCCTGCGTCGGCAACGGCGTCGAGGTCGTGGCCGCCTGCGCCATCCTGGAGAAGAGCTAAAGGAGATGGGCGGGGGGAGGAATTTGTGTGCGGCCCACGGTTGGCCAGTGATTTCTGGCTGGCCAAATTTGGCTAGTGGAGGCGGGATTTTTGCTAGCCAGATGACTTAGCCAACTGGTTGGAGAGGCTGTTGGAGCATGTTTTTTTTGCTAGAATGGCTAAAATTTGGCTTGGAGAGTTAGATGGAGAGACTTTTAGAGATGCTCTACCGTTAGTTCATCACTCCCAGTTTCAAACCGCTAGCTACCTCTCTCCTTTCATACTGACTCAGGGGTAAAGCCACACTAGGGCAGAGGGGGGAGGGTCTGGAGGATGCCTGCCCCTCCTCGCCCAGCCCTATAACCCACCTACACCCCGCACATATAACCACCTCATTTGCTTAATTAACCTACCCCATTTGCTAAATTTCTTTCCAACTACCACTACAACGGAAACCCTTTTCGCATACAGGTAAAAGGGATTTTTGCATGCGGTTGCAACCGCATACACTAAAAGGTATGTGAAAATTGAGTTTTTCGTACACGGGTAGTGCAACCGCATGCGAAAATGCAGTCTCTTATACCGGCCACATGCGAAAATAAATTGAACTAACAAAAAGAAAACCAACACCCCCCCCCAAAACCCTAGCTCGCCGCCGGAGCGCCGTATCCCTGCCGCCCGAGCCCGCCGCACGCATTCGGAGCGTCAGATCCGCCGCCCCACCTGCTAGGGGTGGGCATTCGGTCTCGGTCTTCGTTCTTTCCGTCATTTCGGTTTTTGAAAAGTGAAGACCAAATTTCAACGTAAAAAATGTCAGGACTGACAAATTCGGTCTTGGTCTCGGTCCTGATCGAAATTCAACAACATTTTCATATATGCAAAGAAATAATGGAAATTTTCAACACAAAAATCACAACAAAAATTCGTACATACATATGAGTAAAGACTCTTGTTAGGTTGCATGCCTAGAAGAAGTAGGGATGTAGGTTGCATTTAGTGGATTGTAGGCTGCATTTAGACATCTTTTTGTTAATTCAGTCTTTTTGGTCTATTCGGTTAACCAAGGAGACTAACCGAATTGACTGAACAAAATTCGGTCTCAAAATTCGGTCTTTCACTGCCTAGTACCGAATTGATGACCGAATTTCTCGGTCTCGGTCTTTCGGTTTCGGTCTTTTTCTGCCCACACCTACCCACCACCCATAGTCTTTGTCAGCGCCGGATTGGCCGCCCCCACCGCCCGCAGTCGTCACCGGCGCCGGATCGGCCGCCCCCATCGCCTGCCGTCGTCACCGGCGCCGCATCCACCGGCCCCGCCGCCTGCAGTCCACGCTGATGCCAGATCGGCTGCCCCCACCACCCGCCGTCGTTGTCGGCGCTGCATCCGCTGTCCCCACCGTCCTTCGTCGTCGCCGGTGCCGAACTCACGTGAGGGAGGGCCCCGGCCGAGGAAGCCGAGCCGCCCCCACCTCCGCCAGCTCCAGGTCGTCGCCCAAGGCAGCTGAGTAGACCTCGCCTATAACTTTTATTTTGGTCATCAACAACAAAGTTGGTATAAGTCATTAAGACCTATAATTTTATTTTGGTTATTTCTTCATCTGACAAAGTAAAAGTAACATTATTCATAAAATTTACATCTCTCATATGGTTTTGTAAACTATAAGAAAGATATGTAAATTTTATGAACAATGTTACTATCACTTTGTCGGATGAAGAAAAAAACAAAATAAAAGTTGTATATCTTGATGAGTTCTATAACTTTTATGATCACGACTTTTCTAGCTTAAATTATTTACTGCTTCAAAATATTATTTGAAATTTTCAAATTCAAATTTTTAGTTGATAAAACAAAGTCACAAGAAAAAATAGCCAAAATAATAGCAGTAAGAACATAATAACATGATAGAGCATGATTTTAGAAACATTTAGGAAAAAGAATCATCCAATTTGGAGTTCAATATGAGTGAGATAAAGTAGGTTCAAATTTTATTTTTGCATACGGCTACTTAAGACGCCCGTATGGAAAAATCGATTTTCCCATGCAGACCAAAGTGGCCCGCATGCAAAAATGATCATTTTCACTTTTGGCGGACCACTTAAGAGCCCGCATGGGAAAATCGATTTTTCGATACGGGCGTCTTAAGGAGCCGTATCGAAAATGTCGCTTGATTTTTCCAGACGCTGCAAGTTATGGTCCGTTTGCAAAAATCATAAGTTCTCGTACATAAAAATCATTTTTAAGTAGTGTACCCAATCAATGCAAGCAGTAGTGCTGCCTCATGGAGAGCGCTAGCTGCATTTATCTCGACAAACACCTAATTCATAGACTTTGTTAATAAAGAGAATCAAAATGTTATCTATTTAAGAACAAAATTAATATACCAATACATCATTAAAAAAGAATGGAGACAGTGCACTTTTTATTGAAATCTAAGTATCTAATAATTATGTTTACATCTTTAAGTGGCTAACATTTTAAGTTATAATTTACTATGGTATACATAATCAAGTATGAATTGAACCTCAACCCTTATTGTATAATTCAACTATCTGCTTTAATTTTATTTTTTAATATATTAGTCAATACCCGCAAGATGATAATTGATTTTCTCATTTTGCCACAATCTAGTTTTTTTTTTTCTAATTGTTTGCCACGATCTAAACTTTTAATTTGGTTGGTATATTATCGCAGCTACCCTAATCATTTGTATGCTTAGTACTCATAAGGCTAACTAAAATGAATAAATACATTCAGTATAACTACTTGGGTTTTATTATTATTATTATTATTATTATTATTATTATTATTATTATTATTATTATTATTATTATTATGTGTTTTTTACGTTAGTATGAAATATTGTTTGTAAAAGGCTTTGAATTTTCGTATGTTTTTATGCTATTTTATATCGGATGTACTTGTCAAGTTGGTCGCCCTCATAATTGGATCTGGCTTCGCCACTGGGTGGTGGACTCACGACGAGGACGCGGAGGCGCTGATGACGTCATCACAGTGATTCCATACTGTAGTCGTCAGATCTTGAAAGACTAAAAAAAAATCAACACTAGTTCTTGAAAACTAGAACTCCCATTAGTTGATCATTAGTGTCACGGGGTAGATGGTGGGTCAAGGGGGTCAAGTTGAAACAATGAAGCATGCAGGCCTTTCATCCTTGTTGCCAATGTGGCAATTAATAAATAATTAGAAATGTAGCCCGCGGGAATGCGCGGGTATACGTGAGAAACTTGTTAGGGTGAAATAATATAATCCGAATAACGCATGCCGGCTTCAAACGTACTGTTTCTCCATAAAATTTCTTCACTTTAATTTCTCAAATAAGTTTTTCAAGCTATTTGTTAGCTTTAAACCATATAACATTTAATTTATCTCTATAATCAATTACCCGTAATATTCTTGATTATGTAGAAAGATGGTGGATGTGGTTTGTTTAGAATAAATGACTAGCAAATCAAGTGTAAATTAAAAGTAAGATGTTTTTAAGTAAATGTTTAGGGGCTCTCTTTTTTAACAAATCTTGAAAATTATTATTTCTTATAAATGTGTTCTATTTATACGTCAATCAAATCCGCCTTCTAATTATAATCAATTGTAGAAAATAATACCATTCTATTATTAACATGAAACACTCAATTCATACAAACTGATTCTCCATTTTACATAGTACTTTTTTTAAGTACAACAATAGATCTAAAAATTTGGCTAACTATTCCTTTTATAAACATATGACAAACTTTAGGATGTGCTGATGTATCCGTCGACAACATCGCAGAACCAAACAATGATAAAAAAAAAAGAATACAAGTTCTTGGGGACGAATGTAACCACTGCACTCTAGCTTGCTGCTGCAGCTAGTACGGTAGAAGCTTGAGAATGGCTAGATGTGAGCTGAATTAATCTTGTTGTTCTCCAACGTTTCCAATCCATGCCTCTTCCAAACTAGTCCCAAATATCATCCTCAATAGCTCAAAATCTAGATAATCTGCAAAGGGACACATACGAAAAGTATAAGCTAAATTTTAACAGCACTCACTTGGATCTGTACTTCCATGCGTCGGCCTGCATCACAGTGGAGGTGGAGAAGCAGCAACCGTGTGGTGCCCGCCGGTTGCCGGAGCTCGCTCTTTGGCTGCAGGCTACCAAGAAAATACAGTAGAAGAAATCAGGACACAAGAAACTTGGATCTGAACAGTGCATGAATGGAGAAGATGGAAGTGCGGTGGGAGCAACGACTCCGAGCTGCCGCGTCAGGAGCAGCAGCTGTCAGGTGCTTGCTTGCTGCAGCCAGTCGCTGGAGCTCGAGCTTGGACTGCCGGCGATGAAATGGCAGCCGCTAGACGCCGGTGCCAACCGGCTAACTCCTTGGATGAAGAAGAAGATAGAACAAGACGTGGTCTGCCTTGAGTCACGGGAGTAGATAAGGTTGGAAGGAAAAAAATAAATTGGTAGAAAATTTGTATTGTCAGGGCGCGCTTTGCTTGGCGCGAGTAAAAAAAATCTCTGAAAAAACTTTGGGAATAATCTATTCCCTTTTTGTGCTGACATGGCATAGCTGTGTGTCCTTTTCACGAGAGGTTCCCTAGGAGTGCAACAAAAAAAAACTCTAGGGATTCAGTTCGTTACCTTGGGTTTGCAAAATTCACTCTAGGGATATTTTGCTCCCTAGGATTGTTTCAAAAACTCTAGGGAAGATTTTAAAACTCTAGGAACCCATTGAATTCTAGTAGTGTTAGTTCACATTGACACAATTTCTTATGTACTTATATATGAATTGTTACTGCAATATGCATATCCTATACCTCGCTTTCCTATGTTATGCGTGATCTATAGCGTTTATAAGATCTATAGCGTTTATAACTAAATTCTGTTGTATTAATTTTTACATATGTAGATTCAAATTAGTGTTGTATATTTTTTTAGGTGATATTGTATACTATAATTATTTGAAACATTATTATGACATTAATTATTATGTGTCATTATGTATTTAGCACTAACCACTATAGGTCGTTAATAGTTCATTTAATCAAAGGAAGACATCGTGATTTAAAAATTGATATATAATTTAAAAGATGAACAATCAGCACCTATATGATATTATAGATGTCGGTTCCTATAAATAACTGACACGCATAAGACTTTCAGGGACGCCCATGACACCATATATAAATAACCGGCACCTATAGTCATGAACAGGATAAAAATAATTTGTAGAACGTACATAATATTTTCTGAAACACGGAAATCACAAAAATCACATATTATTACATTCACATCCTTCAGAGAAAATCACAAAAAATAACAGAATATTACATTCACATCCTGCATATCCATATCCTCCATATTCACAAGAAGACTCATTTTATAACTCAACCATGTGTTCCCAATATATCCAGTGGCAACATCAAAATTTAAAGTGTCCAATCTGCTAGACATGAACAGGTAAAATAAATGTGCTGACCATGAGCTAGAAAGTTCAGCAAGAAGAACTTACTCTTTAGTGGCCAATGAAAATTGAAACAATTCAGATTTAGGCAGACAAAGGAATGACAAAATATTGATCACAACTTGACTATGTTACGTGTGTCATGTTATGACAAAAAAATTAGGGCTTCACTTTTGGCAAACTAGCATGTTCTGTTTTTTAAAGTATTAGTCACCAAAAACAACCATTAATTTATAATTAATTAGTTTCGCAAGACCTAACATATAAAACCTGAAGCCTCGAGTAGAGAGCATAGGAGATATTGCTGAGACTTAGCGTGCCAGCCAACTTTAGTTTGAGACATGCCTGTTAAACCACACAAAGGCGGTGACCAGATGTGTTACACATCTCAGGAGACTTGACAAAAGTTCGCTTGAGATCTACAACATCTCAAATGCTCTAATATGAAAATTTTAGTTACACATGCTCAACTGCTGCTTACAGAGACAACAACGATGATGCTAGCCTCATCCATGCCACATCCAGTCAGTGAGATCACTTGTTGCTTTGAAGGATAAAAATATTAATTAAGGAAACTTAATACATGATTAGATAAGTATTCAAGAAAACAAATAGATAAATATTAACAAATAGATAAACTTAGTTCATGTTCGAGACATTAAGAAAACCACATCAATCCAAATATCTAATCTACAAGATACTTAGAAAATGTTTAAAGGGTACATTATGACCACTAATTCTAAGATTGTATATCCTTTGTCATTGAGCGGCTATCTACAGTGTCAATAGGGTCGCGAGCCTCAATGAAACCCACTAGTTCAGCAAGAGCTCTTGAAACGTGGTATGCGTTGTTCGACGAAATGATATGATTGACAATGAATCCACAGAGTTGTCCAGTGAGGGACAAGCAAACATGTGACAGCAATTTACTTGTCGGGAGCTTTAATTTCTACAAATGGAAGTATTGGAGATATGGAAATGTACTATGTGTTTAGAAATGTAGATTTACGTCTTAACAAAATTGGAGAACCTTAGCATTTGTAATGTTCCAATTGGAGTCCTCCATGAAAGTTCACATAAATTTCATTACGTAAAACCCACAAATGCTTGTGCCGTTATCCTGGCATGAGAACCAAGGGTGGCAGCAAACCCACAATGTATTTGGACACGGAGCATATCGAATACACTTCTTTTTAAACTTCACAAGTGCCTTATTTACAATGTCAATGACGGATTGAAAATTAGCGTCTCTCGGCTTTCTAATATTTCACTGTGGCGCGATCTAAATTAGAAACGCGGTTATGTAGAAGCTCAAGGATAGTGCTAAATAATATAATAGGGTGGGGCTCGAAGGCATAATAAATTATATGTATAATAATTTGATTAAAACATATAATTTTTTAATGATTACTTTTACAATTCATTTAAACTATCCAACTAAAGAAAAAGTAAAAAACACATAAATATATTCTTTCATAACAAGTAGAGGTTTAAAGAGTAAGTTTACACAAATGGCTGCCTTTTAAAAAAAATAACAGATGTGGTTGTTCCCAATATTTTCACTAAAGGTTATGTTATCTAAATGTGCTTTCTCGCACATTTATTTATTTATTGTCAGTAGAAAAATATTACAAATAATCAGTTTGAAATATATATTTGCTATTTCTATATCACAACTTAATGATGAGTAATAATGCACACAGTAGGAAAAAACATACTGGTGTGATGCCAGACTAATTCTAAGTAATCTAAGTCATCATACCGAATGTAATTTTGATTTAAATGTTTCATTTACTCAGTATGTGATTGATTATTAGGATAATGGATCTTCTACTTTTAATTTTAAAGCTGTCAAACACTCATATTCAAAACAAGAAAATATGGTTGTATCATTTTAAAGATATTAACAAGATGGCCACACACTTAGCTATTGAACTATACGATCTTGGTGATTTTATAAATACTATTTTAAGTTAAAATCACAGGTACATTCGATCTAGAGATCTAGATTCACTTAAATTATATTTGTAATAATTGAAGCACATGCATGCATAAGAAGAGCAGTGAATATTTCTATGCGAGACAACTTGTGGATCAATTAATGTAACTGAACATCCCCATTAACTTCCATTCTGATAAAAACCAAGTAAAGAAGTTCGTGAAATGAAAATTTTTGGGTGTCATGTCGGACGTTTGTCCGAATGTCGGAAGAAGTTTTCGGACACGAATAAAAAAACTAATTTCATAACTCGCTTGGAAACCGTGAGACGAATCTTTTGAGCCTATTTAATCCATCATTAGCACATATGAGTTACTGTAGCACTTATGGCTAATCATGGATTACTTAGGCTTAAAAGATTCGTCTTGCGATTTTCCTTTTAACTATGCAATTAATTTTTTTTAAAAGAATTATATTTAATACTTTATGTATGTGTTCAAAGATTTGATGTGATGTCTTTTTTAGAAAAATTGGGAACTAAACAGGCCCAAAGTGTAGTAGCCATGATATTACTCCAAGGCGACAGGGCAAGACTAAATTTAGAGATAGGACATCTCAGATCTTCGAATAGTTTAAATTATAGCTGTCTTTGATAGTTGGGGGTCAAAGCTAGTAGATGGCGTGGAAGTGGTTAAAGCTGAAGCACGCAGGGCATCTCTATCGTGGCCAACATCAATATTATAATAATAAGTTGACATAATTAAATGTGTGCTGTTGATTGAGATGTTTATTTACTTCGCACGCATATGCATGCTCGAGCGGGGACACCCGCTCGCCCCTCCCCTATACCTTCTCTCCCGCTTCCTCCTTATCCAGTTCTTTCCTTCCTACTACAATACACCATAAAATTTAAAAAAACAAAAAAACAAAATTAAAAAAATTTATGTATAGAAATACTATATATAAAAATATATTTGAATTCAAATTCAAATTTAAAACGGATATGTAAACTTTTGACTTATAAACTTTGGGTCTATAAACTACTATTTGAATTCAAATTCAAATTTGAACGGGTATGTAAACTTTTGACTTATAAACTTGGGTCTATAAACTAATATTTGAATTCAAATTTAAATTTGAACGGGTATGTAAACTTTTGACTTATAAACTTTGGGTCTATAAACTAATATTTGAATTCAAATTTAAATTTGAAACGGGTATATAAACTTTTGATTTGGGTCTGTAAACTTTAGTTGTATAAAATTTAGAAGTATAGAAATACTATATATAAAAAATATTTGAATTCAAATTCAAATTTGAATCGGATATATACATTTTTGACTTATAAACTTTGGGTCTCTAAACTTTAGATATGTAAACTTGAAGTGTGCAAACTTTAGGTGCATAAATTTACTAAAATAGAAAAGTAATGCGATGCCAAAAAAAAAAGGAAACCACGTGGAGGGAGGAGGAGGGGGGGGGAGGTGTTTACACCCAAATTTGGCACCTAGGATTAAAATAGGAAAGATTGCCAAAATTTAGAAATCTACCGGTTTCCTCCGAGTGGGCCGGTCTGACCGCCATGTGTTGGGCGGTCAGACCGCCGATTGTAGGTCGGTCAGACCGGTGGTATGTGGCCGGTCTGACCGACAGGCCCGATTCCGATTCTGTTGCGTCGGGTTTCGAGGTTTCCTTGCTCGGGAAGGCATATTTCGGGTTTCCTTTGGTTTCTACCCCGAGTTGGACGTGGAGAAGGGCCTGCAGAGGGCAAGACCAACCCCTATATAAGGGACAAGGCCGGTTCATTGTAAAAATCAATCTACTATCAATCAATCGAATCGTTCTTTTCATATTGCTTTTAGTTTTCTCTTAGTTTGTCCATCTTTGTCGGTTTGCGCCGTAAACCGTCCACCGCCGCTGCGAGAGTGTGACACCTCTTTATAGGTTTGTCCTGAAAACCTTCCGTTTTGCCCACGAGACGGGTAGTTATCTAGAAATCGGCTTCGCTAGCCGGTTTAGTTATTAAAACCCATCTAGGTTTAGCTCTTTGCTAGATCGAGGTGGTTGGCGACTCTAGGATCACCGTAAAACTTAAGGTGCTACGATCGTGCTCGTCAACTTGTCAAAAAAGTTGCCAACAGGAGGATCAGCCTGATCGCCTGGGCGATCGCTCGCATAGTAGCAATCTCGTGCTCGAGCAAGTTTGGCTGGTTGGGTTGCTCCTCCTTCCTGGGCCAGAATACTTCAGCCCATTGGCCCAAGTCTGTTCCCATTACCCCTTGGGCGGCCCAAGTCAGGTCCGGCAACTGCTGCATGACAGCTTGAGCTAGCACTTTAGGTAAAATTATTGTTGCAAGAGGCATTGATAAAGAGTGTAAGACCAAAATTCTGGGGGGCATATGCATCTAAATTTGTACGCAAGATCAACAGCTATAATTAATTTAATCTCATATATTTCAGGAGTGCAGCATGCATGCACCTCGAAACCTTAAATCATGTTGCATTACATATATTCATGATATCACAACCGAATTGTTCAAAGTAATAGTAGCTTACAGCACGAAAGGTACAACATTATATATGTAGATCACACCACAAGCGCATATAGCAAATATATAACGTAATAATCTTACCTACTGATAACCTTAACCAAACCAAAGTATACTTCATATCTGTTGAGAGATTGAGGAGAAACTAATGACGAGGTGAAACGAAATGATCATTGACGAAACAAACGATATATCGATCGAATAAGCTTTAATTCTACATGCGTTCGTTGACCGTCGTCGTTGCGGTTATCAAGCTAGGTCACGTTCAGGCTTGCACTCAACTGCTTGAGCTCCTCCAGCGCCTCCGCCATGGTGGGCCTCTCGTCAACATCCTCCTTAAGGCACCGAATCGCAATGTTGGCCATCCTGTCGAGGCACTCCATGTAGCGAGGCCGCAGAGCATCATCGGTTGATGACAACATGTCCTGGTCGTACATGTTCCTTCTCGCGTAGTCGTCCTTGTAATACTTGGCAAAGTTTAATGGGAGGCTTTCTCTGTCGTCGTCCAAGGCTTTCTTCCGGGTGATGAGTTCCAGCAGCACGACTCCAAAACTGTACACGTCGCTCTTCTCCGTGAAACGGCCTGTCTTGATGTAGGTAGGATCGATGTAGCTCATGTCAGCCATCACAGACCAGTTGCCGGACTTGGCGACTGACATGAGCTTGGACGATCCAAAGTCAGAGACCTTGGGCTCTAGATTGTTGCCAAGAAGAATATTGCCGGACTTGACGTCCCCATGGACGACGCTTTTGTGGCCAATGTTAGAGTGCATGCATGCTAAAGCTTCGGCGCAGCCAACGGCGATGTCGAGGCGAGTTGGTAGCGGGAGATGCGTATGCCGACCATCGCCATGGAGCTTTTCGTAGAGGCTACCCTTGGGGATGAGCTCCAGAACCAGCATGGGCACATCCGTATGCAGGCAGCACCCGACTAGACGGACCAGATTCTCATGCTGGATCCGAGCCTGGCTCGTTATCTCATCCGCGAAATCCTGTTTGTTAAGCTCATGGCCATTTCTAACAAAGCACTTCACAGCAACCTGCTGCTCGTCCTCTGTGATCCCCTTGTAAACCTTACCAAAGTAACCTTCCCCGATCTTGCTTTTTTCACAGTAGTTTCCTGTCATCTTCTTCAGCTCCTCTTCGCTGAAGATTTTGATATCCATCATCTTGTTGAGTATGTTGCCACCATTTTTATCGAATGATCTATTCCGCCGCCGCCTCTGACGGTCCTTGAGAATGTACAGCACCGCCAATGCCATAATACCTCCGGCGACAGCAGTTGCTGGCAATTAACAAATTAAATAATTAAATGAACCATTTTGGTATTTCTTCCAGTAAAATACACATAAATGATGTTTTCAATAAGATCCAATCAAACTTTTGAAACCTCGACAGTCAATTAAGCCCGTTCAAATGTTCAGCCTCATCATTTCGCTTAATTATACTTGTCAGTCAAAATTTTAATTTTTAACTTTAAATGTGGAGTTGATTTTGGGATTTTTTTTTCATTTTGCTTTTAGGTCGTTAAGAACACATATATAAAAAGTTATATTCATAAATTATTTTTTCATTTGTAAATATGTTGTTTCGTATTTTTCTCTCATATGCCAAACGATGGGCCTGGTTGATTTCAACTTTTGGGGTCAACAGGGTACTAACTTTGAATGCTTAATTCTTTTCTATGGATTAAAAATTTATGTAATTAATTGTGATACTGAGAAAGCATTTATTATGACATTGGATATACTCCTTCCGTCCGTATATATAGCAATCTATAACTGGATGGACACATCCTAGTACAACAAATTTTTATAGGGGTTTATCCAGATTCGTTATATTAGGATGTGTCTCATCCAGTCCTAGATGACTATATATTAGGACAGAAGAGACTATAATTTTTTATATGCATATGTACAACATATACTTAAAAGATAAACTTCCTCTGCTGCTCCAAACATTAATTAAACCAATCTCTCATGTGCCCCCCGCGAAAAAAAGGGGTCATTTGCAAATTTGCCACTGGTTTTTTCAATTTTGCAAGGATGCCACTCGAATGACAGTTTAAGTGGCATTTTTACAATTTTCTAGTGGCGATCTTGCAATAACGATTCAAAACAGTGGTAAATTTGCAAATTGTCCCAAAAAAATTAACTAAAGAAAAGGTCCCCGGATTTTGGTTTGCCCCTTGCATCCTCAATATTCCATTAGTTGAATGCATGTTCAATTTCTAAAAGAAAAAAAAGTCTGTTTTGCCTAAAAAATATGGAAATTTATGGACTTACTGTTAGAGCAAGTACCATAATATAATCAACTGCTAGCTTCAACAATTATCACATCATCTACAACCGAACAAATAGCTCGGTCATGCAATAGTTAGCTGTAGATTTATACTACATCATTAATATCGAGCACATCTCTCTCACATACAGCTCATGCTCAGCTAACTGTTGCACAGTTTATTAAAGCTCGTGCTCAAAGCTCGTGCTCAGCTAACAAATCTGTAGTTTATTTTTTTTCGGTCCTCCCCCCGTCTCCTCCGCATAAGTTCAAGCTTACTTCAAAAATATGTGTAGAATGCCTTTTATGGTAGTTCAATATATTTGTCCATGTTGTATATATTATATAAAAAGAAATGCTAGCCAAAACTATGTTATTTCAAAATCTCATCTCAAATATTATCATAAAATAGTCAAACATGATCTTTCTTTTCTGTCGGAGGATATAAATCAGGGGAATAAGACTTAGGACTTAATTAGTGCATGGCATGTTATGCATGAATGCATAGAATTGAAAGCACGGAAGAAACGACGATCCACAGCATTTTAAGATGGTGGGAATAAAGAAAAAAATGCTGACCTATTGTTGCGACTACGGTCGCTGGAATTATCGGTTTGCATCCCTTGTCGATTTTGCCATCTCCTCTATGTAGAAATCGGCATTTGCACTTGTAACCACCCTCTGTGTCATAGCATTTGCTACCACTGTAACAGGGATACATGGCAGGCCCTTCTCTCCTAAGCTCGCACTCATTAATATCTGCACACAATGGTTGGATACTATATTCCATTATTTAAAAAAAATAACTGGCTAGCTTGTAAATGATGATGCCAAATCAATAACAAGAATACTAGCTAGATACCCTATCTAGCTATATGCATGCCATAAAAAACTGATAAATTAATTCCAAATTTCAGAATGATTAAATCATGAAAATATTATATTCCAAGGTGAGTTAAGCGTTATACTTATTAATTCAGGAATTGACACTATTAGATGCAAAAGGCTATGAATTTTTGTTTCAAATAATAAATTATCAGTTATTCGATCGAATATATGCAACACCATGAGCGAAGTGTAGATTAACAACTACTACTCCCTTCATTTCATATTATAAGTTGTTTTAACTTTTTCTTAGTCAAATTTTTTAAATTTAATAAGGTCTATAGAAAAATATGACATATTTTTAACACAAAACAAATATATTGTGTAATATATTCAATGTTATATTAAGTGAAATTAATTTAGTGTTATAAATGTTAATTTTTGTATAAACTTTGTAAAACCTAAAAAAGTTTGACTATAAAAAACGATTTATAATATAAAATAAAGAAAGTAGTATACTCCCTCCACTCCAAATTACAAGACCTATATTTTTTACACAGTTTTCAATGACATACTTTGATCATTAATTTATTTTATTTTATGTTCCCAACGAATATAAATTTAGCATAACATGGAGTACTTTAAAATATGAATGATATAATATGCATAATACTTAGCAAATATGGTTAGTATATACTCCCTCCGTATTTTAATGTATGACGCCGTTGACATTTCGACCAATGTTTGACAATTCGTTTTATTCAAAATTTTCGTGCAAATATGAAAGTATTTATATAATGCTTAAAGAACATTTGATGATGAATCAAGTCACAGTAAAATAAATGATAATTACATATTTTTTTGAATAAGACGAATGGTTAAACGTTGGATAAAAAGTCAATAGTGTCATACATTAAAATATGAAGATAGTATTATTGTTAGTTAAAAGCTATCGAGTTTGATTGAGGGTGCTCTATAATTTGGGAAGGAGAGAATATATAATTAATTAAGGACTGACTTATGCATCCGCCGGTGACATACGGATTGCCGGAGTACCCTGCGGAACAGTTGCAGAGGTACCCCTCGCCGTTGGTAGCGTTTACACAGTAGCTGTGGGCGCTGACACAGGCAGGAGCCCCTGTTGCTGACGAGCACGATCCATTTCCCCTGATGGCCCAGTCAAACACTGTTGGGACACTTCTATCTCCGGTACGGTTGACGAAGCTCTTGCTGCCGGCAAGACTGAAATCTTGGCGGCTGAAATTGTACCTGAATCGATCGTACGTGTACATATATATATGCATCAGTAAACTAACCGATCAGTGGATGAAAATTAAATAGAGCAATCAAGACTGAAATTGTCGTAGTACGTACTATTACGAATATGAACATAAGTATGGTATGTATATAGTACGTGCACGTATTGGTACCAGCTTTGCTCGGCGACGAAGGCGTAGCTGCAGGGGCTCTCTCTCCAAGCAGGGTTGCCGATGAGGCTTCCGGGGCCGAAGGAAATGTTTAAGATGTTAAGGTTGGGCGGGATGGAGGGCACCTGGCAGCAACCCAGCCCCGTGCAGTGGTCACCGTCGTGGGCGGCCTCCTCCAAGCTCGCACACGTTGTGATGCAGCCGGTCGAGTAGCTCGCATCGTCCCTGCCCCATAGAAACGCAATCGCGCCACAGCCGATGGCCGTGAACTCGTTCCTGCTCCGCGCAAACAGGAACGGCGTACCGAGGTCGACCTGCGAGGAGGTCGTTACGTATTCGGAGGTATTGTACGAAGTATAGCAGTTGGACACGACGTCAGTGTACACGCGCATCTCCCCTGCCTCCACCGAGATGTCCATGATTTCTATGTTCAAGTAGTAGGGTCTGGGAGGGGTGAAGCTATGGTTGCAAGAGACGTCGAAGCCCGGCCAGGCGCAGTCGACGCCGATGCCGAACGGGTAGGGGATGCGCACGTCGCCGCACTTCCTGCCGCAGTTCGCCGCCGTCGACGTAGCCACCAGCACAGAAAGTACTAATACTGCTAGGAGATCATCATACCACAGCATCACTCCTTCTGCCATGGCTAGGTGTGTTGCTAATTAACTAAACCCCGCACGTACGTACAACTACATGTACACGGCTTCCACTGGCTAGAACATATATATGTGCGATATTTGCACTTGCCATGCATCTCTTTATATAGGAAGCGGATCCTCTGACTTAATTAGTAAACATGCAGTACTACTCCTCTTCATCTTGTTGATGGGTGTCTAGCTAATACTACTTCCTCCATTTCATAATATAAGACATTCACGTATTTCAAGATCCCACTTTCAAAACATTTTGACCAATATTTAGTACAGTATGAATTGAATTTTTACTATATTAAAAATTATATCATTTAATTGGCATTTGAATTTACTTTCATTAGTTATAATTTTGTTGCTACAAACTTTATCATATATGAGATATAAAACAAATATTAGTTTTGAAGACCGTGTCAAGTTTGACCATGCCTTATATTATGGACATGGTTATTAGAAAGTTTTAGGGTATATTGGACATGATTATTAAGAGAATAGTTAGAGTTAATTAAATGAAGCAAGGTACAGTTAATTGATAAGTGAAAGTAGGTGGATAAATTAAATGGTTACGGATTATGATTGGTTGGAAAGATAATGCTAGTATAGTACTATTTTAAGATAAATTATGAGTTTTAGAATTAAATTATTATATTTTGGAACATGTTGAGTATCTTGTATTTTCATCCTACGGTACTACTACGGAGTACTAAAAACAAAATAAGTGTTTATAATCCATGTAATAAACATGAGCTAACTCAGTCTATAATTGTTGTCTAGAATTAATTAATATGTGTTTTGCAGCACATGGAAATAATATACTCAAATTGGCCAGCCAAATTGTTACTATCTGCGTTCCATAATTCTTACGTTTCCAACGAGGTTGGGTTAAACAATTAAAACTAATTTGTCTATTAATATTGTTTTAAAAAAATTGTTTGAGCACACTATAACATGATAAATAGTTTGGCCTTAAAAATTTTTAATACAATTAAATATATAATTATATATTATGGACTAAAATTCCGAACGTTCTGTGTACATAATTTAGAGAACTGAACTTGTGACGAAAATAAATTGTCTACACGCGTTCATTGCAGCTGCATGCGGATTTCTCGGTGAATTTGTATAGCTGAAAATATAAAGACTCTATAACGTCAAGGCGAGTAAAAGCCAAATTAGTCCATCTATTAACTTATTAAAGTAATAGAAAAAAGAGCTTTCATGTTCGCTCTCACGGCTTAGAAATTCTCATATTAATACAATTTATAAATAGCTGCAATTCGGAATTAAAAGATAAGAAATTTTGAAAGAGGAGACTAGAGTCCATGCCGGTATACAATTTAGAACTAAAGAAAATTCAGAATTTAAAAAAATATAAATTAGGTTAGAGTCCATATAGAAATACAATTTAGAACTAACTAAAATTTGGAATTAAAAAATATTGAAAAAAGAGTATAGAGTTCATATAGAAATACAATTTGGAAATAACTGAAATTCGGGTTAAAAATAAAGAATATTAGAAGAAAAGTACAGAGTCCATATAGAAATACAATTAAAAAATAATATAAATTCGGAAAAAAATAAGAAATATTAGAAGAAGAGTATAGAGTCCATATAGGAATTTAGAACTAACTAAAATTCGGAATAAAAATAATAAAATTAAAAGTAGAGTTTAGAGTCTATATAGAAATACAATTTACAAATAACTAAATTCTAAATTTTAAAAAATATGGGAAGAAAAGTCTAGAGTTCATATATGAATACAATTTAGAAGTAACCGAAAATCGAAATTAAAAAGTAAAGTATATTGAAAGATGAGTTTAGAGTCCACATAGAAATAAAATTAGAAATAATAAAAATTCAGAATTAAAAATAAATAATATTGGAAGAAGAGCCTAGAGTCTATATAAAAATACAATTTACAAATACCGGAAAAAAATCAATAAAAAAATAAGGAATATTGAAAGACAGGTCTAGGAATACAATTTAGAAATAACTTAAATCTGATATTAAAAATAATTAATAACTATCACGTATATAAAATACAATATGAATATTACACATTGATATTTTGGTAAAGTTAGTATTAAATTTAAAATTATGTTGTTATTATATATATATATTAATAATAATAATAAATTAAGAAAATTTATATGCTATTATATGATAGATAAATATAATGTACTAGCCACATAATCTGTGCGGATCCATACTAGTTCTTACTAATATAACCTGGTCGTGTACATACGGATATTGATCACTTGACTCTTATAATGTCGGTTTGTTTGGAAGAGCAAGACCGAAACGGATATATATATAGCCATGGCTGAGAAAGAGCAATGGAATGATAAGGAAGAATTAATTAAGTTTGTCAATACCTGGACGTTCACACTTTGTGATGTGCTGACAGTATGGACTTGTGGATCCTATACGATGGATACACACGAAAGGACACTTGAAGAAAACTCTTATGAAACTGGAGCTTTCGGATCAGAATCTGTACTTGACAAAAGCTGAGTTTGAGAGGATCTACGGTATGTACACAAACACAAGAAGCACTTTTCAAATCAAGCTAAAACATGTTTACTCACACAGACTAAAAATTTTCGTATTAATTAGTTAGAGAAAAAAATAAGAGTCCAAATAGAAATACAATTCGAAATATACGTCATAGAAGCCACCAACTTAGAGCAAGATTAATAGAGGTGCGGACCATGAACTTCAAAAATGAGTACATCAGCAATGAGTTAACACAAACAACTCCTGTTCTATATAATTCTTGATGCTTTGGACGAGGTTAAGGTCAGAACTTTTATAACTTTAAGTATCACTAATTTTAAAAATATTTAGTTTAGAAGAACTAAAACAACATATATAAATTTATCTTTCAAAGTAATATAAAAAAAATAAACATATATTTATTTATTATATATATTATGTTACTAGAAAAATAAAGTTAAAGATGTATTTTTAAAGACCATGCCATTATACAATACATCAAGGAACCGGAGATACTAGTGTGTGCAATAGCTAGTGGGTACACGCTTGGCTATACAATATTTTATATTTTAATTTACTAATGTGCATGTCATCAGCTCTCTTATTTCGGTCTTTTCTACTACTATCTTGTCATGTGGGTGTAGCGCTTTTGGTCCACGGCAAGCGGACGATAGATCTTTTTTTTTCCATGCTAGCGCTGGTGCCTGCATGACAGCATGAGCATCCGTCTTGCTCTCTCTCCCTCTTCCTCTCTACCACATAAGATTCAGATAGTGTGGATAATTTTGGAGCCAATTAAATAGCTAGAATTATTACTTGCTCTTATATGTCAGCCAGGTTATGCCTAAATAAAGAGGAAGATACACTACTACTACTAGAAAAAGCATTTTCGCAGACGGCCAAAAACAATTTTTGCAGGCGGAGGGAAGGACTGCCTGCAGACCAACGACGGTGAAAATCATCCATTTTCGTAGGCGCCGCTTAAGTGGTCCGCCTGCCAAAATACAACGAACTTCACCCCGATTTATATTTTTGTAGACGGTCATTTGACTCTAAGGGTCATGTCCGCCTGTGAAAAAAAAATCTCACGTCGGGAAAAATGTTTTTTCTAAGTAGCGATAGTCAACTGATGCTAGGCCTCAGGGCCTGCTTGGTTTGGGAATGTTGGATTATTAATCGGCATGACGACTGACAACTATGACGTCGACGTGAGTAATACATGCAGTTTGTTCTTATTAGTAAAGGGAAACGTACCGTGCATAGATGAGACAATACATCTGGGTTACTGCGAAGTTTCACGGTTACTCAACGGCCGAGATCGATCGCTGCTATCAACCAATGTATCGTGGCCATATTAGCCTGTCCAATGAACAGGGGCTTGTCGCTTCGAAGTTTCACAGTTTCACAACTTGCAATTTGATAGTGATCGTGCTGTCTTAGGGTGCAATATATAATGACTTGTCCAAAAAAGAACGAAACTTGATGGCATGAGGAAGAATTTTGGGCCTGGACACATACAAATTAACCATCCACTTGTGATAGTGGATGATCCTAAGGTTGAACACCTGTGCCTAAGACAATAAGACTGTCAAAAATTGTTGGCCGGATTTAGATGCAGACATATGGCCGGACGTGCGTACATGTGCCAAGTCCACCTTGTAAGACAAGAAAGTTGAAATACGACAGTTAGTTAAACTCCTCTTCTAATTTGTTGGAATTTTTCTGATCGAATACTGCCGTGCATGCATATGGAAATATATTTAAAGTGTCCATGGCTCACGACTAGCTAGCTTCACGTATGTTACCTGGATACTTCTAAAAACTGGTATATCAGATATAGATACGTATCGGATACTCTCGTATGTTTATTGGTCACGTAGTGATAATTTTATTTTTTTCAAAAGAATACATTAATTACTGTTACTTCTCGGATACTTGATCGATACTTCGCTGATATATACTTCTAGTACTCTGGATATCATTATATAATATATTTGAAGTTTATGAAAAGCTAGAATAGAAGTTATTAATCATATAGCCCCATGTTCAGAATATAATATGTGTATGTATTTTCGATAAATTAATATTTGTAACTTCTAAGGAATACTTATAGATGGCCATAAGGCCCGAGGCCCGAAGGCCCGGCCCACGGCATGGCTTTTTGGCCCGGCCCAAGCACGGCACGGCCCGACTTGGGTCGGGCCCGTGCCGGCCCGGCCCGATCGCCGGGCCATGCCTGGGCCTCCCCACCGGCACGCTAGGCTGGCCCGGCATGGTCCGGCCGGCTCGGCACGATGCCCTGGCAGGCCAGGCCCGGCACACAAAATATAGGGACTAAAAATAGACATATAAATGTCACGGTCCAAAGAATAGGGACCTTAAATAGACTTATTTTAGCTATTTATATACCACAGCCCAAAGAAGAGGGAGGTACAATAGACTTTTTTAGCTATATATATATGTCACAGCCCAATTGGAGGGAGGAAGATTAGACTTATTCTGAGGAAAAGCACGATGGCCCATCGTGCCTTCAGGCCGGCCCGGCACGTGGGCTGGCACGGCACGGCCCGGTGCGTCGGTCGGGCCGTGCCGGCCCGACAAGCCTCGGCCCAGGCACGGCCGGGCCTAGGCCGTGCCGTGCCGGGTGGCCCACATGGCCATCTATAGGAATACTTAAGCTATCAATATATTAATTTGTTTAGTGACACACAAGTACTAGCATTAAATTTGTATTTTAATATTTGATCATCAGTTTCTATAAACTCGTATAGTTTAACATTATGAGATTTATATTTTTAGATTTATCATAATAAATATTTTCATAACACATAATTCACTTTTGTTGAACTACATGGAGTTTTTAAGAATTAACGATCAAAGGTAGATATATCTGACCTAACACAGAATTAGAACGATAGTAATTTAAAACAGGGGAGTAAGAAAAATTCAACGGATGGTTCATCTTCCCTTGTGATACTCCTACCTGTGTATATATCTACATATGCGATTAGGTGAATCATATTTGTGCTTAGAAAAAGAGTGCACGTGTGGTCCTAAACTTTTGCGGGTGCACCATCAAGATTTCTAAACTCTCAAAATACATTTTCGGATCTTTGAACTTGTTTTTTTTTGTTATATATAGGTTTAAATCGGTTTCAACCCACTCCGTGTGCCAACGGTGCTTGTATTCATAGACAGAGGGTGAGTCTTGACACATGGGTTATGCTGTGGGTGAAGTCGTAAGAACATGTCTTCATTCACCAGGATTTACAGGCTTTTGAATGCACTTACCAAAATATAGCAGACAACAAACATTGTAACATTAATAAACCAATGTTGTAGCCATTGATGGGGCAGTACCCAAATATATAGTACTGTTTAGCCAACTTTTACAACTTGCAGCTACATACTGAAGGGAGTTCCTATTGACCATGGTGTCTTTTTTGGAATATTGACCGTGGTGTTTCCTTCCGATAGACATGTTGTTACTTACGTGTTGCCTTTTTATTTTGCTTTCTCTGAATTGTTCTTTTCCTCCGATGTTGGCTTCAATGGAGATGTTGATGCGAACGCATTGAAGCTTCCATCTTTGTCCTCTTCCTGCATAAACAAAAGATAGACATAGATATTGCAATGAACATATAGAGAGAGATGACAAATAGTGCATCGATCGGTTGAAGATATGTCCGTTGTCTTTGGTATTGCGATGTTACGTTCAGCAAGACGGCCTGCATCCATGACTTTCTCTTCCAAGGTGACGTATATAAGGATGACATCCAGCCTCCACAGCAGCAGGTCGTCATGATTAAATCTAGTCAAATTTTGTTCCAAGTGTTGAGTTTTGTATACTAAACCAACATGTGGGAAGAATATGAACCTTCTTCCATTGACGACTTCACTATACTCCAGTTTTTATAAGCCACGTACTTCATAGATACATAATTTGTATTGCTTTTGCAGTAGAGTTACTCAGATTTACATTACAAAGTATGATAGTCTCATGATAGCCTCCTTAGATACCATAAAAATGTCCCCGACAATATTTCCGCCGGGCAATAGGAGAGAGAGCGACAGATAGCATGCACCCAGCAAAACAGTGTCTAATGTGATACGAAGTGTTACTCCTACTACAAAACCTCATCAACTAAACACGTCCAAATTATGGTTACAGGGCTGAATGATGATGGTTCCATGATTACACCTCCATGTAACACGTACAGCTTCCTAACAGCAACATCAAATGTAGTATCTGCGCTCCCTGTACGCTGCTCCTGAAGCTGGATGCCGCCTGCTCTGATCATCAGCACCTGCATTCCGCTGGATGTCTGGGGCAACATCAGACGATCCTACTGGCTTCGACTGGTACTCTGAATGTATGCCACCCTTTCGTCTCCCTCCGTTCGTGCCATAAGTTGGCTCCCCAGCATCATAACCCCATCCCGAGTACGTGTCACCGCCTCTGTGATATCTCCCACTGTGTTGGTCATGGTGATGTGGTGCCGGATTGAGCGGTTGGTATTCCCAATCTGTTGGATTCCATATCAAAGTGCACCCATTCTCCCATATCACGTCTCCTTCGACTTGATCGCTGTAAAGATCGGTTTCGCTTCCCCTGTGCTGACCATGGTCAAGGTGATGTGGTTCTGGATTGAGCGTCTGGTACTCCCAATCTGTTGGATTCCATATCAAAGGGTGTCCATCCTCCCATATCACGTTTCCTTCGATTTGGTCGCTGTAAAGAACCATTTCACTCCCCATTGGCTGACCATGGTCATGTTGATGTGTTTCTGTATTGAGCGGTTGGTACTCCCAATCTATTGGATTCCATATCAAAGGGTGCCCATCCTCCCATATCACATCCTCTTCCATTTGCTCGCTGTAAAGAACCATTTCACTCCCCCTGTGTGCATGGTCATGTTGATTTAGTTCTGGATTGAGCTGCTTGTATTCCCAATCTTCTGGATTCGATATCAAAGGGTGTCCATCCTCCTGTACCATGTCTTCTTCGAATTGCTCACTGTAAAGAACCATTTCACTCTCCTTGTGCTGACCATGGCCATGGTGATGTGGTTCTAGGTTGAGTGGTTGGTACTCCCAATCTCTTGGATTCCATATCAAAGGGTGACCATCTTCCCAAATCATGTCTCCTTCAATTTGGTCACTGCAAAGTTCCATTTCACTCCCACTGTGCTGACCATGGGGAGGTGGTGATGGAAGTTGGTACTCCCATTCTCTCGGATTCCATATCAGAAGGTGTCCATCTTCAAATTTCACTTGTTCTTTGAATTGCCCGCTGTAAAGATCCATTTCACTGTCTCCATCAACATTCTGGATCAGTTCGTTACAGCTGCTGTCTACAAAAGCACTATTAAAGCCCTGGGAGTTATCCATGTTATATACCCCTTGGTATGGATCCTGCATCCACTCAGAAACAACAGTGCCTTGTGATTTGCTCAGTGCATCGGAGAAGGATTTAGACAAAGATGGAACCTCGTAGAATGCACGTGTCCTGTCTCTCCCCTCGTAGATGTTTGTGGCATCACTAGTCCTAACATTTCTTTGACCCTCAACATGGTTTTGCTTTTGACTGTAACTTGCATGATGCATTTCCCGATTATTCACAGGCAAGGGAGCTGTGCGAATTGGCTCCAGACGGCTGTCAGAACCATCGTGGGTCTTGAACTCGAATTGCCTCTTTACTTGCTTATCAGGTTCAAGTGATTGCCACTGATCAATTTTGTCTACTTGTTCCGTAAGATGTTGCATCACTGAAGCCGATCCATCAGTATACTGTTGACCAGTCTTCACTTGAACCCAGCTAGATTCCCTATCCAACCATTTATCAAGCTTAGTTGTGACCTCAGCTTTATCAGCGGTGAAATTATAAAGTGCTTTGTTAGCACGACTCTCAGCCCCAAAATTGAATGTTCCTGGATTACCATAAGATGCTCTATGACTTTGTGCCGGTAACATTCTCCCCAGATTCCACTGGTTCAGCTGCTCTTTTTCTACAGACTTATGCTTCTCCATTTCAGACCATTCTGCTATCATGGCAGTCTCCTGAACAATGCTGTGATTTCCAGATAGCAGGGTGGGAGCAGCTACTGCCATGTTGTTCGGAGCACCTTCCTCAGGCTGTTCTTTCTTGCTTGGCTGCTGAATTGTAGTCGTCCTTGAGTGGGTATTTTTGGTATCATGTATTTCCCTGGCAGCTGTAGCTCCCACCTGGTTCACTGATATGAATGAAATATCCCCAAGCATTATACTTCCCACAGTAAGACCTGAAACAGAAGTAACAGGAATCATAGAATTGCTGATGACAACACCTGAAAGAGTTTTATGCGCACTAGGGACTTTTGTTGCATTCTTCTTATCAAAGACAGGTTGTGATGCAGTAGTAGCTGCAGAAGCATCTCTCCAGCTATTCTTGTCTACGGTTGAGAGGTCTTCATGACATTGAGCTTCAGCACTCGGTGCATCTGTAGGAGTCTCAGCAATATTTTTAACATATTCCGCTTTTTCAGCAATATTTGACCTCTCCATTGTAACTCTCTCCCATGACTCAACATGCCTTTGCCTATTGTCAATCTTCCAATGCTTTGGAGCACTGTTGTCTTGTGACTGTGAGGTACTTTTAGGAGCAGTTTCCATCATGTTAATCTCTGTGTTCTTTGCTGGAGATATGACCTTATGAATCACAGGGTCTTTACTAATACCCGTGGTATTTGATGCTGGAGTAAAGCTGATAGAATCTGTAATATGATCAACTCTATTTGCTGGCAAAGGTGCATAGAAACTCTCAGAGGAGGCAATACAATACGTAGTAGTTCCATGGTTGCCATCTTTTTGTCTCAGATGAAGATTATCTTCTTCCAAGGGTGCATCATTTGTCTTCTGACTCTGTTCTGGTGAATGCCTTATCAATTCATCCAGTTCTGTAATGGATTTTGCCTTCTGTTGGCTATTCCAGTCCTGCTCCTCCAGTACCTGTTTTGCATGATGAGCAGACAACTCTCTTGTTCTTGAATGCTGAATGTACCAAAAAAAAAACACTAGTTAACAACAATGAAGATAGCATATCTCAGCAAACCTTTTGCATTTTTTGTTTCCTATTTCTAACATTTCATTTATGTACATGTGCCACTTTCTTAGGCACTCCATTAAGAAATCTATAGGAAACAGAAGTGGAGTAATATCACAACACAAAATAATGTGCCTAAACAAAACAGGTGGATCTCTAAAATGATGCACGGTGAAGAATCACAGATCATATTGGGAATGAGTGAAACATTAGGGGGATAGGCATCTAAATGAAAAATAAAATAGATGCAAATAAGCATGTAAGAGCATTCCTCGAAGTAACATAAATAACTCAATCATTCTTATGTCTATTAACCTACTATTGCATCTCATTGTAAACTGTACCTCAGAATGAAGTTGTTAATGTAGAAAACAATAGATTTATCAGAATCCAGCGAGCAATTGCAAACTAGACTGGATTTTCTGCATGGAAGTGTTATATAGTACCTTCAATAAGTACACTTGCCCCAAAATACGCACTTCAATCAGACTTTGCACAGGGTCTCCAAAAACATGTATATATTGCATTATTTTCTCTTTGTAAACAATTCAATGATTCATGAGACACGGGCATTAGAACCACATACCAGTTGGATTTCATTATCAAGCAGATTTAGCATCTCATCAACAGCAGCCACATGCACATGCAGTGATACATTCCTGGAAAAAGATTTGTCTTGTTGAGCATTTGCCATAACAACTTGCAGAGAGCCAACTGTAGAGTGCTCTACCCATCCATTTTCAGAAATATTTGATGACATGTTCTTGGCAGAACCATCGTGCCTGCTTCTTGAAGTACTTACTCTTCCATATGCATCATGGTCACCTAATTTACCAGGCTCTCCAGCTTTCCTAAATTCGGTAGCTTCTACTTCTGATGAGCTAGTAATAGTTGCACTACCAGGCACATTTGCGGAATTACTTGGCACAAAATCGCTACTCTCAGAAAAAGAACTAGCGCTGTCAAAGGCAGACATAGTATCACTGGTGATAGCACTGAAGGGAACATCTTTTTTCACATGATCAGCCTTTTCATCTGTGTTTTTTGAATGTTCAATCATGGATTCCTTCGATGACGATAGTTCAGAGATCTTACAGGCACGAAGTTTTCTAGCTTTGATGTTTAGACACTTTATTTTCTCCAGTAGAGCTACATCCTTCTTGATGAGAGATTGCTTCTGAAGTCCCTCTGAATGGCCATGCTTGACCTTCCCAAGAATGTGAGGTTGAATTACGATAACAGCATCAGCTTCCATGTCACAGTGATATCCATCCTGGTTGTCTGAGATATAACCACCATATCCTAGACCCTGCATTGGTGCTGCCTCCTGGTTGAGTAGAAACTGACCATAATAAGCAAGTGGTTCAACAGAGCAAATCATATGAGGGTCTGCAGGCTTGTCTGAACCACATGGTGTTGTTCCTTCATGCAGCATTTCATTTCCATCCGGAGGATGATCAGGAGGAGGATGCCAGTAGTTGAACCATGGTGGAGGCACACTTTGCTTAGGGGTATTTGTACCATGTTGTTGAGCATGCTTGGCCCCCCATGGTAAGATTGCAGCAGTAACCTGAGCATCTCCTTCATTGACATAGTCTGTTCTTAAGTCATGTTCATGCTCATAATTAGAAGATGAGATTACTTCACCAACTCCTGCCATACAAAATATTATTTCTCATCATATGCCCACACTAGAGAAACATATATGACCATATGGAAAGGTTAACAAATGTATTTGCTAGCAAATCTCTATGAGCACCTGTGAGGTAATGAACTAGGAGTATGAAATAGTGACATAGTATTACCAGTAAGATGGATCTTTCTTTGTTCATCTTGTGCTATCTGAGTACCAGAACCAAAAGTTGATCTCCCTTGCAGATTATGGCCTGTAAATGAGAAGACAACAAGGGGAACATGTATACTGGTTCAAACTTTATGGAACTGATAAAGCTTCTGGCACCTCAGTTCAGCAGAAAATATAGATATATCCAAACAAGGAAGAAAAATAGCAGCTAATTGATTCTATTCCGTATTTTCATATGGAACTAAACAGAACGACAAGTTAGAATTAGACATGCTACAATCCAAACAAGCAAAGCTGTAACCAGACTTTATCCAGAGCAATGCTATGTTGAAGATAGTCACCTCGTCGAGTGTTTGATTCAGAGTTCACAGAGCCAAGTACTGGGAAATCATCCATAATTAGGGTGAACCCCTTCTCAGGCATTTTAAGCCCCTACATAGCCAAAATGGATGATTAGATATATACATTAGGTTACTTGTCACCAGGAGGTATGGGTGGAAAACATACCCGTTTTCTGTTATTAGTTCTTAATGGTGCTTTCAGAACTTGAGTGAAAGAATCTGGAAACCGAGAAGGTCGTGAGCTTCTTGCTATTGTCTCTTTGCTTTGAAGACGATTTGCAGCAGTTGGCAAATGATTTGGTGGTAATACATGTGATACTGATGAATGACTTGATTTTGGACCCCGTACACTAGGTATGTCAAGGAAGTCACTTCCAATTGTTGATGTAGTCGAGCTTCCTCTAGAAGAAGGGCGGTCGCTAATGTGACTGAATGAATCAGAACCTCCATCATTCTTGGGATACATAACCGAAGGAGAACCCCATGCATTTGATGCTGGAGGCATCGGTTTGTCGCCCTGTGTGGCCGTTCCCCTGACATATCCATCCCAAAAATCCCATCAGATAACAATAATAGAGAAATGCCTAAACCAGTGTTACCTGGACAGTGCACCATTGGAATCCCCATGACCGGCATGCGAGTAAAACCGATGATTCAACACCGAAGCAAAACTATACATCCATCTAAATAAACAGCATTCCCATTCTATTATCGATTCACAAAATCATTAACGCTGCTTGGCATGATTTTCGTTCTCTAACTGATGAAATCAAACATTGTAGAAACATGTAACAAGAACAAAAACCGCATTTTATTTCTCCATATCCTAAGAACACCTGAAACATGGTAAAAGGAAGCAGCTTACTTTGGAGCAATTTCCCCAACCTTCTCACAAAAAAAAAAAAGCGAGCAAAGCCTCATCACCACATCGACCCGCAATACAAGAAGATATGATCCATGAACACAATGGCACGGTAAACCCCACCGCTAAACCCCATGATCAAGTGCTGAGATTTTAAAAACAGGGTGGGTTTACCTTTGGCTTGGCAGATTGATGGGTTTAGGGATCACCCCAGGAACCCTCGCGCTGGGACTCTTAGCAGCAGACGGCCCCAACCTGCAGCAGCAGCGGGAGCAACACGACCACTAAACCCGTAAGAGGAGCACCAAAACGCAAAAGGGAGAAGGCGAAGGAGAAGAGGCAGCGCACTATACCACCTTTTGTCGGCGGCAAGCACGGCGGCGACCATGGCTTCCCGCTTCGGCAAGGCCTTCCGGTGCGCGCGGGCCGCGCGGCGGCAAGTGCAGGTGGAGAGGGTTCTCTTCTCCGGCGGCGGAGGCGGAGGCGGAGGGCGGAGAACGGCGGAGGCGGAGGGAAAAGGGAAGGAGGAGCGAGATTGGAATGATAGCACGGGCCCACAGGTCAGTCAGAGGTGGAGCGCGAGATAGAGAGCCCTGGTGTGTGCCACTGAGCTGTGGGCCATATGCTGATGAAGGGAAGGAAGGACTGTGACACTGACAAGTGGGCCATACGCTTATGAGTTCGGACAGCAAGGCAGGCCGGAGCGAAACGAGGAACAATTTTCCATCAATTTTTGATGGAGCAGCACAGCATCAATACTAGCGTTGAAAGCCACAAGAACAGTGGTGTAGTATAAAGAAATTGAAATGAAAAAAAAAAAGGAACTAGCCAGTTTTGCAAGACATCCAAAATACAGATTACGGTTGCAATAGAGCACTCGATCTTTCTCTTCCCGTCACAGCAAAGACCATACAACCATATGTCATCATCATATCTCCAAAGACCAAATAATGTCGCAGCAGCAAAGGATGTTAGCCCGTTTGGCAGGAAAAACCACCATTCTACATCGTACACCGGACTAAGAAAAATGAGGAAGAAAAGGGCACTGAGCTACAGATTGACTATTATTCTCATTATACATCAGGGGCTTCCTGCTCAACTGCAGGGCCTGGAAACGCTTCAGCTGCAGCAAAATTTGGTGGCATTGCTACATCAGAACCCTGGAAAGGGAGCACCCCTTGTGCTGGGACGAGGCCGCCATCGTTCCCGCCGTTGAACGGTGCACCTTCTTGTGCTAGGCCACCTGGTGACATTGGTGACATTGCAGATGCATCAGCCAGTGATTGTGCAGGTACCTGCGGGGGAACAGGACCTGCTGATCCAGATGCAGGTACAGCTACAGGCCCAGGACCAGTTGAAGCAGGTCCGGCTCCGGTTGCAGGTGGCAGGACATCGAAGCCGGATCTAGGCCGGGGTCTGCGTGCCGGTCCTGCGCCCTGGTCATAGCTTCTGCTCCTGCTGCGACTTGGGCTGCGGCTGCGACTACGGCTCCGGCTCCAACTCCTGCTGCGGCTCCTACTACGTGACCAGCTCCTGCTTCGGCTTCTGCTCCTACTACTTAGGCTCCTACTGCCACTTCTTCGGTCATAGCCTCGCGAGCGGCCTCTATCTGGGCTACGGCTGTAGCTCCGGTCCCGACCCTTGCCACCAAATCCTCGACGGTTATCGTATCTTCCACGTCCATCTGAGATAAAACGGTCATGTGGGCCTCGGTCAGATCGCCCACGCCCTCCAAATCCACGCCCTCTCCCACCACGTCCACCAGAGAAATCACCACGGCCTCGTCCACCAAAGCCAGAAGAATCACCCCTGCCACGTCCACCAAAGCCAGAAAAGTCACCCCTCCCACGTCCAACAAAACCAGGAGAATCACCCCTGCCACCACGACCACCAAAACCACCAGGACTTCCTCCACCTCTGCCACCAAAACCACCAGGTCCACGACCACCTCTCCCACCAAAGCTACCAGGAGCAGCACCCTCTCGACCTTCAAAGGCACCAGGTCCCTTGCGTCCACCAAAGCCACCAGGACTCTCCTGACCACCAAAGCCAACAGGACCCTCCCGACCGCCAAAGCCACCAGGACCTTCTCGACCAATAAAACCTCCAGGGCCATCCCGACCACCGAAGCCCCCTGGGCCATCCCGTCCACCAAAACCGCCTGGGCCATCACGTCCACCAAAGCCACCTGGGCCATCCCTAATTCCACCATAACTACCAGGAATAACAACAGCAGATTCAAAACGATTACCACCACCACCAGGTCCATCCCAACGGCTCATCCCACCAGCTTGATTTCTTGGAGCTCCAGCTGCACCTCTTGCAGCCATCTCTTGCAACTCTGGAGGGACATGCTGATTAGCACCTTCCAAGACTTTCACCAAATCACCAGCATATTTCCAATCTTGTTCAGAAAAGAAAGTATATGAGACTCCAGTTGCCCCAGCCCTTCCTGTACGCCCTATACGGTGAACATAGTCCTCGATCCCAGTGGGGAAGTCATAATTGATCACTACTCTGAGAAACACATGTGAAGTCTCAGTGAGTTGAGCAATTGATAAAATATGAATATCATAAAGTACTTGTAAGTGATGAGACAACACGAACACCAGAAGACTTTAACTTGTGACAATCAGAAAGCCTCACCTGATATCTTTGATGTCAAGCCCACGAGCAGCAACATCTGTGGCTACTAATATTGGAGCTCTGCCAGTGCGAAACTGATTCAGAACATTATCCCTTTCAGCCTGTGATTTATCACCATGAATACTTGCAGCACCAAAACTACGACCAATGTCACGAGCAAGCTGGTCACACATTTTCTTGGTTGAGCAGAATATGATGACCTTAGAGCCCCTTTCTTGAGCTCTAAGTATCTGCTCCAATCGCCGCTGCTTGTCCAATGGTGGAACCACCTCTACATACTGCATCCACACACACAGGAGGTAACCTTAGAACTGAATTACCAAAAGAAGAAAGGCCATTTAAAACGGCATAACAAGGACACTATATTAGAATTAGGTGCTAAAGAATTCAATCTCCACATGACCTAAACAGTTTCAGAGTCCTCAACATCAATCAGGAGTTGCAAACCTTAAAGTGACAAGAACTTGATCACCCTAAATGAAGGAGAGCATCTAAGTATGACAAAGAAGTAGGGCAATGCATTTGATTATATAAATACCTGTGTGATGGATTTGTTGGCAACGAGTTCATCAATGCTACCAATATTAACCTGAACAGGATCTTTCAGTAAATCCCCAGCAATTTTTGTAACTTCCTTTGGCCAAGTGGCCGTGTACATCAGAGTCTGTCTGTTTCGAGGAATCTCATCCACAATCTTACGTATTTGTGGCTCAAAACCCATATCAAGCATACGGTCAGCCTCATCAAGCACAAGAAATGAAACTTGATGGAGACTAATCTTCCTCATCTCCAGGATATCATTAAGACGTCCAGGAGTTGCAACGACAATATCTGCTCCACGCTCAAGTTCTCTTAGCTGAAGGCCCTTTGAAGTCCCCCCATACAGACACTGATAATATATAGACCAATAATCAACATCACATCAAGAAATGAGGTGTGCCATCTAATAACAGAAGAGAAGACATCAGCAGAATTATTATTTGGTGCGCACGTTCATGCAACGCCAATATGACATTACAAGAACAATTTGCTTCTCCAGAGATTTTCTTTTTCTTCTTTTTTTTAAGAATTAGACTAAAACTACATGTGCCAAAAACGTAAGTAACATCAAAACTTATGGAGAACAAACAAGAGTCCAAAATTCCAGCGTATTTTTTCATCAAGACAGATTAAGCATATGAATTCATATAAAAAAACAAGTCAGAACTTACAGTGCAGGAGACTCTAGATGATCGACCAAACTTGACTGCTTCGTCTTGTATTTGTGAAGCAAGCTCTCGGGTAGGGGCCAAAACTAACACTGTAGGGCCCAACATTGGATTGTTTTGGTATCTCCTAAGATGTATAAAAGCAGGAATAAGGTACCCCAGCGTCTTCCCTGATCCTGTCTTGGCAATAGCTACTATGTCCCGATTTTGCAGTGCAACAGGCCATGTTTGAGCTTGAATTGGAGTGGGGTTTAAGAAGCCAGCTGCATGGATCTGAAATCACAAAATGAAGTAAGAACCATGAGCATATGTGCATCTCCACCATTTTACATATTATGCGCGTAGTGCCAAGTAAATAAATGTTGTCTATAATGACAAAAAGGAAAATGCTATCCTAAGTGATTATAGCTGCTTACTTAAGCAACTCAAGACATGAAGGGGCTCTTTGTAGATTCACAGTGGCAGAGACTAGAAGCAGGAAACCTCAGCCACATTTTATATAATCTGAAAGAACACCAATCTTTCCAATACTTGTCAGCAGAAAACAGCCACAAGTATGCCACTACAATGCCCACAAGATGGCACTAGTTGTTAAATTATATGTCAGCATAAGAAGTTGCTGTCTTTGCTATTCAAAAATTAATCTTCACTCCCAAGAAATCTTTCTAATGGTCCATGCTGACAAGAATTTCTATATTAACAATTTACCATGCACTAGTGGCACAGTGCAACTCCAAAGAAAACATACCTCTTGCAATATCTCTGGAGGGAATCCAGTAGCCTCGAATGTCATAAATGGAGGAGGCACATTCTCACCCTGAAAATTTTAGAAACAGGATAGCATGTGAAAAGGTTTTACAGTAAATGAAAAATAAAGCAGATAACATTGATATACCAACTCAACTAGAAAAATGAAGATGCAATAGTAGAACTGTTGAGCATGCACATGAAAACACAACAATGGATTCTAAGCTCCACAATCTTTATTTTTTTCTGAATTGTACATGAACAGCAGATCAACCAAATTATGGCCAAATACAAATCTCTTGGGTTCAATATACAAGGAAGTACTACAAACAATGTATAGTACTTGTTCCTTTTTCAGATAGTAGCGGAGAGCCATTCCAGGAATTATTATATAAACAATGGACTACACAAGGGTACCACAGGAACCTAATATATGACAAGACAGAAAAGTAACAGTTGCTATCCAAAAAATGCTCAAGATAAGCTACAAACTTAAGGGTGATAATCAAAAACAAGATTGACGGGTAAAACCAGCTATATGACTATACCATTCGCTTTCCTCAATTACATTGATCAAAGATGTATCTACAAATACACATGCGTCGTTGTGGTATTTTATAACCATTGTCTTTATGCAGGGCATGTTAGAAAATCTAATAAGAATATAGAAATATTTTCATCCCTCCCATTTCTCTATTAGGAGATGTGATTGCCAGGATTGATCAGACATATGTAACCACACACCACATTTGACATGCCAGATACTTAGATTTGGGTATGCTACAAAAAACAATTTCATTATCTTTGTCTTGTAAAGGTTTAGAAGCTAACATGTCATTGGATATTTAAAGCTTATTAGTCACACTTGGAACAGAACGCTAAAATCTATTGACAAGAAATACAAAGAGAAACAGAAATATCATGTTGCAAGATATTTGAAGTTCTGAAGTGTGATTCAATTGTTTTGACATAATATAGTGCAAATTGGACCATTAGTGATTACCACTGCAGTGACTTCATGGTGTTGACGATATGCGTCAGCTGAAGCAATGCTCGGAAAATTTGGGGGAGCGAACATTCTGGACGGAGGCCTCATTGAAGCTTCAGGAAACGGACCATGGTTATGCAAATTTGGCACTGAATGTGGAGGTCCCATGTTAAAAGCCCCTAAATTATCTGGCTGAGGATAAGGCGGCCCATTCCTCATATCCTGCTGTACAATATTATGAAGAGTAGAGTTAATGGTGATAGCTTCAGAATGTATGAAGATTTCAGATCATTGATAATAAGCATTGAAGCCATAAGGACTATAATCTTTGTAGTAGACAGTAAAAACTCTACACCATTACAGGACTCCTTATGTTCCTTTTTCTAGTGCACAGATACCAATAATAAAATATGGTGTAAAAAGATTTCATTTCAATAAGACCATAAGAATGAACTTCATAACTTTTAAGCTATATAGTATCATATGGCCTATGTTTGTAACAAAGCAAGATTATTGGCTACATCACTTGTGACAAAACAAACAATATTGACTTTATTAAGACATCAAAGTGACATATGACAAATTATTACCGGCCGGTTTAGTGGTGGTAGTGCAGCAAGCTTTGGCTGCTGCTGGAGATTATTTGTTCCATCCATCCTGCCAGCAGAGTAAAGCTCATTTCTTTCAAAGTGATCCTCACTACTGCCCATCTTGAAACCCATTGGAGGCCGAACTGGTGAAGGACCAATATGATTTGGAACGACAGGACCGCTAGCTGGATGTTGCCGATAGTTTATATCCATACTACCTTGATGCATTTGAGCAGGTGAGCTCAAAAAATTCATGTTGTTAGCCTCGCCTGGGGATGAGCCACCAAGATGATGCTTTGCAGGATATGATGGCCCTCCAGCTCCAGGAATATTTGGCTGATTATGTGATCCAGGAAGTTGATGATTAGAAGGTAACTGTTGTTTTAAAACAGGACCCTGGCCACGCTGCTGACTGAGTGGTAATGAAAAACCAGTCTGTTTTCCATCAAGACCTCCTGTGACTCCTGTCTCGTCAACCTTCAGAGTGGAACTCTGCTGCCCAAGTGACACTTGGCTCAACTGAGGACCTACATGGCCATGATGTGGCTGTTTTCCCTGAGGAGTCGTCAAATGGAAGCCATGCTGGAGTTGGCCTTGCTGTGACGGCATTTGAAGTCCTTGAGACTGTGAACCTTGCAGCACTTGTGAAACCTGAGCGGATTGATGAAAGCTCGGTGATTGCTGAGGTTGCACCTGACCCTGAGGGATCCTCATTCCTGGTGGCTGCTGACCTTGATTGTAAGTAGCATGTGGCATTTGTGGCGGCTGAACTTGATTATAGGAAGCTTGGGGCATTGACGGCTGCTGGCCTTGATTGTAGGCACCTGCAGCTTGTGTTGACTGCTGACTTTGGTTGTATGAGGCTTGAGAAACAGGCGGCTGCTGACCTTGATTGTAGGCACCCGCGGCTTGCGCTGGCTGCTGACTTTGGTTGTAGGCAGCTTGAGAAATAGGCTGCTGCTGACCTTGATTGTAGGCAGCTTGCGGCATCTGTTGCTGCTGGCCAACCTGATATGAATATTGTGGGCCCTGCTGAAACTGCTGCTGCTGGGGTTGCATATAATGGCCATGCTGGTATGGCATATGTTGTGGATGTGTGCTGGGGTACTGATGGGCAGGAGGTTGCTGCGACATCTGCTGCTGCTGTTGTTGATAGGGCGCTCGTTGTGAATGCTGAAACGGAGCTTGATGCTGAGCCGTTGGCTGAAACGGCGGTTGCTGGGTTGGCTGTTGGAGCTGCTGATGCCCAATATGGCTGGCTTGAGGGTATACTGTCTGACCAGGTCGTTCCTGCTGGGACTGTGATACTTGACCACCTTGGTTTGACTGCATGCTAGGCTGTGAAAAAGCCCCTGATGCTGATGTTGGCATAGGTGTACATGTTACTGGAGGAGGACCTGTTGGCAAGGGAGGCACAGCGGCCACCGGCCTCTCATATTGAGTCTCATTAGTATCAGGGTTCCAGTAGTACAGCGTCGAGCCATCGATTAGTCCTTTCCAGGGTGCAGGGAGCGTTGGGTCATCAGGAGCATATCGTGGACCAGATGAATCTGCGGCGGCCTCTGTAGCCGCCATGTACAACAACTTTTCTTGCTTCACTTCACAATGCCACCCTTCCTATGCCACGAACATCATTCAGCTGGCCTGCCAAAAAGAAAAAATAACTCTTAATTGTCACCTTGTTCAAAACCATAGCATTGATCATAAAGCCTAAACCCTAAACCAGGATTTAATTGTCGCCTTTGCCCGAAACCATAACACAGACCTTCAATCCATAAACCCCAAATATAAACAACTCTCAATTGTCACTCAAATCATAACACTAACCCTAAAGCATAAACCCTAACCCTAAACCCCCAAAGATAACCTCATATAATGGAATTCCATTAGAAAGTACCTAATTGAATCGACATCGCAGACAAACCCAACAAAGCACAAGTCTAATCCCCAATCATGTTCAGGAAACAAATAAACTGCTATTAGTAAGTACTCCATCTTGCAGTGCGCGGCGAGGGCGCGCCACCACCCGCGGGTCAAGAGAGGGCGATGGGCAGCGCCAGCGCCTAGGGGCACGGAGAATACAGGGCTACGGTGAGCGGCGTAAGGGGAAGAAGGCAACACAAAGCAGCCAGGACGCCCCCCTTGCCCGGGGGCGAAATCGCTGCGGCGGCGGCGTCGGCCGGGGGGGTTGGCCGCGACCACCGATGGCAGCGCCGAAGGCGACACGGATGGGGGCAGCGCGGGGGATGAAGCGGGGAGCTCACCTGAACCGGTCACCGGAGCCCGCAGAGGATGCGGCGGCGGCGGCGGATGGGGGGGAGCGTCGTCCGCCGTGGGGGGGGGGGGGGGGGGATTTGGGGGGGTGGAAGAGAGAAGGAAAGCAGTAAAGAGGGTTGGACTGGGCTTACGTAATATTCCTCCTACTCCCCCCCCCCCCCCCCCCCCTTCCCGTAGAAGATAGATAGGATGGGCTCACTGACATGTAGGCCCCACAGCCCCTGGACCCACATGTCAGTGAGCAGTACTGCATTTTTTCAATTGAGATAGGTTATTAGAGATTCCAGATCCAAATGATTATTAGTTGATTCATGCACAATGTATGCATGAAGTATATGAAAACAAATGCGTACAAATTTTAGTAAACTATTTATGAAAGGCGTCATGCTATTTTGGTCGATATGTTAAAAGTTTTATCGAGATGAGTTGTGAGGTTCTCCCTTTGGTATGTCCGGTTTTTCTGCTAGATTTTACATATGGCCGAAGAGAAAATATTAAAAAAACAAATAGAGATAGTATTTTTGTTAGTGACTAAAAATAGAGAAGTGGAGCGGGGGGAAATGCAAAGGCAAGTAAGAAGCATGGTTATTGTCGCCTTCAGGCTTCTCTGCTCCTATAACATCAAAATAGGATTCATCCTAACTCGATAACTGGGTGTTCGCCGGTGAGACCATTGTACGGCGTCGGCATGGCTTCAGACACAGAGGATGGTGGAGAGGTGCAACCTACAGAGACGACCACCGATGACTCCTCGTCGCCCACGACGGCAGAGAAGGAGGAGCAAGCGGCGTCGACTGGGATGGAGATAGTGAAGGCAGGAAATAGTAATGCTCAAGAAACTGGGGGTCTCTCTCTAAATTACGAGGTGAGAATTTTTGAAAAATTTTCTTTTGAATAAGTTGATCAACAAAAATGGCGAATACAGCATGGCGTCTTTAGGGTCTAACATGATTAGATGTCATTATTGACACAAGGTTATCGATTTATTATGGCAAATTGGACATAGATATTATTGTCCAAGGAGGCCTTTTTGAGTGCCATTTTGATCATAGATTCCAAAGTTTGCCACAAATGTGTTATTTCTTTTTTTTTCACATCTTACAAGCATCTGGAACATTTCATGATGTATTGATGTGTACAAAATGTTCTTTGAATATGATGATTGTGTGATAGTGTAAGCGTGCTATTCCTTTATCTCTTTGTGATTGGGGCAATCATACGTTGATATTATGATTGTCCAATTGCAACGCAAAGATTTGGTACTTATAGAGTGTTAACTAAAATTACATTTGTGTTATATCCTTGCATCAACAACCATTTTGCAGTATATGAGAATTCAGAAGTGTTACTAATACAACCAGCAACTCATGCATTTGCCTGCCCAAACAATTTTAAAGAGATATCATGTAGTTTTACTTTTTAATGAAAATTAAAACATTTCATCTTCTAAAATGTTATTGTTGAGTTAAAAAAAGAAAAAAAAATGAAATTTCAAATATTTATGACCAAACTTTTGACCTTATTTGTTAAGATATGTACCAATTCTAACATTTAGATTTGATTATAACATTCAATAATATGCATGCATTATAGACATTTTTTTTCTTACGAGAAGTCTAATTGTGAACCGTACGTATGCATGCAACTATTTTTATTGTTGTTTGTTTGTTTCTGACTATTATTGAACCGAAGGCACTATTGACATAAATAGAGATAATTGTTATGGGCAAAGGTTTCAGTTTTGTATAACACTGCTAAGAGCTAGACGACGTTAGCTTTGTGAAGACCAAAGGAGAGTATAGATTTGGGATAATAACTTTGGAGAAAAACAAGAGAAATTCAGATTTATTGCTATATTCTAAAGACTAACCAAATACCCTTTATGGCAATCTGATCAAATTATTACAGAAGGAAATATCATTCCCCTAAATGTTTTCCACGCTTGAATATTAATTCTCACACGCTTGATTGAGGGTACTACTCCTTGGCCACGTCTTGGACTTAGACATGGGCCTCAGCCTCTTGACCTAATCCCCTAAACATAATAAAGCCATACATTATAGTTATCTACAGGTAATTAAAATCAACTTTGATATCCAACCACACTGGGCTAGCTGTTGGCATTGGCAATAGTCTCTATATCAGGCTATGCTTGCGGGTTCTTGCGTGTCGAAGGAAACATTCCATTATACAACTTTTAGTTCTTCTAATTATCAACTAGAGGTGTTCATTGAGTTAGTTGATATGCATTATCCATGGTACAAGCATCGGTCCTTTATGTACGGTAGATGCCATAGATTGAGAGAAAACAACAAAATTGATTTTCTCTCTAATTAACATGGGAGTTTCTAAAAAAAATCTACTTTTTTGAGACAAGGCTGACTATATTAAATAATATAGAAAAAAATTAAAAAAAACCACCCCATAAGTTATTTAAAGTTTGACATTCCATCCCATAAGTTATTTTATTGCATATGTCCACCCTCCTACTCAGTTTTGTTTAAAAAACACCCCAGTACGCACTCGCTTAACCGAATCAGCCTGTTATCGCTGATGTAGAGCTACCACATGCTAAGCTAGCCAAGTTAATTTTGTCCAAGTCCTTGCATTAAATTTATTCTTCATGTTTCATTGAACTTTGTTTAGATACAGTGAAACTCAATGCAATAATATTTAAGCTCCCATCACCATTTTCTATCTGTGGAATTTCAAAAAAAAGTGTTTAGACTATACTCTAAAAGTCTTTAGTTTGGGTAAAGACCGTATTGATGGCTCATAATTTATGAAAACATGTTGATCCGATTAAATACGTGTGCACTGGAGTGGATTTTGCAATGAAACTAAGTAGGTGGTGGGCATTTGTAACAAAATGACTTATGAGGTGGATTGTCAGATTTCAAGTGACTTATGGGGTGGTTTTTGCAAATTTCCCCAAAAATGAAAAGTATTACAACATTGTTGTTACAATAAAAGGAAATAAAAGATCTACCAACATATAATAAAGAGGCTTCACCTCTTGGAAATATACCTTGAAATGTGAGCAAACAAGCGTACCAATAATGCTGACCAACTCCGACACGTGTAAAAATAATTCTATTTTCTGATAAATGTAGGGATTTTTAGTATAGAAAAAATCATGACAAACACATTATGTTGAGAAATATTTAACTGTTGAATTATTATGATATTGATATCCGGTTATATTTGCATTTAGAATTAGCTTAGCACATGAAGAGTTACATTTTTTTTCTTTGGACTCCAAGTATATCGGTATGCCTATTGATTGATAGGAAGCGAGAGCTCTCCTTGGAAGACTGGAATTTCAAAAAGGTAATGTAGAAGCTGCTCTCTGTGTGTTTGATGGCATAGACCTTCAAGCTGCCATCCAACGATTCCAACCATCACTTACTGATAAGACGACATCTAAGAAAGGCCAGACGAAATCAGAATCAGGCATAGAAAATCCTGCTACCCTTGTTCTTGAAGCCATTTACTTGAAATCATTGTCCCTTCAGAAGCTAGGAAAATCAACAGGTACACATAAGCACATACCACTAGAAAACTATTTTTTTGTTGCTTTTTGGATATCATATGTACTAACCAAAAAATTATCAATGAACATGCAGAAGCTGCAAATCAGTGCAAGAGCGTTCTTGATTCAGTCGAACGCATGTTCCAGAATGGTCCTCCTGACATCGAACAGAAGCTACAAGAAACTATCAACAAATCCGTTGAGCTTCTCCCAGAGGCATGGAAGCAAGCTGGATCACATCAAGAAGCATTAGCTTCGTACCGACGCGGTCTTCTCAGCCAATGGAATCTTGACGATGAATGTTGCACAAGGATTCAGAAGAGATTCGCTGCATTTCTGCTGTATAGCTGTGTAGAGGGGAGCCCACCCAGCTCGGGATCACAAGTTGAAGGTTCTTTTATTCCTAAGAACAATGTTGAAGAGGCCATTCTACTTCTAATGGTAGTACTGAAGAAATGGTACCAGGGGAAGACGCATTGGGATCCATCGGTGATGGAACATTTGACATACGCATTATCGCTTTGCGACCAACCATCTCTTCTTGCAAAGAATATTGAAGAGGTTTTGCCTGGAATATATCCTCGCACCGAGAGATGGCACACTCTATCTCTTTGCTATTATGCAATTGGTCAGAAAGAAGCTGCACTGAACTTTCTGAGGAAGTCTCTGAACAAGCATGAGAATCCAAATGATATAATGGCATTGTTGTTGGCCACTAAGATATGCAGTGAGGAGCGACATCTTGCTTCCGAGGGCGTCGAATATGCGAGAAGAGCGATCAAACTTTCTGAATCTTCAGATGTTCATCTGAAGAGTGTGGGACTCCATTTCTTGGGGAATTGTCTTGGCAAGAAGTCAAAGACTGTCTCATCAGATCACCAAAGGTCTCTCTTGCAGAATGAAACTCTAAAGTCATTCTCAGAGTCGATTGCTCTTGACCGGCACAATCCAGACCTGATATTTGACATGGGAGTTGAATATGCTGAGCAGAGGAACATGAATGCCGCACTGCGATGCGCAAAGGAATATATCGACGCAACCGGTGGATCAGTCTCGAAAGGTTGGAGGTTGCTAGCATTGGTTCTTTCTGCACAACAGAGATACCCTGAAGCAGAAGTGGCAACAAATGCTGCATTGGATGAGACTGCAAAGTTGGACCAAGGGTCATTACTTAGTCTAAAGGCTAAGCTGAAGGTTGCTCAATCATCACCTATGGAAGCAGTGGAAGCATACCGTGCCCTCCTTGCTCTTGTTCAGGCCCAAAAGAATTCCTCTGGATCTAGCAAGACTGATGCGGAGGTGTGTTTTCTTGATCCAAACCAATGCACAAAATTACAGTTTATATTTGTGTAGTCTGCTAGATTTTAGCATAACGTGATTATTACAAATACATTTAATTTGTTTGGTTAGTTATAGTATAACTGTAGAAGGAATAATTACCATAATATTTATCTCTCACGTTTTGGGTCTTTTTGAATATTCAGGGACATAATGACAGTGTAAGCGAGTTCGAAATCTGGCAAGGACTTGCAAACTTGTATTCAAGTCTCTCAATCTGGAGAGATGCTGAGATATGTCTGCAGAAGGCTAGAGCTCTGAAATCCTACTCGGCTGCAACAATGCATGCAGAAGGTGTGCCCCAACCAAACCTGAACTTTCACCACTTCTATCCAAGTAACACTTACATGACAAAACTCTGAATTTAACTGAATCCAACACCAAAAATCTACTAACTCATGGATGCCATATAAATTCAGGTTACATGCTCGAGGTGCGAGATCAGAACAAAGAGGCATTGGCTGCCTACGTTAACGCATTCTCGATAGAGCTAGAGCATGTTCCATCTAAGGTGGCCATTGGTGCACTTCTTTGCAAACAAGGGTCAAGGTATCTCCCTGCAGCGAGAAGCTTCCTCTCTGATGCACTGAGAATTGAGCCTACGAACAGGATGGCTTGGCTTCATCTAGGGAAAGTTCACAAGAATGATGGGAGGATCAATGATGCTGCTGATTGTTTCCAGGCTGCGGTGATGCTTGAGGAGTCTGACCCTGTAGAGAGTTTCAGGTCACTCGCATGAGGAGATCACAATTCACAGATATGTTCTCTCTTGTTTTTCCAGGTACATAGTATTTGAGAGAATTAACACACATCAGATAGTACTAGGTTGGAGTATCTAAAAAGATTTGTAATCATGTATATTTTTTTCTTTCTAAACTCTTGTCAGGCATTAACAAACAGAGTGGTCTATCAAAGCTGTAATTAATTAACAACTCACCGTCCTTATATAATACTCCCTCAATTCCCTAATATAAGGCACAACTACTTTTTAAAGTTGTTTCATAATATAAAGCATGCATGCATGCATGTCATTAACTAGCACATCTTTTCCACTAAAATATTATTATTCGAATCCTTCACCATCAAAATCTCTAATTTTATTGGGTGTATACATTCTATTTATTGTGTAATCCAAACTATGAGGTGATAATAATTATTTCTTGGTATTTGGGTTAAGGGTGGTTGTGCCTTATATTTTGGAATAATTATTTTTTGGTATTTGGGTTAAGGGTGGTTGTGCCTTATATTTTGGAATGGAGGGAGTAGTTTTACTTGATGGTTTCATCTGGTGTAGCTCCAGAAAATAATTGGATTTGATACATGTAATACAAGTCCCGATTCCACAATTCAGAAAATATCATAGCCATTCTTGGATATTGGACTGTTCTAGACATGATGTTTTTAATGAAATATCACCTGGAGATTTTTTTTTTTGGATGGAGCTTTATGGAGATTGAACTTTTTTTTTTAGATAATGGAATATAAAATCCTGGCCTTTGCTCAAAAAAGCTACAGCCAATTATTACATAGTAACACTAAGAACAGAGTGTAATTCTAAACGAATAAAACATACCACAAAGGATAACAAAAAATCTAAACTAACGTAAGGAGATCACAATCATTGAAGTCTATTTGTAAATCTCTAACCATAATTGGCAAAAAGTTGCATAATTGTAGTCTCCAACTTGCGACATGCAACTTTCAAAAACTCTTTATCTTCATCACACCTTTGTAATTGTGTCCAAAATCAGAGCCAATGAGTTGCCCTGGAAATTACCTGCATATAGGAAAATGATGGTGATTTATCAAAACCATATCGTTCCTACCCAGCTATATTACCCAACAAATAGCAAAAGCTCTAACAAATATCAGTTTACATGGAGATTGAACTAAAGCATTTAGGGACTAGCAGGCATGGTTTCAGACTTCTAGTCAATTTTTTCAGAGAATGGTTGCAATTAATTACCTGTTCACCTAAGAAGGATGTCGATCCCTGTGCGCGCCATTGCCACCATCGCCGGTGGTCACCGCTCGCCGGAGCTCCGCTTCCGCCGCCATCGATCGGAGATTCGGAGTAAGGGAAATACGATAACGATAGAGGGCCAGAACGAAAATACACCGTCAGTTGAGTTCTTACCCATCCTCAATCTCCACCGCGTATGTTAGATCGGACGGTACGAACAAGCGATCCTATTTTGGTGGACCTAAATGGAAATATGGGATACTATGAGGATCTTAAATGCAAAAGCACCCCCACGATGGATCTTCCCGTCTCCCACGCTTACCCATGGGGCCCACCTGTCGGCCTCCTGGGGAAGGCAACCCCCAATTCCAAAGTTGCCAACGCAACACCGATGAGAAATCTGGCGAACCCCACCACGGCCACGGATTCGCCGCCTCCGCAGGAAACTCGAGCGCGGCGGCGGCGGCGGCGGGCGGGTAGGATCCCACGAGGAGGGGATATTGCCGGTGGCGGCGACGGTGCGAGCTACACGACGACGAGGCTGGGCGGCGGTGACGGCGCGAGCCACGCGACGACCAGGCCGGGCGGCGGCGATGGTGAGCTCGGATCCAGCCCTCCCTTGGCCGGATCTGGTACTCCCACCGCTGGCGGCGCCCCTCGGTCCTGACCAGCGACGACGAGGCCGGGCGGCGGCGTCGGCGACGAGCCCAGGCCAGCGCGTCGGGGCGGCGACAAGAACGCAGTCCGTGCGCAAGGAAGGAGGCACCGGCGGTGCAAGAATGGAGGTCGTCGTGGCCATGGCGCGTGTGCCGGGCGGCGGTGAGGCGGGCGCAGCTCGGCTGGTGCCCCCCTCCAGAGGTGCTGCTGGCTCCATCGGCATGAGGAGGTGGCCCGTGGCCGTGGTCTCGGACGCGGCGGGGATCCCATGGTGGCTGGCGGCCGGGTCTGTCGTAGCTATGGATGGTGGCTTAGGACTGATCGCTGAATGGACGATGCGGCTTGCGACGATCCTTCTTGTGCGAATGGTTGTGTGGGTTTGGACGGGGAATCACTGGCGAAAGCCTCGCCGGGCTGTTGGCCGGCTTGACAACGGCGGCGCCTTTTGGCGTCGCTCCCCTCCTTGGAGGCGTTGTTATGGTGTTGACCCCTCTCCTTTCCTCATTGTTCTCTGGGTGAAAACCTTGTTCCGGATTCCGGACGAGCGGTGGCGGCGACCACGTCGTGTCTCCCTTGGGGGCACCGCTTTGGAGAAATCTCCTCGTATAGGATGTCATTGTTGGTCTATGCATTGGCTTTGAAGCTTTTTAGTTCTAGGTTTTGACGAGGCCTTCGCTTTTCTGGTTCCACCTTTGTTTCGCGGTGGGCGACCTCTGCTCCTTGTTTGATTTTGCTAGGTGGAGTCGGAGCTGTTTCGTTGTGGTAACGAAGCTGGGCAACGATGGCATGCTGCAGTTTCTTTCTAGGGGTGTTGTTGCTAGCCGTGAATAGGATGTGGCACTTAGGCGGCTTTGGCTGAAGTCCTTTGTGGGATGTCAAGGCCACTTGATCACTTTGGTAGCGTGCTAGGTATCGACGTTGCATCCTGAAGTCGGAGCTGCTGTGTCGCATGGCGGCAAGCTCAGCAACGATGACACGATTGCAAAGTTGAAACCTCCCATGCTGCTTTTGGTCAATTTGGTATCGACACCCTATGTTGGACTCCGTCAGTGGTTTTTCAGTTAGTGAGTTGTGGCGAGTGCTGTGTAGCTGTTCAGCCAGCCGGTGGTTGTTTTTTCTTTTCTTGTAACCCGTCTAGAGTTTTTACTCCTGCTTATTGAAAATATAATTGGCAGTTCTCCTGCCGGTTTAGTTTAAAAAAAAAAGATATTGCCGGTGGCGGCGCTCCTTCACCCTCTCGGTTGTGTATTTGTGCTCGTGTTCGCCGTCATCGTCGCCGCCGCCGCCGCCGCTGCCGCCAGATCCCCTTTCCCAGGAGCGGAGCAGAGTACATAGCCAGCCAGCCATGGCAGTGGCATGGATTGATAACCAGTCTCCAGAAATTCCAACCACTAGCCAAGCGCATCTACGATTCACATCCACAGCACAAACATCGGGACGTGCCTGCAGATTGCGGTGCCGGCGGCGCCGACGATCTGGTTTGCGGCGTCGACTGGGCTTCGATTCTTCGTCGGCCTAATTCAGATTGGAATATCATCAGATACTTTATCTGGTACTTTGATTGCTGTGCTGCTGCATTGCATGATGTTTTTTGTGTTGGTCGATGGGACAGAGCTTGATACTTTGTGTACTGCTCCTCCTTGTTCAGGTTCCTGTGCTTGAAGCCAATTGCTGTTTCTTCATTGGCATCCGTCGAGGATCGGATGTGCGGAAGCTAGGCAGACATTGCTGATTCCTCAAAACGATCTCAAGCTGCCACGTGAAGCTCTAATAAATTAGAGAAAATTTTAAAAAATCTAAGAGAAAAACAAAATATCTATCTCTCAATTTTCACTTAAAACGGTGGGTCCAATATTATAAACCGTTAAATTAGATTTATCTCAAAACAAACCGAATAGTGACTACTATTCCGTTCCATATATGGGTACGTACTGCTTGCTTGCGTTCCGTTTAGGAGCGTAACATAACCTTTCTTTTTTTCCAGGTACGTTACCTTTCTTTTTTTTTCAGGTATATAGTTGAGACAAGAATTATTATTATTATTATTAGTGATTAGTGATAATAAATTTTGAATAAAAGTTACTTTACAAATATAGAATATACCAGCATATAAATCTATACAAGTATTCTTTAAAAAAAATCTATACAAGTAGACATAAATAAATTAGCTCTATAGTATTTGAAAATAAAGTTTATACCATTATATTATATTGTACCCATTATTTTATATTATTTTTTAATAAAAATATTTGTCTATCGATGTTCACTTTAATCGGTGGACCTATTATTTAGACCATTAGATTGATCTATCTTTTGTTAGAAAAACAAAGCCTTCGAAGACCTCTCTCTAGCATCTTTATAGCTCTGCACAACGCATGTACGCGTCTTTGCCTTCCGCACACATCACACATGATGAAGTGTCATATCTAAGGTAGCTAAGGTGATCATGACCGCTGTAGCGCTACTGCTTTGCCGAGATGAAAACGTATCAAATCATCAATGGATAACGATTTTTTTTAATAACTTGAAAACAAATATGTCGGTGATATGGGCCCGGGGGTATCGCGTCTAAAGGAAGGAGGCTGCCCTCAACGCCACGTGGCCCTCCCCCGAGGGGGGTCAGGCCCAAGGCAGAGTGGTGGCCACTCCTTCCCAGAGACTAAAGGGAGGAGGCTGCCCTCAGCGCCACGTGGCCCTCCCCCGAGGGGGGTCAGGCCCAAGGCAGAGTGGTGGCCACTCCTTCCCAGAGACTAAAGGGAGGAGGCTGCCCTCAGCGCCACGTGGCCCTCCCCCGAGGGGGGTCGGGCCTGAGGCAGAGCGGCGGCCACTTCTTCCCAGAGGCTAGATGGAGGAGGCTGCCCTCAGCGCCACATGGCCCTCCCCCGAGGGGGGTCGGGCCTAAGGCAGAGTGGCGGCCACTCCTTCCCAGAGACTAAAGGGAGGAGGCTGCCCCCAGCGCCACGTGGCCCTCCCCCGAGGGGGGTCGGGCCCGAGGCAGAGCGGCGGCCACTCCTTCCCACGAGACTGGAGGAAGGAGGCTGCCCTCAGCGCCACGTGGCCCTCCCCCGAGGGGGGTCGGGCCCGAGGCAGGGCGGTGGCCGCCCCCTCCTATGACTAGGGGTCGGGCTCCCCCGACTCCTCTCTAGGTCGCCACGTGCGGTGCATTAGGTGGCTGCCTCCAGGCGCCCACCTACCCGCATTTATGGCGACCTGAGCGGTTGTGCCACGCCATATTTAATGCGGCGTGCAGTGCACTCAACCGATCTGTGACTGGTCCGTGACCGGTCGAATGACCGATGGGACGCGGCTGTGTACCCCCACCCTGTCAGTATGCTAGGCAGCGCGCGACGTGCTCTGTCCCGTCACATCATAATGAGAGGCCTTTTAGTCTCATTATAGCCGGAGTCGGTCTATCCGCACTGATCAAACAGGAGCCTAGAAGTCTTCGTTCCTTAAATGGCGACTGACAGGGGCACCCCCCATGTCAGGCGGCAAGATTTGACGGGCCCCATTATCAAGGCGGTGTGCGCTTGGCTTCCCAAGTCAAGAGACAAGACATGTATTTAATACAAAGATTGTAATACTTCTCCATTAAGTTAGGTTGTTGGGCCCGTGTGGTAACCCCTTGAGGTATAAAAGGAGGTCCAGGCCTAGTGATTTGGGGGGGGGGGGACTTCTCGACGAACTCAGGCTGAGGTCTCGCAGCCTGAAGGAGATCTTGTAATTTCTCCCATAAACAAAATAGCATAGGAGTAGGGCATTACGCTTCTCAGCGGCCCGAACCTGTATAAACCCCTTTTGTCTCAAGGTCTCGGAGGGGCCTGACCCCCTCAAGATCACACAGTTTCGCTCACCAAGTCCTCGAATCTCACCCGCTGCCCCCGGCCGAACTCACAAAAGGGGGCCTCACAGCCTCCCGCTAGAGAGGATCACTCCTCGACAAAATCGAAGATGTGGTGTAGAGAGAAGAAGATTCAAGCACCATGAGTTGAATATAATTAATTTCTCTCTACATCTATATAAAGAGGGCGAAGATAGAACAAAAAATTACCCTGGGTCACGTACATATATATTACACATATAATAATCTATTTACATGTGCTAATTAAGAACATACTTTTGGAAGAAAAACATCTTGGACCCTATGTTTGATGCACGAGGGAGTAGTGTGGTGTTGCCTCTTATGCCAAATAAATAACTAGATAAATTTAGATAAAATATGGTATATATGACTATCACAAGATGATGGGTGAGTAGAGGATACCACGCAGCAATAAGTGAATTGAAAATAATCATAACTAGTTTACATCTATATATATGACCGAGTGATGGCAGGATGTATCAGTTGTACAAAGAGTTTTTTTTACTATGAATAATGACAAAAACATAGGTAAGAATGAGAATATGTGCTTATTTTATTTTTTTTTAAAAAATAAATTAGGCAAACCATTTTTTCAAGTAGTCATGGTTGGTTTTACAAAGTTTCATTAATTTTGGTGATATAAATCATATTGAACTTATTGATTATAAGTTACATGATAAAACTATAAATTCTTGAAATAACCGTACTACATGACGAATAAACTTTACTACAGAACACTTTAGTAAACTACACATACTAATTAAATTTATATAATTATGGCCTTATTACAAACAAATATTGTTTCAAAGAAAACAATCGAACATGCAAAAAAAAAGAAAGAAACTAGCTTCAAACGATGATATTTTGCACTATCAAGCAAAGCAATTGTGTAGGTCTTTTTGCACGTTAAAACTATTGTTCAATTTGGGGAATTTTTCTAGGGTTAGCCTACTCAGCTCACCCCTTCCTCATCTATTCTATTAGCATAACACTTTACAGATAGGTCCTTGGTACAATACATATTTACACCAACACTCCCTCTCAAGATGGGCAAAAGATATCAATCATACCCATCTTGTTACATATTGATTGAATCTCTCTAGGACCTAACCCCTTTGTTAGACAATCAGTTTGTTAGACAATCAGCTAGTTGTTCACATGACTTAATATACTCCAACCTAAGCACCCCGCTATCAATCTTCTCCTTAATGAAGAACCTATCAATCTCCACATGTTTAGTGCGATCGTGCTGAACAGGGTTGTTTGCAATGCTGATGGCTGATTTATTGTCACAATGAAGCATCACAGTGTCACTTCTTAGCACTCGCAATTCAGTCAACAAGCTCCTCATCCACAACATCTCACTCAAGCTCAAAGCCATAGCTCTGTATTCTGCTTCTGCGGTAGACCGAGCCACCACTGCCTGCTTCTTGCTTCGCCAAGAAACAGGATTACCACCAACAAACACACAATAACCTGATGTAGATCTTCTATCATCCATACTACTTGCCCAATCAGCATCACAATATCCTTCCACATTTAGATGCCCATTCTTCCTAAACCACAATCCCTTTCCAGGAGTCCCTTTCAGATATCTGAGAATCTTATGAACAACATCCAAGTGACCAGTTCGAGGATCATGCATATACCTACTCACAACACTAACCGCATAGGAAATATCAGGTCTTGTATGGCAAAGATAGATCAAGCGTCCCACCAGTCTTTGGTATGCTTCCTTATCAACGGGATCACCTGATTGAGCACACAATTGGTGATTCCTATCAATATGCGTAGTACTTGCACGACACCCAAGCAATCCTGTATCTGTCAACAGATCCAAAACATACTTCCTCTGAGAGAGAACAATCCCCTTTGATGAACGAGCAATTTCAATTCCAAGGAAGTAGCGAAGAGGACCAAGATCCTTCACCTCAAATGCCTTTCCCAGCCTTTCCTTTAGACACCTGATTTCTTCTACATCATCACCAGTGATCACTATATCATCAACATACACAGCCAAGATGGTGATGTGTGTCCCCCTATGTTTGTAAAAGACAGTGTGATCTCCATTACACTGAGAATACCCCATATCACACACTGCATGCCTGAGCCTATCAAACCATGCACGTGGAGACTGCTTCAACCCATACAAGGATTTCTTGAGTTTACATACTTTTCCAACTGTCTGGCTATTCCCAAATCCTGGAGGGATCTCCATGTAGACCTCCTCATGTAAATCACCATGGAGAAATGCATTTTTCACATCAAGCTAATGAAGGGGCCACCCAAAGTTCACCGCACAAGATACCAAAGCTCTCACTGTACCCATTTTTGCCACTGGTGCAAATGTCTCATCATAGTCAATTCCATATGTTTGACTGTAGCCTTTTGCGACTAACCTTGCTTTATACCTATCCACCTTCCCTTCAGGGGTTTGCTTCACTGTAAAGACCCACTTACATCCCACTGCCCTTTTTTCTGGTGGAAGTTTTACAAGCTCCCAAGTCTTATTCTTCACAAGGGCATTCAACTCTTCTTTCATTGCATCTTTCCACTTTGGATCCTGCTTTGCACACTTCCAATCCTTTGGTATAAGCACTGCCTGTAATGATGCAATAAATGTTTTGTATGCTGGTGAAACATGAGAATATGTGATATAGTTTGCAATGTCATGCATAGAACTAAGATGCTCAAAACCAAGACGTATAGGAGGTCTACCAGCATTGGATCTAGTCTCTCTACGTTGTGCAAGAGGTAATTCTACATGTTCAAGAGTTGGAGAAGTATTACCAATTGTCTCAAGAGAAGCCAAGGAGGCTGGAGGAGAGAGACTCTGGGAGGATTCAGGGACTGGACATTTTGGGTGTGGTAACTCTTCAATTTGACTTTGCACTAACCCTTTTCTTTTCTCCCCCTGACTATCAAACCGCCTCCTTTGGTAAACTAGCACATCCTTTTGTTTCACCCTTTCGGCTCCCTCCATAGGACATGGAATTGTCCCAACAACTACTTCTCCTTCTTCTCCATCCTCTTCATGAGGGACCATTTCTCTATCCTCATCTTGTGTATCTTCAATGACTTCCACTACTTCTTTACTCGCATCATCAATAGAGCATGGTATTGATCCAATCACTACTGCCTCTCCATTCTTGTCACCAACATTTTTTTCATGTATGTCACCTCTCTCTCTCTCCCCCTCTCGACTATCAATCTCCATGACAGTCGAGAATTCCTCAAGAAATTGGTCAAGATCTCCTTTACTTTTATAATAGGGCTCAAACTCACGAAATGTCACATCCATACTCACAAACAGTCTTCTCCCAATGGGATCCCAACATTTATACCCCTTCTGACTCGAAGCATAGCCAACAAACACACACTTTACTGCATGAGGATCTAACTTGCCAACAGAAGGTCGGTGATCTCGCACAAAACAAACACAGCCAAACACCTTTGGAGGAACCTTGAACTCTCGCTTACCCAATAATAGTTCGGCAGGAGACTTCATACCAAGTATTCTGGAAGGCATGCGATTGATAAGATATGCTGCTGTCATCACAGCCTCACTCCATAGATACTTTGGTACATTCATCTGGAACATCAGAGATCTTGCCACTTCTAGCAAATGCCGATTCTTTCTCTCAGCTACACCATTTTGAGGAGGGGTGCCAGGACAAGTAGTCTGGTGAATAATCCCCTCATCTGAGACATGACACAAATTCATTATTGATATATTCTGTTCCATTATCAGTCTGAATAATCTTAACTTTTGCATCAAACTGAGTTGTCACTAATTTATGAAAGTCTTGGAAGCAACGAAGGACCTCACTTTTGTGTTTAAGCATATAAATCCAAGTCATACGAGTGTGACAATCAATAAAGGTGACAAACCACTTGAAACCACTCACAGAAGTAACTGGGCATGGTCCCCAAACATCAGAATGTATTAATATGAAGGGCTCACAGTTACGAAGACCAATTCCAACATATGTAGAGCGAGTATGTTTGCCAAGCTCACAAGCATCACACCAATCTATGCTTATCCACTCTACTAAAGAGGTCTGGATACAACTTACTCAAAATCTCAAAAGATGGATGTCCTAACTGACAGTGAAGCAAACTGATCTCCTTCTCAACATCTCCAACCACCGCAGCTAGTCCCAGTTCCTCATGATTGATGTACCACAACCCATCACGCCTGACTCCAGTCCCAATCCTCCTCCCAGTCCCCTTCTCCTGGAACAGACAAGAATTCTCATCAAATACAACAATGCACTTGAGTTGATCAATAGCCGAGCTAACTGAGAGAAGGTTAACTGGAAAGGAAGGAACATGCAGAACAGAAGACAAGTTCATTGATGATGTGCACTCTACCGACCCTATACCATGAATAGGCTTGGATGTACCATCAGCGATTTGGATAGTTTCAGAGTGGATATAAGGGGTGTATGATGTGAAAGTATTATGCAATCCTGTGACATGCTTTGATGCTCCTGAGTCTATGATCCAATCTATAGGATGTCTATATGTAGATGCAAGTGCCTGTGCCTGAGTACCTTCACCCACTTGGGCGTAGTTGGCGAAGTTACCAAAGTGAGTGGTGGTGTTAGAGCTCTCATTGGTCTTGTTCTTCTGCCATTCCTCCCATTGTGTCACTTGTTCACCTATTAGGGTAACAACTTTCCCATCCTCCGTAGCTGCATTGGCCTGAGGAACACCTCTGCCCCTACCACGACCTCCAACACGACCTCCACGATCACCTCCTCTACCACCACGATTTCCCCCAAAACCACCACAGTCTCCTCCAAATCCACCACGAGTTCCACCATGCCCTCCTCGAATCGATCCCCTACCACCAATGTTCCGGGAAGTGGGACAATTGTAGCTCACATGACCCACTTGCCCACAATTGTAGCATTCCCTATTATCAGCTGCAATGTATGCTGATCTTATAGGATTTGTACCTCTCATCAACCTCAATCTCATCTCTTCTTGCACCATTGCTGAAATGGCCTCTTCCATAGTGGGCAATGTAGCTTGGTGGAACATAGCTGCTCTCCTATCCTCAAACTCCTTGTTCAACCCCTTCAAGAAATGAATGACTCTTCGCCTCTGCAGCCATTTATTTCCAATCACAATGTCATCCTCATGTTTCAATTGTAGGGGATCATAGTGATCAAGATCTGCCCATAACTGTTGCAGCTCGCTAGCGTACTCTTGGACTGTTCTCCCCTCTTGCTTCAAATTCTCCACTTTGTTCTGAGCCTCAACCATCATCATTACATTTCCCTCTCCTGAATACATGTTGCTCAGCGTCTTCCATACAACTGCAGCATTCTGGATAGCTTCTATCATCCTGCCAATAGAAGGAGCCACCGAGGTCATCAACCAAGATACCACAGTGGAATTTGTAGTATTCCACGTCCTCCATGCTTGGCTCTCCTTATCAGAAGGTTCTTCACAACTCTCTAGTAAAAAATGATCCACCCCTTTTGCTCTCAACATCAGTTGGGCTCTCCTACACCAACTCAAATAATTTTTGCTCCCCTCCAACCTCAACTCATTTGGCATCAATTCTAGTTTCACTTCAGACACTCCAGCCGCATTCCTAGGACCTATCATGCCCATCTTCAGCAAATCCTCTAGCAAACCTTTCATATCACCTTTAGTAACAAGCAAGGAAGTATCCACAACCTCCTTTCCCTCCCCAGAAGACATTTTTTTTCTTCCCTTAGCTTCTTCTTTACCACATTAACAGAGATACAACAAGGACCAGACTTCAATCCCCCATGGCAGATCAAATATTAGCCAAATCAACTAATAGGAGCAACAACACTACTCCTCAGTTTCTCACCAAAACAGAACAGCAGCAATAGCACTACTTCTCAGTTTTCAGCACAGCAGCAAGTACTCAGTTTCTTCCCCAAATCAGCACAGCAGCAGCAAATACAGCAGCAACAGCAAGCCAAGCGCCCACTTCACCTTCTCAAGTAGCAGCAGCACCAACACCTCACCAGCAGCAGCAACAACCTGCTCCTCTGCCACACGCCGTCACCAGCTAGCCCTCCGCACGCGTCGTCGCCGTTGGTGCTCCTTGCCGTCGACACCGTCGCTTCCTCACTCCACGTCCCGCCTTAGCAGCGCTGCCGTCCTGCGCCGGCACAGCGCCGCTTCCTGCCGCGGCCACCAACTGTCTCCGCCGCGTGCGGCCACGCTGGCCTCGCGCGCGCGTCGTCACGCCGCGCCAACCTCGCCTCGGCCCGCGCCGCTGCGACCTCGCCAGCTAGGGTTCAACCTCCCCAGTCGCCGGCGACCTGCTCTGATACCATATTGTTCAATTTGGGGAATTTTTCTAGGGTTAGCCTACTCAGCTCACCCCTTCCTCATCTATTCTATTAGCATAACACTTTACAGATAGGTCCTTGGTACAATACATATTTACACCAACAAAAACCGTTTAAAGTTCTTTAATACTATGAAGAAAATATTGTTGAACTTGTATAGAGGGGGAAAAAAATCTAACTTTTAATCTACACATAATTTGTTTGTCATGTGCCTTCACGAGTCAATTCAATCATAAGAACTTTGAGTTCCTTGATCTCATAAGTTTCGCTTGTACCCATATTTACATAGTATATGTACAAATGATATGAATGATAATTAGCTAGCGGTAGTTTAATATTTACTCGATGCAAAAATTATATGAGCTTATCCATCTTCTATTCAAAAGTTGATGAATGGTTTATGAGATATGTTAAAAAATAAAACCCCTGGATATTTTAAAAGGATATTGTCCTATATTTAGTTTTCTATCTACTACTATAAGATAATTTTTGAATAAACTATAATGTTATCTTTCAACAATATAAATGCCCGTGCATAGGCGCGGGCCAACTTCCTAGTTTGACACCTAAAGCGGATATAGGAAAATATGGCCAAATTTGGAAAGGACCCGATTTCCTTCATGAGGCTGGTTTTAGTCTAATTTTGTCCATCTTCGTCGGTTTGCGCTGATAGCTGTCCATCTTTGTCGCGAGAGTGCGGGTTCTCTTTCTAGGTTTGTTCTGACTTCTGTTCCGCCCACGAGACAGGTGTTTATCCCTATTTGCCTAAATCGGCTCTGCTAGCTGGTTTTGATCTTCTAAACCCATCTTAACCCGGGGTTAGCGACTCCATATCACCGCAAAGCTTTAGGTGGACCGTGGATCATGTTTGGCGGTGTGACCAGAAAAGGCGTCAACAGTTAGCTGCCTTAGTTCTTTGATGTTAATTATTTGGCAACATATAGTATTGTCAATAACTGGTTACAAATTGAGAGCCATAGCTTGGAGGTGTGGTTGACTTTGCTCTGATAAATATTGGGTCGCTTCTATTCTACTCTGGTGCTGCACCTGCTCCATGTTTTACTTGCCAGATCATACATCCCTTCAAAGAGAACAAAAATGGTATTGTGATCCATTAGAAATCTTTGTGTTGTACAACTGAAAAAAAAAATATTCCATGCAGTGGCTCTTATTTACTACCATATCCATCCTTAGAAACAAAACTAGTATGACAAAAGCAGTCAAAATTTCGAACTACACAATTCAGAACAAGCAACAGGGACAAACGAGCGGGTGGTCGGTACAGTGTACCTTTGGTCTTTAGAGTTGGCTGTTTCGCCAAGTGTTTTCTCACCTAGTAGTATATAAATTTTCTTTTTATTTCTCTTTCTCCAACTGGCCCATTAATCCATTGAGGTTACTCTAGACAGCCCAACTAACTTCACAGGTTTTATGTAGGTGGCCCATTTATACGTTAATGACACCAGTTGCCAGTATTTGTATTGGCATGAAATAAATTTACATTGGATAAGAACGGGAAAAACCAGTGCACGCATACTGTTAAAATTTTAGCTAGATTAAATTAAAAACAGAACGAATCCGGTTGAAGCTTACCAGATATACCTTGAAATCACAATTCTGGTAAATAAAAATATTACTGGACGAAAAAAAATCACAAAATTACAGTACTAATACACAAAATTTACGTAAGTTTTACAACTGTAAACATAGCGCAAAGGCTAATTTTGGGCACCAATAATAGAGGAGCATTAGGCCTTTATTGAGTGAAGTTTCTGAACTAGCAGAGTAGGCGAGAGGCAGAATAGGACTGAGAGCAGAAGCAAAATAGAGTAGTTTTCTGAAGGTACCTTTCATTCCAAGGGAACGGGTGATATATGGTAGATGGTCAAGTCGGTTTGCTGAACCGACTTCTACTGCTGCTGTATTCAGCTAGTGGTAAAATCAAAATTGATCTACCGCTAATAGCAGCTATCCACAGGGGGAAAAAAATCAAACTGAGCAACAGCTGCTAACTAGCTAACATAACCAAAAGACTAACTAGAACAAGAATTATACTAACAGTGAGACCAAATTGCCCATCAACTATTTTCAATGGTTTGTGAGCAATGACAGTACACATCTGCACACCAGCCAAAGGCTAAAATAAATTGTATTCATGGAAATTGTGGAACCATAAATATAGCAATCCCATCATTTAAAGAGTTTAATAACTAAATAAAAGGATCAGAATGGTTTCTTGCTGGGATCTCCCCTTTATTAAGAGAAAACACAGCTCAACAGACACTATAACAACAAGTGAAATCAAACTACGATGGGATCATGGTAAGAGGTAACATATATACCATGCCATCCTATGTTATTTAGCCAGGAGAGTAATAACAGCAATATATTATAAGAGTAATGATAGAGGGGCAGCATCAGATGATTTGTAAGTTCTCCGATTTGCAACAATTTAACTTGTCATGCAGTGACGATGCCATCAACAAATACCTTTGGTTTCTCAGTATTATCCTTCAAATCACTTGCTAGGAAATTGGTTATTGCTTCTGCCCCATCGCTAACTTTGAGATGCACCCCACGGAGATTTTCAAGTATTTCGATGCCGAATAGACCCTCGAAGTCTTTAAACCGCATTTCAATGATTTCGAGTGCTGGCATTGCATTCTTGTCCGAAAAGCTGAGCTTCGGCACGAAAGGTGCAAAGAAACGAAGCAGCTTAAGACTCTTGAATCCTTCAGCTGGAATGACGATTTCCCCATCAGTGGCCAATTTATTGTTCTCAAGGATGTCCTTTATTTTGTCCAGATCCTGCTTCGCTGCACTAAGTGAAAAGGCGAAGGTGAGGGAAAACAATGAAGGTAAACTGCGGAGGATCTCCAAAGTTTTAGTCATAAGAACTGTTATAGATATGGTTAACTTGTTGAGAGTAGTAATGCTGGTGATCCACTCGGGTAGCCTGTACAACATGCCGGACAGCTCAAGGGCGATGAGATATCTTGGAGGTGCGGACATGTCGTCCAATGAGTCGATAAAGTTAGAATTCTCATCATTGATGGCCAGAGTCTGCAGGCCGCAGCTGCCAAGGTACTCAATAGAGGAGCGTAATTCTTGGAATACTTCACTTCCCCATTCTATGTTGAGCTTGTATATGGCAAGCTTCCTTAGTCCTGTCAACTGATGAAGGCTTGTAGCTACAGCTGCTGATTTCTCATCGATCTCAATCCCTGACAGCACATGGAGTGACTTCATTATGCCTTTACTTTTTTCTTGGGACAAGAATCCTTTCTTTGCAGGCTCCTTTGTTTTACCTTGAGGCAACGGGTTTTTAATTGTCTTATTTCCTTTTTCTTGAAGCAAGCTCAGCCCCTCCCGTGTTTTTTTGTTCCCTCCAAGTATACTATGGATCCGTTTTAGCTGGCCTACAGACTTAGGCAGCTCCTTGACGTCTGTCTCCCTTATGTCAAGAGTTTCCAAATACTCGAGTTTCTCGATCTTGGAGGGAATTTTGGCAATTTCTGTCCGCCGGATGCTCAAATACTTGAGTACAAGCATTTGACATATCTCTGTCATATGTCTCTCTTTCAAACCCTTCCAACCCTCAAGATCCAGCACATGTATTATCCCATAGTTGAATGAACGGAATGGCACATGGTTCAGGTTCCCAAACACTGTCAGTGATCGCACTTGAGCCAAGTTCAGGCCTTTTGTTGAATTTCCATTCTTGGATCCACTGCTTTGCATCGACAGTCGACGGACTTTATTGCTTGGTGCAGTCACCTGCCACTGTCCACCAACCACAGTAATAAAATTCTCTTCGATTGACTTGGACATGATGTATTCAAGAACCATGTCATGAACTTGAAAGGCTTTTACCTTCCCATTGCTGCCATGCTCCACAGGACGTATTAAGTTCCTTCTTGTGAGCTGATTAAAGTATGACTCTGCAACTTCCTCCTCGGTTAGCCCTTGCTTCTCAGTAGCAAAACCTTCAGCAATCCATCGCCGGGCCAAATGCTTCCTACTAATTTTCCAACCCTTTGGAAATATACTCAAGTACAATAAGCAGGTCTTGATATCTGCAGGCAAATCATTGTAACAACAATCCAGTATCCTCGTAACCCCATCCAGGTTAAGAGTAGTTACTGGATCTGGAAATAATGATTTGCAAAGTTTACTCCAATCGCAGTCGGTCTTGTTTGGGTTGCAGGCGACAAGACCAGCCATGGTGACAATGGCCAAAGGTAATCCCCCACATATGCTCGATAACTCCTTGTCTCTATCTGCACTTTTCATTGAATCAGGAATGCTTGCATTAAATAAGTTTTGGGACTCGTCATCGCTGAGAAAATCAACAGTATGCACACGATTATTTCCAGGTCTAGGGGAGGATGTGGCCTCAACATTTTTATGCACACGATCATTTCCAGGTCTAGGGGAGGATGTGGCCTCAACATTTTTATGCACACGATCATTTCCAGGTCTAGGGGAGGATGTGGCCTCAACATTTTTATGCACACGATTATTTCCAGGTCTAGGGGAGGATGTGGCCTCAACATTTTTATGTCCACGGGAGCATGTGGAACCAACAGCATGAAATCTTGTAGTCACTATTATTCTGCTGTTGTTATTAGCTTCATCCGGCAAAAACGGTATGACGACATCCAACCATGTATTGGCAGACCAAATGTCATCAATCAAGAGGATATATCTGTATATATGATGAAAAGAAAACGAGCACACCTCAGAGAGAAGAAAAATGCCGTTCAAAAACTGGTGGTGTTGTGTGTAGAAGGAAATAAACATGTGGATTTACAAGTTAATTGGCATATGAGCAAAACAAATGTTTACGAACAGGATACCTCTTTTCGCCCAGGCGCCGTTTCAGTTCTTGGCGAAGCTGAACATAGTCCATTGTTTCCTGCTGCCTGACCGGTGTCTTATCATCATTTCTTCCGAGCAGTGACAGTGATGGGGCTTTCTTCAATTTGATAAACGTGCTTTTAGTGCCTGGCTCAGCAGTGTTCTCCTCTCTACTTGCTGTGGTATCTCTACTACTTTCTGTGCTGCTACCGGCCTCCTCCTGGTTGCTGACTTGATTCAGAATACTCCTGAGGACTGCATCTTGGTCATAGTTCTGAGACACAGCTACTGACGCCCGGCAGCCAAATTTACCACTGACTTTTCTGTACAAAGCCATGGCAATGGTGGTCTTCCCCACACCACCGAAACCGACAATGGACAGAACAGCTCGCCCGTTATCAGGTCGAGGTTCGGTTAACCACTTCTCAAGGTCTTCCATGACAGTCTTCATCGCCACAGGCTCCTTTATACCGATGATCTGAAGTTTTGTGACCTGATACTCAGCAATGTCTTGAGCCGCAGAACGGGCTCTGGGCCTGTTGCTGCTGTCACAGTGCAGTTCTGGGTTGTTCACTCCATATCTGTTGCGCCGATCCGCGATCTGTTGCGCCCGTACCTTGAGTTCAGCAATTCTCGAAGCAATATCACGACGAGGCCACCATGTCAAGAGTTCATACATTTTCGTGACTAGGAAGGAGCATTTGGCGTCGCTGATTGAATCCTGGGGGAGCCGGTGGGCAAAGTCATCGATGCAGTCCTCAACGTCATAGGCGATGTCTCGGATCTGCTTCATCCAGTCCTTACTCCGGTTGTCATGGTAGTGACCCTCCGGCAAAACGCTGAGGTCACGGAGGAAGGCCTGCATGCTGGCAAGCTCGTCATTGATGTACTGGATGTCACCACGGACGCCGCTGATGAGAGCATACTCCTGGGCAAGAAGGTTGCCCAGCTTGCCCAGGAGAGATCTCATGGTGGCTTCCGAAGCACCTACCACCAACTCCATCTTGTCTTCTGTACTCTTCGCTGCAATTGTCAGCTCTTGCAAGCACTGGAGAGTGTGAGTGAGACATACACAGTACGTTGAGATCAAGCACTGAACCCCAGCTGAGAGTTTCCTTGGCCTGCCCAGGGAAAAGGAGAAAAATGAAAACAAAAACCAACCATACAGTGAATGAATACTCATTAATAATACTTGGAAAGTAATTTTATTTTCAGGAGCGCTTTTTGTCCAGTGCTACCTCATGTAAATATGTTTCTTTTCTTCTAATTTTAGAACTTATATGTATATGCTCTATCAATATTCTTCTATTACGCAGTACCTCTTTCATGCATGCATATTCGTAAGAAACAATATAACGAATAGTATACAAACTGGAATCAGTATGACCAATTCATGTGAACATGCAATAAATTGTCACCAATCTACAACCTATGCAAATGTACCAAGCAGTAAAGCATTACTCTCCTACCACTGAAATTTTACCAACTGCCACCCCCCCACCCCACCCCACCAAATAAATGAACAGATACATCTTTTTTTCCTCCTCCAAGCTTCAAAGTTAATGGTACCTATACCTTCATTGCTTGCAGTAAGGAAAAACCCAAGAGTGAAAAGATTGTTCACCTTGGCAAAGCACGGAAGATCTTGGCAGCAGACACATCAACTGGTGGCTGGCTAACATGGCAAGGATTCTTCAGAAGCTCCAAGAGATCTCAATACGAAAGTAAAACTGGAGGGATGGGCATGGGCACGAGGCACCCATGGAACAGAAGCCAACGGCGAACGGGGGAACAGGCGGAAGGGACAGAGAGGAGAGGAGAGCAGAGCAGCAGCTAGCTAGAGGTAGAAGTTTTGGGCGGAGGCATCAGCAGCCTACGGTACGGTAGAGTGCAGACGCTCCCTGAAAAACAAATTAACAAGGGGAATAAGAACGGCCCATGGTTTACGGTTCAGGTGCCCTTATAAAAGGGTCTATTTGAAATAAATCTTATAAGATATTTTTTCTGTTCAAAAAGGAACCCTTAACTATTAGTTTTTGTTTGGAACTTCCCTTTCTCAACTTCTAATCATGAGCACGTTTCCCGAACTATTAAACGAAACATTTTTTTTTTCAAAACTTTCTATAGAATAGTTATTAAAAAAATCATATTAACCAAATTATAAAGTTTTTTATACAATACTTAATTATTCATATACTGTCCTCGCTCGCGCCACGCGCAGCACACCCGCCGCCCTATCGTCGTCCTCGCTCGCACCGCCTGTGCGCCCGTGTGTCGTCCCGCTTGCACTGCCCATCACCGGCCACACACAGCCGCCTGTGCACCGTCCGCCGCCACCGTGTGCCGCTAGCCCGGCCCTGTTGGAGCACCACTGTCGGCCACCGCCTGGGGGCCCGCTCGTGGGAGGTGGGAGGGAGAGAGATGAGGAGATGAGTTTGGGGATAGTTCAGTGGCATTTTTGTGTAAATATGTTAAAAAATTAAAGGGTTGTGAGTCTTTTGGATTGAAACGGAGTTATGGAGCAGAAAAACCTAGCTCCACTCTCATAGTTCATTTTTTAGGAGTAGCTTTACTAATTCCATAAAAAAACAGAGAATCTGGACAAAGCTGAAGCTGTGCCAAACAGACCCTTACCGTTACAACTATGTAACCCACCTTTTATTCTGTACTTCACCTAAAGTATATTTCCGTTGTGTCAATTTTTAAAGAAACCGCTTAACATTAAATACTCAGCTCTAAGCTGGTGCAGGCGGGCGCTGGTTTGGCACTAAGATAAAAACAATCATCGGATGCTCACTTAACTCGCAATCCACCCTACCCTAGTGACCACCAGTCCACAAGCTAGCTAGCTAGTGAATACTCACCAGCCCAAAATCAGTGAGAGGCCGAGGCGGCGGGCGGCTCCGATGGCCGTATACAGCGTCGCTACGGGGGCCTTGGCTCCCGTCCTATCGAAGCTGTCCGCTTTGCTGGGCGACGAACACTCGGAGAGGACCCGGAGCGACGCCATGTTCATCAGGTGCCAGCTGGAGGCCGTGCACTCTCTCCTCCTCCCGAGGATTAATTTGGGAATGACGGGGGAGGATGTCGATGCTTTGTGCAAGGATGAGTTGATGGCGGCGGTGCGGGAGCTGTCCTACGACATCGACGACGCCATCGACGACTTCTTCTTGGAGGGCGGCGACGGTAGCCCTTTCGATGATGAGCTCAAGACAAGAGTTGACGATGTCTCCAAGCGGTTCTCCGACAGCCGGTACTGGAGGCCACCGGTGGAGCAACATCAACCATCCCTAACCGCGGCAACCGTAGACTCTCCACCTCCTCACGCTCGCTTCGTCCACAACATGATGGATGTGTCGGAGCTCGTGGAGATGGAACAACATTTGAAAGAGCTCATCAAATTGCTGGAACAAGGTGCGGACACAAGCACATATGCTTCCCGGTGGCGCACCGCAACACCATGGCATGATAAGGAGGTAAAACATATCTCTACTCCTTTTATTTCTTTTTTACCAAGTGAGGGATTTCACTTGGTAATTGTGGTGGACGGTAGCATGTTTATTATTCACCATTATTATTGGAGTCTTTTTTTTTAAAAAAAATAGTATAATATGATCTGCAACTTCTTAATTGCTTTATTTCTTTTCTAGATTAATTTTACATACAATTTTTATTGGATATGGATCAGCGTTGTAAAAAGTGAACGTACGATACATGAAAAAAAAGGATTGATTTGTCAAAAGAAAAACACAACCCATTAAATTGGAGCGTCTTATTCCCGTAGACTGCAGTAACAGAATGGTTCGATGATCAACTAATGTTTTTTGCTGCAGCAAAGTATTGTGGTCAAGGTGCCGGAGAGAGAGTGGGGCGGCCCGAACCATCCATTTAGATGGGCGCGTGATTCGTTTGAACGATTTCGTTCGGGAAGTTTGTTTGGAGATACGTTGCAGTTGGATGGTGAAGGCGCGAACATCCGCAAGCTCTTGTCCACCCTCCGGAATAAGGCGGGCCACGCCCAGTTGGTGCAGGTCGAGGATAAGGGAAAAAAGGTGGAGGAGACGACGACGATGCCCTGTGAATTTCACGAGGTCAAAACAGTATGCATCCTTGGATTGCCTGGCGCAGGCAAAACAACTCTTGCAAAACTGCTGTACTCCCATCACTCAACGACAGAGCAGCAATTCCAATACCGGGCTTTCGTGTCAGTCTCTCCGGGTGCCAATCTCACCGAGACTCTTACTGATATTTTCTTGCAAGTAGGAGCAGATAATGATGCAACACCATATTGTGGGACCGGAACACCGCACCAACAGTGTCTCATTGACAACATATCAGCTTATCTCATCGCCAAAAAGTAAGCAGAGCTTTTTAGATTGATGTTGTTTTAAATTATATTACTTTTTTTAAAAAAGTTAATAAACATGTTGATGCATTTAATTTGCTAACAAACATTTGTAATGCCTGAAAAATTTTAGCAACAACACATTTAATCTATGCTACAAAAATTTAGCAATGTAACTTTTTTTTAGGAAATTTAGCAATGTAACCAACTTGCTAAAATTTTAACATTGTAAATTTTGAAAAGATTCATTTTGCCAAATACCAACAATCGTCTGAATAGGCCCGCAAATTTTCTCTACCTCTCTACAATATTACATTGAAATTATGCTATAGATTACATAGATCCTCGATCGGTGGCCCAAATTAAAGTGAACAAACTATCAATATAATGCTGATGTTGTCTGCTGTCAGCTGTCCTCGATCGATGAGTTCCAGTACAGTACCAAAAATATATCAATAAAAAAAATTACCATGAGGGCAAACACTTCTGTCTTCCTTTTTAATTTAAAAAACTACTTCCTTCGGCCTAAAACACATCAATATTCATAGGAAAAATAATCAGTATTTGAAAATTTTAACAGATAATTAAACTAAGTTTAGTGTCATATGCGCATGGCATCATTAAATTCGTATTTGGAAATATTTTTATATGATTTTAATTTCACAGTGATTGAAAATATGTTATAAGAGAAATGAATGAAAAAAAATGTTTGATATCAAATTCTGCAGAATGGTCTTAATTAGAATTTCTATAAAAAGAGGGTAGATGACAAACTGACATCAAAGCTGATTGTTCGATCATCTCAAAGGGGAATTAAGCTTCTCATGTGGTAGGATAGATAAGCTATATATTATTAGTTGCATGTATTAGGCCCGGTTCGATGCTTAGAAAAGGAGGAAAATTTTTCACGCACGTAAAACGAGAAACCTCATTAGTACATGATTAATTAAGTATTAACTATTATAAATTTGAAAAATAAATTTCTTTGCTTTTTTTAAACAACTTCTATATAGAATTTTTTTTAAAAAAGTACACCATTTAACCGTTTGAAAAGCGTGCTAACGAAAAATGAGAGAGTTGAAGTTGAAGTTGGAGAAATAGAACTAAGCCTTAGAGCAGGTACAATAGCAGGCTATAAGCCAGCTATAACCACATATCGAGAAGAAAAGAGAAGAGAGAGAAGAAAGCGGGCTACAGATTTGTAGCCGGCTGTAATACGGACTCCAATACGTTATGAGTGTATGAGAGGTAGGACTGCGTATTAATGATGTAGTGTATTTTTATAGGTAACTATTGTATGAATGGGCTATTAGATTAGCTATAGATGATTTGGAGCCAGCAGTTGGCTATACTATTGAACTTGCTCTTAGTGTTAATATAGTAGTAGTAATATGCTATATATTGAGGCTTATTTACTCTTTTCAACTTCTAAAGGTATCTTATTATAATTGATGACGTTTGGCGCTGGGAAGAGTGGGAAGTCATCAGAAAGTCCATTCCAAAGAATGATCTGGGTAGTAGAATAATCATGACTACTCGTCTTAATTCAATAGCTGAAAAGTGTCGCAATGATGACATTGATGCGTTTGTTTACGAAACTGAGGCTCTGGATTATCTGGATGCTTGGTTGTTGTGTGACAGGGTAGCAAGAAAGTCTGTCACGTGTATGAACATTAATCCATGCTATTATATCGTGGACATGTGCTATGGTATGCCGTTAGCACTAATTTGTGTGTCGTCAGCATTGGCAGAAGAGATACAAGCTTTAGCTGGTGATGATGAACGGCAAAAATGGAGGGCTCTTAGACTGGTAGAGGATGGTATTTTGGACATCCCATCCTTGAAGCCGTTGGCAGAGAGTTTATGCCGTGGTTACGACCATCTTCCTCTCTATCTGAGGACTTTGTTGTTATGCTGTAGTGTGTACCATTGGCTTGATGGTGGGATTGTTGAAAGGGGCCGTTTGGTCACAAGGTGGATTGCTGAAGGATTTGTTTCAGAAGAGAAAGAAGCAGAAGGTTACTTTGATGAGCTTGTCGGCAGAGGATGGATTAAGCATAGAGAGTGGAACGAGTATGAGATCCACCCTATGATGCTGGCCATCCTTAGATACAAGTCGAAGGAGTACAATGTTGTAACATGTTTGGGTATGGGGTCTGATACTAGTACTAGTGCATCTCTATCATCCTACTCCTCTCCAACAATGGCGATTCGCCGGCTTTGTCTTCAAAGAGGGTACCCAATGAAATGCTTCACACAATCCTCTCCAAGTATGGATGTGTCACACACTCGGAGCCTCGTCATCCTTGGTGACGTGACAGGAGTCCCCTTTGATATGTTTAAAAGATTGCGAGTGTTGGACCTTGAAGACAATCTCGATATAGAGGACTCTCACCTAAAGAAGATATGTGAGCAGCTAGAGAGCCTCAGGCTGCTCAAGTACCTAGGTCTCAAGGGTACGCGGATCACTAAGCTCCCACAGGAGATACAGAAGCTGAAGCATCTGGAGATTTTGTACGTGGGCAGCACTCGTATCGAAGAGCTCCCGCAGGAGATCGGGGAGCTCAAGCATCTGCGGACTCTGGACGTGAGGAACACGTGTATCAGAGATCTGCCATCGCAGATTGGGGAATTGAAACATCTACGGATTCTAGACGTGAGGAACACGGAGGTGAGAGAGCTGCCATGGCAAGCGGGGCAGATTTGGGAATCGCTGCGCGTGCTTACAGATGACAGTGAAGAGGGCATGCAGCTGCCCAAAGGCGTACCCGAAGATCTAATCAAGGGTATTCCCGAGGCTGACCTCGCAAAGTGCAGGGAGGTCTTGTCTATCCCGATTGTCGATCGTTTAGTATCTCCCCCTGTTGGCATATTCAAGGTTATTGGCTTGCGCAAGTGTATCCCGGAGGTGTTCAAAGATTATTTCGATGTTCTTTCTTGCCTAGACATCTGGCTGTGGAAGCTAGAGGAGGAAGACCACGAGTTTCTAGCCAACAATATGCCTAACCTCCAGATGCTTGTGCTGAGGTTCGAGGCCCCACAAAGAGAGCCCATCATCATTAACAACACAGGCTTCCGGATGCTGGAGAGATTCCATGTCGACAGCCGGGTACCACGGATAACCTTCCAGGAAGGAGCCATGCCCAAGCTCAAGCATCTCGAGTTCAAGTTCTACGCAGGCCCGCCCAGCAATGATCCAGCTGTGGGCATCACCCACCTGCTCAGCCTCCAAAAGGTGGTCTTCCGCTGCTCCAAATGGTACAAGAGCGACAACCCCGGCATCAAGGCCACCATTGACGTCGTGAAGAAAGAAGCAAGGCAGCATCCCAACCAGCCGATCAGCCTTCTCATCACTGAGGGCGATAAGGAGGTACCGAATGAGGCACACGGGAGCAGCGAAAACAGTGCATGCCGTCGTCACTGGCAGCAGTGGGCCGCTCGTCCTCCACACTGCTCCAAACTACGCCATCAGTTGCTCTAGCTGCGGCCGAACCCGCAGCACTGGTATCCAAGAGGAAACAGCCCGAGATCGAATACCAGCTACGGATTTGTTCTCGCCGGAGTTTAACAACTACGAAAAAGCAAAAAGAAACTAGCTAGTGCTATTGTATTCTAATGTTAGTTGTACAGAAAAAATCTCTTCCATTCATGTACTCAAAGCCTCCTCCTAATTTGTGTTGCCTCTGCTGCTATATATACTATGCATCGTCAAGATTAGTACAGTGTGTAGTGCTCGTTGATGTGTTTTTCTGAATTTATTGAAAAATTAAATTTTACTTTTTATATATTGGATAGGGCGTATCTTTTTATAGTGCCATGCTCCAAAATTCACCTACTCCCGTCTATATATACTAGGTGAATAGCAAGAAATAACTATACTCTATGATAGAGGGAGCAACATAATAAGACCCGTTCGAAACTAATGACTGCATTTTATCTTAAACAGATTATACTTGTCACTCTTTAGAAAAGTTTATCTCCACTTGATTATTCGTGTCACGCTTTCAAAAATACGGTTACTCTAAAAGCTTTCCATCAGCATTGCTTAATTATACATATTGATTTTTCCAAGTTATAATTTTGTTAACATTGTAATTAGTATATAATATTTAGTCGATTCCTATAAGCAATATATCATCCTCTAATCATCGTCTTGTTCATCTCTGTTTCAAACAGGCCATAAATCATATCCAAAACACTGTCGTCTTCCACTACACCAAATGGTACAATCTTACCAATATGTTAACACCCGAATTTGATATGGTTTTTTAGTGGATTCGGTTAAAAAAAATCGATTGGTAGATGAAAGTTTATATAGATAAGGTCGAGTTTAAGGAGGAATCGTGAAGACCACGGTAAGATAGATTCATATTTTTTAAAAAAGAAAACAAAGTAATAACCACTAACGAACCTATGTTGTAGGGACAGTTTACTCTTTTGTGTCAAATTTAATTTGGTCTGGATTCTAAATTGATGACAACCCCCGATAAATGACATCACCCAGATGAGTATATATTCATTTTAGCATCACTAATGAGGTTGTTCATTGATGAATTTGTTAAATTAATATCTAGAATGTAGAGTTGGAAATTCAGTGAACTGCATCAGTAATCTAACTGTACATGCCAGATGTACAATCTCTACAAATTCAAGGCATCTAAAAGAAAAGGACAAAAGGTCGGCTATAAGGCAGGAGGCTATATGTTGCGTGTGCTGGATTCTGCTAGCTAGTAGAACATGACGAATTATCAATAAACAAAATTGGGGCGCAAAAATTTTCATGTTCCACCCCAAGCGTGAGTGCTACTCTAGCTACTACTACTACTACCATATACGAGGTCCATCAGCACCAAGAACAATGTATACATAGAAAAAGATGTATTCATAGGACAAGATTAATTTACTAATCACTACCCATTCAAATATTCATCTAGTCAGATGAATTCTAGAAGAATGTTTGCTTTTACAGTTACCAAGTACTATATTTTTTTATAATGAATTCTAGAAGAAGAAGGAAAAAAATATAGAACTGATCTCTGGCTCTCTGCACGTGACATGCATCATACATGTATATGGTATTAATACTAGCTAGTTCAAGCATCCGATAAATCGTAGTGTACAATACATATTTTAAGATCTACGCCGGACTATATATTTTCAATTAATTAAATATCCATAGGGAGGTTTGGTTAACAGGGCACATCTATACTTCCTATATAGTTGGTACCCACTAACTTCTAAAGCTCAACATGCAAGTGTGCCACATCATCACCCACTAGCAATTATTATTTAGAGTATTCTATCTTATGCAAACATGATATATCATTTGTAATTCAGTTGTATTTTTAGAACTTAGCACGCAAGCAATGTTAAATCACCATCTTCACATTATTTAAACATATACGTCTATAGTTTTTATAATGTATAACATATATTCATCCACATATCCCGCAGCAAAGCGCGGGGTATCAACTAGTTAATTAGAATACACCATCCAACTAGCTGGTACAGTACAAGTATGTGCATCATGTCAGAATTATTAGATCTAGATCACCTTGAAGGACGAGAAGTATCTCGGCTAGAATTAGTTTCACGAAGCGCCCGAACTAAAGCTGGCATAAAAAAGAAAACAAGAATGTGTACAAAGACTCTGTGAGTAAAATATATGTGCTATTAAGATTCTAACTTCACATGCTTAGTGCACTATTTAGATACTTTTAATGAACCGCCTCGTCGCTAATGCCATCCATATAATAATAATAATAATATACACGTACCGGTAATAAGATAGAAATAGTACATCTAACATGTGAAGTTGGAAATTCAATGAAGTGTATTCTATGATCCAGTTGCATATGTTAGATAATGACTGTCTCATTACTATGCTATGGAAGAGAAATATATACACATCAGTGTGATGCTCACGTGGGACTATTCTCGACATAGAATAAGTTCCATTAATTGAAAAGGATGAACTAAAGCTAACATAAAAGAAAATAAGACAACAGTCAACAAGCATGTGTACAAAGACCCTGCAAGATTCTAACTTCACATGCTCAATGCATAATTTAGACAGTTTTAATGAACCATCTCGTCACTAATGCCATCCATATAATAATAATATACACGTACTAGTAAGTTGTTGAGATCTAAATCATAATAAAATTTAAACAACATTTGATTGAATATAGATTTCCATGGTTATATCTGTCAGGGTCCTCTTCATGCAGGGTTAAATATGCGTGGATCTATGCATGTATGAAATTTTGAAAAATATATGTTGGTTTTATGATGAGTGTAATTCTTTATATTCCTGACAATTAAATAATTTAAGATCCATATTAACAAGTGTTGAAAACAATAAAGTGCTAAACTGAAGGCTTTTATAAAAATACATAAAAAATGATACTAGAAATCATCATGGTAGTATTTTTTTTTAGCTATAACTTTTTGTAGTAGTGTCGAATAATCAACCTTTCTCATTTCCAAATGAGAATATTGTTACAATTAAAATTTGAGTGATACTGATTAACACCATAAACAAATTGTGTATACTCTATACCACAAAACAACTCAAAACTTTTAAAGGAACTATTTTAGTCACCTCCAACTTCTCTTTATCTGTTCTCAAAATGGTGTCAAGCATGGATAATAGAGCTTGCTACACTGCCATGATATAGCAGGGGCATGCGTATGGCTAAGTTGAGGTTGCCCCGTGGGTGGTTACCATTGGTAAAAGAGCTCAACTTCTCACTTAATGATGCAATCCTCTACGAGGGTGTTGATAGTGAATTAGGATGCAATCCTACTTAACGGCTCGTCGATATGGGACCCATATGATAGTGAATTAGGATGCAATCCTACTTAACGACTCGTCGATATGGGACCCATATTTCAAGGTATTAGGGAAGAAAGCTTTGGTAGCTATGGTAAGCTTCAAAACAATGATAATAATTATCCATAAAAAAATACAAAAATAATAAGTAGTTGTGATATTAGATGAATCTATATAACCGGGACAGAGTGAATTTTTTTCTAATTTAGCACACAATTTTATCATTTACTATATAAAAGCCTACGGCGTATTTCACGGTCTATATATTTCTTTATTTTTACTATATGATAATCTGTAGTGTGCTATAATGAATATAATGAGATATGACTACTTTTAACATTTTTGTGATAAATAATAAATGAAATACCTGCGCATTTGCACGAGCTTTCTTCCTAGTTTTTCATAAAAGAAAACAAAGTAATAACCACCGACGAACCAATGTAGGGACAGTTTACTCTTTTATGTCAGATTTAATTCGGTCTGGATTCTAAATTGATGACAACCCCAATAAATGACATCACCCGGATGATTATATATTCCTTTTAATTAGCATAACTAATGAGGTGGTTCATTGATGAATTTGTTAAATTAATACATCTGGCATGTAGAGTTGGAAATTCAATGAATTGCATCTGTAATCTAACTGCACATGTCAGCTGTACAATCTCTATAAATTCAAGGCATCTAAAAGAAAAGGACAAAGAGGCGGCAATAAGGCAGGGGGTTATATGTTGCGTGTGCTAGATTCTGCTAGCTAGTAGAACATGACGAATTATCCATAAACAAAATTGGGGCGCAAAAATTTTTATGTTCCATCCCAAGCACGAGTGGTATTCTAGCTACTACTGCCATATGCGAGGTTCATTAAACACCAAGATCAATGTATACATAGAAAAAGATGTATTCATAGGACAAGATTAATTTACTACTCACTACCCATTCAAATATTCATCTAGTCAGATGTTGCTTTTACAGTTACCAAGTACTGCATTTTTTATAATGAATTCTAGAAGAAGAAGAAAAAAAAATAGTAGTACTAATCTCTGGCTCTCTGCACATGACATGCATCACACATGTATATGGTATTAATTAATACTAGCTAGTTCAACCATCCGATGAATCGTAGTGTACAGTACATATTTTAAGATCTACTCCGTACTATATATATTCAATTAATTACATATCCATAGGGAGGTTTGGTTAGCAGGCATATTAATTAGAATACACCATCCAACTAGCTGGTACAGTATAAGTATGGGCATCATGTCAGAATTATTAGATCTGGATCACCTTGAAGGACGAGCAGTATCTCGGCTAGAATTAGTTTCACGAAGCGTTCGAACTAAAATATATGTGTACAAAGCTGGCATAAAAGAGTAGACAAGAATGTGTACAAAGACTCTGCAAGTAAAATATATGTGCTCTTGAGATTCTAACTTCACATGCACAATGTACTATTTAGACAGAATTAATGAACCGCCTCGTCGCTAATGCCATCCATATAATAATAATAATAATAATAATAATAATAATAATAATAATAATAATAATAATAATGTCCCAGTAATAAGATTGAAATAGTACATCTAACATGTGAAGTTGGAAATTCAATGATATGATCCAGTTGCATATGTTAGATAATGACTGTCTCATTACTATGCTATGGCAGAGAAATATATATACATCAGTGTGATGTTCACGTGGGACTATTCTCGATATAGAATAAGTTCCATTAATTGAAGCGGCTGAAGTAAAGCTAACATAAAAGAAAATAAGACAACAGTCAACAAGAATGTGTACAAAGACCCTGCAACTAAAATATATGTGCTCTCAAGATTCTAACTTCACATGCTCAATTCACTATTTAGACAGTTTTAATGAACCGTCTCATCACTAATGCCATCCATATAATAATAATATACACATACCAGTAAGTTGTTGAGATCTAAATCATAATAAAATTTAAACAACATTTGATTGAATATAGATTTCCATGGTTATATCTGTCAGTGTCCTCTTCATGCAGTGTTAAATATGCGTGGATTCATGCATGTATGAACTTTTGAAAAACATATGTTGGTTTTATGATGAGTGTAATTCTTTATATTCCTAACAATCAAATCAATAATTTAAGATCCATATTGACTGTTTTTTTGTCCATTAAAAAATGGTGTGAGCCATACCTTCACCCTTTCCATTTATATGATATCGAGATAAAATATACTCCTCTACAAACATTAAATTGATGAACACGTTATTTTAAACCATTAAATTAGATATATTAAAAATAATCACTTCCTATTAATATCCCATATACTTACATAAGTCCACTAGGAAAAAGAAAAAAAATACATACGTATGCAAAAAAAGATAAAACAAAAAAATACATTATACATTAATAGTATGATCAGGAAAGCTCAACGGTCTCTCATCTATGATTTTCTATATAAAGGTAAAGTATATTACCCTGCAAACATTCCAGTTAAACTAGATCAAAGGTATATCACCTAACAAATACACAACACTGATTTGAATATACATATATGTAAAAATGAAAATGACAGAATTTAGTTATATTTCTTTAAGTATATCTAATTTAATCCTAATTTTCGTGAGATTAAGATTCTCAAATTTTTTTGTAAATTTTCAATTCTATTTGATTGGTATTTGAGAAGTAAGAAGCTATTTCATATGTAGATATGAAAAAAAAATCAAAAATATTTTCGACAAGTGATTTTGCTATACTACACCCTCTTAATCCACCATAACAACTATGGTCATATATGCAGTTTTTTTTTGCCAAGTAGTTTTGGCAACAAATGAAAAATCCTATAACATGCGCAATGCATATTAAACTACCCATAATATATTTTTTATACGAGGTCCATCAAACACCAAGATCAATGTATACATAGAAAAAAATGTTTTCATCGGACAAGATTAATTTACTAATCACTACCCATTCAAATATTCATCTAGTCAGATGTTTCATTTACAGTTACCAAGTACTGCATTTTTTATAATGAATTCTAGAAGAAGAAAAAAATATAGAAGTATTGATCTCTGGGTCTCTGCACGTGACATGCATCATACATGTATATGGTATTATTTAATACATATTTTAAGATATACTCCGTACTATATATATTCAATTAATTACATATCCGTAGGGAGGTTTGGTTAACATACATATTAATTAGAATACACCATCCAACTTGCTGGTACGGTATAAGTATGTGCATCATGTCAGAATTGTTAGACCTAGATCACCTTGAAGGACGAGCAGTATCTCGGCTAGAATTAGTACCACAAAGCGCCCGAACTAAAGTTGGCATAAAAGAGTAATCAAGAACGTGTACAAAGACTCTGCAAGTAAAATATATGTGCTCTTAAGATTATAACTTCACATGCTCAGTGCACTATTTAGACAGTTTTAATGAACCGCCTCGGCGCTAATGCCATCCATATAATAATAATATATACGTATCGGTAATAAGATAGAAATAGTACATCTAACATGTGAAGTTGGAAATTCAATGAACTGTACCAATATAATCCAGTTGCATATGTATGTTAGATGACTGTCTCATTACTGATGCTATGGAAGTGAAATATATATACACATTAGTGTGATGTTTACATGAGACTATTCTCGATATAGAATAAGTTCCATTAATTGTAGCGGCTGAACTAAAGCTAACGTATAAGAAAATAAGACAACAGTCTTGTAGAGACTGACAGACTGTATGAGTGGTTATTACTTTTTTTTTTTTGTAAAGGGTTGTTAAACGTTATACTACATCTCAAGTGAAACATAGGTGGGGCTTAAGATGTGGTCTTGAGATTCCAGCTACACATATCAGGTATTCAAGTGTACTATTTATACATATTCAATGGTATATGTCGTTACCAACGGTATGAAAAAAATATACACGCATATTCAACAGAATACGTAGCGGAGTGCAAGAGCTGAACAAAGGCTGATATAAAAAGTAGATATAGGGGTGAAAACGGATCGAATACGGTCGGAAACTAACTCTATCATATTCGTTATCATAATTTTTTCGGAATTGAAATTGGAATCGGAAACCCGGATATGAAAACAGAATCGAATATTATCGAATACAAATATGGAGCGAATACGAAGCGAAACGAATACGGTGATAAATATTAATCGGAATATAAAAACCCTTACTACTACACAAACGATTTTTGTGTACGAGACCCTATGATTTTTGCAAAAGAACCACAACTTGCCGTGTCTAGAAAAATTAAGCGGCATTTTCGCAAACGCCTCCTTAAGATGCCAAAATGAGCTTATTTTTGTATACGGACCACTTGGAAAAATCAATCAATTTTTCCATACGGGCGTCTTAAGTAGCCGTATGCGAAAATAAAATTTGAAAATTTGAAACTAGTTTATCTCACTCATATGAATTCTAAATTGGATGATTCTTTTTCCTAAATGTTTCTAAAATCATGCTCTATCATGTTATTGTGTTCTTACTGCTATTATTTTGGTTGTTTTTTCTTGTGACTTTGTTTTATCAATTAAGAATTTGAACTTCAAAACTTCAAATAATATTTTGAAGCAATAAATAATTTCAGCTGAAAAAATCATGAACATAAAAGTTCTAGAACTCATCAAGACATACAACTTTACATGTTCATAACATTGTTCATAAAATTTACATATCACTCTTATAGTTTATGAAACCAAATGAGAGATATGTAAATTTTGTGAACAATGTTACTATCAGAATGAAGAAATGACCAAAATAAAAGTTATAGATCTTGATGAGTTATACAACTTTGTTGTTGATGACTTTTTCAGTTGAAATCATTAGTAATTTGAAAATGTTGTTTGAAGTTGTCATATTTTCAAATTCAAATTCAAATTGTTCAAACAAAGTCATATAGAAAAATGATCAAAATAAAAGTTGTAGATCTTGATAAGTTATACAACTTTGTTGTTGACAGTTTTTCCATTTGAAATCATTTACTACCCGAAAAATTATTTGAATTTTTTATATTTTAAAATTCAAATTTTATATAGTTTAATCAAACTCGGATGGAGAAATGACCAAAATAAAATTGGTAGATCTCAATGAGTTCTACATCTTTGTTTTTGACAAATTTTTCATATATGTTCATTTAGTATCATAAAATTCAATTCGAAATTCATTTTTACCAAGAAGTCTGATTTGCCTCCTCTAGATGGACTGGCTTATGGGCTATGGCAACCTTATGTGTAAGTCGGATATCCGATGGAAAATACTGGATAGTATCCGACCGTTATCCGATTCCGACAAATATCACCTATATTATATTCGTTTTCATATCCGAATTCGTTTCCGAATTCGAAAATTTCCGGATATATCCGACTGAAACTATCCGATTCCGAAAAAATATCTGGTCGGACGAAAATTATCCGAATCAGTTTCAACCCTAAGTAGATATGATGCACCTGCATGTACCGTGCCAGCTAGCTAGATATTCTAATATGCTTGTTGCATAACAAAACCTCCCAATGAATGTACTTAACTGAATATATATATTAAATATGTATGTGAGGAGGTACTGCCATTAATCGGATTGCTCGAACTAATATTCCTTACCCAGATGTATGTCACGTGTAGAGATAGCACTTTCTAGCATAGTATTTTTTTCTTCTGCTTCTAGATCAATTCGATATAAAAAATACAGTACTCGGTAACCGTAAGAGCAACATCTGACTTATAACATATATACATAGGTAAGTAAATTAATTTGATCATATGACTATACATCTCTCTCTTTCTTTTTACATACATCGATCTCGCATGGTGCTTGATGAGCCTCGTCGTATATGGTAGTAGTTTTGCTGGAAAAGTGGTTAGTTTTTCACTATAAATATGGGGTACACATGTTTCTCTCATATATTTTCTTGGTTCTTGTGCCTAAGCCACCTGTAAGCTTACAGTCCGCTTCTCCTCTCTCTCCACTCCTCTCTCATCCGCCTCAGCACTCAGACTTCTTATAGCTCTCTATCATACTTGCTCTGATATAGTGTACTATTTCTATCTCATTACCTTCTCATTGATGTGTGTGTTCATATCATTAGCCAAGACAGTCCATCAAATATATGTAAAAATAGTACATCAAACATATGGGAGTTGGAACCTTAAGAAGATGGCTTAAGCCCCATTTGTATTTTACTTGGCATAGAGTCTCCATGAGAATGTTTCTTTATTCTTTTATGTCAGCTTTAGTTTAGCAGCTTTTTCATATGGAACTAATTCTAAGATGATAGTCACTCATCTAAAAATATAGCAATAAACGAGAAAAAACACTACGAATCTAATAAGATAGGCTCTTATCTAGATTCATTATACTATAGATACCATATCTAATGCTCGTCCTTCAAGGTGACCTATTAATCTAGTTCTAATATGATAGATATGCATGCACTTGTACTGTGACAGCTAGTTGGAGATATTCTAATATCCTTGTTACACAACAAAATTAATCTCCAATGGATGGATGCAATTAATTGAATATATGTAGATCTTAAAATGTGCTTTAACCTGAATTGGGTTTGCTGGTTCTACCATAAGTAATGTAACGGACTGAGCAAGCAAAGTTCACTTTTGCATCCCAACACTACTAAATAATTGATCTTTATCTGGATGGCAACAATCACATTAGTCCCGGTTTAAATAGGAACCGAGACTAAAGAATATCTTTAGCCTCGGTTCAAAAGACCAATGGCACTTTATGATCTTTACACTACTACAAAAACGGTTTTTGCAAACAGGCGAGAGGGATTTTCGCATGCGGTTACGCTAACCACATGCGCCAAATCGTCTGCGAAAATCGTGATCTTTGCATGCGGCCAGCGCAATCGCATGTGAAAATCCGATTTTCGCATACGGGTGCTTAAGCCGACCGCATGCAAAGAGAAAAAATCACCAACAAAAATTCCAAAAATGAAAAAAGAAAAAAAAACCTAGCGCCGCCACCGCCCTGTTGACGAAAAAATCGAACACATCGGCCTGGGAGATCTGCTTAGCTCCTGTGCAGGTCTAATTATGATGAAATGCGGGCGTGCCAGTCAGTTTGATCCTGCAACTGACAAGATATGCAAATAATAAACAAAACAACCGATCGGCTGAAAAGCTGATGGAGTAGTTCCAGCCGATGCCGATAATAGCCGACGCCAATACCAACCGATAGCGATAGGGTTTAGGCAATCGACTATATGTCCAATATAGATGATGATATAAATGCAATCGGCTGATAATAATATAATATAACAATAATATAATCCAATATAAACCAATCGGCTAGCAATGATATGATAGAATAAGTATTGATCCGAAGGTTAAAGCATACATCGGTTGGAGGTCCGATGTCATAAAATCCACAGATTAGATTAAACAGTGAAACCTTTGTTGTCATCGGCTAAATCCAACATGTATACAATCCTTATATGCCGATGCAACGTCTAGATAACTCATCGGCTGAAACCCCGATGAAACCCTTATTGGCAGTCGAGAAGCATGCTAGAGATTATGGTTCTAAGCACGACTTAGTAGATCAAACTTAACTGATGCAGTACTAAGTATGAAAAGAAACATAATATCTAGACAATCAAGCCGTTGACTGAGTTTTCAGGGTGGTAGATGTCTAAGCTAATCTAATCTAGCAACGCGATTTAGCCGATACCGGCAGAAACCCTAAAACGAGAAGCAGCCGATAGAGCTAAATTGATATGCTAAGACTGGATTAACAGAGACATATGATAAATAGGTAGGCAAATATATCATCCAAACCAGAGCAATCCAAGAGGTTGAATATACTGATGCAGTCTTGAACGACGCCGATGTAGACGCTACAATTTCCTGGGCCGACGGAACATTGGACTTACCCCTTCGCCGGAGATCGAACAGCGATGCAGCCCCGCGTCAGGTGCCAAGTCCCGCCGGACGATAAAATAAAGTAGAAAAGATAAAAGGTGGCGATGCACCGAATTGTATTAATCTGTGGAGATAGATTACAATGACCCTAGGTGTACATATTTATACCCATGGGTAGATACTAGTCCTTGTAGGACAAGAAAGAAACTTTCCTAAAGATAAAAGGAAAACATAAAGTCCTTATCGGACACTAAACACACTTTCCTAAAGATAAAAGGAAACTAACAAACTATTCCTAATTAATAGATAAACTGCCATGCCGCATTCTTCTTGAACTCGGACTCTTCTAGATAAGCTTCCTTCGATTGATCCGACTTCGCCAAGAACATGATAGCATGGCGACTTGACAACTCCTATCGGCTGTTTCTAGAACTCTGAAGCCGATAATGACTTTCAACCGATGATGACTTTAGGGTTACTAAATTTCACTGTTAACACGCCCGAGCTCGTCGAAGCCGCCGCCACTGCTCCCGTCATCGCCGTCGCCGTCGCTAGCCGCCGGTACAACCGCCCCGCCCAGATCCACCTCCACCACGGCCGCCCGAGACCGCCGCCACCACCGCCTCCATCCTCCGTACTGGATCCACCGCCCGAGACCGCCGCCGCGATCCCCACCGTCCTCCGCGCCAGATCCGCCGCCCACTGTCATCGTCGTCCTCTAGTCGCCACCGCCGTCGGCGGATCCGGGTGGAAGAGGGCCGCCACCATCGCCCACGCCTGCCCCACCGTGGCCCTCGCCCACCGCCGCCTCCGGGGAGGCACCGCCGCTAGATCCGCTTGGGAGGAGAGCGGTTGTCCCCGGATCCGCGCGGGGAGGGCTGCCATCCCCAGATCCACGCGGGGGAGTCGCCGAGCGCCTCCTCCACCGGCCTCCTCGCGGGGGATCTGGCGCTGGCGATGACAGAGGGAGGTGGGGGTGGCGGATCCACACGCGCCGCCCGCCGGTCCAGGTCGAGCCTCCCCTCTTCCATCGAGCCCGTTGCTGCTCCCGTCCGCCACTGCCCACCGCGTGTCACGCCGCCGCCGCCGCCCGCTGCGCCACTCCCGCCCGCCGCCGCTGCCCGTCCCGCGCCGCTCTCGGTGAGTGAGTAAGAGAGAAGGGATAATCTTAGTAAGTGAGAGAGAGAGGACTGAGAGGAGATGAGGAGAAGATAAGGTTGGGGTGAAAAATTTTGAACTGGTGGAGAGGGAAGGAGGAGGCCAATCAGACTTCAAGGCTGATCCTTAAGAGACCTGCATGCAAAAATCGATTTTCACATGCGGGTCTATTAAGAGGACCGCATGTAAAAATGAGGTGCGGACCATTTAAGCGTCCGCATGCAAAAATCGATTTTTTTGCATCCGGCTCTTTAAACTTCAAATCGATTTTTATGGTGCTAAATCAACTCGTATGAAAAAGTTGTCTAAAACAAAGTTGTAGAACTCATTGTGATCTACCATTTTTCTTTTGGTCATTTCTCCATCCGAGTTTGATTGTACTATATAAAATTTGAATTTTAAAATATAAGAAATTCAAATAATTTTTCGGGTAGTAAATGATTTTCAAATGGAAAAGTCATCAATAAAAAAGTTGTATAACTCATCAAATCTACAACTTTTGTTTGGGTCATTTTTATATATGACTTTGTTTGAACAATTTGAATTTGAATTTCAAAATATGACAACTTCAAACAACATTTTTAAATACTAAATGATTTCAACTGAAAAAATCATCAACAACAAAGTTGTATAACTCTTCAAGATCTATAACTTTTATTTTGGTCATTTCTTCATCCAATAAATTGAGAATAACATTGTTCACAAAACTTACATATCTCTCATCTGGTTTTACAAACCATAAGAGAAATATGTAAATTTTGTGAACAATGTTACTATCACTTTATCGGATAAAGAAATGACCAAAATAATAGTTGTATGTCTTGATGTGTTATACAACTTTTATGTTGATGACTTTTTCAGCTGAAATTATTTACTACTTCAAAATATTATTTGAAGTTTTGAAATTCAAAATTTTAATTTATGAAACAAAGTCACAAGAAAAAAGGCCAAAATAATAGCAGTAAGAACACAATAACATCATAGAGCATGATTTTAGAAAAAATTAGGAAAAAGAATCATCCAATTTGGAGTTCATATGAGTGAGATAAACTAGTTTCAAATTTTATTTTCGCATACGGCTCCTTAAGACGCGCGTATGAAAAAAAATCAATTTTTCCATGCAGGCTCTTAAGTGGTTCGCATGCAAAAATGACCTCTGAAGAGCCCGCATGGAAAAGTCGATTTTTCCATATGGGCGTCGTATGGAGCCGTATGCAAAAATGCCGCTCGATTTTTTCAGACGCTGCAAATTATGGTCCGTTTGCAAAAATCATGGGGTCTCATACAGAAAAATCGTTTGTGTAGTAATATTAGTCTGGGTTAGTGTTACCAACCGGGACTAAAGATAATATTTAGTTCTAGTTCAATAGCTGTCCGGCCGTGTTGATAATATACGTCACCAAAAAACAACTATCATCTTACTCTCTCCAGGTTGATAATATTTGTCGTTTTCAATAAGGACAAAGTCTTAAAAAGCAACTTTAACTTCTATTTTTTATTATAATCATTAAATATATGATTTTATTGAAGCACTTTTTAAAACTAATCTATACATATGATTTTCATATTTCTAAGACAAATATTTTAGAAATTATTTATAGTCAAAGATTTAAAGGTTTGACATCACCATTGTCCAAAACGACAAGTATTATCAATCCGAAAGGAGTATAATAGTTGAGGTAATAAGGTCTCTAACCATTAATACACCAAAATATTTTTTTATTATTAATTTTCCTTTCTCCACCCCTATGCAATAAAATTTTCTTTAATAAAGACTAAGAGTCGATTCTAAACCAATTAATGTTATGGTTAATAGCGATGTTGTCCTTTCCTTTCACCTCTCTCTTCCCTATCACTGAATTGTTTACATGGCAACGAAGAGTGGCTGCTAATAAAGACTATTATACATGCTCTTAGCCCGATAAAGAAATGAGATTGCATGAGGAAGACACACCATCCCATTCCATGGTGCTATTTATAGTTCATGTTTTTTATTTGCCAATAAGATTTATGTGCTTAATAAAAATTAAATACCCCACTTTGTTCTCATTGGCTCATCTACCAAGTAGTTTTTTTTATGGCTAACATGATACTCCCTCCGTTTCCAAATAACCGACAATGTTGACTACCATTAATCGTTTCATGTTTTAATAATATGGTATATTTTAGTATTTGTTTTTTCATAAAATATAAGTAATGAAAGATTGAAAATAAGTAGTGTATCTGGTGTTAATTGTTTGAAAACAAACGGAGTATTTAATGCTGTTAAAACTATCGCGTGTGGAGCATCGGGGGTCCTTTGTACGATACTATCGAGTATTATTCCTATTTGTCTCGATTACCAGGGGCTTGCAAGTAGCAATAAATTATATATTATTTTAAAAGTACAATGTAGTGCTACAATAATTGATTGTTATTTTAGAAGTACGGTATAGTGGTAGGAAGGACTTTTACTGTTTAGGGGCAATGATGGTAGTACAATCTTATGGTTAATAAACGCCAAAAGTATGCTCTAGTAGACGATAAAACAAATTAAAGGACACGCTAGGCCTTTAATCTGTAACTTTTTACCCCACTATCAACCAGATCGATCGCAGTTGCGTGTGGAATCCGGATCGAGGACAGCAAATTAAGTGCAATGTACACCGACTTGGAAATCGGAATTCACATCATGATACTAGCAAATTGCGAGATTCGTCTTACTTTTCCCCTGATTAATTAACGTTAGCTTCTAGAGGCATGTGATATTTTAATAAAGATACTTGAATAAAAGTAGCTAAAAGGAAGCGGATCCTCCGATTTGCTTAACTTGACTCTGGTGGACGACGAGAAAAATGGTTACGCAACAACATCCAAAAGTTACAGAGCGCGACAGAGAAGTTAACTGAAGTGAGTGGTGGTTTGGCAGAGAGCTAACCTCTTGTTGTAGTGTTTGTTTGCAGAGAAGAAAGTGAGGCTCACCTAATGGCATGGGCCAGGAAGTAATCAGGCAGCCCATTTTCTTTTAAAACTAGAAGGAAAAAAGTCCACTTTGACTCCCTTAATGTAGGCCAAATCTAATTCGTACCCCTTAACCAGAAAACCGGACAAGATGGCTCGCCGAACTATTGAAACCGGTGTAATTTGACTCTCTGGGTGGTTTTGCAAGCGGTTTTGACTGACGTGGCGCCTACGTGGCGGCGCTAACCCAGTCTTCATCCGACATGTTGTCGACGTGTCGCTTATGTGGAATTAGAGTAAAAATAAAAAACAAAAAATTGTAGGACCGACATGTCATTCACACACAAAAAAAATAGGACCCACCGACATGTGGCCCCACATGTCATCCTCCCTCTCCTTCCCTTCTTCCTCCTTCCTCCCTCTCTCTCTCTCCCTTATCTCTCTTTCTTTCCCCCAGCCTTTCTCTTCACCTTGGCCGCAGCGGTGGTGGGAAGCGGCGGCAGCTAGGCAGCGCGATCCAATTTTGGCGGCCAGGTAGGGGAAGGCGCTAGCGCTAGGGTTAGGGTTGCTCTCAACCAGCGACTCTGAAGAGAAGATTAGAATAGAGCCAGCCAGTCGTCGAGTTCAAGTTCAGAACGAAAATCTCGTGCTCTCGCACAATCCAACTAGAGCTTCCCTGCACACGGAGACGTGGTAGGAGAATCGACGAGGCATAAAAAAACACGGGGGGCACAAATAGTAGGCTTCCTCCGGGCCTTGACCGCCGTCTCCGCTATGCCCGCAGCAGCCCTTGCCCTCTCCACCGACCCCTCATCTTCCTCCAGACTCCGGTTCCCCTCGCTCGCCTCGCTCCCCTCCCTCTCCTCCGTGTACGCTGCTGCCCCGGTCTCCGCCTCCGCCCGCACACCGAACGCTGTGCCTCCGGTGGCTGCCGCCACCACCCCCATGGCTGATCTCTCTGCCGTCGCTGATAAGGTACGGACCCGACGTGCCCCACAGTTGGTGCCCGTGTGTGCTTGTTTAGGGCTGAGCTTTTTAGTCTGACGACTGGTCGTTTGGTGCATTTTTTGCAGGGCACCCCGCTTCCGGAGCTCATGGTAAGCGGTGACTGCGGCGGCGGCTGCCAAAATTGGATTGTGCTGCCTAGCCACCGCCGCTCCGGGCAAGGTGAAAAAAGAGGCCGGGGGGAGAGAGAGATAAGAGAGAGAGGGAGGAAGGAGGAAGAAGGGAAGGAGAGGGAGGATGACATGTGGGGCCCACATGTCGGTGGGTCCTTTTTCTTTGTGTGTGTGAATGACATGTCGGTCCTACAAATTTTTGTTTTTTTGTTTTTACTCTAATTCCCCATAAGCGACACGTGGGACGAAGAGCAGATCAACACCGCCACGTCAGCCAAAACCGCTTGCAAATAGGGATGGCAATTTCTCCGTCGGGTGCGGGGCCCGGCGGATCCCCGCCCATATGGGGCCGAGGTCGGGGCCAAATATCTACCCGTGGGTCTTGCGGGGCGGGGCCCCGACTTCATAGGGGGCGGGGGCGGGGCGACATCTTCACCCGCGGGCCCCCGAAGTATTGAGCAAAGGTAGTCAGTCCACTACCTATTAAATATCGAAAGCCCATTAAAAACAGCCCAAGCACTAGCAGCCATCAAAAGCCCATGAAATCATCACGTAGCAGCCATATGACAGGCCCATTAAGAAAGGACTTTTGTAGCCCGGTTTAGAAGATATATATAAGCACACCGCAAAGCAAACCCTAACATCAATGCACGCCATTCTCAGCTGCGGCGGCGGCACAATCGTGCGACTGTGCGAGAGGCTTCAACAATTCAGGCACGCTGTTGCTACTGCTAGCGCCAACTTCTGCACACCGTCGCTCTTGGTCGCCGGCGCTCGGCGCAAGGCCCTCGGCACCGTTCCCATCTCTCTTCGACCGGTCACCCGCACCCCACGCTGTCGGCTGTTCCCATTTCTCTCTGGCCATCTTCCTACAGGCCACACTATCTCTCCCTCTCCCTCCGGCTGCAGCTGTCGCACACCATTTTTCTCTCCCTCCCGACTGACGATAGCTACCGGGGATGCGGGACCTGAACGGAGTGCGGGGCTCCGCAGGGTCCGGGGGCCCCGTTCTTCCCTCCGGGTGCGGGCCGGGTGAACCCACAAGGGAACGGGGGCAGGGCTGTTCCTGTCGCCATCCCTACTTGCAAAGCCATATCCAGGAGTTAAATTGCACCGATATTTAAGGAAGTCAAAGTGAACTTTTTCCAAAACATAATTAATCATCGATTAGGTCGTCCAATCTACGAACACCAACTTCCATCAGACCTAGTGTGGCATGTATTCTCGGCCCATGGACCGCCAAATTAACTTTATTAAGGTTCATGTGAGGCCTTGTTGACACAGGCCGAAATTTTGGCCCATCATAGTGTACGGGCCTTAAAGCAACGTGTTTGGAAACCGCGCCAGACGAGGAGGCGGAATCTCTCTGTGTCCCCAATCGATTTTGCTAAACATCACACGGGTGATTTTTTCGTTGATATTTGACAGTTTTTTTGCCCCTACAATCATGCGTCGAGATCACTGCGCGATTCTGCGTCGATGTTGCCGCGAGGTGGAGATGAGGCTTCGTGGGTCCCACGTTTGCCGCTAGTCATGAGAAATAGTGCTTTTTGAAAGTTACATCCTAGCTATGTGTAAATATCCTATATAACTAAAATAAAATATAAAATATAAAATTACAGTCCTATTTAACTAAAATTACATATGTATAAATTCAGTTGATATGACATGTAAGTGCACTGTAATTTTGATAAAAATGATATGTAAATAAATATGTATTTGTTATTTTAATTAAAATATAAAATTACAGTCCTATATAACTAAAATTACATTTGTAAATTCAGTTAATATGACATGTAAGTATTTAAAATATAAAATTACAGTCTTATATAACTAAAATTACATATGTAAATTTAGTTGATATGACATGTAAGTGCACTGTAATTTTGATAAAAATATTGAATAAGTAAATTTGTATTAGTTATTTTATTTTGTAATCCGTTGGATATAAATGTAAGTGTAAAAAAAATCTGGGTGATTTCTTGTTAAAAATCACCCGACAAATGTGTAGGCAGTTATGTCCCCAATAGCCTCCTCGACGTCCACTTCTAGGGCTGGGTGTGTGACAATTGAGTAGCAAGGGGAGAGGAAAGGTTGAGAGAGAAAGGGGAGAGAGCTAGTAGTGGTGTCTTTCTTTTTCTATTCTTCTTTTTCTTGTAGTGTTGCGTATGCGTCACCTGAGACGAAAACCAGTTTAACAAGCCATGTAGACAATATGTCCACCAAAACCGACCACTCCCATTACTGGCAAAGAACTTGATTTGCATTGGTTTTAAGTTATGATGGTCCATACCTAGTTTTACGGTTAAGGATTGAAAAAAACTTGGACCTATAGTTGAGTTACTTAAAGTGGACTTTGCATTTTTCCTCCTCTCCTATGATAATGACAAGCCCCAACGACTGTTTGTCTCTTCTTGGGCTTGGGCCATGCACCAATTTTGGGCTCTTGATGGATGAAAATGTATGTCGACGTCACAATCTCATTGAAGCTTTGTTAATTACAGCCTGATCAATCCAATAGAAGCAAAGCGGAAACTACAGTCATGGTTATGACACGTCTAAAAAAAAAGTCATGTTTACGAAAGGAAACTCTTACTACATCTCTTCAGAGAACAATTGTCCTCTTCTAGCAAGTTCTTCAAAATTTTGGTGAAAAATCATGCGAACTACGTACTCTCGGTGAATGCTAATTTGTGCTATATGAAGTCGAAGTAGCTAACTGGGAATTAACATGTGTGGAAATTAAACCGACAAGGCAACAAGAAGAAATGCTTGCACCTGCCTCGGCAGCACTATGCATCCAGAGAGCCTGGCAATATTTAAACATTGTACTTGAACAAATAAATTTGGTGCTTATTTTGGTCAAGCTATATATGTATGTGGTCTGAAAATAATAAAACGTAAGTGTACT